>NC_083604.1:62586401-63218593 GCF_029168945.1 Cannabis sativa | reverse complement strand
GTGTAAGAGAGGATAAGTTCAAAATTTGGGAGGGTTATTACCTGGTACAAATTCAACACTGTTTATTGCACCCTAATTAAAAATTATAAAAATTCTAGAATAAAAATAAGTGTAATCTTTTTTTTTTTTTTTGTCTAAATAAAATTTCTTATGATTGACAGTATATGTGAAACTAGTTACAGTTAGAGTTACATTTTAGTTAGAAACTGATATATTTCATTTAATTAGATTATTATTTGATATGAGGGCTTCTTCCCAGACTTTATATGTATAATATGAAAAAGTGGTCATATATGCAATCACCAAATCAACTATCAGATCTTTAGTGGAATTCCCAGAAGTGTTCAGTTGTCATAAATCAAATCTTGGTGGGTTTTAGTTTTTTTTTTCTTGTTCTTTTAATGAATGTGGGTTTTAGTTGTACAATGGTTTATCTTCACATTATTATAATAATTATTATTATTTTAATATACTAGAGCGAACTAGACTATAATCACCTCATATTGATTAAGTTAAAATTAATGGGATTCCATTAAAAAGTTAAAAAATATGGCATTTATAGATTTACCACTCTTCTATGACATTTTTTCACATTTAAGATTTTTTATGGTATTTGATATGCTATATTTTTATAAACTTATTATCCAATCCCATATTTTATGTTTTTGTTTGAGGATTTTTTATTTATATACATAATAATATAAGTATTAACAAATATAACGATAATACTTTAAATTATATGATAAGCGGTAATGCTCTACCTATATATAAATAAATGCATGCAATTCTTTTCTTGGGCCACTATTCAACAACGCATCTCTCTCTCTCTCTTTTTTTTTTTTTTTTTTTTAAAAAAAAATGCATGGCCATTAACCTTTGTTAATTTTTGATTTTTTTTTTCTTCTTTTCACTTTTTTTTAATGGAATTCATTCAATTCAAATAATTACAAAGAAAATAGTTTATCAAACCAAAGAGTTGGACGAATACAAAGGAACAAAACTCTAAAATAACAACTATACTATTAATTATTTTGATTAAAAAATTGTACCAATATAACCTACTCATTAAATGAATTATTTTAACATGTAAGAAGCATATAATTTTACACCATCACAAAATACGATGTTTGAAACTAAAAGTAACCATTTAGTTTATTTAATAAATTTTTAAAAAATAACCAAACTTTATACTCAAACAAATTCATGAATATATACCATACTATTTTTTTCTTTTTTTGAGAAACATATTAAAAGTCTTTTTGATTGTACTAATCTATAAAAAAAATTAATTTTATAGTTAAGAGTTACTAAATGTTATTAAAAAAAATAAGATACTGAGATATATATTTCGAAATCATATTATCTTATATACATCCTTGTTACCTACTAATTAATTACTTTAAAATTATAGTTTCATCTTACCAACCAATTAATTACTTTTAATTTCAAAACTATACTTTTCTTTATGTAATGTTGTTGATCAAGAGATATTTATATTATATATGTATATATAAATACATATAACTTTTACGTTACCTTCATATATATTTAAAATTAATATATTATGCATTAAAATATAATAAATTATTATATAGTTTCTTAGTCAAATTTATAATTTGTTCTATAATATTTAAAATACTATCTAGTTTCTTTATAAGTTATTTTTAAAATAAATTGATGTTAATAATAATTTAATTAATTTCAATCATTACATAACAAAATATTTACTTTTAGTAACTTATAAAAATAGTTGGTATTTAGTCATTAAGTTTAAGTGTTAAATATGTATATATATAAAATATATAACTTATTATATAGTTTATTAGTAAAATTAATATATACAATAATTTTTATAGCAACTAATTTTATTATGTTTAAGATACTATTTGGTAATTTTATAAATTTTTATATTAACATATCAAAATGCTTTATTATATAAATTTTGTTATTAATATACCATATCGTAACTTTTAAATATAATATAATAAAAGATTTTATAGTAATTTATAATCTTATATATAATTTGCAATTGATATTGGTATGCATAATTAATTTTTATTAATTTTATGGCTGGTTACTATAATTCTCTTATTATTTCATATTTAAATGTAGCATGATAGTATCTAAATAAGTCTATTTTATTATGTGATTTCGATAATTATTTTTTAAAAATATATATAAGGAAACTAAATCGTATCTTAAGTACCACATAATTAGTTACATTACAAAAATATTATTTTAGTTAATATTATGTTGTCTTATTGTTTAAAATATTTTAACTTATTAATAAATTAGTAGATGTAAGATAATGTTTAAGATACTATTTGATTACTCATAAATTTTTTTTCTTTGTAATAATTATTCATAAATTTTTTATATTCATATTAAATAAATTTATTCTAAGTATATCATATAGTAACTTTTTTTTTTTTTTTTTATGTAAATCATTTGATAACTTTAATATAAAATAACAAAAAAGTTGACTAGTCTATGACACTAGTTTGTATTTTTTTTTTCTTTTAATTATGAATTTAGGCTACCTTTTGTTAACAAAATATTTGTTCTTATAAAAAAACCAAAATGATTTTGATGATAGTAGTAACTTATTTTACAATATCTTTTTTATTAACTCATAAAATTGATTTGTATATTAAATTTTATTTGAGTTGATAAAAAGTAATTAAAAAGTTACATTTTTTTTATAAAACCTATTTAAATGGTTCAATAAAATTTATTTATTAAGAATTACTATATGAAATTTTTTAAATATAAATAACAAAATACTTTTTAGTAATCACTTAATATCAAATGATTTGTTGGTTTGAAAATCTGGTTATTTGAATAAAAAGAAAAAAAATTAATTTTTTTTCATTTGCATATCAAAATATTTAATTAAAAAAATAAATTACAGTGATATAATTTTTAGCTCTTGCTCGTGAAGTTTAAAAAATTTATATAGAATTTCACCAAAAAAAAAAAAATCTAAATGTCATTATATAAAAAAAAAAAAAAAACCTAAGAGAGTGAAGTAATACATTGAGAAAAAAAAAAAAGTAAAATAATTAGTGAAGTGGAGAGTGAAGTTAATGTCAGAAAAAGAAAAAGCATACGCAAAGAAACAAAAACTGGGTGGCTAACAAAAGAGAGCAATAGTTGTTTTCGGTATACGCGCATAAGCAATTTATTAAAGAAATTCGGTACTTTACAACATTAAAATGTTAAAGTCTATTATTATAAATATTTTACAAAATACGTTTTTGTAGGTAATTTTCTCTTTTTGTTTTTAGCTTAATTAGTTTTATTTATTTTTTAATTTATTTTACATTTACATTTTATGGTTTTTTTCTATTTAGAAAATTTACACTAAATACTACATTTTTTTTTTCAAACATTATATTTTTAATTTGACAAGAACATTTTACTTTTATATTTTTATTAAATTTTTTTCTTTTTTACTGTTTTTACTTATTGAAGCTTCAAATTTTTTTTTTGTCTTTTTTATATATTTTTTAGTCAATTTTGGCTCTTTTTTTTCTTTCAACTTTTAAGTCAGTTGCTACTTTTTTTTTTCTTTCTTTCTCTTATCTCTCTCTATTTTTTTTTTTAATTTCTCTTTGTGTCTCTCTCTTTTTTTTTAAATTTTTTTTCTCAAACTAATTTTTTCTCTTAATATATATAATAAGTGTACATTTTTATATTATTTTTTTTTACAAAAATTAAACTTGTTTTTTATTTAAACTACTATTTATTTATTTTTTTGTTAAAAACTAATTATTCCATTAAAAACAGTAGAAAAAAAAAAAAACCAGTTTCATCAACATCATCCTGAAAAAAAACAATATAAAAAAATCATAATCTAAAAAGATTCTAAACTTTAAAAACTAGTTTCATCAACATTGAAATAAATTAATAATTTCATTTAAAGAATACAAAAAATAGTTTCATCAACAAGATAATAAAAAAAAATTACAATCTAAAAACGATACTAACTTTAAAAATTAGTTTCATCAATATTAAAAAAAAACGAATTATTTCATTAAAAGAGGCAAAAAAATAAAATAGTTTCATCAATAATATAATAAAAAATACACAATGCCTAATAGCTAAACTTTTACAAATTAACGATACTAAATTTAAAAACCAGTTTCGAACATATAAATTTTATATCAATACCTAATAATCAAACTTCTAACTTCATTCTTTATTTTGGCATTTAATTTTTTATTTGCTTGCTCAAAAATTAGAGTTAATTTAAACATACAATATGCAGCAAATATAACAAAGAGAATCATAAATTAAAATCAAAGAGAAAAAAAGAAACAAAGAAAATTAAAGAGACAAAAATGCAATAAAACCATAAAAGAATAAAAAAAAACAGTGAAATGTCAGAAACCAGTTAGTAAAACAACCAAAATAAAAACAAACAAATAAAAACCAGTTTCTTAAAATAAATTAATAAAAAATTGAATAAAACTCAATTATGAACAACAATAAAAAAAATCAGTTATAAAAGCTAGTTACTTAAAAAAAACCAGTTATGAAAATAATAAAATAATATGTGTGTCGGAAACTGATTAATTAAAATAAAATAAAAATTGTTGTTCAAATATCATACAATAATAAAACTGATTTTATACAAACTAAAAAATATACAATAATATCATAAAAATGGAGCAACCCCATTACAGAACAGTTAAAACCTGTGAAACCAATTTCGACATGTCAAACCAGTTTTGACGTTATAAAAAATCATAACAAAATACAAATGTTAATAATAAAGTTAATTGAAACCAGTTTCATCAGACAATCAAATAAAAACATACACACACACACACACAAATACAAAAAAAAAAAAAAAATACTAATCACAAAGATAATCAAAACAACACATAATGCATACTAATAATTTAATAACAAAATATAAGTGTAAGTTTCCAACATAAAAACAAAATAATAAAAAAGTAACTTGAAAAAAAATTCTAATAACATAATGAAACTATTTTTTTTATTCTTTTAATGAAATTATTAGTTTCTTTCAATGTTGATGAAATTGATTTTTAAAGTTTATATTATCTTTAGATTATAATTTTTTATATTGTTTTTTTTTTCAGGATGATGTTGATAAAACTGGTTTTTTTTTTTTTTTTTTTTTTTGCTTTTAATGAAATAATTAGTTTTTAACAAAAATCAAAGAAAAAAAATAGTAGTTTAAATAAAAAAAAACAAGTTTAATTTTTGTAAAAAAAAATAATATCTATAGTTAAGATCATTTTTTTTATTTATTTTAGTATTTTATTTTTTTTTAAAAAAAGAAAAAATAAATAAAAAAAAACACAAATTTAAAGTTTTTTATGGCATTCCTCAAGACTTTTTCCCATATTTATAAGTTTTTTTAAATTGTCATATTTAGTGTAATTAATTTTTTATGCCATATATATCAAAACTTATCTTTATTTTCTCATATTTTTTGTAAATAGCCCATTGATTAATAAGTACCTAATTTTCTTCGTTCAAAAATAAAATTTACAATTATATTATCAATACATGAATGAGGTGCTAGGTAATCAACCACACTTCAAAGATTTTGTGAGAAATATAAAATAAATAAATAAAAGATTAGCATCGTAAATGAAAATCTATAGTATGTATATATTGAATAAAGAAGTTATATTAATTACAAATATTGTATTCCAAACAAGAAGAATTGTTAGCTCCATGATCTAACCAAAACCCAAATTAGTAAATGAATTTGGCAAACCTAATAAGAAAGAAGGTTAATATAGAATGTTGTGGCAAATTAAAGAGCGTCTAAAGCAGCAGTTAGAGCAAGAACGTAATAGTATTCATCACATGCGTATAAAGCATGATTATGATTATGACTGTCCTTACACCCACACTCCTCTGAGACTGAGCTGTTCTTATTCTCAAATATATGTTCTTCACTCAAAACCTTCACACTGATCTTCACTTTAAGTTTAGCTGGTTTAAGCTCACCACTTGAATGAGCCATGGTCACCCACTTGTCTAACACCATGTTTGGTGACTCACTAACATCTTTCCATGCAATCTCAGCACTGCCCAACAGTTTTGAACCACTTCTCCCAAGAATTGGCACTCTGTTTCTCCACCTCAGCTCCAAAACCAACTTCTCTTGCTTTATCAATTTGGTGATGTCCACTTTGTTGTCCTCAATCCCAGAGCACTCTAAAGAGAAAGTTTCATTCCAAACGTGGTCCTTTTTGGTGGGGATTTCTTTAGTGTCGATCCCAACTTTTCTTTTGTTGCTTCCAACTGGAAGATAACATCTCACAAACAGGTCACCTCTTGGTTTTGATTCTACACTTTTTGCTTCTACAATTTTCAGCTCTAGACTAAGGGAAGAGTTAATTTGTGGAATGCCCATTATGTTTTTCTTTCTTTCTAAATGAAAGGAATCGAGTTTGAGCTTGAGAGAATGAGAAGTAGTTTTGGTTTTTGATGTTGAGTAGTATTGGATTTAGAGTTATATATAGTGTATACCATTACCTTTTTAACTAGTGGATATGACATATTTGGAGGATTATATTATAACAAAACAATCCAAGTGGATATCCCTTCTATTTCCCTAGGCTTTATCTTAGTTGCATTTTTATAATGTTATGTTGAATAGAAGTGAATCAATGTAAGATTGAGTTGGGGTTGTGGAGGGATTTGATTGATATTAATAAAAGAGTCTCTTAGATTCTTTGAAAAGCTAGATTTTCATAAATGGCTCTTCTAGTTTTTTCAAAAATTGAAACACAATATTGTACTGGCTGATGTTTTAGAGTATTTTTCTTAGTTTTTTCAAGTATATGTGGTTGGTGATAATATGCCGTTTGATAAATGGGGTGTTCACTATTTCATTAACAAAGAATACTTATTTTTTTTTAAAAAAAAATACTTAAATGGAAAATACTAATAGGTATCTTAAAATGCCAAATATTGTAAGATGTGACATGTTGTTTATTACTGCATTTTAATATCAAATTCTACAAACTTTAATTTAATAAATAATATGAGAAACTGTTAACCAAATATAAGTTGTAAACAAATATAAGTTGTTACATCAATAAACATATTCAACTAACAAATAACAATATTATCTCCAAAAAGCAATGTAGTAATTGAGGAATTTGTTTAGTTAGCTTATGAAGGTTCCTAGGAGAGTGCAAACGCATAATTAAATTTGGGCTTCTCTCACACTCATTTGTCATTTGTAGTGAAACACCATTCAAAAATATTGTTTTGTTCATAAGCTAAAGTTAATATTCCTGTCAAAGAAATAATAATTTATTAATGCTGATTATTTATTCAATGAGAGCAATACTAGCCACCCAGCATCTTTGGCAATAAGGTTACAATTCAAAATCATCAATATATATATATGAAACACTTTTTAATGGGTATTACCCATGAATAGTTACTAAACAAATTTAACTATAAATATTAATTTTAAAAATATCAAATTATCAAATTTTGATCAAATAACGAATAATGAAATCACAAATTTAAATTTCTATGCTTAATTTAACTACTTAATTAAAAAAATATCAAAAAATATCTATTTTTACACTATATCAAAAATATGTTCATACAAAAATATTTAACTCAAACTCAACTTTTTCTTTTCTTATTTTTCTTGCTAAAAAACTTTTTTTTTTAATTTTTTTTTACCGATTGAACAATCTCATCCCATACGATATAAAAATGAGAGATTTTTTTAATTAGATAGAAAAATTAAGCATAAAAACTCAAAATTTTCTAATTTTACCTATTCATGGGTAATACCCATTAAGAGTGCACCCATATATATCTATTCTATATAAAGTGTGCCTATATAACTAAATTCTTGGTTTATGAGAAATTCGTGGTCACTTTTTATTTATATTTAATAAAATAATAAAATATTATTTATATATAATAAAATAATAAAATAAAAATAAAAAAAATCTCATTAATATTTGAACTGATATTTGATGCTAATCATTTATCTGTTTTTATTTTTTAAAAAATACTTGAGCTTACCAAAATCTATAAGAACAAAATCAATGAAGAAAATTTTAACAAAAAAAAAATGAATGAAGAAAAAAAGTGTCATAAACATTATTGAATAATGGCAATGGCCAATACAAGAATTTCGGCACAAAAAATTATACTTGATCCCTAGACAAAATTATCATCTTCCAATCTTAATAATATAAATAATGAACAACACCTCATTAGTTATTCTAGGAGAATGATGCATGGTAATATCAAAAAAATCATTAGATGATAATAATATTTCTCTAACAATGATACCCTAAGTAAGAACTAAGAAGTATTGTAGCATTTTATTTTCAAGAGCATAAAATAATATTAAGACAATTGGATTCCACAATCAAGCTCTTATTCTCCTATTAAAAAAACACATTAATATACATGTAAATGATTCTTAGTTTTACAATAATAAATTATTAATAAACTCACAATTTCATAAAATTATAAAGTAGTAATTTCAATTAATTTTTAAAAATAATTTATAATTTTTTCAAAGTATTGGTTATAATTATTATTTCTAATTTTATAAAAAATAAATATAATTTTTTTTAAAAAAATAATTATTAGAAACTTGCCATAAAAAGTTATTAGATTGTTACCTTATTAATTTTTTTAGTGACCATCAATGGGTATTACCCATTTAGAAGTGTTCCATATATATATAAAGTATTTTAACTAAAACATTTCACATTATAATTTGTAAAAAAGAGATTTTTTATCTACAACTTTTAGATAGATGTTATCTTCAATTATCAATAATTTAGAGATTGATTTTTAATTTTCTTTTTTATTTCACACACATTTAAGTTGTGTTTTCTTTAGTATTTGAACATGAATTTTTAGTTTATTTTTGGATTATCTTAAGAACATATTACACTTAAATTATCAAGTTTTCTTAAACACTATAATATATTACATCCAGTATTTACTTTTAATTGTCAAGATTATAAATTACATTATTTAGATATACATAATAATAATCTCACCTAATAAGTAATAATATTTTTTCTTTAATTGTTAATTATATCTTTTAAACAAAGTAAAAAATATCTAACATAAAATTAGTATACATACCTCGCACGTAATTTTTTACTATTATATATATATATATAAAAGAGGATTTTGAAGAGATGATGTGGCATTCTCTTTTTTAATGTTCTATTGTTTCTAATTTCAAATTTTTTTGTTTTTTTTTTATATTTAACATTTATTAATAACAATAACTCATTAATAAAAAATCTGTTCAAAAAAAAAAAAAATAGAAAAAATTTTTTTAATAGACATTGTATTTATCAAATAATAAAAGTGTCTTCTCACTTTATAATTTACACTATATTTATTTCTATTATTAAGTTAAATTTAAGTATAGTTAAAGTGTAATTCCTTTTTTTAGTGTTACAAAGTTATATTATATATATCTTATTATCTTAAGTTTCTGTTATTACTATCACCCTTCATAAGAAATATTTTTATATAATCATAATTATATATGATAAGAGGATATTTTGAAATACAAAATAAAAAAAAAAAATTATTGAATATCATGTCAACAATTTAGATTACTTTTTTAAGGTAAATTTTTTGAATTTGATTCAATTTTACTATTATTAATTTTAAAATTGTAATATAAGTATGGTAACTTAATCATATTAAATATGAAGTTTTTTCACTTTCTTCTCAAAATACTATTTTAATAATAAATTTTCATTTCTATGATTATATATATGTATATATATACATTTATTTTTTGAAAGTATACTTTATTAAATTGGGAACTCAATATAAGCTTTATTTTTTGAAATTTCAATATAGATATGGTGGCTTAATCATATTGGATATGAAGTTTTTTCACTTTGTTCTCAATGTACTATTTTAATAAGGGAAATTTGAGTTTCTATGCATTTTTTATACCTAAATTAATTATTTAAACTAATACTTATAACTCTTTAAAAAATAGGACTACTTTTACCTAAACCCCAAAATACCCCCCTCATTATTCTCAACCATTTCTCTCTCTTCCTCCTTTCTCTCTCAAATCAAACCCACCAAAACACACTGCCGATCCACCTCCCTTCCACCCAAAACCAACCATCGCAGAACGGCGAATGCCACCTCCGACCGAGACGCCGACGGAGAGCCAACCGAACCCACACCTCCACCACCTCCGACCCTCTCTGAAATCTGAAGAAAAAAAAAAAAAAATTCGAAACTTTTTTTTTTTTTTTTTTCTGCGATTTGAGAGAGGGAAGAAGACAAGGTCGATGGTCGGACCTTGGGGGTCCGATGGTCGGACCCATCGGACCCCCCAAGGTCCGACCATCGGACCTTTGAATTTTTTTTTTTTTTTTTTTTTTTCGCGATTTTGGAGAGAGAGGAAGAAAGGGTCCGATGGTCGGGTCCGATGGGTCCGATGGGTCCGATGGTCGGGTCCGATGGGTCCGATGGTCGGCTTTAATTTTTTTTTTTTTTTTTTTTTTTTTTTTTTTTCTGCGATTTGAGAGAGAGGGGAAGAGAGAGGTCCGATGGTCGGACCTTGGGGGTCCGATGGTGTCCGACCAAGTCCGATGGGTCCGATTGGTCGGACCCCATCGGACCCCATGGTCCGACCATCGGACCTGGGGTGTGGGATTATTGGGACCGGCTAGATAGAGAGAGAAAGAGAGATAGTTTTAGTTTGGGGGTATTTTTGGGGTTTTGAAAAAAAAGGTATAGTTTTTTTAGGGTTTTAATTATTGGTTTATAAATCAAATTTTTTGATTTTCTAAGCATAGAAAATCAAATTTCCCTTTAATAATAAACTTTATTTGTATGATTATATATGAATATATATATTTATATATATACATTCATTTTTTTTGAAAGTATACTTTTATTGATTTAGGATCTTAATATAAGTTTTATTTTCTATTTCTAAACATCTATTTTTTTTTCTACTTTTAATTATTATTTTATGATTTTTTTTATAAAGTGCATGCTATTTTTATTTTAATTCCATTTCAATTCTCTATTATCATTCATACTTTGTTTAAAATAAATTTATTCTTAACCATATTACTATTTATATATATACACATATATCTATATATAGAGAGGTCACGTTATCTTTCATATTCTTTGTTTTCTCCATTTACTTTATTTAAGATTTTTATTAATTTGATCATCATTATTAATAAGTGATTAATCAACTGTACCTACATTTAATACTGTAGATAAATTTAAAAGATAAACTATTAATATTATTTAGTTTTTTTTTTTTTATTTTTAAAATAATATTATTTAGTCTTTATTAAGAATAAAAGATGTAATATAATTTTTATTATATCTAAGTATAGAAAAATAAAAGAAGAAAAAAAGAAGTTCAATAATACTAATAATAATTTATACATTTCAAATCTCAAATAATAATAAAAAATAAAATAATACAAATAATATTTCAAATTAATTTTATAAATTTACAATTAGGAGTAATGATGTTGAATTTTATAAACTAAATTAACATTCATTTGTACATTTCTTTTGTTTAATTATTTTTTTCTTTTAAAACTAATCAATTTTTTTTGTTCCTAAATATTTTTGTTAACCTTTATTATTTATTTAATTATTTTATTTTACTTTTAATATGTATTATTAATTATTAAATTAAACATAAGAGAGCTTATGTGACATCTAGATACTTTTTAAACTATTTTTACTTTTTTTTTCGTTACATTTTCTAAATAAAAAAAAAATCATTCATTAGTAGTATATTAATAGTCTCTTTTTATTTCTTATAACTCACATCTAGGGATGCACATTTTCCCCACGGGGATGCACAATATATATAGTTAGATTTTTTAAAATTTTCTAGATTATTTTAATTAAAAATATATCTTATTTTAAATATCAAACAAGATCATTTTATAAAATTAATTTAAATAATATAAAATATAAAATATCTGACCTTAAATTTAAAAATAAGATAAAATAATCAAATTTTAAAAATAAAATAACCAATTAAGCAAAAAATTAAATTTTATCCATTCTCAGGTTTAAAATCTACTAATATCTAAAATTAATTAATTATTAAAAAATAAATTAATTTTATTCTCATAATTAGATTTGAGATTTGAAAAATAAAAGTCTTAATACAAGATTATACAAAAAATTTAAAATTAATTCCATGAAAAAGCATGAAAAAATAGAAAAAAAGATTGGATTTGGTGCGGATGGTATGCATCGTGGATTGGGCATCCTGATCGAGAAAGCACGGCGCAAGAGGCTGCATGCAACCTCTCCGCGAGCGCAGGGGGCCAACTTTTAGACAAAAGTTTGCCCAAATGGGTGTGGAACCTCGAACACCAGCGTGTCCAAAACTGTGTGCACCCGAGTTTTACGGGTATCCGCGTGCGCATGGAGGTGTCACACCTCCTTATTTTTTTTTTTTTTAAAAAAAAATCATAACTAATTCAAATAAAATCGAAATTAAGTTCTGTAAAAAAGTGAATTACTTAATTTTTTCCATACTATCCAAGAAAAATAATTTCAGAACGAAATTCTAATTATTTTATGTAAAAATTTTACAAACATCAATCAATCATCAATAAGCACATAGATCAACATGAATCACATCCAAATCACAGATACATCGTTTTAAATCCATATTTCTTGAAAGTAAATCATTATCATAGCTCTGAGGTCAGTTGTTGGAATATATTTTACCAGGACCTAGATTTACTAACAAGTAAGTTTTTAACATCTTAAATATGAACTTCTAAAAATGAAATCAATGACAAAAGTTCTTGGTGTGGAGGCATTGGATTTTTCAGATGGGGAAGTCGAGGAGGTTGAGCAGATTGATTCTATTGATCCAGTTGGAACAATTGAAGATGTTGCTGAGGTGATTTTGCCAAGGTCCACAATAGCTTGGTTACAGTAGGAACGGGTTAAAGCGGACTTTATGAGCTTTTTGGAAGCAACTAAATGATGTGAACATCAAGTTAATGCTGGTAAGATTCAATCTACACCAATTTTTCATTCGAATTTTATTCAAAATTTGAGTGGAATATTTAATGACAATAAAAGCCCCAATGGTTAAGATTGATATGGTCGATGTGGAAGAAGAAATTATGTACTGGAAATCATTTATGGTTTGTTATGTGCTCGGGGCTAATCCCCCTCTTGGTCTTTTTGAGAGCTTTGTAAGGAGAATTTTAAAAGATAAAGGGGTGGGCAAGGTTAGAGTGCTCAAACTAGGGGTGTTTATTGTTTGTTTTAGGCATTGAACACTAGAGATGAAATTCTTGATGGGGGATACCTCTTCTTTGACAAGAAACCCATTATAATGAAACCATAAGAGCCTTATCAGGTTTATAATAAGGAAGATATAAGTTGAGTGTCGACTTGGATCTAGCTACATGGATTAGAACTGAGGTATTAGAGGAGAGGTTGTTGCTTAAAATTATTGGACAGTTAGGTTGCCCTCTGATATTGGATGAAGTCACTAAGAATAAGGAGCGTCTTAACTACCTGAGGGTTTTCGTACATGTTCAAATGTTCTAAGATTTTCTTGAAACTATCTAATTCACTAATGAGATATCATAGGATATTGAACTTACAGTGAAGTATGAATGGCTTCCAGTGGTGTGTGGTCACTGTTCAGGAATGGGGCTTACCTATGCAGTTTATAGGAAAAATGAAGACTATAAAAAAGTATAGACTAATAAGATATGGGTAGCAAAAAACACAGTTAACATGAATGTGCCTGAGCAAAAAGGGAAGAATGTAGTATTTGATGAATAAGGCTTCCAAAAGGTGATAAAAGGTGGAAAGGTTGTTACAACAATGCCTCCTATAACAACAACAGGAAACACTTTTCAAGTTCTTGGAGGGCCAGGGAAATGTTTGAAGGAGGTTGATAAAGAAGACATAGGGCTCATGAAAATTAGTGAGGGAGGGGGAGTTCCTCCTATCCCTCATAGATAGGATCCTCAGTTGGAATGTGAGGGGTCTCAACAACCAAAATAACACAATTTGAGGTTAAGAAATTGATCTCAAATTTTTGAGTGGGGCTGGTGGGGCTGCTAATGATAAGAATAAAGAAAAAAAATATGGGCATGGTTTATAATAACATGTTCATGGGATGGTGTTTTTCAACAAATGGGGCGTGGCATAAAGATGGAAGAATAATATTTAGCTACAATTTGGTTATATTTTTGGTTAATATCTTGCAATGCTCAAGTCAAATGATGCATTTACAAGTGTGGCCGGAAAGACAAATAGATTACTTTTTTGTTACTTATGTTTATGCCTTCAATGACAAAGTGGGAAGGAAAGTTTAATGGTATGAGCTTAAAGGAATAACAACTAATATGAAAGAAAGTTTAATGGTATGAGCTTAAAGGAATAACAACTAATATGAAAGATTCGTGGCTGGTATTGGACGAATTTAATGATATTCTTTAGTTGGAAGAGAGAGTGGGAAAGATAGTGAAGCCAAGCAAGTCGTATGGATTTAAAGAATGTGTTGACTGTTGTAAACTGGAAGATGTAAAATTCTTTGGCTTCTTCTTTACTTGGACAAATACACAAGGAGTTGCAATGAGAATTCATTCAAAGATTGATAGAGTTATGGAAAATAAAGAATGACTTAGGAAATATGAAAATACAGAAGTGGTGTTTTTAGTGGAGTGGCAATTTGATAACTCTCAGGCGTTGCTAATAGTGTGCCCTAAAATAAAGAGGGGAAATAGGCCCATTAAATATTTTTGAATGTGGCAGAAGGCATAAAGAAACAGTAGAACATTGTTGTAAGGAAGATATCAAAGGGACACCAATGTAAAAAGTGGTAGGAAAACTGAAAAAATCAAAAGGGGTGTTCTAAACTCTTAAAAAAGAACAAATTGGGGATATAAAGGAAACAAATATTCAAGCTCAATACTTATTGATCAAATGTTAAGAGGAATTACCTTTGAATGTTGAACTTTGTCAGAAGGAAATTGAGACGAGGGGGAAGTACTTGGAGATCCACCGTTACTATTTATCCTTTCTTTTTAGAAAAAGCTAAACTCCACTAGTTGAAAGAAGGAGATGATAACACAAATCTTTTTCATGCAATTTTAATAGCTAGAAGGGTTAGTAATCAAATTATCTCAATTAAAACTATGATTGGAAAGAGGGTTTATGATCCAAGCAAGGTTAGTGAGGGTTTTCTTCAATTCTACAATGATTTACTGAGTTCTAATATGACTAATAGGAAAGCGGTGATTCTCAATTCGGTGAGGCTGGGGCCAATTCTTTCAACTCAAAAATAGGAATTTTTACTTTAGCTGATGTTAAAAATGCCTTGTTTAGCATTCCAGGAGGTAAATCAACGGGATTGGATGGTTATAGTAGCTATTTTTTTTTCAAAATAATTGGGAGTTGATCAAAGATGAGGTTTGTGAAGTTGTTCTCTCATTCTTGCATTCGGCGAAGCTTCTTAAGGAATTGAACTCGACAACACTAACATTAATCCTGAAAGTAAAATGCCCTGATAGTGTAAGTGATTTCAAACTTATAGTTTGTTGCAATGTACTTTATAAAATTGCAACGAAGATGATTTGTTCTAGATTAAGAATGGTATTACCAGACCTGGTAGCTCAAAACCAAAGTTGCTTTGTTCAAGGTAGATTCATTGCTTATAACATAATGGTTTGTGAAGATCTTGTCAAACACTATGGTCGGAAATCAATGAGGGAAAATAATACGATTAAAATTGAGTTAAGAAAAGCGTATGATACACTAGAATGGGATTTTATCGAAAAAATGTTACTGGCTCTTAACTTCCCGAGAAGATTTATTTAGCTATTAATGATTTGCATTTGAAATCTACTATACTGTATTTTATTTAATGGTTTAATACATGGTTTCTTTGCAGCTATAAAGGGACTATGATAGGGTGATCCTATGTCACCCTTGATTTTTGTATTATGCATGGAGTACCTTTCTAGGATTCTTGCAAAATGGGGCTCAAAGAAGACTTTAAGTTTCATGATAGGTGTTTGGAGTTAAAGCTTAATCATTTATATGGAGACTTTAAGTCCATTTACTACCTTTTGCAAGGTTTGAAACTATTCTCCATTTTGTATGGCTTACAGCCTAGTGATCAAGAGTCTGCATTCTATTGTTGCGGGATGGAGGTGTTAGAAGTCTAAAGAGTTATAGATGTGTTTTGTTTTACAAAGAGTGAGCTAGCATTCAATTATCTAGGTATCCTAATCTGTGCAAGGAGACGTACAACAGTTGAATGTGATGGGATTGTTGAGAAAATGATTCAAAAAATAAGGGTTTGAGGCAGAAGGAATATCTCCTTTGCAGGTTGAGCCACATTAATAAACTCTGTCTTAATCACTATCCATGCATATTGGGCACAAATTATTGCTCTCCCAAAAGCAATTTTGAAGAAGATGAACTCAATATGTCGAGATTTTCTTTGAAAAAGAGTTGCTGAAAGTTCTTCTCCTGGTTATGTGGCATGGGATTTACTGTGTAAGAAGAAATCAGAAGACGACCTTGGTTTCAGAAACACTATTTTAAGGAATGCGACAACCTTAGGGAAATATGTTTGGGCCATTGCCTCAAAGCAAGACAACTTATGGGTTCTTTGGTTTCATAGTGTCTACTTAAAGGATGATAATTGGTGGGACTATAACTCTGTTACTTCAAGGAGCTGGTATCGGAAGCAGATTGTTAAGATTAAAGAAAAATACAAGTTAATTTCTACTTTTCATCTCTTAATGAGTCAAGGGTTATAATATTAAGAAAGGATATGAGTTTCTGTTGCGATATTTTGCACACGCAAGTGCACGTATCGTTACAAGTAGTAAACTCACCAGGAGTGAGGTTGATCCTACAGGGATTGTAGTTAAGTACGTTAAAATTAAACTTTTACTTCTATTTGGTTAAATAAAAATTAAGAAAGAAAATTAAAATAAGAAAACTAATAAGAAGCAAATAATTAAAGAAAATTGACAGTTAATAAAAACTAGGTCTTCGATTTCAATTGTTTCTATTGATTATGGGCCTAATCTGATTATTTTCCTAATGTTAATTTCTATGTAATAGCAGGTTTACTAAGGTAATTTATAGTCTTCTCAGATATACAAATCTCAATTACATGCAAACTTTCTACTCTCGTGATAAATTTAACATGCAACAAGCATTAAGCATAAAAACCTTAATAGCTATCTAAACTATATAGGTACTCTTGTCCTATATCGAAATCTCATGGAAGAAAAGGATAAGGTTAGTTGGTGTCGAGAAGTGTGGAGTCAGTACAATGTTCCTAAACACAACTTTATCACTTGGTTAGCTGTCCAGAACTGGCTGCAAATAAGGAATAAATTAGCTTCTTTCAAAATCTGAGTAGATGACACTTGTCTTCTTTGTGGTGATAAAGTGGAGACAATGGAGCATATATTTTTTTTAAATGTATTTACAGTGGCAGGTGTCTTGAGTTGTAGAAATTGTAGCTACAATGAAGGACTCCTAGTTGCTCTCTTGTTCGGCTTTTGAGATGGATATCGAAGGCCAGGATAACTCGGTTCAGGAAGAAAATTTTCTCAGCAATGTGAACAATTTGGTGAACCAGATTAATTTAGTAAAATAGAAATGATTGTTATTGGAATTATAGAATACAAACTATTAGTTCTGAAAGTCCTAATTACTACAAGTTCTAATTGATAATTCTCAACAGATTAATTCTATGTTATGAACAGAATTTAAAATCAAAGAACACAGAATTTACAAGCTTCCTCTGCATTGGAAACGCATTCCAACCGAGTAGTGCTTGGGTTCCCTTGAACCGGGTACAGTAACTTTCACTATACAATCAATTCAATTACAAATTCCAGTTCTGATTCTTCAAATCAAACAATGTAATCTAAATTGACTTTTATACAAAGTTACCTAACACTTGAACAATCTCAAGCTTTGAGATCCAAATTCATTTAGATCTCTATACACAAGAACACTTAGCATACACACAGCTGAACCACCTTCAGCAAAGTAATCTGAACTCCCTTCAGATCAAGCAGATTCGAACTCCATCTTCAACCTCGGGAAGATCTCTGGTATCTCTCTCTGCAAACAACAAAACAAAAACAAAGAGAAATTGTGCCCTAGCAGAGCAAGAATCAAGAAAATGATTCTAACCGAAGAGAGTTAGTTAGAACAACAGACATAACAGAATAAATATACTAAAGATAATAAAATCTGACTAACTAACCAACCAGCAAAGTACAGTTGGCACAAACTAACAAACACGTAGAAAGCTGACATGGCACTAAAATGAACTTAGTGAAATCAGATACAACTAACTACAGAAAAGATGTTAGAAAAACAATACTGAAGCAGAAATACTAAACAAAAGTATTTACATAATTTGCCATACAAAGATATGACACTTACAATCTCCCCCTTGGCAAATTATGATCAACGACAAACCACTTAAAGACAAACAAATGTTTAGACATACACAACCATACGAAAATACACAGCACACCCAAAATATTAACTCTGTGTACAAAGTTTATCCAAAAGGCAAAATAACTCCCCCTCGATGATCATAATCAATCACTGCTGGAATAAGAGACCAGAGGAGCACAGGAACCAAGAATCCGCGAGTCACCACCATCAGGAGCAGATGACTGAGCCATAGTGGAAATCTCCCCCTGAACAGCTGCCACATTTGAAGGCTCCCCCTGGACAACAGCAGTATGCGAAGTCTCCCCCTGGATACCAGCCTCAATATCCGCACAAACCATGAATCAATCTCCCTTTCAAGACCAGCTGATGGAGATACAACCTGAGCACCTTGAATATCAGTAGATAAAGGTACTTGAAGGTCTGCAGAAGTCTGTGGATGACTTTGTTCAGTAGATGGATCTATAGCTGCACGAGATAGAGAAAGGCCAGGAGAGGCCTTATTCTGGTCAGACCCATCAGCAGAGGAGCTAGAGACTATCCCCTTAGAATGAACAGCTGGAGAAGCTTTAGATTCCTTTAGGACATTGGCCATAGCAGTGAGAACATCAATGACTGATTTTTCAAAGCGACGTTGCCTGAGTTGATCACGAGCATAGGAAGTGGCCAGATGAGTGACTGAGGTGATCAACTGAGTTTGCCAGGAAGTGGAATTAGCCCCATCTCGAGAAGTTGAAGGAGCAGTTGGAGCAGAAGGTAAGTCCTCCATTGGAGAAGCCCTAGCAGCAGATACATCCATGACAGATAGTGGAAGTGGTTTGCTATGCACAAGATTAAACGACTTACCAATGGTTGGGACTGGCAGCAATTTGTCTTGCTCATAAACAACTGGAGAACCTCGTTTAACCACTCTATTAATCAAGCTGGGATAAGGCAGGGTATGCTTGATACTCTTGGCTGAGGTAGAACTCATAATACGATCCTACATGATAGTTGGAAGATCAATGCTCACACCAGTGCCTAAAGCATACAAAAATCGAGCTGTGTTGTAGTTGATTGTGGAGATATGTGAATTTGCCCACCAGTTGGACATAGCAATTTTATGGACGACCCTGTAAAACTCTGAGAGAACTGTGACAGGTAACTCCTTCCCATTCCAAACAAAGTTGGGATTGCCAATAATTTCAGCACCTACATCCTTAAACTCAGGCTTATACTCATCATTAAATGTGGGATGGGTGATGGTTTTGATTTTCAGGACACAGCTAATGGTTGAGGGGGCAAACCGAAACCTGTTACCTCTAATATAAGCAAGATAAATGAACTGACTTTTCTTATTTAGAATGCTCTCATCTAGGTTGGCATAAAACTCCCTAACTAGGTTCTCATTTGGGGGTTGGAGATGAGTAACTGAGTCAGGGAGAGGGTGGGGTAACGTGTTGGATGGGGGAGGATGATCCTTAGATGACGCAAAAGGAATGGACAAGGAGCGTGTAAAACGTCTTGGAAGACTTAGAGAGGAAGAAGTCTTACCTGGGTTTGGTGTGCATGGAGGCGATTCAGACCTAGTGGGAGACAAACGAGGTTCCACTGTTGGCGAGGGTGACGACGAACCATCACCAGAAAATGCAGAAGTTTTGACGAGACGTCCAGCCTTTTTGCCCATTGTTTCACAGTAAGCACAATACAGAGATGGAGACCACGAAGAAGAGGACCTTGGCTTAAGAAGATGGATAGATTGATTGACAAGGTTGGTGAAATCAAATTATGGTAAAAAGATATTTATTACCAATTAGTGAAAAAAAACAAAAACACCCTTAGAGCTATATATCATGAAGCTCAAGCCCATTAACAATAGTAAAAATACAACAACCCAAACCCGAGATAGACAATACGTAAAAAATTATTGGAAACTAAGAATTGGAGAATTACCACATGAAATACATACACTCAACTTGAGAAAAAAAATAGCTCAACAGAATCGAACAACGCTTAAAAAAATCTGTAGAAGGACACCTACACAAACTAACATCACTGAAAGCACAGGTAAGCCAGTCAAAAAAATTTGATTATATACATGGAGCAATATTAGATGCATGAGAGGACTACAATTGACACATGATCAAGGTTGAATCAATTAACTACCATTCGTGTGTGAAGTGACCTCATGTGAAACACCAAGAAGTTAATCAAGGCACTTCATTCATCTCCAAAGAAACAAGGAAGAGAAAAGAGATTACAACCTCTCTCTTTTTTTAAAAAACTTTCTTCCCATTTTTTAAAACAAACTGACACTCTCTGAGTTTCGCCAACCAGTTGCGGCTTTCACTCTTTCAGGGAGATGTAGCCGTCATCCTTTGGATTTTTCTCTGAGAGTGACTCGAAAAGGAGCAAACTTTTCTAGACACCCAAAGGTACACGGATAGCTCTTCCCATTGCATCCAAGAAAGGTAGCCTTTTCAACTGGGGTAGCTGAGGATTCAACCCTAATCACAGACAATCAAAAGACCCAACCATGCAAATCACCTCCCAATACAGATAGAGTTGACCAACTTACCATAGTACATTTCAGTTGACTCATGACAAATGCAACTTTCACACGATCAGATAGTGCAGACTCCAATGGAGTTGCGAAGATGAGAAAAGGTGTGCGCATCTAGAGCCTTAGTGAACAGATCAGCAAGTTGAGCTCCTGTAGACACATGAGTAATAGTCAAAAATTTAGATTCAACCAAATGTCTAATAAAATGATAACGTATGTTTATATGTTTGGTACGTGAATGCTGAACTAGGTTTTCTGAAATGTTAATAACACTTGTACTATCACAATATAAGACCAATGAGTGTTGTGGGAACCCATAATTAGTAACCATCTTATTAAGCTAGATTAGTTGAGTACAATAGCTTCCAGCTGCAATATACTCAGCTTCTGCAGTGGAAAGGGAAATTGAATTTTGTTTTTTGCTTAACTACGACACAAGATTATTTCCTAAGTAAAAACACCCTCCCGTGGTACTTTTCCTATCATCTAGACTCCCAACCCAATCGGAATCACTGTATCCAACAATGGACATGTTGGTATCTCTGGAATACCACAAGCCAAATTCTGAGGTTCCAGATAGGTATTTAAAGATACGCTTAACAGCAGACAGATGAGACTCTTTGGGATTGGCTTGATATCGAGCACACAGGCCTACACTAAAGCAAATATCAGGTCGACTTGATGTTAAGTAAAGAAGACTACCTATCATCCCTCTATATACGGTGGGATCAACAGACTCACCAGACTCGTGTCTGCTAAGTTTGGTAGTAGTACTTAAGGGGGTGGGGGTGTGTTTAGTGTGATCTAAGCCAAACTTCTCAAGCATTTTCTTAACATATTTGCCTTGAGAAATAAAAATACCCTGATTAGTTTTCTTAATCTGTAAACCTAGAAAGAAACTCAGATCCCCTATAAGACTCATTTTAAACTCACTAGTCATGAGGTCAACAAACTTGACAACTTCCTTTTCACAAGTAGACCCAAAGATGATGTCATCGACATAAATTTGAGCTACAAAGATACCTGGTTGCAAGAGTTTAATAAAGAGAGTATTATCAGCAGTACCTCTTGCAAAACCATTTGCTAGAAGGAATGAGGTTAACCTGTCATACCATGCTCTAAGAGCTTGTTGAAGCCCATATAGAGCTTTCTTGAGTTTATAGACATGCTCAGGGAACTTTGGGTCCTCAAATCCTTTGGGCTATTTCACATATACCTCCTCCTGGAGAAATCCATTGAGAAAGGCACTTTTGACATCCATTTCGTGAAGCTTGAATTTTAGAAAGCATGCCACAACCAACAGTAACCGAATAGACTCAAGTCTAGCCACGAAGGCAAAAGTTTCTTCAAAATTGACCCCTTCAACTTGATTGTAGCCTTGTGCCACTAGCATGGCCTTATTTCGAACCACTGTCCCGAACTCATCTGATTTATTCTTGAAGAGCCATTTGGTTCCTATAATGTTTACTCCATCGGGTTTAGGAACTAAGATCCACACTTTATTTCTTTTAAACTGCCCCATTTCATCCTGCATTGCATTATTCCATAATTCATCCAAAAGAGCCTCAGTTACATTTTGAGGTTCTACCAGGGACACATAGCAAGCAAACGCAATTACATTTAACACTTTGCGACGAGTGACCATAGTTGCATTCAGGTCCCCAATGACAATTGTGGGAGGATGAGATTTTTGTATCCAAGATGGTGGACCTTTCTTATATAATCGAGAGTGGGGAGAAGACACTGTATCCTTGCTATTAGGCTGAGAAGCTGAGATGGATTCATCTCCCATAGAATTTGCAGACGAGGTAGTTATCTCTGGTGTATCTTGATTGAATGGAGCCAGAGGGAGTGATGGGATACATGGGTCATGAGAATCTTCCTCTCCAGATCCAGACCCATTGTTTTACACCTCCAAATCATCAAACTTTACATTCATTGATTCCATGACTGTGAATGTTTGTTTTTTGTACACCCGATACGCACGACTGTTAGTTGAGTACCCAAGAAAAATTCCTTCATCACTCCAAGCATCAAATTTTCCAAGATGATCACGATCATTCAATATGTAATAGGTACACCCAAATATATGTACATGGCTCAGGTTAGGAGTCTTGCCTTTCCACAGTTCATAAGGAGTTTGAGATGCACCAGTTCTCAAATGGACACGATTGCAAATATAACATGCAGTATTCACAGCTTCGGCCCAAAATCGGATAGCCACTCCCTTTGCACACAACATAACCCGAGCCATCTCTTAAAGAGTTCTATTTTTCCGTTCCACTATCCCATTCTGTTGTGGAGTCTTAGGTGCAGAGAACTCATGGCTAATACCCATTTTATTACAAAATTGAGCAAATATGTCGTTTTTAAATTCCTTCCCATGATCGCTTCTGACCCGATAAACCTTGCCTATGGTGACATTCTTTTCATTCTGAAGCTGCAGACAAAGAGAGGAGAAGGCCCCAACGGTGTCTGATTTTTCTTTAAGGAAGTTTACCCAAGTATATCTTGAGAAGTCATCCACACACACCATCACATATCTTTTTCCCGCAATGCTTGCAGTTTGCGTTGGACCCATCAGATCAACATGTAATAATTCCAGTACCTTGGAAGTAAGTAAGGCATTGATAGGAGGATGAGAGGACTTAATTTGTTTACCTTGTTGGCAGGGACCACACACACGATCTTTTCCCAATCTAAATTCAAGAATCCCTCGGAAAGCTTTGATGGAGACAATTTTCTTCAGGTCTCTGTAGTTTAGATGCCCAAGTATGTAGTGCCATAAGTCAGGTTTATCCAAGAACACCCTGTGACATTTCACTTGATTGGTTAGAACATAGCAGTGATCCGCCGTTCTGTTCCCTGTGAGAACTGATTTCCCTCCAGATGAGACTAAGCATTGAGTCTTGGTGAAGCTCACATCATAGTTAGCATCACACAGTTGGCTGATGCTAATTAGGTTTGCTTTCAGTCCTTTTACAAATAACACTCTAGTCAGAGGGAAAACATCTGAGAGATCCAGATCACCCTGCCCCATTATCTCCCATTTATTTCCATCACTAAAGGTGACAATACCTTCTTTGGATGAATGAAAGTTACGAAGATCATTGCGGGAACCTGTCATGTGTCGTGAGCATCCACTATCGAAATACCAGCAGTTATCTTTCATAGCCGACAAGGAGGTATGGGGAACAAGAGCCAGATTTTCACGTTTGGATTTTCTCTTCTTCTTAGGTCCATGTTGAGGAGCAAAAGGAAAGTTACCCTGGCCAGATTTCTTATTGATAATGTTTGTCAAGTAAGTTCGGAGTTTGTAGCATCTTGGCCTGATGTGACCTCTTTTATTACAGAAGTGACACGTTGGAACAAATCGATTTGCCTGCTTGACCCTTGATTTTTCACCAACAGGACCTCTTTTAACAGAGTTGGACTTAGATTCATCAGGTATTTTCTCCGGTTGATCATCCTTGATAGTTGGAGTGGCAGACAAAAACTTTATTTTATCACCAGAGGATGAAGCTGAGTTGTCTTCAATAGTCAAATCATGACCTTGATTGTATAACAGTTTGTATCCAATAGAGGTTCTGTCTCCATACGGCTTTTGATTTTGGAGAGCTTGATTCAGGGCAGTAGTGCCCGAGGGAACATGAGAAAGAGATTGCTTAGCTCTCACAAGTTCAGCACTCAATTTGTATATCTCACTATCTTTGGAACACAACTCCAACGTCAGCTTCTTGAGTTTATCTTCTACTTCACATTTACTATCATCAAGAGCTTTGTTCAAATGCTGAAGTTCCTTCACTCTCTTAGGCATATAGCTCCATTGTGCAAACATTTCCTCATAAGCCTTATTCTTCTCATCAATTGTTGATTCAGAATCAGACAAAGTCTCATCTTCCTCAACTTCTTCAGGGATAGATTCCCTGACCATAAACGCCATTACAGACTTATCATTCTTAGATTCATCACTCGCCTCTTCTTCTTCACTATCACTCCATGTAACAGCCAAGGCCTTCTTTTTCTTAAGTGTATTTGCACATTCTGCCTTAATGTGACCAAAACCCGAACATTCGTGACATTGAATCCCTTTCCCTTTTTTTTTCTGATTGTTGAGACTGCCTGTTAGGACTAGAGAAGTTCCTTCCAGAAGTATTTTCCTTATTGCTAGGATTAGTTTTCTTGAAGTTCTTCTTTAAAAATCGAGCATAATTCTTCGCCAGAAGGGCCAGATTAGCATCTGTAAAAGACTCAGACAAATCAACTTCTTTAGAGTTCTCTTCCTTGTGGATAAAAGCAACTCCCATTTCGGTTTTCTCCTTCTCAGAGCTCTTGGTTTTCTTCCCTTTCTCCCATCTCTCAAGAGTTAACTCATAATTTTGGAGTGACCCAATCAATTCATCTAGATAAAGGGCTTCGATATCCCGGCTTTCTTCAATAGACGTCACTTTGGACATGAATCTTTTTGGAAGAACACCAAGTAGCTTTCTCACCAATTTCTTGTTGGAGTAGGTCTTGCCGAGTGCATAGGATTCATTAGAAATGTCACACAGCTTAGCATGAAATTCCGAGACGGATTCATCTTCCTCCGTTGACATATTCTCAAAGGATTTTGCTAGAGATCGAAGTCGAGCTTTTTTAACAGCATCGGTTCCCTCATTCTTGATTTTCAGCTTTTCCCAAGCATCTTTGGCAACTTCACAATTTGAGATTACTTTTAGCTGATTAGTAGAAACAGCATTGAAGAGGGCATGTAGTGCTTTGGAATTAAAATTAGCTCGTTCCATTTCGTCAGTTGTCCATGTTGGAATTATTTTACCAGGATCTATTTACTATCATGTATGTTGGATTAACAACCTAATATGAATTCTAAAACAATGAAAATAAACACATATAAAGTTAGAAAACCTTACAGTGGGTGCAGCGGAATATTATGACTCCTTCGGTTCAGATCTCTAGCCCTTGATTCCTTTCTGTAGCAGAGCATCACCAAGATCTGAACCTGGATCTTCTTTTCTCCTTCTTTGATGAAGAATTTCCATAGTCTTACATACTATGATTGAGGTACCACTTGATGTGTGTGGGCACTACTCTCTCACAAGGATTTCGAAATTTTCTCTCTTTTTCTCTCTTATTTTCGTGAGTTCTGATCAAGCATGCAAGAGAAGAGAACAAGGGCTACTATATATAGGGAAAAGGGAGAGCACAACTTTCCAAATAAACAGTTTCCTCTTTTACTGTGTAATTGATTAACTGACTTATTTAGTGTGATCCACCACTTTCCTATTATTGCTAGGCTTTGATTAGAAATTACATGGCAATTAAAATTGAAAATAATAATTGGGAAACAAGCAAAGAGGTAGCCGGCCATGGTGTGTCTTGGGCCTCACTTGGATTTTGCAGTTTCCTCAATTTTATTTCTATTTTTCCAAAAATGCCATTTTTCCAATTCTAACCATTTAAATGCCAAAACTAATTATTTAATAACTAAAATAGATTATTAAATAATATTTTCATTTAAAATAATTATTAATTATACATATAAAGTCTCTTAATTAATAATTAAACCTAGAAACCCTTTTATTTACGATTCCATCCTTACTTATTGAGAATTCATAAAGTAGACATAGTCTAACTTTTAGAATTGTAATTGATTAATTAAAATCAATTAACTGAGTCTTACCAGCAGTATGGTCTCAACTAGTATGGGGACCATGGGTCTATATAACCGAGCTTCCAATAAGTCGAACCGAATTTACTAAGTAAATTCCCTAACTTATTAATTCCTCATTGAATCCACACTTAGAACTTGGAATTGCACTCTCAGTCATATAGAACGCTCTATATGTTCCACGATATAGACACGTCATTAGTTATCCATTGTTATAACCCTAATGTGATCAACGATCCTCTATATAGATGATTTACACTAAAAAGGCACTACTGTTACTGCTACACCTTCAATGTATTTTATCCTTAAAACACTTAACCCTGTATAAATGATATTTCAGCTAAGTGAAATGAGATCTCCACCATTTATATTCATTTGGTTAAGCTCGAAGGAAATCATCCTTTACTTTCTATTTGCCAAATAGAAGCTATAGATTCCATATTTATGTTAGCGCTCCCACTCAATTCCATTACCGTGTTCCCAAAATGTACGTATCACCCTGACCTAAAAGTAGGCTTAACTAACAAATCAAAGAACACGAGTAACACTCTTGAGATTGAACCTAACCATATCAGGATTAAGATCATTTGATCTAGGATCAACAGGTGATATTGAATTGAATAGATATTACGGTAAATTTAAATATATCTAATCAAAGTTCAATATCGGTCCCTTCCGATGTATACTCCATACATCCGATACTGGTAAACTTTGCCAATGTCCTGGAAAGGAAATAACACTTTTCCAAGGTGTAAGAATACCTATCGCTGATTATACCATGTCAGTCTAAATCCAGTGTTCTGACAAATCAGGGATAAACTTTTGAACATATAATTAAGATTATATTCCACTGTGCTGACAACACTATGATCTTAACAAATTCATATGTTCTGGACTTAAAAAGAATTCATACATTATATACATATAATCATGAAATAAATCATGTGAACCATGCAACATAAAATGTTATTTCTGATCTTTATTAATATGTAAATCTGATTATATGAAATGAGTTTTATTTAGGGCATAAAACCCAACAGTCCATTCACTGGATTTCTTGATCTTGTCTCCTTCCTCGTCAGTAACAATAGGAGGTGACCAGCCTTCGGCAACATCCATCTAGACTCTTTCATCCACAGCCTTCAAGAAAGCTCTCATCTTCGTCTTCCAGTAGGGATATTTAGACCCTTCAGCATGGGGGGTCTGGAAGTTGATCCTCCTTCTCTGAACATTTCCATTTCTAGTAGATCTGCACACACTTAACAAAGAAACTTTGTTGCACAACGAGATGAGACTCGTAGTGGGTCAGTTTTCAAGAAAATCACAGAAAGAACAGATTAGCAAAGAAACTTAATAGATGAGCAGAAATTAGGACAAATCCAAGATCACAATTTCTTTACATGAAAAAGTTAGCTCTAATACCAATTGAAAGTCCTAATTACTACAAGTTCTAATTGATAATTCTCAACAGATTAATTCTATGTTATGAACAGAATTTAAAATCAAAGAACACAGAATTTACAAGCTTCCTCTGCATTGGAAACGCATTCCAACCGAGTAGCGCTTGGGTTCCCTTGAACCGGGTACAGTAACTTTCACTATACAATTAATTCAATTACAAATTCCAGTTCTGATTCTTCAAATCAAACAATGTAATCTAAATTGACTTTTATACAAAGTTACCTAACACTTGAACAACCTTAAGCTTTGAGATCTAAACCCATTTAGATCTCTGTACACAAGAACATTTAGCATAGACACAACTGAACCACCTTCATCAAAGTAATCTGAACTCCCTTCAGATCAAGCAGATTCGAATTCCATCTTCAACCTCAGGAAGTTCTCTGGTATCTCTCTCTGCAAACAACAAAACAAAAACAAAGAGAAATTGTGCCCTAGCAGAGCAAGAATCAAGAAAATGATTCTAACCGAAGAGAGTTAGTTAGAACAACAGACATAACAGAATTTATTTCCTAAAGTTAATAAAATCTGACTAACTAACCAACCAGCAAAGTACAGCTGTCACAAACTAACAAACACACAGAAAGCTGACATGGCACTAAAATGAACTTAGTGAAATCAGATGCAACTAACTACAATAAAGATGTTAGAAAAACAATACTGAAGCAGAAATACTAAACAAAAGTATTTACATAATTTGCCACACAAAGACATGACACTTACAAGTTCATATATACAAGCAGTGCAATATAATGTCAAATATAGAATTAACAATGTTAAGAAAGGAAATGCTATTCAAGAAGATTTAGCTTGGTTTGAGTTGACATTGTAAATAATTAGAAGTCGAGACTTTTGAAAGGTGCCGTTTAGTTTTTAAAGGGTATTGTTTTGAAGTAATACAACATTAGCTGAACTAAATTAAGTGGGTGATGCATGTGAGATTTTTTTCTTAAACCAAACCCTAACTACACACATAAAAACTCCTCTTTGAACAAAAATTAATTAGTATGGGGCATATTCCATTAGTTTAGGAATGGAATTGCTATTCCTAAAGAAAGATCATTTAGAAAAAATTTACACCTTATGTGATTTCGGACTGTGCCGAAGTGTGCGCTTGCTCTGGTAATTTCTACCAAGTTCGTTAGCTCTATTTTCAAACAATGGAGCAAACCTCAGAAATGGGAATGGGAACTACGCTTACGGAAGTAACCAGGATACAAGAAGAGATAGGCATCGGATGGGAACCATTGGAACCCCCAGGGGATGTATTGGCTGCAGGGGAACAAACTCAGGGAGAAGGGGATGTAGATGAAATGAGGCACCAGTTTATTGAGTCCATGACCCTCGATTTAGAGGCAGATGTGGAGCTAAGTGCAGAAGTCACAAGAAAGGGAGTATTGGCCAAAACTTTTGGAAGAAGAACAGTGGCTAGGGGCCATGTGAAAGAAATTTTATCAAAGATTTGGAAACTTGAGGGTTCTTGGCGATTGAAGACAATGAAACCTGGCTTATGGGGAATATTTTTTAACAATGAGAATGACAAAAAAGAGATACTCAAAAAAAGACCTTGGTTGGTCAATGGAGTTCTGCTGAATATCATTCAATGGCCTGAGGATGGTTGCTGGGAGGGTGTCGATATGAATAAAGCCAGATATTGGGTGGAGGCTCATGGATTACCGACACCATATCTCACTTGGGAGAATACTGATGTGATTGCGAGAAAGGTGGGGGAGTACATTGACTTTGATAGAGCTCCGAGGGCCACAATCGCAAGGAGAGGCTTCCTAAAGTTTCAAGTTTATATCCTCCTAAACCAAAGATTAGTGGCAGGTTTCTACTTAAACATTTCAAGGATAGAAAAGAATGGGTGCAATTTAAGTACCATAAACTTCCAACAATATGTTTTCATTGTGGGCATCTAGCTCACTCTTATGGGAAATGCGATAGACCATTGGAGTATGCATATCCTCCCAATGGAAAGGCAATTCCCTTATATGGAGCATGGATTAAGGTTGGAGTACCGATTAAAAACTGTTTTGACCCGGCAATTCCAAGGATGAAAGTCCCTAAAATCAAAGTGCCGTACGTCGTCGAGAAGCTGCCGGAGGAAGGCAGGGGAAAGGGTAAGATGGTCATGCTGGAAGATGAAAGTGACGGGTCTGAAGCAAGGAGACAATGGCCAGAATCGCAGAGACCCGTTGGGGTGAGGCTTTCACCAAAACAGAAAATGGTACATGGGGCAAAGAAGGCGTGCTTAAGGGAGCAGGAGAAGATGAACAATTTGGGAAATATGGGTCTGATATCAGTACCCAATTCTAAAAAACACCCTATGACTAAGATAGACAATAAGAGAAGAGATGAGGGTATCATAGCAAGCCTAATGGCTGACATAGGGCCCACACGTGATTAAATGGTTGATAAACCACATGAAGAGGTTTGTAAATCAAGAGTACCCCACCAATTTCCTGAGCCCACTTTCATTACTTGGCCCACTGATACAAACCTTGAAAAGGTTATTGATAAAGTCTTAAGCCCGACCCAAAGCAAAAAAGGGCTTTCTCAGGTTGTTGTATCCCATGACAACATTGAGTTCTCCTCTAATGGGCAGGCTTTTTCTGGTGCAAAGAAAAAAAGGCTTGTGTTAATGTTATTCCTGTGATTACATCGGGAGAAGAAGTGCAGGACCTGGGTGATAAAACCCCTCAATCGCCGGTGACCCTGTTGCCCAGCCTGGAAGTTGAAACCTTCACGTCGGGTAGTTTCAGTCGCAATGGTGAATGCTCCAAGAGGAAGAGTAACTCTCGTGGCCGTGGAAGGGGATCAACTGGGAGTAAAAGAGGCACTAAACACGGGAGTAGAAGTGCTGGCAGTAGGCTGGTGGAAAAGGGGAAGACCATTAATGAAGGTACGAGTACTCAAAACTTGGAATGCAATTTAGTGAATGTGTCAATTTCTGAGGTGCAAAATGTTCTTTCGGGTGGGGAGGCTGCCCTTATCAAGCCCCCCCATCCCCATGAGGCTTCTATCGTAATACCCCGGCAACCTAAGCACTTAAGTCTTGGGTAAGGCGCTATAAACCGGATTGCATCTTTTTAATAGAAACGAAAGAAAATGAGGAGGAATTATATGGTGCCAGCCGTGGGTATTGGAGGAGGGTTTGCTCTATTGTGGAATGAAGGTGTGGATTTGGAATTGATAAAAGTTAGTAATGGAATTTTCCAAGAGCTAATTAAAGAGCCTTTACGGAAGGTTCATTGGATGTTGTTTACGGTGTATGGGAGACCCTATGAAACAGAAAAACAATTATTCTGGGAAGAGTTGGAAAAAAGGATTATTAAAGTTCGTGTTCCCTGGGTGGTGATTGGTGATCTTAATGTGATTGCGCATCCTTGGGAGAAGAGTGGTGGTAGAAGAGTAACTGCTCGGGACACTTGCATCCTTACAAACTTCTTGCAGAATACAGGGGGAGTTGATCTTGGATTTCATGGTTGGAAGTTTACATGGCAAAATAACAGATTTGTGGGTGGTTTGACTAGAGAGAGATTAGACCGTGCAGTGGTTTCGGGGGATTGGATCACATATTTTCCCGAGGCAAAAGTCACTAATGCTCCAATCTCCGTTTCGGATCATGGATATGTGCTTTTGGACAGTGTCGGGGGAAGGAAGAGGGGGTTTAAACCATTTCTGTTTTTTTGAAGCTTGGTCTCGGGACCAGTCGTGTGAGGATATTATAAAAGATGCATGGAGATTGAGGGGAGTTAGGGGTAAGAATGTATGTGGAAGATTGAATGATACGAGGATTGCCTTACAAAAATGGAAAAAAGATATTTTCGGGGAGTGCGATACGATGATTAAAGTTGTGGAGGAGAGACTAGGTTGGATTCAAGGCTAGATTTCGAATGCCTCTCTGTTACTTGAGGAATCGGGATTACAAGCCAAAATTTCTGAGCTTTGGATTCAAAAAGAGTCTATGTGGAGGCAAAGGTCTAGGGAGATTTGGTTGAAAGTTGGCGATCAAAACTCAAAGTTTTTCCATGCGTCTACAATAATTCGGAGGAGAAGGAATGAAATTTCTGCGGTGAAAAATAATAAGGGTGGTTGGGAAACGAGTGAGAGGCAGATTGGGAATGTGTTTAATGAGTTCTTTAGTGACCTCTACAATTCTCAAGGGACGAGTCTGGATGAAGATTTCTATGCTCTTCTCTCCCCAACCATCTCGGATTAGGAGAACAGAATGATGAAGAGTGTTCCTACGGCTGAGGAAATATGGAATGTGGTGGCTGGCATGCACCCTTTGAAGGCCCCGAGTCCTGACGGAATGCCCAATTTTTTCTATAGAAGATATTGGAATATAGTGGGGAGTGAAGTGATTGAAATGGTCCAAGATTTCTTCCATTCTGGGCAGCTGGAGAGACAGGTAAATTACACCTATATTTGCTTGATCCCGAAAGAGGAAAATGCGAGAACGGTGGATAAATTCAGACCCATAAGTCTTTGCAATTTTGCTTACAAAATTATCTCTAAGATATTTGCGACTAGACTGAGGGAGGTTATCAACAAGTTGATCTCCCCGTTCCAATCGGCTTTTGTTCCGGGAAGATGGATTGCGGAGTCCTCCATTCTCACTCAAGAATTGGTCCACACGATAAAGAGGAAGAAAGGAAAGGGTGGGCTTATGGCGATTAAGCTAGATATGCTCAAAGCGTATGATAGAATCGAATGGAACTTTCTTCATGAGGTGCTTAAAGGTCACGGCTTTGACCAGCAACTTTGTAATCTGATAATGGAATGTGTACAAACGGTCTCCTACTCTATGTTAATCAATGGAGTACCGCAAAAAAAATTCTTTCCAAAAAGGGGATTACGCCAGGGCGACCCGTTGTCTCCCTTTCTGTTCTTACTCTGCCATGATGTTCTATCCAAATTAATCACCAAGCAACAAGCAAGAGGCCGGTTTCATGGAATCTCAATCTCAAGGTCGGCCCCAGCAATATCTCACTTGATGTTCGCGGACGATACAATCCTGTTCACCCGTGCTAATGTGAGTATGGCGTCCAAAATTTTGGACTCTGTTCATAAGTATGAGCTATGGTCTGGTCAACAATGCAGCTTGGTGAAATCCAGTGTACTCTTCTCGAAGAATGTGGAAACCCCTTTGAAGACCAATATTCTGAATGTGCTGAAAGTTAAGGAGTGCGATGGTAATGAAAAGCATTTGGGGAACCCCTTTGTATTCAAAAGGAAGAAAAGAGATGAATATATGTTCTTGAAAGAAAAGGTGTTGAAGCGGATTGAAGGCTGGAAAACAAAGTTGTTATCGTTTGCGGGGCGTACCACCTTGGTTAAATCGGTAGCACTTTCGATTCCATTATACGCGATGTCAACAAACAGGCTGCCTTTATCTACATGCCGGGACCTTGACAAGGTTATTAGGAGATTTTGGTGGACGGGGGACTCGGAAAAGGAGCGATTCATGGCCCTTGTGGGGTGGGAAAAGCTCTGCTCGCCCATAATGCAAGGAGGTTTGGGGTTTAGGAAGATGGAGGATATGAATAAGGCACTACTTGCTAAATTGGCCTGGCAGATGGCTTCGAATTTTAATAGACCGTGGGTCAAATGTTCTCGGAGAAGTATTGCAAGAAGGATTCATTTTGGAGTATACAAGCCTGAGATAATGATTCCGCCTTTTGGAAAGGCATTCTCGCTTCTGCTGATATTATTCGTTAAGGAGCCATGACTCTAGTTGGTAGGGGGGACACGATCGAACATATGGAAGCAGCCATGGGTTCCATGGCTTGATTACTGTGACTTCCTCAACCTCATGAATCAAGTTAGGCCGAGATTTTCTAACCTTCGATCCATTGCAGATATTACTCTGGATAATGGTAATTGGAATATGACTCTTCTCAAGGAGATGTTTGGGGATTCGGTGGGTGACAGAATTGGTAGAATTGCTCGTTTACCGCTTGACAACAGGGACGTGGTGGTCTGGAAAGAGGCCAATGATGGAATGTTCACCGTAAAGAGAGGGTATGAAGCGTCTCAAGGTAATGGGCAGAGAGTTGAGAGTGAACTGTGGAAGAAAATTTGGAGCTCAAGGGTGCATTTTAGACACTCGATCATGTTATGGAGAGTGATTTCGGATTGTCTTCCAACTAGAGAAAGGTTAGTTTTCTTACAGGATAAAACTTGCTCTATGTGTGGGGAAGCAACCGAATCCAATACGCATATCTTTTGGGACTGTCCTTGTGCACAGGCACTCTGGTTTAGTAGCCCCTTCTCCATTCGGGGAGGGATTGGTTCAGATTGGGTAATAAAGGATAGATTAGAGTGGCTGCTGGACAGAACCCCGAGTGAGCATTCTGCTAGCTTTCTTTCATTCATGGGCTGTCTATTCAAAGGAATATGGAAGGCTAGAAATGAGCTTCTATTCAAATGAGGTGTGGTGAACATCCAGCAGCTTAGAAACTCCATTATGAGATGATACTCGGAGTCCTTATTATCAATGGAGACGGATGCGGCTTTAGATGCAACAATGCCTGGTGCTGTCAGTAGGCAAACAATCTGCAATAACGTGGAAGTGTTTTGTGTCTCCGATGCGTCGTGGAAGGAGGATAAGGCAGGCCTTGCGGTTGGTTTGTTGGATAGACAACGCAACAAAACGGAGTGGTTTGCAAAGCAGGTGGCGGCCTCATCTGCGGCTGAGGCTGAGTTATTAGCAATCCAATGGGCGATGCAGCTTGCGGTTCAGAGAGGATTTAAGATTTATGCTGGTGCTTCAGATGCAAAAGTTTTAATTGATGCTTTGAAGAAACGAAGATGTCCCCCTATTTGGCAATTGAAACCTCTGGCTACGGAGGTACTGAATCTTTGTAAGTTATTTGATGAATGTAATTTCTTTTTTATTTCTCGTAGAGACAATATTGCTTGTGATGATTTAGCAAAATGGGCTAGACGAAATAGCCAGATTAGTCAGTGTAATGGCTACATTTTCAGGGAGGGATCCCCTATTGTGATTACCAACTTTTTATTGCAATGAACTCCCTTTAGTTCTTTCAAAAAAAAAAAATAATAAATAAATAAAAAAAAATAGATAAAAAAATAAGAGAGATTTATGAAGTGAAGAAAGAACGATACTTTTATTATATAGCCATATTTAATATAGGCTAATTAGGATTTTTACCTTCCAAATTTTAACATGTACCAAATCATGCTCCTTGAACTTTTCTGGCTGTTAAAAATTTCCCCTGAACTATTGATGAGATTGTTAGATTTAAGGACTTTTGTTTAATTTCATTCAATTTTACTATTTCAGCACTTTGATATCTACCAAATCATGCCTCTCAAACTTTGATATATACTAAATCATGCCCCCTGAACTTTTATCCATGTTAGACTTTTTTTACTAAAATTAGTCAAAAGTTCTTAAATCCAACAATCTCAATAGTTTAGGGGGTATTTTTAACGACTTTAAAAGTTCAAAGAATATTATTTAGTGCATGTCAATTTTCGAGAAGTAAAATTCCTAATTAACCTTTAATATAATATAAATATAAAAGTATATTCAGCCCATTTTGAGCGATCAAGAACTTAATTATATTAAAATTATTATTATTATATAATTTTTTTAACGTAGTTTATTCACAATTTGATTAGAGAATCCATTAGAAAGAGATCCTATAAGCTATAATATGCCTTGGTAGTGGAAACTACAACCTATTACAAAATCTTAGAATGTGTCCATGAAATATTTCGACTTTACATGTTTGAAAAGCTAAGCAAATATATGTACATATCCTTTAAGATATCCTCGGCCACTCACTTACTAAAGATATATACATTAAAATAAGCTTTCATTACAGCAATAATAAGAGCATGACATTACTTTTTTGAGTCTTTATTCTTGTGGTTCTTATAAGAGATGATTTGGTTCACAACTTCACATGTTTAATTTTGTATAAATTAAAGTGTTAATAGTTTATCAATACATATAGTTAGTGGCGCCTATTAAAATCCAGCTCTCTATGTTCCACCTAAGCCTTGAGTTTTTATAAATTTATAATTATTATGATTATTATTTAGACGAAATATAAATGAATATTAAAATAACTTTACTATAAAAAAGAATAGTTAAGATTGAGTCGATCTTTGAGTACAAATCACAATTGATTCAAGAATTGGTATCAATATAATTTTGCTGAGATATTGGGATAACATACTTTATTACCACTAAACTCGTCAATTTTTATTATTATTATTCTCAATTTTTAGGGCATGGTCTTGATTCATGTTAATTTTGAATTAGTTTATCTTTTTGTCCCATTAAATGTTTGGAGGGACAAAACAAATGTCCATGCTTACAAATTTTTAATGAGGAACGTAGATAAGGTTTCTTGTTTTTTTTTTTCTATTTTTTTTTTTGGTAGGAATGTAGATAAGGTTAACACTTGTTAATTATTTACCAAAAATATGTTACTACAAATATGTTGCTTTACACCCAACAATAAAGAGAAAAAGAGCTAGAAAAATAAACGTTTCTTTATCGCTTTTCAGTTCTGATGTACACATCATTACTTTCTTTTATTATTATAAAAATTTCTCCATACAACTTTAGAATTAATTGATCAGTTGGTTTGTTATTATTTATTGATAATAATTAAATGCGTGAGATGGCAGTGTTTTATTAGTGTGTTGATTAAAATTTATCAACGTGTTTTATTATGTTTTATAGTGTATTAATACGGAAAATTATAGCAAATATTTATATTATATTATTTTTTGTTATATATAAAAATCAATAATTTCTTTTCATATTATTTTTAGAATTTAGAATAAATTACTTAAAGATTATAGATTATGATATATTTATATTAATTATATTTATTTTAAAATTATGTAGATTTTTTTAATTTTGTATGGATTGTTGTGGGTTGTTGGCTAGTATATAAATTTTATTGTATAATTCTGTTTTGTTGTATGGTATATTATTATTTTTATATTATATATTTTTTTTTATTTTACTATGCATAATAATGGTATATAATTTTGTTAGTATAATATAAATATTTTAATGTTATATCATTTTATTGGCATGGTATATATATTTAAATAATATTTGTATATATTTTAATTGAATGATATAAAATTTATTTTAAATAATATTTAATTAGTTTCTATTTTTTTATATACAATGATGGTATATAATTTGGTTAATATAGTTTATATATTAATAATATATATTTTATTATTATTATTAATGGTTAGTATATATATTTTGGTGAATGATATATGTATTTTTTGTTATATATAGTATATACTTTTTTAAAAATGATATTTAAAAAAAAAATTTAAATTTTTTGTTGACGTGACATAAATATTTTTTAGTACGGTATATATTTTTATTTTTATTTTTATTTATTATTATATATATATATATTTCTATTTCTATTGTAAGGTAGTTTATTTAGAACCTCACTTTGAGGTGTGATCTCTCTATATAATTTGAGATGTTGGATTGAATTTTAAAATGCAAAAGTAGTTAAATCCTATATATGAATGATAATTGGTATAGGGGTAGAGTTTTTTATAAAATGGGTAACGGAATGATTCGTTTGGACTATTGTACTTAATTTAATTTAAGGGATAATTTCAATAAATACACAAAAACAACAAAAAAATTACAAAAATATGATTTTACAGAATTTTAAATATTTTTACGAATTTTTTGATTTTATTTACAGAAAATACGTTCTTTTTATATAGTTTTCTTGTTATTTTCGTGTTGTTTTTACTGGAAACCGTAAAAATGTAAAAAAAAAAAAAAAAAAAATCATTAAACGTAAAAATGTAATTTTTTTTACAAAAAATAGTGCCTTATATAATTATCCCTTAATTTAAATATAATTTTATTAAAAACATTATTGTAAGTAAACAAATTGTATTCATATCTATTTTTATTTTATTTTTTTAAATTTTACATAGATTATATAAAATAGACCAACTCAAAGATATGAGTAGTGTAGAATGGTGAGTGATTATTATTTTTTTTTTTTTACTTTTTTTATATGTCAATTTAATATGTTTTTAATCTTTATATATATAATGGATAATTATATATAATTTTGTAAATATTATGGTGAGAATCTTTAAATATCTTAAACGTATTTATTTATTATTATTTGTAGTTAATTATTTATCTATTTTTTATTTGAGTTTTTTTTCTTATAGTTCAAAAAGGTAATACTGGTCTAATAAATTTTTATCCAAACCCAAAAAAAAAAAAAATAACAAGAATACCCCTTATTCTTCCCTTGCAGCCGCACATTCCTCGCACTAGAGAAATGAATCCAACCTGTGATCGAAGGAGCTTAACAAAGATGAATCAACGCCGATAGATGAAGAAATACCATTAATTTCGATAAAATTACATGAGAAGGAGAAAATTATCAAACTCAAAATCAATCATTACCGATTGATGAAGGATTCTACAAAAAAAAAAAAAAAAAAAAAAAAAAAAAAAGCTAGTTTGGAATATACAAATTCATAATATGTAGACCTATAAGAAATAGATCTAGAGTTTATATATAATTGAAAAAAAAAATATGTATCACTACAATAGTTAATATTCTAATTGTTGCATCAACATTGTTTTTCAGAATTTCAATCTCGATCAGATAATTTATTCAAATCCGAAAAATAAATTAAATTCGCATTTATTTCGCATCATGGATATGGCCACGTTTTTTTTTTTTTGGAATTTTTGTTTTTATGTTGTTGCATGATAGTTGGCTGTCAATTTTATTGACGCTTCGATAATTGATGAATTAATAATTACACACTGATCATGCTACACTATTTTTAGTCTTATTTGCTGGTATTTCATGAAGACAATCCAATATAAAGCTCTCATAACAATAATTTTAATATGGTAAGATTGTTAATATTTTAATATTGATGGAGTTGACGTTGATTTATATGGTTCTTACAATTGTTTCTTTCTAAAGTATTCTCAAACTACAAGTCGTTGTTCATCAGTCTAATAATATTTTGTTAAATTTTTTTTTAACAATATCCAAGCACATTATTCAAATATAATTGTGACTATGCTATTTATGCGTTGTCCAATAATGGTGTTACTAAAATCTTATTATGTATAAAATTAGGGATTAAAATTAGAGTTGAAGTGTAGAGGAATAATATTGGTAAAATAAAAGAGTGTTTCAATTTATATGGGTTAATTGTTCATATCTAATGTATGTCATATATTGTAAGACGATTTTTTTTATATATATATTAAAATCTTAATAACATAATGAGAATTAGTAATGCTAATAGTTTCTAATCATTGGAAAAAAAAATATAATATTATTAATCAAAAATACAAAAATTATAAACTTGTTTTAAATATTTTCTTCATGTAATATATATATATAATTATCCTATTTTTTGTTATATGACGATTATTAATTTTATTTTATTTTTGTTGTCTGATTAAGAAAAAAAACAAAACAAAATAAAATAAAACCAACAAATATAATAAATACAAAATATTTGATGATTAAAACTTTAATATTTTTTGTAAAGATATAATTTTAAAATTGATTTATAGGATGTTGCTGAAGCGCGACTTAATTATATATTAATTTAAAATTTTAAAATTCGATATTTGATTACTTAAATAAATGTAAAATGTCTCATATTTATGTTGGGCAGTACTAGCTTTCTTTAAGCATTTAGCAAGTACGGATTATATTATTTTGATTCAGTTTATATCCCATGTGTATACAGCAAAATCAAAGGCACTTATTTTATTTAGATTATCTTTTAAGAGAATCTAAGAGACTCTTTTATTAATATCAATCAAATCCCTCCACAACCCCCACTCAATCTTACATTGATTCACTTCTTATTCAACATAACATTATAAAAATGCAACTAAGATAAAGCCTAGGGAAATAGAAGGGATATCCACTTGGATTGCTTTGTTATAATATAATCCTTCAAATATGTCATATCCACTAGCTAAAAAGTAATGCTATACACTATATATACCTCTAAACCCAATACTACTCAACATCAAAAACCAAAACCACTTCTCATTCTCTCAGGCTCAAACTCCCTTGCATTTAGAAAGAAAGAAAAACATAATGGGCATTCCACAAATTAACTCTTCCCTTAGTCTAGAGCTGAAAATTGTAGAAGCAAAAAGTGTAGAATCAAAACCAAGAGGTGACCTGTTTGTGAGATGTTATCTTCCAGTTGGAAGCAACAAAAGAAAAGTTGGGATCGACACTAAAGAAATCCCCACCAAAAAGGACCACGTTTGGAATGAAACTTTCTCTTTAGAGTGCTCTGGGATTGAGGACAACAAAGTGGACATCACCAAATTGATAAAGCAAGAGAAGTTGGTTTTGGAGCTGAGGTGGAGAAACAGAGTGCCAATTCTTGGGAGAAGTGGTTCAAAACTGTTGGGCAGTGCTGAGATCAGGGGCGGACCCACATTGTAGCGAGGGGGGGCAGTCGCCCCCCCTGAAAAAAAAAATCGAGAAAAAAATGTATATGCATTTTAATTAGTTACAACATATATTTGTATTAAAAGATGATATTTATAGACATAATAGTAACCTTGGTGTAATGGTTAAGGTAGTTGGTAAATAGGTTAGAGGGTAAAGGTTCAAATCCCACTAACTACACTTTATATTTTCTTTTTAAATTTATTTACGCCCCCCCTCACTTTAAATTCTGGGTCCGCCACTGGCTGAGATTGCATGGAAAGATGTTAGTGAGTCACCAAACATGGTGTTAGACAAGTGGGTGACCATGGCTCATTCAAGTGGTGAGCTTAAACCAGCTAAACTTAAAGTGAAGATCAGTGTGAAGGTTTTGAGTGAAGAACATATATTTGAGAATAAGAACAGCTCAGTCTCAGAGGAGTGTGGGTGTAAGGACAGTCATAATCATAATCATGCTTTATACGCATGTGATGAATACTATGATGTTCTTGCTCTAACTGCTGCTTTAGGCGCTCTTTAATTTGCCACAAAATTCTATATTAACCTTCTTTCTTATTAGGTTTACAAAATTCATTTTCTAATTTGGGTTTTAGTTGGATCATGGAGCTAACAATTCTTGTTGTTTGGAATACAATATTTGTACTTAATATAAGTTCTTATTTATTCAATATATACTTTAGATTTCCATTTATGATGCTGATCTTTTATTATTATTTTTTTTTGGTCCTGTTATTTCTCTCACAAATCTTTGGAGTACTCTTAACTGGTACCTCAAACATGTGTTGATAATATAATTATAACATTTTTTTTTAACAAAATATAATAAAATAAGGAGGTTTTTTCATTTTTACACTTCAAAACAACTGAAACCCACAACCATTAAATGATAAAAACAAATAATGAGGAAACTACTTATTAAATTTGGATTTATTTTAGAAATAGTGGAAACTCTACCAATTTGGTATGGATTGTTGTTTCCATTATTTGCAAGTGGTATGTATGTATAAATTTATTGAAGCTCTTATATTTGTTATTCAATTGTGGAGTTTGCATTTTGTTTATATTAGGAATACAATTTTTATTTAACAAAAATTAAAATTATTTATACTAGCTAAATTATAAATTGGATTTTTTTCAATTTTTTTTTAAGTCTAGAGTAGACTTCGATTTTATCAAAAACCTTGTGTTTTGATGGGAGATTAATGCTATTCTTCATCTGAGTGAAAGAATAAGGGCTGGTAAAAAGGCTAATAATTTTAGGTCATTGAAGAATTGTGTTGAGGATTGTGGTTTGTTAGATGTTAAAAGTTTTGGGTGTTTTTACACTTGGACTAACAAACAAGATAGCTCGTGTTTTTGCAAAGTTGGATTGGTTCTGGAAAATCAAAAGTGGTTAGATTGCTATCCTTCTGCTGCTTTTCACTTCTTCATTGAAGGGGATTTCGATCATTATTTGGTGTTGCTTACTGCCTACCCTGTCAACAATGAGGGGGCAAACCTTTCTGCTTAATATGTGGCAGGCTCACCCAAATTTTAAAGCAAAAGTTCAAGAGAGCTGGAAGGAACCTATCAAAAAAAAAAAAAAAAACAACAACAACAACAACAAAAGGCTTAAACCAGTTTTGAAAGAACTTAACAAATCTGGTTTTGGAGATGTTGATATCAAGAACAATGTATGTTGGAGCAACCTTCGTGAGATTCAAGAAGATGTGCATAATTACCCATTGAACCTTGCTCTAATAGAAAAAGAAACTGAGGCTAGGAAGCACTATATGCAGGCTCATAAACTTTATCAATCCTTCTTAAAGCAAAAAAAAAAAAAAAAAAAAAATTGATTCGCTTAAAGATGGTGGTATGAATTCTAAACTTCTTCATAGAAGTTTAAGAATAAGAAGATCCTAAAACACTATTTTTTTCCATAACTAATGAATAAGGAGCATGGGTAGATGAGCCAACGACTGTTAAAGAGGCCTTTATTTCTTTTTATCAAAATTTGTTTGGTGTAATAGAATGAAGCATAGGAGGAAGGTTCTGAATTCTGCTATTAAGGAGGGTCCTGTTGTACCTCCCTCTCAAGCTTCATTTCTCAATTGGCCTTATTCTAAGGAAGAAATCAAGAATGCTCTTTTTTCAATTTTGGAGGATAAAGCCAGGTCCTGATGGCTTAAGTAGTGGTTTCTTTCAAAAAAAATTGAAAGTTGGTTTAAATTGATTTTTCAGAAGCGGTCTAATTAGTTCTTCACTTGAGTGAGCTTTTGAAGGTAGAAAATGCTACAACTATTATCCTTATACCTAAAAGCAAATGTCTAATCATATGAATGATGATTGACCCATCTCTTCCTACAACGTGGTCTATAAAACTATAACTAAAGCTATTTGCAATAGGTTAAGGTATATTCTTCCTCACATTATTGCCAAAAATTAAGGTGATTTTGTGCATGGTAGGTTTATTGCTCATAATATCATAGTGGGCCAAGACATTGTGAGACATTGTTGAAGGAAGCATACCTCTCCATCTTGTATGGTAAATATGGACTTAAAAGAAGCTTATTATACTCTTGATTGGAGATTTATAGAAGAGTTGCTCACCACTCTTCAGTTTCCCCAAAAGTTCATTAAATTGGTTATGGTTTGCATTTATACTCTTAAATTGTTCATTCTTTTCAATGGTTTCATGAATGGCTATTTTGCTTCCAAGAGAGGTCTTCGCCAAGGAAATTCTATGTCAACTCTTCTCTTTGTTATAGGCTTGGAATACCTTTGAAGATTGTTGGCAAAGATTTTCAATCGTCTAGATTTCAGCTATCACCCTCAATGCAAAGATCTAAAACTTACTCGTCTTTGCTTTGCTGATGACAAACTTGGATATTCAATATATACTGAGCTTCGGGTTTTATAGTATGGCTATTTTTGCAAAAAATCTTTCAAAAGCTGATTGTGCTAGTATTCTTGAGAAAATAGTTGCGCGAATCAAAATTTAGAGTTCAAAAAATATGTCTTAAGCAGGTAGGTGTGTACTTATAAATTTGGTACTCATCTTAATTCATATTTATTGGGCTCAAATTTCTATTCTCCCAAGTCTATTTTAACTACACATTTGTAGAGCTTTTTGTGGAAAAGTAGCTATGATTATTTGGCCCCGAGTTGTATTTCGTGGGAACATGTGTACCAATGCAAGGCAGCAGGTGGAATGGATTTTTATTGCATTAAAAATGGAATCGAGCTGCTATAGGCAGATATGTTTGGAACATGGCCTTGAAAAAATACAACCTTTGGGTTCGTTGGCTGCACTCAGTGTATATAAAGAATGATGATTGGTGGGATCATGAGGTCCCATAAAGAAGTAGTTGGTATTAGAAACAAGTGGTGAGGGTAAAAAACTTGATTCAAGATAGAATTGATATTGCTGATTTTATGCACTAGAATTTTTCTATTGGAAAGCTTTACCCCAAAAGCTCTATCAAAATAGCCACGAAAAGAAGTGGAACAGATTGGAGTAGAATGAGTACTCCAAAGCATAGAATGATAGCTTGGCTTGCTATGTGGGAAAGACTTCCAACTAGAGACCGGTTATTGAAATTTGGTTGTATCAAAGAGAACTACTACATGATTTGTTATAGTGAAACTGAATCTCATGAGCATCTCTTCTTCAAGTGCAATTACAGCCAGAGAATAGTGAAGTTGTTGATGCATGGGTTGGTATTGGCTACAGGAATTAAAAGTCTTTTAAAGTGGATCAAAAGGTGTCAAGAGTGAAAATTCAAACGGGAAGGTGTATATTTCAATTCTTAATGTTGTTGTATACAATATTAGGATAGCTAGAAAAGATATTCTTTGGAACCAAAAAGTTCCGCTTGATAGGAAAATTGTTGTAGATGTAAAGAATACAATTTGTTTTAAATTTTCTCATTTTAGACATGAGAAAGTGAGTACTATAGAATAATTTTGGTTTGATACACTTGGAGAAAGTGAGTACTATAGATTAATTTTGGTTTGATACACTTGGAGAAAGTGTAAACTGTAATGTGGTTGTAATTGATTTGTTTGGAGCAATATAATTCATATCATTTAAAAAAAATTACTTAGATTTTTTTTTTTTTTTAAAAAAAAATAAATAACTACTACTTAGGCAAGAGCTTATAGATTAGAGGATTTTTTTAAAAGAAAAAAAGTATAACTAATTAATAAAATAAGACTAATTTTTTTTTTTTTTTTGACATGAAATAGATATGACTAATTTAATCAAATAGTCAATGGAAAAAAAAGTAAATTTTGGGACAAATTAAAATAGTAAAAAAAATATTTATTTTTAGTGTATATGTAATGTCTTACTATACTTTAAATAATGTGGGATTATTACAAAAAAAAATAAATAAATAAACTTAGTTGAATAATATATTAAAGAAAACTTTATAGAATGCTGCCAACACCTCTTATGTGCTTTTATATATAGATATAATTTTTTTTATTAAAAAGAAAATACATCAAAGCCCTTAAAAAATAATGAGAAAGAAGGGTATACTTGTAAAACAAGCATGATGCTAACAAGATTGTTATTATGTATTTGAAATAGAATAATTATTATTTTTACTTCCTGAATTTATGACACTACCTGATCCTATCTCCCAAAATAACAGTTTGTTAAAAATTTCTCATAAAATATAATAATTATATAATTATATCCCTTCTGCTAAGTTATGTTTCTTTTACTGTTAAAAAATAATATATTTACTCCTTGAACTTTGAGGAATATAAAATTTTGTCCCCTTTTATTGAAAAAAAAAATAATTTTAAAAATTATGAAGTTCTATTCATTCTGAAAAAAATAATAAAAATATTAAATTAATTAAAAAAAAACATTATATTTACCTAAAAAAACCTAAACTTTTCTTAAAAAAAATATTTTCAAATTTTATTTTATTTATAAACATGTATCTTAAAAAATCAAACTAAAATTATTGAAAATCTAATAAGTAATTCAAACAAATTATGATTTTTTGAAGAAAAAATCATACTTATTTATATATATAAATTCACATCTTAAAAAATTAAAAAAATAATAATAATAATAATAATATATAATTATTTTGAAAAAATTTATAAATTAAACTAAAAAAATATTATGTTTACTTAAACAAATATACTTCCAAAAAATAAACTCACACTTGTTCGCAGAAAGTTTAGTTTTTACCAAATTAAATTTTTAATACATTTTTTATATTCAAATAGGTTTCTTTATAAAAAAATAAATAATTTTTTAAAGTAATTTTTTTATTTTTACACTTTAAAACAGTATTATTTTTTTTTTTTTACATTTTTACGAAATTATTCTGTAGAGAAACTTTTATAGCAACTAATGGAGCAACATAAATCGCAACCAAAATCCGTGTAGCAACATACATAGAAACCACTAGATAAACCACTAGAACAACCGAAATAGTAAATTTGAAAAAAAAAACAATTAAAAAAAATAGTATATAAGGTAATTCTGTTATAAATAGTATTAATTGTGTGGATGTCCAAATCTTTTATTTATTACCATTAATGTAATCAAATTCCCTTTTTCTTAGTTTCCCTTTCTCTTAGTTTCTTAATATTTGACTCTTTTATGTGTATAAATAGGAGATCACCTATTAGAATAAAACACTCAGAAAATTCTCATCTCTTCTCTATTTTCTTTCTCTAAATTATAATATTACATAATACTAATATTTCATAATACGTTATCAGCACGAGCCTCTAACCAAGGTATGACAATGTTTTTGTTATGTGATCTCGAATTTCTTCAAAGTCATGATACACTAAATATATATATATATATACTCATCTGACTGAAACACATTCGAGTTAGCCATTTTTTTTAATGAATTAATATTTATACAATATATGTCTATGCTTATATATATCTATATAGATGCTTATATATTATATATGTGTGTTGATTTGTTTATCATATTATTTTGTTTAATCTTATTCTATATTGTACTATATTTTGTTGTATTTTTTTTCAAAGTTTATGTATATGTCTAATAATTTACACTTTATATTGATATAGTTTTATCCATGGCAAACCTTGCAAAACTTGATTTTGTGGCACTTGATATTTCTGGAAAAAAACTATTTGTCATGGATTCTTGATGCTAAAATCCATTTAGATGCTATGGGTCTTGGAGACACCATCAAAGATCAAAATACTGAAACAAAACAAAATAAGGCCAAGGCTATGATTTTCCTTCGCCATCATCTCCATGAGGGGTTAAAATCTGAATATTTAACCGTAAAAGATCCTCTTGTGCTTTGGCAAAATTTGAAAGAAAGATATGACCATCAAAAAACTGTCATATTGCCAAAGGCTAAGAATGATTGATTGCACCTGAGGTTGCAAGATTTTAAATCAGTAAGTGATTATAACTCTGCAATGTTTAATATCACTTCTAAATTAATGTTGTGTGGAGAAAAAGTTACTGACTATGAAATGTTAGAAAAAACATATACTACTTTTCATGCCTCTAATGTGCTCCTGCAACAGCAATATAGAGAGCGAAATTTTAAAAAATATTCAGAATTGATTTCATGTCTTCTAGTAGCTGAGCAGAATAATGAACTTTTGATGAAAAATCATGAATCTCGCCCAACTGGGTCTGCTCCATTCCCTGAAGTGAATGCTACAATTGCTGACAATCATAATCATAGTCGTAGTCGTGATCATAATCGAAGTAATAGACGTGGTCGTGACCATAATCAAAGTCGCGGTCGTGGTCGCGATCGCGGTCGAAGCAATGTTTGGCATCGTAATGGTCAAAATAAAAATTCATATACTCCAATGAAAAGCACAACTACTGAGAACAAGGGAAAAGGTCCTCAAAATAATAATCATAGAAATTCTGAAAATTTATGTTCCAGATGTGGAATAAAAGGACACTGGGCACGTGCCTGTCGTACGGCAAAACACCTTGTTGATCTTTATCAAGCATCTGTGAAAGGAAAGGAGAAAATAGAAGCAAATTTTGCCTATCAAGATGATGGTTTTCTCAAAGAGCCTTTGGATATTACGCACTTAGATGTTGCAGATTTTTTTAATGAAGATCTCATTAATAACAACATGAATATCGATAATGGAGATGAGAATGTCCACAAGTAGTCACTTTTCTTTGTTATGTTTTTTTTTATTATTATCATTTATTTACTTTAAGGTGTTTATTTTATTTGGCATATTTATGTAATGAACTTTTATTATTTAAGCATTTATATTTTGAACTTATTATGTTTTTTTGTTAATGAAGTAATGGACATTTTTCATTCTATACATGATTCTACAAATAATGGTGATGATATGTGTTTGGTGGATAGCGCAACCACTCGTACAATACTCAGAAGTGATAAATATTTTTCAAATTTATCAAGAATGAAGGTAAATGTTAATACAATATCAGGCACTGCAAATTTAATTGAAGGCTCCGGAAGAGCCATTATATTGATGCCTAGAGGAACAAAAATTATTATAGATGATGCCTTATTATCCACCAAATCAAAAAGGAATCTGTTGAGTTTCAAAAATATACGTCGTAATGGATATCATATTGAGACAATAGATGAAAATAATTTTGAATATCTTTGCGTTACATGTAAAGCCCGCTTAGTTTAATTTGGAAATTAGCAGCTAATTATGATTAATTATGGAAATTATTTATAGCTATTTAAATAATTTATTATACTGTTATTTATTGAATTCAGAAATGCATTGCTATGTCATTCAGTAGTTTTCATATTTTGCATTTCCGGTGTCCGGTATTTTGGAACTCGGTGTTTGGCTCAGTAGAAATCACAACTTAGCATGTTAGTAGTTTGGGACGGGTTATTAGACATTGGGAATGTCGGGAATGGCCGGGACTTTAGAATTTCCCAAAAATACCCCTTTAGTGTGTTTTATGTGGTTTTAGTGTGGATGGGCAAAATGGTCTTTTTGCCCCATTAGTATTTTGTCTTTTAGTGAATTTATTAAATGGAAAATAAATGTTATTTGACTCTTAGTGTTGCTGAAATTGTTAAGTTAACTCCTTATTTTTATTTTACAAAAACTCCATTATTTCAAAGTTAGAAAAAATATTCAAAAGAAAAGCAATTTTTCCTCTCAAGCTCTCTCTCTTTTCGGCCACTTGAGGCAGCAACTAGGTAGTGTTTTCTCTCCATTTTCAAGTGATTTTTCAGCAAGATTAAGTGATTTTAGTAGAGGTATTTCTTTGTTCAATCTCTTACTTTGTTTCCTTGAAAATTTTGATGAAAAGATGAATATTGCATGATGATTTTTGGTGATGTTGCTGCTGTTTATTTTTGTTGTTATTTCCTTGTTTAAAATGTTGAATTAAGTAGGTTTAATTAGATTGAATTGCATGCTTGAGTTCCTTGTTCTAGTTGGATAGATTTTTATGTAAAAAGCTTGGGTTTTCAAAGAAAAAAGGAGGTTTTGGTGGCTGTTATGTTTGCATGAGTTTGATTCTAGTTTCTGAGGTTGTAATTAGCTTGATTATGAGTTTGAAGCATAGTTTGAATGCATGTTAGGTGATTTTACTCAAGTTTGAGTTTAGAACTCAAAGCTTGAGCTTTAATGGTGTTTTTCGTATCTGTGATTTCTGGGTTGTTTTGATGCCTTAGAAATGTTGTAGGGAAGGTATAGAACAGGTCTAAAAGGTTTGAATCAATTTAGGGTTGATTTGTGCAAGTTATGAAATTTTGGGTTTGCTGCCTGCGAGGAACCGGAATTCCGGTTGTGCATCCGGAATTCCGGATGAGGGTTCTGAATTTTCCAGAACCGGAATTTCGGTTGGGCAACCGGTCTACCGGTTGGGGAAAATTCAAGGACCCGTGTTTTCCTCGTTTTTATGTTTTAGGGGGTATTGCCATGCTTTTTATCGATAGGGAAACTTTTAGTTCCTAGTTTAAGTCCACGGGAAGTGATTTAGCGTGTCACTTATAGCGTTGTGATTTTTATGGTTTAGGAGCCTGTAATCCGCCGCTCAGCTAAAGTTCCAGTCGGGTTGGCCGGCACACCCGAATTCGGAATCCGAGTAAGATTAGTATAACAGTATGCATATGTAGATTACATGTTTAGCGTGCATGTAGGAAGCCTATTAGATTACATTAGTTATGTATGTTGGCTTCGAACCATCCAACCCCGTCACGTCGGTACGGTGGAGTATGACCGACGGCGGAGTATGACCGGTTCGACCGATCAGGCTTACACTTGGTTTGTGGTTCCGTACTATTGACGTATCCCGCGGTACAGGCTGGAGTATGACCAGCAGCCGGAGTATGACCGGTTCGACCGATCAGGAGGATATAGTAACACGTCGGTACAGGCTGGAGTATGACCAGCAGCCGGAGTATGACCGGTTCGACCGATCAGGCTTTTACGTGTCAATAGTACCGTTCCTATGAACGTTCAGAACTCAGTACCATGTTGGACATGGCAGTAGTGGCTCAGTACCGTGTTCGACACGGCAGTAGCGGGACTCAGTATCGTGTTGGACACGGCAGTTAGGGTTATGATCAGGGGTACGGGCGTCTGATCATAACCTGGATTATGTATGAGTATTATTATGCTTTTCTTACTGAGTCTGTCGACTCACAGTTCTACGTTTATGTGTAGGTAAAGGCAAGGCTAAAGCTGATGGACCGTGAGCAAGCTTGTGAAGATTGTACATGTCGGGGCGGTTAGGCCTGGAGCGTACGATCATCGGGACAGCGAGGCTGATTTTGTAACTGGTCGCTAGGCGACATTTATTTTGTGTATCAGTTAAACAGTTAAATCTTTTTGTAAATGATTTTATAATCAGGATCCCGAGTCTTTTGTAATATTATTTTATAAGTTTAATTAAAAAGCAAAAATTTTAATTAATCACGTTTTTCCATAAACCTCGTTGATTAGCAACGAGCTGCACAGCATGTTTAAAAATCACGTAATACGCCTATGTTAGTTAGGTTGTTAGAATTTGGTATCAGAGTCGCCAGGTTGTCTTCCGAAGATCATCACGACATGTACAATCATCATCAGCAGTTAGCTCGTTTCACGGTTCAGTAAGCCTTTATTGCTTTAGTAGTTTATTTTATTCAGCTATGAAAAAGAAAAGCCTGTTAGGAAGCATGTTAGTAGCCTGATAGTAGAATAGGTGCATGTTTCGTTTTTAATTTCCAAATTAAGCGGCATTAGTAAGCTCTCCTTGAATACGACCTGATATGCCAACTCTTGGTTTCGCAGGCGGTTCTAATCAGATGGACGCCAGACGGACTACCAGGAGTCAGGGCAACTCAGTGGGGTCGAACCAAGGACAGGGAGCTCAGTTTCCCCCACCTGTTAGGGGCCGAGGTAGAGGTCCCCGAGGCAGGGCTCGTGGTCGGGGTGATGAGAACCCGCCACAGGCTGCCCAGGCTCCCCCAGCCGATCAGGGAGCCCAGAATTGGGAGTTACGGTTTGCGGAAATGCAAGCCCGGATTGAAGAGCAAGACCTCGAGATTCAGAGGTTGAGACAGCAGGGTGCTCCTGCAGGTAGTTCCAGTGGCACCTGCCCCTGCTGCCCAGGCCGAGATAGTGGTGGCGGCCCATAGATTGGAACCTTTGTACGAACGGTTCCGGAAGCAAGCACCTCCGGTTTTCCTGGGAGGTCCGGACGTGATGAAAGCCGAGCAGTGGCTGACGGTGATTACCAAGATTCTAAACTTCATGGGTGTCACCGGTAACGACAGAGTGGTGTGTGCCACTTTCAAGTTCCAGGAGGACGCTCTGGTCTGGTGGGACATGGTGTCTCAGATCCTTGACGTCACCACCATGACCTGGGAAAGGTTCCAGGAACTCTTCAACGCAAAGTACTACAACGAGGTGGTCAGAAGCGCCAAGAGGAAAGAGTTCGCTCACATGACCCAGCATGAGAATATGAGCGTCACCGAGTATACTACTCAGTTCGATTGGTTGGCGAGGTTAGCCTCGGGAATTGCCGACCGACTTCAGCAAGAAGGAGAAGTATCTGGACGGGTTGAATGCCAAGATCAAGCATGATTTGATGATTACCACGGACGACAGCACCACCTATGCTCAGATGGTGGAGAAGGCACTGCGAGCGGAGGGCGCAGTTGGGTGTATGTCGGAGTCAGCTAGTACTCCGGCGAGTGGCGGGGCTCCTACCCCTCCTGCATCAGGTTTTAGCAGGGGGAGTAGTGGTTCGGCCATTGATCAGAGGAAGAGAGCACCCACTGCTTCCGGTGGCTCGAGTCAGAACAAGAGGTTCCGGGGGAACCAGAAGAGAGGGAGTCGTCCTGGTGGTACTGAGACCCGATTCTCCTATCCCGAGTGCCCTAGCTGCAAGAGGCACCATCGGGGTGAGTGCAAAGGTCAGGGATGTTTTCACTGTGGCATGCCCGGACACTTCAAGAGGGACTGTCCCCAGCTCCGATTAGAGGCACCGAGAGCTCCAGCGATACCCACTCCAGCCAGGGTGTTCGCTATCATTCAGGCTGATGCAGATGCCAGCCCATCAGTTGTCACAGGTCAGCTTTCTATTAATAACTCGCTATATTCAGTGATGTTTGATTCTGGGGCTACACATTCTTATGTAGCGGCCAGAGTCTTTAGTAAATTGGATAGACCGTACGATAGATATGAATCAGGGTTTGGAACCCTATTACCTAGCGGAGAATTGGTTATCTCCAATAGGTGGATTAGGTCTATGCCGATCAGGATAGATGGTAGAGAGTTAAGTGCTGATCTGATGGAGATGAGTTTAGTCGAATTCGATATTATTTTAGGAATGGATTTCCTATCTAAATATTCGGCGAGCATTGATTGTAAAAAGAAGATGGTGATCTTACAACCGGAAAGTGAAGAACCATTTGTGTTTGTTGGTTCAGTTCAGGGATCTCGGATCCCGGTGATTTCGGCCATGTCAGCTAGAGATTTATTGCATGGCGGATGTTTAGGGTTTCTGGCCGTGGTGGTGGACACCACTCGGCCAGATACCATTCGGCCAGAGGACATCAAAGTGGTTCGGGAATTTTTGGATGTTTTTCCCGAAGTACTTCCAGGGTTACCACCTCAGCGGGAGATTGATTTCGTGATAGACTTGGCACCAGGGGTGGAACCGGTTTCCAAAGCCCCGTATAGAATGGCTCCAGCTGAACTTAAGGAATTAAAGATTCAGCTCCAAGGGTTGCTTGACATAGGGTTCATTCGGCCCAGTGTGTCACCCTGGGGAGCCCCCGGTTTTATTCGTTAAGAAGAAAGATGGATCTATGAGAATGTGCATTGACTACAGAGAATTGAACAAGCTGACGGTGAAGAATAAATATCCATTACCTAGGATCGATGATTTGTTCGATCAGCTTCAGGGGAAGACGGTCTTTTCTAAGATTGATCTCCGTTCGGGTTATCATCAGTTGAGAATCCGAGAGGAGGACATTCCGAAGATGGCTTTTCGCACTAGGTATGGACATTACGAATTCCGGGTTATGTCATTCGGACTAACCAATGCTCCTGCAGCATTCATGGACTTGATGAATAGAGTATTCAAGGATTTCCTCGATATCTGTGTTTATGTTTATCGACGACATCCTCGTGTACTCTCAATCAGAAGAGGAGCATGAATTACATCTTCAGATGGTACTGCAACGGCTTCGGGAACATAAGCTTTATGCCAAGTTCAAGAAATGTGAGTTCTGGCTATCTCAGGTGTCCTTCCTAGGGCACATTGTGAGCAAAGATGGGATCAAGGTGGATTCCGGGAAGATTGAATCCGTCAGGGATTGGCCGAGACCGAAGACAGTGACAGAGATCATAAGTTTCTTAGGTTTAGCTGGGTACTACCGTAGGTTCGTGGAAGGGTTTTCAAAAATTTCAATGCCCCTAACCGAGCTTACAAAGAAGAATCAGCGATTTATTTGGTCAGACAAGTGCGAAGCTAGTTTTCAGGAGCTAAAGCGGAGGTTGATTACCGCACCAGTGCTAGCCTTGCCTTCAGACAAGGAGAAGTTCGTAGTTTATTGTGACGCATCCAAACACGGTTTAGGGTGTGTGTTGATGCAAGCCGATCGGGTTATCGCTTATGCCTCCCGTCAGTTAAAGGATTATGAGCAGCGATACCCGACTCATGACCTAGAGTTGGCCGCGGTGGTTTTCGCATTGAAGATTTGGCGGCATTACCTTTATGAGGAAAAGTGTGAGATCTATACCGACCATAAAAGTCTCAAGTATTTCTTTACTCAGAAGGATTTGAATATGAGACAAAGGCGTTGGTTGGAATTAGTGAAAGATTACGACTGTGAGATCCTATATCACCCCGGAAAGGCCAATGTAGTGGCCGATGCCCTGAGCAGAAAGGGTCCCGGGCAAGTAGCTAGTATGGTTCGGATCTCACCTCAGCTAGCAAAGGATATGGTTAGATCCAGCATTGAGTTTGTGGTAGGTCAGCTTCACAACTTAACGCTGCAATCTGATCTGTTGGAAAGAATAAAAGTCGCTCAGATGACGGATCCAGAGTTAGTGAAGATCCGAGATGAGGTGTTGGCTGGTCAAGCCAAGGACTTTTCAGTGTCAGACAGTGGGATGCTTTTGCATAAAGCCAGGGTTTGTGTTCCGAATAGTGTGGAACTTAGGAATGAGATCTTTGAGGAGGCTCATTCTACCCCGTATTCTCTGCATCCCGGCACCACTAAGATGTACTAAGATTTGAAACCGTACTTTTGGTGGAGCGGTATGAAGAAGAATTTGGTAGAATTCGTATCGAGATGCCTCACTTGTCAGCACATTAAGGCTGAACATCAGAGACTAGCAGGGTTGTTGCAGCCTCTAACCCTACCAGAATGGAAATGGGAAGATATTACGATGGATTTTGTGATCGGGTTACCTAGGACCACGGGTTTATTTGATTCCATCTGGGTAGTGGTGGATCGATTTACGAAATCTGCTCATTTTCTGCCGGTTAGAACAACATTTACAGTGGATCAGTTGGCAGAGTTGTATGTCAGAGAGATAGTAAGACTTCACGGGGTACCGAAGTCGATAGTTTCGGACAGGGATCCGAAGTTCACCTCCAAATTTTGGCAAAGTTTGCAACGGGCAATGGGTACAAAGCTGAAATTCAGTACAGCATTCCATCCTCAGACAGATGGTCAGTCCGAAAGGACAATTCAGATATTGGAGGACATGTTGAGAGCCTGTGTTATGGACTTTGAAGGCTCATGGAATAAATATCTACCGTTGATAGAATTTTCTTACAACAACAGTTACCAGAGTACGATAGGGATGGCTCCCTATGAACTGTTATACGGTAGGAAATGTAGATCTCCCATCCACTGGGATGAGACAGGGGAGAGAAAATACTTTGGTCCAGAGTCAGTGCAACGGACCAATGAGGCGATAGAGAAGATAAAAGCTAGAATGCTTGCCTCACAGAGCAGACAGAAGAGTTAGGCAGATCCGAAACGCAGAGATGTTGAGTTCCAAATAGGGGACCATGTGTTTTTACGGGTATCCCCGATGAAGGGGATTAAACGTTTCGGGAAAAGAGGCAAGTTATGCCCTAGATTTACAGGACCTTTCGAGATTCTCGAGAAGATAGGTCAAGTGGCATATCGGTTAGCATTGCCTCCAGCCTTATCAGCAGTTCACAACGTATTCCATGTCTCGATGTTGAGAAAATACGTTTCAGATCCCTCTCATATACTCAGTTATGAGAGCCTTAAGCTACAGCCAGACATGACTTATGAGGAACAGCCAGTGCAGATCCTGGATAGAAAGGATAAAGTCCTTCGGAATAAGACCATAGCATTAGTCAAGGTTCTCTGGAGAAACAGCAAGGTGGAGGAAGCCACCTGGGAGCTAGAGTCAGATATGAGAGCTCAATATCCAGAGTTGTTCAGGTTAGATTTCGGGGACGAAATCCTTTTAAGGGGGGATAGTTGTAAAGCCCGCTTAGTTTAATTTGAAAATTAGCAGATAATTATGATTAATTATGGAAATTATTTATAGCAATTTAAATAATTTATTATACTGTTATTTATTGAATTCAGAAATGCATTGCTATGTCATTCAGTAGTTTTCATATTTTGCATTTCTGGTGCCCGGTATTTTGGAACTCGGTGTTTGGCTCAGTAGAAATCACAACTTAGCATGTTAGTAGTTTGGGACGGGTTATTAGACATTGGGAATGTCGGGAATGGCCGGGAATTTAGAATTTCCCAAAAATACCCCTTTAGTGTGTTTTATGTGGTTTTAGTGTGGAGGGGCAAAATGGTCTTTTTGCCCCATTAGTATTTTGTCTTTTAGTGAATTTATTAAATGGAAAATAAATGTTATTTGACTCTTAGTGTTGGCTGAAATGGTTAAGTTAACTCCTTATTTTTATTTTACAAAAACTCCATTATTTCAAAGTTAGAAAAAATATTCAAAAGAAAAGCAATTTTTCCTCTCAAGCTCTCTCTCTTTTCGGCCACTTGAGGCAGCAACTAGGTAGTGTTTTCTCTCTATTTTCAAGTGATTTTTCAGCAAGATTAAGTGATTTTAGTAGAGGTATTTCTTTGTTCAATCTCTTACTTTGTTTCCTTGAAAATTTTGATGAAAAGATGAATATTGCATGATGATTTTTGGTGATGTTGCTGCTATTTATTGTTGTTGTTATTTCCTTGTTTAAAATGTTGAATTAAGTAGGTTTAATTAGATTGAATTGCATGCTTGAGTTCCTTGTTCTAGTTGGATAGATTTTTATGTAAAAAGCTTGGGTTTTCAAAGAAAAATGGAGGTTTTGGTGGCTGTTATGTTTGCATGAGTTTGATTCTAGTTTCTGAGGTTGTAATTAGCTTGATTATGAGTTTGAAGCATAGTTTGAATGCATGTCAGGTGATTTTACTCAAGTTTGAGTTTAGAACTCAAAGCTTGAGCTTTAATGGTGTTTTTCGTATCTGTGATTTCTGGGTTGTTTTGATGCCTTAGAAATGTTGTAGGGAAGGTATAGAACAGGTCTGGAAGGTTTGAATCAATTTGGGGTTGATTTGTGGAAGTTATGAAATTTTGGGTTTGCTGCCTGCGAGGAACCGGAATTCCGGTTGTGCATCCGGAATTCCGGATGAGGGTTCTGAATTTTCCAGAACCGGAATTCTGGTTGGGCAACCGGTCTACCGGTTGGGGAAAATTCAGGGACCCGTGTTTTCCTCGTTTTTATGTTTTAGGGGGTATTGCCATGCTTTTTATCGATAGGGAAACTTTTGGTTCCTAGTTTAAGTCCCCGGGAAGTAATTTAGCGTGTCACTTATAGCGTTGTGATTTTTATGGTTTAGGAGCACATGTCCGTAATCCGCTCGGCTAAAGTTCCGGTCGGGTTGACGCACACCTGAATTCGGAATCCAGGTAAGATTAGTATAACAGTATGCATATGTAGATTACATGTTTAGCGTGCATGTAGGAAGCCTATTAGATTACATTAGTTATGTATGTTGGCTTCGAACCATCCAACCCTGTCACGTCGGTACAGGCTGGAGTATGACCGACGGCGGAGTATGACCGGTTCGACCGATCAGCCGACACTTGGTTGGTGGTTCCGTACTATTGACGTATCCCGTCGGTACAGCGGAGTATGACCGGCGGCGGAGTATGACCGGTTCGACCGATCGGGAGGATATAGTAACACGTCGGTACAGCCGGAGTATGACCGGCGGTGGAGTATGACCGGTTCGACCGATCAGGCTGTTACGTGTCAATAGTACCGTCCCTATGAACGTTCAGAACTCAGTACCATGTTGGACATGGCAGTAGTGGCTCAGTACCGTGTTGGACACGGCAGTAGCGGGACTCAGTATCGTGTTGGACACGGCAGTTAGGGTAATGATCAGGGGTATGGGCGTCTGATCATAACCGGGATTATGTATGAGTATTATTATGCTTTTCTTACTGAGTCTGTCGACTCACAGTTCTACGTTTATGTGTAGGTAAAGGCAAGGTTAAAGCTGATGGACCGTGAGCGAGCTTGTGAAGATTGTACATGTCGGGGCGGTTAGGCCTGGAGCGTACGATCATCGGGACAGCGAGGCTGATTTTGTAACTGGTCGCTAGGCGACATTTATTTTGTGTATCAGTTAAACAGTTAAATCTTTTTGTAAATGATTTTATAATCGGGATCCCGAGTCTTTTGTAATATTATTTTATAAGTTTAATTAAAAAGCAAAAATTTTAATTAATCACGTTTTTCCATAAACCTCGTTGATTAGCAACGAGCTGCACAGCATGTTTAAAAATCACGTAATACGCCTATGTTAGTTAGGGTGTTACATTACATCTATTGTTTCAAGTAAAAAATGCATAATAGAAAAATTACCTGGTTTGTCTTCAGGTTTGTATGTTACACGTATAAGTACAATAGAAACTCATGTTATTGTGAACGAGAAGTTCACAAACCAGAAAAATTTATTTGTTATTTGGCATGACCGGTTAGGCCATCCCGGTTCAATTATGATGCGTAGAATAATAGAGAAGTCACATGGTCATCCATTGAAGAACCAAAAGATTCTTTTATCCAGTGAGTTCTCATGTGCTGCTTGTTCTCAAGGAAAGTTAATCATTAAGCCCTCACCGGTAAAGGTTGGAATTGAATCCCCTGGATTTCTTGAACGAATTCAGGGCGACATATGTGGGCCTATTTGCCCACCATGTGGACCATTCAGATATTTTATGGTATTGATAGATGAATCAACTAGATGGTCACATGTTTGCTTATTATCTACTCGTAATGTAGCATTTGCTGTTGGGTTTTATGCCCTAAATAAAACTCTTTACAATCTGATTAGTTATCCATATAAGAAATTTGAAGTGATTGATGTTTGCATGAATTCTACATGCTAATGGTTTAATATGTTTAATATGTTTATTACTATTACACACACAAAATCAGTTAAATCCAGATCATATGTTTATTCACAATTACAGTATCGTCAACACAATGGAATGTGATTGTGATCATATGAATCAAAAGTTTTGGTCCCTGTTTCATCAGTGTTATTGGATTTACACTAATGTGATAATCAGCGATGACGTGTACTTGCACTTGGAGTAAGTGTTATGTTCTTTCCAGGACATTAGTAAAGTATACTAGTTTCGAATGTATGGAGTATACATTGGACTGGACCGATATTGCAACTAAGTTAAGATATTACAAACTTACCGTTATACATATCTTTCCAAGTCAATATCAGTAGTTGATCTTAAGATTAAAAGAATCTAAATCCTGATATGCTTAGGCTCAACTCAGGAGTACTATTCATGTTCTTAGATTTATTAGTTAAGCCTACTTTTGGGTCAGGGTGATACGTATATTTTGAGAACATGATAGTATGATTGAGTGGGAGTGATGAACATAAATATGGAATCTATAGCTTCTACTGGTGTATAGAAGTCAAGTGATGATTCCCTTCGAGCTTAGCAAATAGAAGTAAATGGATGAGCTCTTGTTTAACTGACTAATTATTAAATCACTAAAAACCATTTATAGGTAGCTAAGTGTTTTAAGGGGCAAAATACATTGAGGGGTGAGAACGGTAAAGAAATCCCATCTCGATGTAGATCATCTATATAGAGGATCTTTAAATCACAATAAGATTATAACAATGGTTAAATGAGATAGTATATTGATATCGTGGAACATACAATATGCTCTATATAAGTCTGAGAGTGCAATTCTAAGTTCTAAGAGTGGATTCAACGAAGAATTAATAAGTAGGAATTTACTTGGTAAATTTGGTTCACTTATTGGAAGCTCAGCATATAGATCCATGGTCCCCATTCTAGTTGAGAACATTCTTCTTGTAAGACTCATTAATTGATTCGTGATTGATCAATTATAATTCTAAAGTTAGACTATGTCTAATTTTATGAATTTTCACTAAGCAGGGGTGAAATTGTAAAGAAAAGAGTTTCTAGGTTTATTTATTTATTAATGGACTTTATATGTCTAATTAATAATTAAATTAAATGACAATATTATTTAATAATCTATTTTAGTTATTAAATAATTAGTTTTGGCATTTAAAAGGTTAGAATTGGAAAATTGGCGTTTTTGAGAAAATAGAGATAAAATTTGATAAAATTGCAAAATTAAGTGAGGCCCATTACAACACCATGGCCGGCCACTTAAGTTGATTTTTCAAATTAATATTTTCATTATTTTAATGTCAAATAATTCTAAACCTAAACCTAGTAGTTGCCTATAAATAGAAAGTGATGGCTCAGTCAAATACACATCTTTGAATAACCTTTTCTGACAGAAATTTCTCTCTTCAGAAAAACTGAGCCTTCCCCACTTTCTATACCTGGCCAAAATCCCTCTCTCTTTTCCCTTCATCTTTTCGTGACCCTAGTGAAAGAGTAAGTGCCCACACACAGCAAGCAGTAACTCAATCATAGATTGGAAGACTGTGAAGGATCAAACTTGAAGAAGAAGGACATTCGGGCTCAGATCTTGATTATACTCTGCTACAGAAAGGAATCAAGGGTTAGAGATCTGAGTGGAAGGAGACATTAATTTCGCTGCATCAATGTAAGGTTTTCTTAACTTTATATGTGTTAAATTTATCGTTTTAGAAAGTTCATATTTAGGATGTTTAAACAACATACTTGTGAGTAGATCTAAGATCCTGGTAAAATAATTTTCAATAACTGGCCTCAGAGCCATGGTAATTGATTTACTTACATGAAATTTGGACTTTAAAACGATTGTTTGTTTGTTTTTGGATGGTATCATGTTGTATTGAGTGTTATTTGATGATTGATTGATGTTTGTAAATTTTCGTGAAAAATAATTGCGATTTTGTTTCTGGAATTATTTTTATTGGATAGTATGGAAAAAATTAAGCAAGTTAGCCTTTTACAGAACTCAATTTCGATTTTATTTGAATTAGTTATGAATTTTTGAAGATTTGAAAAAATCGGGGCTGTGCTGAAATTTTCTTGCGATCGCAAAACTGTCCGTACAGTTCACAATTTTTTCGTTTTTCTTCGATTTTTCCTGCTTTTTCATGGAATTAACTTCCGATTTTTTGTATAGTTTTGTATATATACTATTACTATTCCTAATTCAATTCTAATTATCATTTTGAATTAATTTAATATTTTTTAAATTTAATTCAAGATATTAGTGTAATTTGAATTTGAATAGAATTAGTATTTATCTTTTTGCTTAAAAATCTATCTTATTTTTAAATTTGATTATATCTTATCTTATTTTTAAATTTAAGGTCAGATTTTATATATATTTTTTTTTAAAATTAAATCTTTTTTAGATATTTTGACCTTATTTAAATTTAAAATAAGATATTTATAATCATGTAATTTTAAATAGATGTAAGATATTTTGCTAACTTTTAAATTTTGTTATTTTATTTATTTAAATTAAATTTAAAATCTGAAAAGATATTCATTTATCTTTTCTAATTTTTATTTCATTTTTATTTTTAAAATAACATTTAATTTTTAAAAGTAGTTAGCAAATTTTTGAAATGATATTTAGGTTGGTTGAAACCTAATTTTTCAAAAAGTAGGTGTAATTTTAAATTTCGAAATTTAAATTTTTTTTTATTTCCGAAATTAAATTTTTTTTTAAAATTTTATTTTTCGAAAATTAATTTTTTTTATTTATTTAATTATTTATTTTTCGAAATTATTTATTTAAAATTAAATAAATCCTACTTCCAACTATCCAGCTAACCTTGTTGCAGGAGTATGTGGTTTTAACTTGTGTGTAAGTTTTTAAAACCTATTATTACTTGATTGCAAATAGCCATGGTTACTTTTTTCCAGATCTAATGATCTGATGGCTCCCTTGGTCAAGTTAATAATTTGTAACAGGTAAATTTTACAATCTTCTTTCATCTGTGTATGACCTAGCAACATGATAGGATCCATCCAAAGTGTGCCTGTGTGAGCCTATATGTTTATTTTGTTTTAATATATATACATATAGGTTGTTGCTAAATAAAATGTCACACCATGATAGATTTTATTTAGGTCCATTTAGTTATTGGACCTATTCAATTAATAACAGTTATTTATTTTAAGGTTAAATTCCTCTCTTTTGGGCCTTGTGTGAGAGTTGGGAGCCATAGAAGTGGGTACGACATACTGAACCCAGCACCCCCTCACATGAACTACCCCAATTGTGAAGGCCCATTTGCCTGATTTGAATAACTGTACTAGGTTAATTATATTAGTTTGACCTAATAAAATTGAATTAGCAACATAATTAACTTTTAAAATATATGAAAATTTATTTTTCATTTTAATATTTTAAAGTTAATTTTAAGAAAAACACTTTTAGTTTAGATATTATTTCTAGACAAACTATTTGTATTTTTCTTGTATTTAATTAAATATAGAATTTTAACTAACTAAGATTCTTTCTGGAGCTTATTTAATTAAATATTCCTATTTAAGTTATAAATTAGTTGTATCAAGTGATTTTCCTAATCTAACTTAAATTTGAATATTTGATTTAAATTTTAAATCAAGTTGAGGAATCCTAGGCATTAGTTATTAAAGATTCTTAAGATATTTTTTAAGTTAATATCTTTTCAAATATTAACTTAAAATGGAATATTTTAGATATTTTTTGGTTAATATCTTTTCAAATATTAACTTTAAAAAGATATCTTCAAATTAAGTGGTTACAACTTAATTTTGATATTTAATTAAATCTAAATTTGAAATTATTTAAGTTTTAGATTTTTTCTATCTAACTTAAATTAGATATTTTTCAAATTTTTGAAAAGATACTTAGTCAAATAAGATATTTTCTAGATAGTAATTTCTAGACTACTTATTATTTCTAATATTTAAATAGGAAAATTATACTTTGTGAAATTAATTATTTAAATAATTAATTTTGGTACAATTTTATTAAGTATATTTTTCCTAGTATTAAACTAGACATAAATAATTAAGCCTTCTCTACACTTAATTATTATTTCTTGAATTTAATACATTTAATTAACTTGAAGAATCTAAATATCTAAGTTGATTTTCATCATGATACTTAATATTTATTGATTTTTCATGACACTTAATTAAATAGAAAATTATTTTTAGGTTGAAATTTAATTTTTCAACTTAAATTTAAATAATTTTCAATATATATATTTTTCTTTATTTTATTAATCAATTTCGAAATTTGCATTTTATTTATGCAATATTTTCGAATTTTTTATTTTGAAAAATAGATTGAGTTGTAAATTAATTATTTATTTTAATTAATTCTTGGACCAACTACAATCAATGATTTTTTCATTTAATTGATTAATTTAAAATAAATGAATTTAAAATATATATATATTATTAGAAATTGAATTAACTAGTCAAAAGAATATCTAGATAGGTGATATTTTTGCTTGAAGTATTTCTTTTCTATTTTTTATTATTTTCGAAAATTGTATTTTTATATACTTTAAATTTTCGAACCCAATAAATATATTCTCAAAGGAAATTTTTAAGTTGCTAATTATTTATTTAATTCAACTTAAATTAATTTCCTTAATATTTATATTTAAGATTATTACTAAGATGGAAATAATTAATTTTATTTCAATCACCATCTAAGTATAATTTTATAAATATTATATTAAATTCTTATTTTTGAATTTTAATTCTTAATTTAGAATTTAATGAGATTTATTTATTAGAATAATAAAGAAAATCCATTTTAAATAATGAGCTTTATTATTATTAAGATATTCGATCTCCATTGTCGGTTTTACACCGCGTTTGTTTTAGTGAGTAATCCTCCCTAATGGAGGAACGTTCATTAGCAATTTCGCACCGTTTAATCTCGCATGATAAGTGGTTTGTAAGTGTTTTATATGGTATAGATCACCCTAATGGTGGCGACCATATTTGACTTGCAAATTGCGAAACAATGGTAGAAGCTCATGAGATAGAATAGCCTTGACTCTTGCCTAAACGGGACAACGCTGGATTCCAATCTTGATCGAATAAAAGGTTGCTAGAATGTTTAACATTTTAGATGAGCTGAAAACTCTATTCAATGGATGGTAGCTTTGACTCTCGCCTAAACGGGACACTGATATCAGTTTGTTGAAAACCTTGGAAATTATTTAGGATTGAATTTTTTAAGTATTTTCTCATATCATTCCTACTTGCTATGTGCTTATAATTTCTGAATTGATTTTGTGTTAAACCATTATTAATTTCTATTTGTTGATTTCTATTATTTTGTAGTATCCTGTTTTGTCAAAATGAATCCCATGTTATCACTGTTGACTGAAAACAAACTGAATGGATCTAACTTTAATAAATGGAATGAGAACATTAATATTGCTCTCATAGGAGAAAGTGCCTTGTTTGTTTTAACTGAGCCGTCACCTGAAGTGCCTGGGGACAATGCTTCCAAAGCTGTGAAAGAAAAGTATGAGCGTTGGCAGAAGGAAAATGACAAAGCTCTATACTTTATGCTTTCTAGCATGGTTGACACCCTCAAAACTCGGTTTTCTAAAACTGAGAAGGCTGCTGAAGTTATGACGAAGTTAAATGAGCTATTCGGTAAGGCATCACTTCAGTCACGCTTTGACGCGACTAAAAAGTACATTAATGCACGGATGGAACCTCATCAAAACGTGCGTGACCATGTTCTCCTCATGTCCAGTTATTTCCAAGAAGCCCAGGATCATGGTGCTGAAATGGACAGTGCTACTCAAGTTAGTCTTATCTTGAATAGCCTGACTCCAGCTTTTCTACCATATACATCAAATTATGTCATGAATAAGAAGGAAATTGACTTTCATGAATTAGTCAATGACCTTCAAACTTATGAAAATTTGATTGGAGGACCCCAAGAAGAAGGGGAGTAAACCTCATAATCCTGGTAATGGTAATGGGACGATAAAACCTGAAGCAAATGTTGCCTCTGCTTCAAAGCCCAAATCGAAGAAGAAGTGGAAGAACACCAAGAAGCGAACAAAAGCCCTGAAAAAGGCTGCTCCTTCTGGTGATGCTACACTTAAAGGAAAGTGTTTCTACTGCAATGAGAAAGGTCATTGGAAACCCCAGTGTCCTAAACTTCTTGCAAAGAAACAAGGTATTTCCATTTATAAACTTTAAGAGTTTTAGTGAATTATTATCCAATTAGATTTATGATTCTGGACTAACTTTGTTTATTTGTTTTTCTTCTTCTTATAGGCCAAGCTAGTTGAACTCAATTGAGTTAGATCAGAAAGCTGGATCAAGGGTGAAATCGTTCAGATGAAGATGAAGCTCTTCAATTTTTGAATTAATTGTTTTAGTTTAAAGACAATTTGGATTTCAAATTTTAGTCAGGGATATTTATCCCTGTTTCTCTCATATTGTTGCAATACATTTTTTTTATTAATAAAGTATTTTTTTCGAAATCAATATTGCAAATTATGAGATTGAGCTTCATTCATTTTATCTTCATCTATTATTACCACATTATATTTGTATGTTTGTATGTGTAAGTGTTTTTATTATTGATACAAATTCTATAATATTTACAACTCTTCATAGAGTTATATTATATAAACACTAGAAATTATTTCTATGTTTATCAATAATTGTTAATTCTCATACAATTATTAAGAATTTGTTTAATAAAAGTATCTTATGATCTGATAGGGGTGGAGAAAAGTTAAGAAAACTATGCAGTTCAATGATCTTTTATATCTAATGAACTCTGGATAGTATTCAACTCCACATAAACTCTATCACACTAAGAGAATCATGATCTTTACTACCTTTAGGGGTGGATCATAATCTCTATATACTTAGGGGTGGAGGTTATCCAAAAGTACCCTATATGTATATTCTTAGGGGTGGAGTCTATTCCACAATTCCCTATGTAACACATATCTTCTTTGAACATGGAAGTAATATAATGAGTCAGCTATTGTCAATATAAATTCTTGATTTTGATTGTATGTTCCATTTCGATTTTACTGTTGTAAGTAAAAGTTTGATACCTTTGAAAGTTCTTTGTTAAAGTTTCACACTACCTTAATTGAGTGGGAGAATTTTAAAGTTCTATACCCATCTTCATTAGGTTGATAATTGTGATAGGTACTTAAGAACACTATTGAAAAGCAAATCTAACCATTCACATGGATAGTTATAGCTTATCAGAATTATGAGAATAAGATAAAGAACTCTAGTTCAGTCCATTCGAATGACTTGAACCAAGAATTCTTAATCCTCATAAAATTTGATGGTATCTTAATTTTGATTACTTTATCTCTGGCATGTATTTTTCACTTCAAAATACTAGTCTGCTATGTTGATGACTTAGTCTTAACTTAAAGTTTCAGACTAATACAAAAGTCACAAATAGGTAACTCTCTAAACAATCAGAGGTTAAAAGTATTATTTAACCAGACATCTGCTATTGAGTGGGAGCTATCTGAGATGTAATCAAATAGGGAACATTAGAAGATATTCAAGGATTTATGAAAGTGATCTATATGTTAGATATTAAGGAACTGTGTATCAGTTGTCCTTGTATCTCACCATCTAATTTCGATTTCTATGAGATGGTGCTTACTTTGGGGGTGGAGGAATTATTGTATAATAATTCAAGCTCTACCAGAGAAGAATTATAACTTTGTGTATTCGAAATCCAAGAAAGTTATATCACTGAAGATAAGTCTACACTGTATTATCTCAATTACATATTTTAAAATATGAGAGATATGTCTTCTGTTAATTTAGATGTACTTTTAAAACAGTAAAGATTTCAGTATCCCTTGATGAGTAAAGCATATAGTAAAGGATGTTTCATAAGTGTATTTATGAACTAGTTTCCAGAAGTTTGGGTGGATTCAAATATACTACACTTGATCTGAAGATCAAGACATCAGGTTGACCTATTTGCACAGTTTGTTTTATATTAGTGCAAGTGGGAGTTTGTTGGGTTTTATGCCCTAAATAAAACTCTTTACAATCTGATTAGTTATCAATATAAGAAATTTGAAGTGATTGATGCTTGCATGAATTCTACATGCTAATGGTTTAATATGTTTGATATGTTTATTACTATTACACACACAAAATCAGTTAAATCCAGATCATATGTTTATTCACAATTACAGTATCGTCAACACAGTGGAATGTGATTGTGATCATATGAATCAAAAGTTTTTGTCCCTGTTTCATCAGTGTTATTGGATTTACACTAATGTGATAATCAGCGATGACGTGTACTTGCACTTGGAGTAAGTGTTATGTTCTTTCCAGGACATTAGTAAAGTATACTAGTTTCGAATGTATGGAGTATACATTGGACTGGACCGATATTGCAACTAAGTTAAGATATTACAAAGTTACTGTTATACATATCTTTCCAAGTCAATATCAGTAGTTGATCTTAAGATTAAAAGAATCTAAATCCTGATATGCTTAGGCTCAACTCAGGAGTGCTATTCATGTTCTTAGATTTATTAGTTAAGCCTACTTTTGGGTCAGGGTGATACGTATATTTTGAGAACATGATAGTATGATTGAGTGGGAGTGCTGAACATAAATATGGAATCTATAGCTTCTACTGGTGTATAGAAGTCAAGTGATGATTCCCTTCGAGCTTAGCAAATAGAAGTAAATGGATGAGCTCTTGTTTAACTGACTAATTATTAGATCACTAAACACCATTTACAGGTAGCTAAGTGTTTTAAGGGGCAAAATACATTGAGGGGTGAGAACGGTAAAGAAATCCCATCTCGATGTAGATCATCTATATAGAGGATCTTTAAATCACAATAAGATTATAACAATGGTTAAATGAGATAGTATATTGATATTGTGGAACATACAATATGCTCTATATAAGTCTGAGAGTGCAATTCTAAGTTCTAAGAGTGGATTCAACGAAGAATTAATAAGTAGGAATTTACTTGGTAAATTTGGTTCACTTATTGGAAGCTCAGCATATAGATCCATGGTCCACATTCTAGTTGAGAACATTCTGCTTATAAGACTCATTAATTGATTCGTGATTGATCAATTATAATTCTAAAGTTAGATTATGTCTAATTTTATGAATTTTCACTAAGCAGGGGTGAAATTGAAAAGAAAAGAGTTTCTAGGTTTATTTATTTATTAATGGACTTTATATGTCTAATTAATAATTAAATTAAATGACAATATTATTTAATAATCTATTTTAGTTATTAAATAATTAGTTTTGGCATTTAAAAGGTTAGAATTGGAAAATTGGCGTTTTTGAGAAAATAAAGATAAAATTTGATAAAATTGCAAAATTAAGTTAGGCCCATTACAACACCATGGCCGACCACTTAAGTTGATTTTTCAAATTAATATTTTCATTATTTTAATGCCAAATAATTCTAAACCTAAACCTAGTAGTTGCCTATACATAAAAAGTGATGGCTCAGTCAAATACACATCTTTGAATAACCTTTTCTGACAGAAATTTCTCTCTTCAGAAAAACTGAGCCTTCCCCCACTTTCTATACCTGGCCAAAATCCCTCTCTCTTTTCCCTTCATCTTTTTCGTGACCCTAGTGAAAAAGTAAGTGCCCACACACAGCAAGCAGTAACTCAATCATAGATTGGAAGACTGTGAAGGATCAAACTTGAAGAAGAAGGACATTCGGGCTCAGATCTTGATTATACTCTGCTACAGAAAGGAATCAAGGGTTAGAGATCTGAGTGGAAGGAGACATTAATTCCGCTGCATCAATGTAAGGTTTTCTTAACTTTATATGTGTTTAATTTATCGTTTTAGAAAGTTCATATTTAGGATGTTTAAACAACATACTTGTGAGTAGATCTAAGATCCTGGTAAAATAATTTCCAATATTTGCAAGATTGCTTGCTCAAATAATCTGATTACGAGCACAATTCCCAGACTATGCAATCAAGAAAATCCGCCTTGATAATGCTGGTGAATTTACATCACAGGCTTTTAATGATTATTGTATGTCAATAGAGATAAATGTTGAACATCTTGTTGCTCATGTACATACACAAAATGGTCTAGCAGAATCATTTATTAAGCGCCTCCAATTAATCGCAAGACCATTACTTATGAGAACAAAACTCCCAATTATAGCTTGGGGACATGCTATTTTACATGCTGCGGCACTTGTACGCATTAGGCCAACATCATATCACAAATTCTCCCCACTACAATTGGCTTTTGGTCAGGAGCCAAATATTTCCCATCTAAGAATCTTTAGTTGTACAGTATATGTTCCGATTGCTCCACCACAACGAACAAAGATGGGTCCTCAAAGGAGGCTGGGAATATATGTTGGGTATGAATCTCCATCTATCATTAAATATCTCGAACCCACAACTGGAGATGTATTTACAGCACGTTTTGCTGATTGTCATTTTGATGAGACAAGTTTCCCAGCTTTAGGGGGAGGGGAAAAGAAACAGCTGGAAAAAGAAATTATATGGAATGCACAATGATTATCTCAATTTGATCCTCGTACAAATCAATGTGAACTTGAAGTTCAAAGAATAATTCATTTGCAAAATATTGCAAATCAATTACCAAATGCATTCACTGACCCAAAGAAAATTACAAAATCACATATTCTAGCTGAAAATGCTCCAATTCGAATTGAAGTCCCAGAAGGACAATTAATTAATGATTCTAAAGCACGTTTGAAACGTGGTAGACCAGTCGGTTCCAAAGATAAAAATCCTCGAAAAAGAAAGGGAGCAAATAATCAAGATGGCCCTAATGAAGAAATTTGAAAATTTCGAGGAAGATGTTGACATAAACAAATCTCTTGAAGAGATTCAAAATTCGAAAATATTAGCAATAATGAGATCTCAATAAATTATGTCAATACAGGAAAAGAATGGAACCGACTCGAAGTAATTGTCGACAATATTTTTGCTTATAATGTAGCGCTAGAAATTATGAATGAAAACGAGGATCTTGAACCTAAATCTATCAAAGAATGTCAAAATAGAAAAGATTGGCCAAAATGGAAAGAAGCAATTCAAGCAGAATTGAATTCACTTGCTAAACGTAAAGTATTTGGACCTATAGTCCAAACACCTGAAGGTGTGAAACCCGTTGGATACAAATGGGTATGTTTACGTAAAAGAAATGAGAAAAATGAAGTTGTGAGATACAAAGCAAGACTTGTAGCTCAAGGTTTTTCTCAAAGGCCAGGTATTGATTATGAGGAGACATATTCTCCTGTGGTGGATGCAATAACATTAAGATATTTGGTTAGCTTGGCTGTGAGTGAAAAACTCGATATGCAATTAATGGATGTAGTCACAGCTTATTTATATGGATCACTAGATAGTGATATTTACATGAAGATCCCTGAAGGATTTAAGATGCCTGATGCATATAATTCAAGCAATCGAGAAATGTGCTCAATTAAATTACATAGATCATTGTATGGATTAAAACAATCAGGACGCATGTGGTACAATCGACTTAGTGAATATTTATTAAAAGAAGGATATAAAAATGATCCTATTTGCCCATGTGTTTTTATAAAAAGTTCAAGTCCTGAGTTTGTTATCATTGCTGTATATGTTGATGATTTGAATATTATTGGAACTCCTGAAAAACTTTCAGAAGCTGTGGAATATCTAAAGAAAGAGTTCGAAATGAAAGATTTAGGAAAAACAAAATTTTGTCTTGGTCTACAAATTGAGCATTTAAAATGTGGAATTTTCATTCATCTACTGAAAAGATTTTGAGACGGTTTTATATGGATAAATCACACCCATTGAGTAGCCCAATGATAGTTAGGTCACTTGATGTAGAAAAAGATCCTTTTCGACCTAGAGAAGAACATGAAGAGCTCCTTGGTCCAGAAGTACCATATCTTAGTGCAATAGGAGCATTGATGTATCTTGCTAATTGTACAAGACCTGATATAGCTTTCTCTGTCAATTTATTAGCAAGATTTAGTTCTGCTCCAACATATAGACATTGGAAAGGGATTAAGCACATACTCCGCTATCTCCAGGGTACTATTGATAAAGGATTATTCTATTCTAATAATTGTAGGTCACAACTTATTGGCTACGCAGATGCAGGATATTTATCTGATCCACATAAAGCCAGATCTCAAACTGGCTATTTGTTCACTTGCGGTGACACTGCTATATCCTGGCGATCAACAAAGCAAACTCTGGTGGCTACTTCCTCAAATCATGCTGAGATACTTGCAATTCACGAGGCAAGTCGAGAATGTGTTTGGTTAAGATCAATGACACAACATATTCGAGGAACATGTGGATTAACATCTAATAAAGAAGTACCAACAATTCTCTATGAAGATAATGCTGCTTGCATCGCTCAACTTAAAGGAGGGTACATTAAAGGAGACAGAACTAAACATATTTCACCAAAATTCTTCTTTACACACAATCTTCAAGAAAATGGTGATATCGATGTTCAACAAATTCGATCAAGTGATAATCTTGCAGACTTATTCACGAAGTCATTACCAACATCAACTTTTGAGAAGATGGTTCACAAGATTGGAATGCGTCGATTAAAGGATCTCCACGAATGCCAAAATGAGGGGGAGTAATTTCATACTGCACTCTTTTTTCCTTGACCGAGTTTTGTCCCACTGGGTTTTCTCGGCGAGGTTTTTAATGAGGCAGTTATTATGGACATCCAAGGAGGAGTGTTATAAATAGTATTAATTATGTAGATGTTCAAATCTTTTATTTATTACCATTAATGTAATCAACATTCTCTTTTTCTTAGTTTCCCTTTCTCTTAGTTTCTTAATATTTGACTCTTGTATGTGTATAAATAGGAGATCACCTATTGGAATAAAACACTCAGAAAATTCTCATCTCTTCTCTATTTTCTTTCTCTAAATTATAATATTACATAATACTAATATTTCATAATAATTCCTCTTTTTTAAATCACTTAATTAATTTTAAAATTTTAATATTTTTTTTAATTTACTAAAAAAATATTGAATCTTTCTTTTTTTCTTGTTTTTATGAATACAATTTAATAGTTATCAACATTTAAAGGGTAAATACCATTTTGGACCCTCTGTTTTGCAAAAGTTACCAATTGGATCCTCTGTTTTGTAAAATGACAAAATGGACCCTGTATTTTCTAAAATGGTACAAATAGGACCCTGAATTGATTTTTTTGTCAAAATAAAGTTTAATTATAATCCGATCTAAAAGTGCTGTGATAAAACTGTTTACATTTTTTGTATCTATTCGTATTAAGCATTGTCTTCAAGTTGGTTGTATTAAAAAAAAGTTGTCAAAAATTAAGCTGAGTGTCCTATTTTTACTATTTTAGAAAATGCAGGGTCCATTTTGTCATTTAACAAAACACAGGATCCAATCTGTAACTTTTGCAAAACACAGGGTCTAAAATGGTATTTACCCACATTTAAATAGCAAAATTATTATTTTAAAAAGATGGTCCGTATTTAAATTGAAATAATAGAATTGAACTTACTACAAACACTAAATTTTTGTAAATATAAAAATTCATAAATTATTTTTAACAAGCCACATATTTTAACAAATAATCAACATCGTGGAAAATTAAGGATGTAAAATTACTGAAATAATAATTGACTTACTTACGTATTCAGTGACGTAAGTAAGGAATTGTTTTTGTTTTCTGGTAGGGAACAAATACAGTGATACTACTGACATTTCATGTTTTTTTTACACAAATAATAATAAAATAAAATAAAAAAAAGTTTGATTTTGTGTGAACCAAATAGTGACAAGTAACTAGAAAAATTATGTGCTCACATATCCATGTTTAGCTAACTTCTTTGGCTGTGCTAATTTAAGAAAGTGGTCCAATAAATAATACATAGTACAAATAAGAAAAACTTTGGGAAATTTAAAAAAAAATATTATTTTATTTATAATTTTAGAGTCTAAAATTTTTATATATAAAAATAAATTTGTAAATTTTTAAAATTATAAAAATATATTTTACTTAATAAAAATTAAAAAAATAACTAAAAAATAATAAAAAATTAACCTCACACGAGAACTATACATAAAATGTAAATAAATTATAAAACTACTAAAAATAACTAAAAAAATATTCTCATAACAACTATAATATAATTATAAATGAATTGCAAAATAACTAAAAAAATAATTTATTTTTTTTAAAAAACTAAAAATGTATTTTTATAAATAAAAAATTTAAAGTGTAAAAATAAAACATTTTTTGTGTTGATGTATTTTTGTAATTTTTTTTTTAAATTTTTGATCTATGTAAAATTTTTAAATTTGTTTACTAAAAATACGTAATTATTCCCAATAATTTTTAGTTTGTTACTAATTCAGATAATAAGAGAAATTTTAAAGGTATCATAACAAACAATAAATAAAATTATTATAATTTAATATTGTAATGTTACCCATTATTTTTTGTTGTATTGGATATTTATAATACTAATAGCAATGCTCAATTACAAAAGCTTCCAAATGAGGAATTACAAATTATTTTATTGTTATTTTCAATTTCTATCAAAGAAATAGTTGAGATATATAAAATTATAATACAGCAAACTTTGTTAATAAAGGTGGGTTCATCTCTGATACAAGATTTAAATATAGTGTTAAATTTAGAAAAAAAAAATAATAAATGTTACATTTATTATTTTACTATATGTATAATACTATTTTAATAAGTTGGCAAATTATATAAGTTAATTAACACAAAAAATAGAATATCAATAATGATTATTGAAAAATTAAAAGATAGCTAGTAGTAATATTTGTAATTAGAAATGTGTATTAAATCTAAAATTAATGATTAATGATAAATCTGTAATTAAAAAAAAAAGTTATATTTATTGTTATCGATCCATAAAAATGGTCCACATGTATCTATTGATACATCTCTATAATCAATCTACAATAATGGTTAGCTCCGGTCTTAGTTAAAAGAGGGTTAGACTTCTGTCTAAGATCCACCTAATTTAGAGGCTTAAAAAAATTTATCTCTTTTCTACACATTTTCTTTATTAATTTTGAAAGTATTATAATTTCTCTAAATAAGAGTCTAAAAATATTTTTTTCATAAACTTAGGCTCCGTTCGGTAACTATTTTAAAAATAGTTTTTTGTTTTTTTAATCAAAAATTTAAAAATTCAAACAGAAATCATGTTCGGTAAAAAATTTTACTTTTTGTTTTTAAAATTTAAAATTAAAAAGGAGTAAATTTTAAAAATAGATTTTTGATGAATTTAAAAAATTTTAAAAACACTTTTTCAGTTTTCAATTTTGCTTCTCTCTCTCTCTCTCTCCTCTCTCTTTCTCGTTAGTCTTCCATCTGAGCCTCGATGAGTCTTCCATGGCTTCACCTATTCCAGGTACATCTCTTCTTTTTTTTTTTATCTCTCTATTTATATATATAGCTCTCTTTGTTCCTCTCTTTATATATATTGCCTCTCTTTCTCCCTATTTCTCATTTTTTTTTTATTCCTTCATTCTCAGATTTGAAAATGAAAAAAATGAGAAAAGCATGACAATGAGAGTGGTTTTTAAAGAGAAAGATCTTTTGCTATTACAGGTATGATTTCTCTTGTATTTTATTTTATTTTTTTGATTTTAGGGTTTTTATTTGAAAAAAATTGTTCTTAGCTTTTATTAGGTTTTTAGATTTAATCTTTCAAATTGGTTTTGGGTTTAATATTTGAGATTTTGTAGCTTAATTTTAGAAAAAAATTAGTGGGTTTTGAGTATGTGAGTGATTTTTGTCATTGTTTAATTAAATTTAGTTTTGTGTAGTATTTTATTGCTACTGTCATTTTTGGTTCTGGATATAAGAAAATTCTTGCATTATTATGCTTGCTGAACATGAATTCAAAAGACATTTGAGTAGTAGGAAGGAAAAGTTTGAAAAAAAGGGTCTCTATAAATGAGTTCTTAAGTCAACACAATTAATTTGAATTATAATTGGTTTATTAACTATTAATTAAGAGAAGCTGATGTTGGTTATTGTTTCTTCTGGTTTACTCTCACCCTTGTCTCTTTTTCCATAAAAATTCTTGCCAAGGATTTGATGAGTTTGAGTGCAATAATTGTTTGAGAAGTATTATTATCAATGAGGTGTGTTAAGATGTTTAGAAGGCATTTACTTATTAGCCACCTTATCTTGAGTGTGCAATTACTTTGTATGAAGCAGGCATCAATGGTGATCATTGGTGAGGTGTTCTCTAATTTCTTAAATATTTCAATAAGTGTCATCACGGTACCATATATAGTTTAGGAAAAATATAATAAGTGTAGCTATTTTAGTTTGGTATTTGATGACTTAGTAATCAATGGCAACCATATGATGATTCTATATGGATTAACTTCAATGTTGAACAGAACACCACTTCCTTGGCCCTCTCCTTTCTTGTTGAACAGAACACCACTTTTCCCCGCTGGAGGATTATTTTCTATAATATGTATATATATTTCTTTCACTAGATGTAGAAAAAGTTTAAGGACATGCAACTCAAATTATAATTCAAGGATAAAAAATTGTATGTATTATTTCTTTTCATTTGTTGTTTTCTTGGTTTGTTAGAAAGAAAATTAAACCGACCCTTTGTTTTCTAGTGAAAAACATAGGAATTATAATTATAGGATTAAAATAAATTGAAAAAGTGGTGAGTGTATGTCTATATGACATTAAGTATAAATTGACATATGCTACAAATATTTAATATTTATCTAGCTATGATGTAACACCTTAACTAGCATAGGCGTATTACGTGATTTTTAAACATGTTGTGCAGCTCGTTGCTAATCAACGAGGTTTATGGAAAACGTGATTAATTAAAATTTTTGTTTTTTAATTAAAACTTGTAAAATATTTATACAAAAGACTCGGGATCCCGATTACAAAACCATTTACAAAAGTTTACTGTCTATACAAAATACTTGTCGTCTAGCGACTAACTATAAAAATAGCCTCGCTGTCCCGATGATCGTACGCTCCAGGCCTAACCGCCCTGACATGTACAATCTTCATAGGCTCGTTCACGGTCCATCAGCCCTAGCCTTGCCTTTACCTACACATAAACATAGCACTGTGAGTCGACAGACTCAGTAAGAAAAGCATAATAATACTCATACATAAATCCCGGTTATGATCAGACGCCCATACCCCTGACCATAACCCTAACTGCCGTGTCCAACATGATACTGAGTCCCCCTAACTGCCGTGTCCAACACGGTACTGAGTTCTGAACGTTCATAGGGACGGTACTATTGACAAGTAACAACCTAATCGGTCGAACCGGTCATACTCCGGTTGCTGGTCATACTCCAGCCTGTACCGACGTGTTACAGTATCAGCCTGATCGGTCGAACCGGTCATACTCCGGCTGCTGGTCATACTCCGGCACATGTCAGACGTGATACGTCAAATAGTACGGAACCACCAACCTAAGTATCGGCCTAATCGGTCGAACCTGGTCATACTCCGCCGTTGGTCATACTCCGGCTGTACCGACGTGATACGGTGTCGGCCTAATCGGTCGAACCGGTCATACTCAGCCGCTTGGTCATACTCCGGCACATACCGACGTGACACAGTTGGATGGTTCGAAGCCAACATACATATCTAATGTAATCTAACAGGCTTCCTACATGCACGCTAAACATGTAATCTACATATGCATACTGTTATACTAATCTTACCTGGATTCCGAATTCAGGTGTGCCGGTCAACTTGACTGGAACTATCTGCGCGGTGGATTACAGGCTCCTAAACTATAAAAATCACAACACTATAAGTGATACGCTAAATCACTTCCTGGGGACTTAAACTAGGAACTAAAAGTTACCCTATCGATAAAAAGCATGGCAATACCCCAAATAACATAAAATCGAGGAAAACTAGGGTTTCTGAAATTTCTCCAACCGGTAGACCGGTTGTCCAACCGGAATTCCGGTTCTGGGAATTTTCGAAACCCATCCGGAATTCCGGATGCACAACCGGAATTCCGGTTTCTCGCAAGCAGATTTTCAAAATTTCATAACTCAACCAAATCACACCCAAACAACCTCAAACCTTCCAGACCTGTTCTATAGGACCCAAATAACATATCCAAGGCAATAACACAACCCAGAATGCACAGATACAAAAAGTGCCATTAAAGCCCAAGCTTTGAGTTCCAAAACTCAACCTTGGTTAAAATCAACTAACATGCATTCAATTCAGCCCAAATCAACTTAATCATGCATAGAATAACCTCTGAAAACAATAGCAACCATCTACAGCAAGCAATTAACAGATTGAACACATTTCTTTGAAAATCATATTTTGAGCTAAAAACTTCCAAGCTTGAAATCAAAGCAATTATCATGCATTAACTAGCTCTAACCTACTTAAAATAACAAGACTAAACCTCTGAAAATAACAACAAATCACAGCAGCAAGAACATATCAAAATCAAGCATGCATCATCATCTTTTTCATCAAATTTTCAAGAAAACTAAAAGAAGAGCTAGAGAGAACATACCACAACAAGAGTTCACAAAATTTGACTAGAGAGAGCTTGAAAAATCAAAGGGAACCCAGCCATAGAACCCCATGCAGCCGAGAGAGAGAGAGAGAGAGAGAGAGAGAGAGAGAGAGAGAGAGAGAGAGAGAGAGAGAGAGAGAGAGAGAGAGAGAGAGAGAGAGAGAGAGAGAGAGAGAGAGAGAGAGCCTTTTTGAAAAATTTTCTATTTTTCTAAGTTTTGAATGAAAATGAAATTTAAGGCACTTAACACATTTTACTTCAGCCAAAAAGGAATAATTAAATAACATATATTTTTCAATTTATTAAGTCACAAAAGACAAACTAACAATGAGGCAAAATGACCATTTTGCCCCTTCACACTAAAATCACATAAATAATACTAAAGGGGTATTTTTGGGAAATTCTAAATTCCCGGCCATTCCCGACATTCCCAATTTCTAATAAACCGTCCCAAACTACTAACATACTAAGTTGTGATTTTACTGAGCCAAACACTGAGTTCCATGATACCGGGCACCGAAAATGCAAAATTATGAAAACTACTGAATGACATAAAATGCATCTCAGAATTCAATAATAACAGTATAATTAATTATTTAAATAGCTATAAATAATTTCATAATTAAACATGATTAACTGCTAATTTCTAAATTAAACTAAGCGGTCTTTACATATGAGATTTGAGAGGAAGAATTATGTTCAGATAAATGATATTCTATAGCAACAACTTTAACCCCAGATGAGGAACTAAGGCAATTATGTTCTTGGTTGATTGAATTTGCACCTTTATGTACTGACTTTAATTCCCTAGTGGAAGAACTACTGATGTTATCAAATTCAGATATCATTAGTTCCTGGACAGACTTCTCTCTCTCAGCAATGTAGTAGTATCATTTGGTATGCTATGATATTGTGATGATGTGCAACAATTTTACCAACTTTTCTTGGAGAAGGCTCATATGGCGGTTGTTGCTCTAAATCTTTTCCTAATGAATCAAGATAAAAGAGATCAAGACCAAGGTTTAAGCTCACCTTGCTAGCTGATTTGTTAAAACTTACAGACTTGGATCTGCCTCCGTTTTATATACACTGAAAATTTTTCTTTTTTGCTTATTTTGATCTGTTCTGTACTTCTTGAAAGCCCATATGAGACCAACAACACCAAATTTGAGTATATATAAACTAGTTTGAATAAATATTTTTGGTTTACTTGGTTAAATCTATGCAATTTTTATGGTAATTCTGGTTTAGATAAATATACATCATATTATTATACTGTTGTATCTTTTTATATTTTCTTGGTAATTATCTGCAAGTCTTTAGTATATATAACTTAATTATAATAGTTGTGGCCAATTGTTTCTCTTAGTTTTGGATAATGAGTTTTGTGATTTCAAATTACTTATTTTTCTTAAGATGCTAATGAGTACTTTTTATTTGTTTTTTTTTTATAATTTTTATATATTTATTTAAAACTAAAAATAAATGATATTCATAATTTTTTTTTTTAAAAAAAAAGGGAAAAAAAATCAAAATTTATGTTTTTTGTTTTTAAAATTGAAAAATAAAAATGATTACAGAACACACTTTTATTTTTTGTTTTTAAAATTATAAAACAAAAGTAGTTACAGAACACACTTTTGTTTTCTGTTTTAAAAATTTAAAAACAAAAGTGGTTATAGAACACATTTTTGTTTTTCAAAAACAAAATTTTAAAAACAAAAAAAATTACTTTTATTTTTCTATTTTTAAAATTAAAAAATAAAAGTGTTACCAAACGCTACCTTACTAAATTTCAGAACCAATCTTAATGATGTATATAAGAGCATCTCCAATAAAAATACAAATTAGTGATATATTACTAAAATACAACTCACCTTGTGTGAAAAATGTACTCTAATAATTTGTCATAATGTCAAATTTAGTTTAAAGAAAAAGTTTTGTGAAATTAATTTTCCACTGAATAACATAATGTAAAATTCAACAAAATAAATGTTTTAATACTTCTATATCTTTTTATCATTTTTATTATTTTATAGTTACTTAATTATAGTATTAATTTATAAAAAAAAATTGTTTTAAAAAAAATCATAAAAATTTTATAATAATAAAATATTAGAATAATTATGTAAGGCACAATTTTTTGTAAAAAAAAAATACATTTTTACGTTTAAAGAATTTTTTTTATATTTTTACAATTTTTCATAGAAACAATACGAAAACAACAAGAAAATTACATAAAAGTAATACAAAAAATAACATCTAAATAATATTAAAATAACAACAAAAAAATAACATACAAATAACAAAAAATCAACAATACAATAACAAGAGTACAACATAAAAAGACCGTATATTTTCTAATAAAATTAAAAAAAATTGTAAAAATATTTAAAATTTCGTGAAACTATATTTTTGTTATTTTTGTGTATTTTTGAAATAGTCCCTAAAATATTGTTATTTTATATTTTCAATGTTACATTTTGCATCAACTATTGTAATTGTGTAATGAAATTTAATTTTAAAACTTGATAGAAATATAGAGTAAGGTAATTATTAATTTTTTTTGCTAAATATAATATAATTTTGGAAAATGCTTTAGTCAAGGTATTTAAATAATTTTACGTAGAGTCATTTTTTTAATTAATATGTGTCATGCATTACTTTATTTTATGTCCATATTTAATGTTATTTTCTTATTTATTTATTTCTATAATTATTTATTAAAAAATACTATCATTCTTTTTGTCACTTCTCTCCTCTTCTTCTCCCCCTCTCTCTTTTTCTCTAAAATTCTTAAAAGTTGCTCCTCAAATGACCCAAAACTGTAACAAAAAACTAAGAGCTTTGATATTTTTTTTCAAAAGAAAAATAGAGGTTGAGACTCAAAAGTTCTCTAATAGTAAAGTCAAAGAACAATACAAAAGAATATTTTTTTGTGGATATGATCTGAGAAGAGAGAGAGTTATAAAAGCTTTTTGTGCATTGTTTTTGATTTCGCTATTAGAGAATTTTTGAATCTCAACCTCTATTTTTATTTAAAAGAAAATATCAAAATCTTTTTTTTTTTTTTTTGAAAAGAAATATCAAAATCTTTAGTTTTAGTTACAGTTGGGTCCTTTGAGGAGCAACTTTTAAAAAAATTTAGAAAGAGAGGGAGAAGAAGAAGAAAGAAGTGGCGAGAAAAATAACAGTATTTCTAACAAATAATTATATATATATATATAAAATAAAGAAATAATATTAAATATATGTATATAGAAAAACAAGAATTATTTGCATAGAAAATACATGCATTTGAAAGTAATTATATAAATGCGCTTTGGTATTTTATTATTCAAAATACTGCTAGTTTTGAATAAGGCTAATTAGGATTTTTGCCACCTGAACTTTGACATGTACTCAACCATGTTCCGTAGACTTTGATATTTAAGGACTTTTGTCTAATTTCATTCAATTTTACTATTTCAGTGATTGTTTATGTACTCAACCATGTTCCGTAGACTTTGATATTTACCAAATCATGCCCATTGAACTTTGACATGTACTAAATCATACCCCTTGAACTTTCATATCTTAAATTGTTTTACTAAAATTGGTAAAAAGTTCTTAAATCTAACAATCTCAATAGTTCAAGGAGTATTTTTAACAATCTTAAAAATTTAGAGAGCATGATTTAGTACATATTAAAATTCAGGGAGCAAAAATGTTAAGTAACCTTTGAATAATAATATTGCTAGTGTTATTAATAATAACACTGATTCTCTGATAACATAATTTCCTATCTTTTTTTCTTTAATTATTTTGGTCCCTTTTTCTTAAATACAAAACTTATAATCTTTTTCACATTTTTTTCTTTTGTTTTTTTTGGTCTTTTCCTACAATTATTTATTTATTTATTTATTTCAGTGAACTGACTATGTGTTACTATTCCTTTGAGTTTTTTTTTTTTCAGCTTTATACCTATATATTTTTAATATTAAATATTAAAAAAGTACTCTCTATTTCTTTTATTAGTTTAAAATAGATTTTTTTTACTACACCAATAATTATTTAGCAGCACATTATATTTTTTTTTTTATCAAAAATTTACAAAGTTTTTTCAGCCACACTATTTATTATTTTTACTCAAAAATTGTACTATTGTAATCTTTTTTTTTATGATGATCATTTTAATATGTGGGAAGCATATGTATTTTTGCCGCTACAGAAATAAATGACTCAAAAAAGTAACTTTTAAGTTTTTTTTTTTTTCTGTGTGTTTAGTTAACAAAAATAATCAAACTTTTAGCTTAAAGGAAATTTAATATATCAACCAATTTTATAAGGTACTAAGACCATCTCAAGGTATCTTAAACAATAAAATAATATAATATAACTTAAAAATATAAAAAAGAAACAAAACAGTTTCTTTTAATATTAGTCATCTTCTTTTGGAGATGGAAAAATATATGTTTCTCACATATTAAAATGATTATTTTATTATTTATAGATGTGTAAAATCTGAAATAAATTTTTTACTAAAAAAATAACAACACTACAAGAATTCCCCTCAATAGCGGCGGGGACATTAGCGGCGGAGCTCCTCCGCCGCTAATAATGGCAGTATTAGCGGCGGAGCACAGTCTCCGCCGCTATTGGGGGGCTGATATTTTTTTAAAAAAAAAAATTATTAGCGGCGGGCTGTCCGCCGCTAATGCCCGCCGCTAATAAGTGGACGGGAAAAATCCCGCCCGTTGTGATTCAAAGTATTAGCGGCGGGGTATTAGCGGCGGACCCCGCCGCTAATAGTATTTTATTTTTAAAAAAAAATAAAAAAAGAATTAATTGTTATTAGCGGCGGGGTCCGCCGCTAATACCCCGCCGCTAATAACACTATATAAACCCCATCAGACCCCTCTTCCCCATTTTTCCCTTCTTCTCTAAAAATCAAAATCCCTAACCCTAACCGCCCCTCCCCTTCTCCTTTGCACTGAAAAATCCCAACCGCCTCTCCCCTCTCCGACGCACCACCAGTCCGTCGCACCACCACTCCGACGCACCACCACCCCGACGCACCACCACCGACCACTACCACCGGCTATTTTTGGTAAGTATTGTTTTTTTTATTTTAGATTTGTTATTATATAGTTTTAGGTTTTAGATTGGTATATATAATGTGTATTTAAATTTCGAATGTTATATATTTTAGGTTTTAAATTTTTGAGTTTATAAATGTAGGTTTTTATATAAAAAAGTCTGTGTATATATATATGTTTTTGTATATAAAATTGGGTATATTTATATATAAAAATATGTTTATATATATTTGTGTATATACAAATATATAAATTTTGATTTTTTTTATGTGTATATATACTCTATAAAAACTGTATATTATATATATATTGTATATAACAGATTATATATATATTGTATATAACAGTGTAGTATATATATTGTATTGTATTATTATGTAAAATATAAAAATCGTACATTATATATATATATATATTGTATATAACAGTGTAGTATATATTGTATATATTAATCTGTATATATATATTATATTTATATATAGGTTTATGATTAATGTGTAGAAATTCTATATATATATATAAGATTTTTATTTTTTTTATTTATATATTTATGTATATAAAATATAAAGTATATTTTTTTTTTTTGAGAAAAATATATAGTATATGTTAATGTATATATAATTTATATATATTGTAACAATGTTGTATATTATATTGTTGTTATTTGTAGGTTTTTTAATTAATTTTAGTAATTAATAATATGATATACTTTTTGTTTTTAGATTGGTATTATTAGTAATTTGTATTTAATTGTATTTGTTTATTTTATGTTAGATTTTATTGAAATTAAATTAATTTGTTGTTAAGTTTGCTAAAGATTTGAAAAGTAAATTTAGTAAATTTAGAATTATGAAAAAAAATTTAAAAAATTAGAAAAAAAAAATATTAGTTTATAGCTTAATATATAAAATGAATTTGTTAATAATAATAATTAGTTTTTTTAATAACTTAATAAATAATATAAATATTAAAAGAAAAAGATTAATTAGAAGATTTGATTTATTTTTTTAATTTAAATTAAAATTTAAAGTAAATGAATAAACTTTTATTTAAATTTTTAAAAAATAATTTCTATTGTATTTTTAAGGTGGTAAAAAAAATTAAAAATAATGAATAAATAAGAAAATGGTAACTTTTTTAATAAATTTATTTTATAAAGATTAATTTATAAATTTAGGAATTAAGCATATAATTAGTAGAAATTTTAATAACTAATTATTTTATAAAATTTTTAAATAATAATAATTCATTTAAAAACTAATTATTTTATATTTATTTTAATTTAGAAAATAAATTTATTTTTATATAAATGATGAATAACTCAAAAATTTAAAAATTAGTAATTTAATGAATTTTTATAGTGTAATATGTAAAATGAATTTTTTTATAATATAATTAGTTTAAATTTTGATAACTAATTTTAAGTTTCAAAAAATAATAATTCATTTAAAAATTAATTATTTTATATTTATTTATATTTAAAAATTAATAATAAAGAACAATAATAATTTATTTAATAATTCATATTTATAATTATATTTAAAAATATATCATAACTTTTGTATAGTTGCAAAAAAGTCTAAAACAAAATTGTTCTTCTCTTTTCTTGCAATATACAGGAGCGATGGTTATACATGGCATAATTTGTACTCATAAAATTTCATAAGACTTTACAAATCATTCAAATATTTAATACTTCATTTGTCGCCTAAATTGTAGATGGCGACAATCGATAAGTCTTGGACCAAAATCAGAAATCGTGGTTGCCATGAATTTTGGAATGGTCTACAAGCCTTTTTAGCAATGGCATCAGAACATAAGGATTGTGATGGACGAATTCAATGTCCTTGTGTGAGATGTATAAATAGTAGGTTTGAAAAAATAGATAGGGTTAGAGCACACGTATTTGATCGAGGTTTTATGCAAGGATATGAGAAGTGGATTTATCACGGGGAGCCTGAGGATGCCGTCGATGATGTAGCAGTTGCCGATGTTGAATCAGAGGATGAAATGATTCCTATTTTAGAAGACTTCTTTCCCTCGACAACTGAGGAACGACAAGGAGAAGATGAACAACCAACCACGAACCCACAATTTGATGACTTATTTGAGGAAATTGAAGCTGAATTGTATCCCGGTTGTGATTGGATTTCGTCTCTTAACTTTTTAGCAAAGCTATTGCATTTAAAAGTTAGGGGAAAAATTCGTAATAACATCTTTGAAGAATTATTGAAGCTTTTAAAGTTTGCATTTCCGAAGGAAAATAATATTCCATCAACTTACTACGAGGCAAAAAAGAAATTGAAGAAATTAGGCTTGGGTTATGATTCTATCTATGTCTATTTGTATAATTGTTGCTTATTTTATAAGGAGAATGCATCCAAGGAGGCTTGTCCAGTTTGCGGAACTAGTCGTTGGGTTACTTCCGAGAACGGCAAAGGAAAAAAAGTTCATTGCAAAGTCATGCGATACTTTCCGTTGACACCTCGGCTTAAAAGATTATATAGTTCGAGGATTACAGCGAAAAGCATGATATGGCATCATACTGGAAAATCAAAAGATGATGGGGTGTTGCGACACCCGGTCGATGGTCTCGCTTGGAAAGACTTTGATGCAAAACATCCCGAGTTTGCAAGAGACCCAAGAAATGTTCGACTGGGGTTAGCTGCTAATGGATTTAATCCATTTGGCAACATGAGTCTTGCAACAGCATGTGGCCAGTGGTGTTGGCTAATTATAATCTACCACCTTGGTTATGTATGAAAGATAATTATTTTTTGCTATCTACCCTTATTCCTGGTGCAAAATCTCCGGGTAAAGACATGGATATATTTTTAAGACCGTTGGTGGATGAATTAAAGGAGTTGTGGAATAATGGGGTACCAACGAGAGATAGTTCGACCAACTCGATGTTCACCATGCGTGCTGCGCTTTTATGGACAGTGAATGATTTTTCTGCTCGTAGTAGCTTGTCTGGGTGGAGTGGTCAAGGTTATAAAGCTTGCCCTACTTGTAATGAAGACACGACGTCCATTCGAGTGATCGGGAAGACATCATATGTTGGTCATAGAAGGTTCTTGCCAAGTAACCATGCAATGAGAAGGGATACTCGATTTGATGGTAAAATTGAAAGAAGACCTCCTCCAAGACGATTTACTTGTGAAGAGATATTATCACAAAATTGTAAAGTTTTAATTCATAAGAAGGTATAATGACAAAATTGTAAAGTTTTAATTCAACCATTTATATTCCTCTCATATTAATACATTTTATGTATTTAGATATATGAGTTGCACAAGCTTGGAACTTTACAAAATGGTGATGAGTTACTCGCTCTCGCTTCCGGGTCCGATTACTTAGCAACATTTTACGAAGGTTGTGTAGTGAATGGTGTTCGGTTTATTGCATCAAAGCGAGACCAAAAGCGGATGACACAAAATAGTGGTGTTACTGTTGCTGGAACTGAAGGGTTTAATTACTACGGCACACTTGAAGATGTAATCACTATATCTTATACTGGTGCATATACAGTGACATTGTTTGAATGTAAATGGTATAACACTAATCCATTAAGAAAGAAGACAATCACTGAAAATAATATAACTAGTATAAATACTCGTGGATATTGGTATCAAGATGAACCGTACATCCTTGCTAACCAGGCGAAGCAAGTTTTCTATCTTGAAGATCCACTCAGAGGTCGCGATTGGAAGGTTGTTGAAGATATTAGCCATCGACAAATTTGGGACATTAATGACAACGAAGATGAGACTGATGTAGATGTTGTTAGTGATTCTAACTCTGCCAATTTTGTGTTGACGGTTGATCTTGGAGAGTTGATTATGCAATCGAATGAACCTCCAGTAATTGTTGAATCGTCCGATCAGTTAGTGGATTCTGAGATAGAGAATAATGAACTTGATGAAAATTATGTTGCTGAAGAAGTAGATGATTTACTAGTTGAACATGTGGATGATGAAAATGTAAACTTAGTGAATGATGGAAATGATAGTGATTCGTCAGTGTAACTTTTATTTTGTAAACATTTGTTACTAAAATTTTTTACAATTAAAGGACTTTTTAATTTCTTTCGCATTAACATTTGTGTGATCTTTCAATTATGTGTTTCACATTTGTGAATTCTTACATTTTTTTCCGTCTTCAAAGTAAAGTAAAATGTCAGCTACGTTAGCGACATACCATGGTGGGGATGGTGATGGCAGGGATCCCCCTGATCCTTCTAGGGCACCGTCGTCTTGCGAATCAAGTTTTCATATTTTTTCGAATCTAAAATTGTTCTGAATATAAATAGTGAATGTATGATTTACTAATAAAATTATTTTTCCCTCGAATATATATAGTTCCACCTCCGGTCAGAAAGGGTCGTGGGGTTGCCGCAAACGCTAATCTCAAAAAAAAAAAAGGAGAGAAGCTGGTAAGCCCTTACCGGTGGAGGTAGATCTTGAAACTGGCAAAGTTGTTGGCACTGAAGCAAGCAATTATGTTCGATTTCTTGGCCAACAAGTAAGCATGCTGTGCTCGGGTGGTCATCTAAATTTTTCTGATATACCCCAACAATACAAGGATCAAGTGCTCAATCGAATTAGAGTGAGTGATTTTTAATTATTAAAGGTTGTAATAATTTTATGTCCTCATTTATAAATTAACATAATTTTAAATTATTTTATTACATAGTACTATTTTGATATCGATGGGAATTCCCATCGAGACCTACTTATGGGGACTTTATATTCGGTGATGGCGGAGCGGTATAATGAGCGAAAGACACTCAGACACAAGCATTTTAAACAACATTATAAAAAACTAGAAGATTGGGAGACAGTTCTCAAATTCCCCCCTGACTACTTGAATACCGAGACTTAGAAACCGGTTTGCGAATCGTCAGCGAGGCATTTTTGAATCGTTCAACTAAAAATAAATCGAATCGGCAACTAATGAAATATCCAACAACGCAAGGCACAAAATCATTGGCGTCCATATGCCACGGAATGGTATGTATTAATTCTTTAATTGTTAATAATATTTTTCTCTTATAATAAACTAATTTAATTGTTTATGTTCGTATAGGGGGGTCCTCCTGGAGAGCATGTAGTAGAAGCATGGAAGGAGATCCATGTGAAAAAACCGTCTGACACTTTTGTTAATGAATTAGCTGCAAAAGATTATGTAAGTGAATAAAATGATTTATTATTAAAATTTATATTTTATATTAATTATATATTCTAATAATTTTGATTTGAATAGTAGGAACTGATCAAGGAGCTTGATAGGAAGCGACTTGAACGACAATCCCAGAGCGATGCGGGCCCGAATGCGAATCGATGCGGTTATCAGTTTGACGTTTTGGAAACAGTTCTAGGCCAAAGATTTGACTATCAAAGAGGCGTGGGTAAAAGGCTAAGAAACCAATCCCTCAAACTCAATCGACGGTGCCTCCCCAACCAACTACTGAAATGATGAGCACTGTGGCAGAAATATTCTCAGCTATGCGTGCCACTTGGGGGGGTAATTTGACGCCTGAACAACGTGCTCATATATTTAACCCAACGTTTTGACAATTTTATTCAAACGTATAGTCAGTCGCAGTCGCCTGGTGGTTCGTCTTCTCAGAGTTATGCCGCTCCTCCGGAACAGCAACAACAACCTCCTCAACCACAACAGTCGTCTTCGCAACAACAATTCCAAAGTTTGTCACAGCAGCAATTTGAAAATTTTTTGCAGCAGCAACCCCAATCTTTTCCTCAGCAGTTTCCTCAGCAGCAACAACAGTCTACTCCACCATTGGGAAATCAGTTCTTATACCGAACCCCATCAGAGTCTCCTTCGCTCGGCTCAAACTTTGCTGATTTTGGATTATTTGGGAGTTCATCGCAGGAGAACTAATTTTATTCAACTCCCATTTTCAACCAAGCTGAGCTCGGTACTTTAACGCTGGGTTTATCATCAGACCAAGCGTATGTGCCTTCTCCGCCACGGGCTTCGGGGAATTGTACCGAAAATAATCCAGATCAAGACTTCATAATTAGAGACCTGAATGAAGATGTTAATGAATAATTTATTTATGTTTTGTAATAATTTAGTTTAATTTTGAGACAATATTTTGTTAGGATTAATATGTTAAAGTTAATTACTTTGGAGACAATTTTAAATTATTAATAAATTTTATTAAATTTTTATAATTATATTAATTAGATTTTATTTATTAAATATTTATATAAATAATTATTTATTTAAAATTATTTATTATATATAAATATATATGTATTTTTTTTTATCTGAAGGGCATTAGCGGCGGACATCTGTTTTGGCCGCTAATACCTTTAATAGCGGCCAAGCATTAGCGGCGGACCAATAGCGGCCGAGGTCCGCCGCTAATGCCCTTTAGCGGCCACTTGGTGGACCAATAGCGGCCGAGGGGCCCGCCGCTATTGGTGCTTAATGTTGTAGTGCAAATTAATATTTTATTCACATCAAAAGTAACTAAATAGTTGTTTTTTTTTCAACTCCCAAAAAAAGAAAATTTCTGGAAATAGGATTTTTCCAGTTTTTTCTATTTTCGGTAATTGTTTGAATTTCGGTATGTATACTGAACTGACATGGCATAACGATATTGATGCAAATAATTTTTTTAAAGGTATTTTTGTAAATAAAATCAATTTTAGTATAATATTTAAAAAAATCTAAAAAACAATAACATATATTAAAAAATAATTTTATATAAAGTCGTTTTTAATACCTCTACTTAATACTTAAGCATTATCTAAAATTTTTACTTCTCTTCTTTAAAATAATTTAAATGTAAAGTAAATTTTGCACAATCTATTTTTTTTTAATTAAATTTAACACAAAATATAATTGAAAAATTTAACCCCATTATTTCTAAAAGGAAAGATTTAGCCACAATTAATGTCACCACCTTTTAAATTTACTCAAATTTATACTACTTATTATTATTTATATGTTTTTCTAAAAATTATAATCTGAAAAATGTACGGATTCTATGATGTACTAGATATTGATGATTAGTTATAGAGCATTGCTATTAGGCACCAGTGGTGCCTAACACCCTTAAGATGTGTCGTCTTGCGATTGACTAGCGATACTCCCTAAAAACTATTATATTAAACTATATGAGACCCGATACTAAACTAGTATTAAAGACTAAGTGTTAGTCTAAGTTACTCGTTTTGTATCTTACTGCCAGTCTTGTACTGAAGGTTCTTACTGTATGTTCGATTATCGTTTTTTACTCAATTCCTTGTTTGTAATCTGTTACTAACAGATAGGAATGTTAGTTGGTATTGTTTAGGAAAGTTAGTTGGTATTGTTAAGTTAGTTAGTATTGTTAAGTCCTGTAGGTCGGTTGGTTCCTAGGCTATATATACTGGTTTCTTGTCTTTCTCTGTAATTGAATTCAATTCATTCAATCAATAAAGCTCAATTCATTTTTCTTCATTCCGCAATATGGTATCAGAGCGGGAAAGGAATGCTTTCCCTTGATCCAATCTCTCGCCGTGCTTCTTCTCCGGCGACGTTACACCAAGAACCCTATTCAGTTTTGTTCAGTTCTGTTCTCTCTTCTCAGTTTCTATTCGAAAGTTCTTTCTACTGAAGTTGCTACGAATCTTGAATGGCAACTGATGATCAAAGCTCAAATCAAGGTATCGACAATGATGGATTACCTGCCATGGTTGGAGATACCTCCAATTCGACTTTTCAAGCTCACCTAAATCAACAAGTGGTTCAACAGAAAAGCCACCTTGAAGATCCTTCACATCCGTACTATTTGCACCATGGTGACAATCCTGGTAATGTGCTGGTGTCTCAACTTCTTACTGGCCAAGACAATTACATGTCTTGGAGTAGAGCCATGATCTTGGCTATTTCAGTCAAAAATAAACTTGGCTTCTTGGACGGTACCATCCCTAAACCCTCTCCTTCTGAAACTATTATGTACAATGCTTGGTTTAGGAATAATAACATTGTAATTTCTTGGATATTAAATTCTGTATCTAAAGAAATTTCATCTAGCATTTTATATGATGAATCCGCTGCTGCTATATGGTCTGATCTTAAGGTCCGATTTCATCAAAGAAATGGTCCTCACATATACAATTTAAGAAAAAGTTTGATGAACTTGAAACAAGAAAATCAAACTGTAAGTATGTACTATACTAAATTGAAGACCATCTGGGAACAATTGTCCAACTATAGACCAGCCTGTGTTTGCAATGGGTGTACTTGTGGTGGTGTCAAGAAACTTCAAGAACACCATCACATGGAACACATAATGGATTTTCTCATGGGACTTTCTGATTCCTTCTCCCAAGTTCGTGGAAGTATATTGATTATGGATCCCCTTCCAGAAATCAATAGGGTCTTTCACCTTGTTACTCAAGAGGAAAACCAGAAGGGAAACCTTAGCACACATTCTGAGCCTAATCCTGGAGTTGCTTTTGCCTTTCAAGGAGATAAATCCAACTCAAACAGATCTGATTCTCAAGGAAATAAATCTCATCCACCCAAGAAGAATAGGCCATTTTGCACTCATTGCAACATCCTTGGCCACACCGTTGAGAGGTGTTACAAGATCCACGGGTATCCCCCTGGATACAACAAAAACAAACCAAAAGACGCTGCTGCTAATCAATTACAGACCAACCAAGAAATCAGCAGCAAACCAGTAGAAAACCAGACCCTGCTGCCTCAATTAACGGCTGTGCAATAGCAACAGCTCCTCAATTTGTTGGCTGGACAGCAAGCTAATATTCCCAATCCTGAAACTAACAATGGTACAGGTAACCAAGGTATTGTGATGTCTAACATAATTAATTTTTAAATTAATGATTCATGGATCTTAGACTCGGGGGCAACTAGACATATTTGCTCTAACATAAAATTGTTTCAATGTGTATGCAATGTCGCCCCTACAAGGTTACTTCTTCCTAATGGGAATTTTATTTTTGTCCATCAAAGTGGATCTGTTGCTGTCACAGATCAGATTACATTGCAAAATGTTCTTTTTGTGCCAGATTTCAAGTATAATATAATATCAGTAAGTTGCTTGATAAATGATAATCATGTGAAGGTTAAATTTACCATTGATGAGTTCATATTGCAGGACCTTGCCAACAAGAAGAGGATTGGCAGAGGTAATTGTACAGATGGTCTATACATCCTGGACCAAAATGCTGCTGGTTATCCTATTCTCAATGTCACGGCTGAAACTTGGCATGCTAGGCTGGGACATCTATCTGATAAATACTTGAAATTGTTAGAAAATAATCTCAAATGTAATACTTCTTTGTTGCATAAAGACTCACCATGTTACATTTGTCCAAAGGCTAAGCAAAAGAAACTCCCATTTCAAAATAGTGGTAAATTTGCTTACAAAATCTTTGATCTTGTGCATTGTGATATTTGGGGTCCTTATCATGTACCTTCTCATTCCAATTTTAGATTCTTTCTTACTCTTGTGGATGACCACTCTCGATTTACTTGGATTTATCTTTTGAAACATAAGTCTGATGCTTTAAATGTTATTCCTCAATTCTTATCTTATGTTCAAAATCAATTTGGTTGCATGATTAAAACCTTTAGATCTGACGATGCTCCCGAGCTAAGTTTTAAAGATCTTTTCCTAAAAAATGGAATTTTACATGATTTTACTTGTGTTGAGACTCCTGAACAGAATACCATTGCTGAAAGGAAACACCAACACTTGCTCAATGTTGCCCGAGCCTTATACTTTCAGGCTCATATGCCCATAAAATTTTGGGGAGAATGCATCTTGACAGCTGCCTTTTTGATCAATCGCACTCCATCTCCAAATTTACAAAACAGAACTCCCTATGAATTATTATTCAAAAGACAACCTGATTATCAACATTTAAAAGTTTTTGGTTGTCTGGTTTTTTCCTCTACCCTCACTGCTCATAGGACCAAATTTGATCCTAGAGCACGCACTTGTGTCTTTCTTGGATATCCTCAAGGAGTGAAAGGTTATAGACTTTATGACATTAATAATCACCAAATTTTTATCTCAAGAAATGTTATATTTCATGAGCACATATTCCCTTTTCTTAAACTAAATATTGATGAGACTAATGTTGATCCTTTCACTACCACGGTTGTCCCCTCTAATAATGTTTCAAAAACTATTGTTGAGGATTACCAACACATTACTACTGATATACCTGAGTCTAGTTCATGTGCAGAAAAGGAAAATAATACGCCTACTGGTGCAGAAAGCACACCAGCAGACACTGCAGAAACACAAAGAAACACCAGTGAAAATCGCAATGATACAGTAGTGGATGTCCCTCGCAGAAGCACAAGAACCACTCGACCTCCTTCCTACCTTAGAGATTTTGAATGCCATTCTGCAATACAGGAAAAATCATCTACACCTCATGCTTTAAATAAATACCTTTCTTATGCTAGACTAACCGAATCATATAAAGCATTTATACTTGCAGTCACATCTTTGAAGGAGCCACAAACATATAAACAAGCCATTCATTTTAAACAATGGCTTGATGCTATGGATGCTGAGCTCACTGCCCTCAGAAACAACAAGACTTGGAGTGTTGTTCCTCTCCCACCAAATAGAAGAGTTATTGGTTGTCGTTGGGTTTACAAGATTAAACTCAATAGTGATGGTTCCGTTGAAAGATTCAAGGCTAGACTTGTTGCTCAAGGGTATACGCAACAAGAAGGCCTTGATTTCTTTGATACTTTCTCACCTGTGGCCAAAATGGTCACTTTTAAACTCCTCCTTGCTATATCCACTATTAAACAATGGCATACTTTACAAATTGACATAAACAATGCGTTTTTGAACGGAGACCTCAATGAAGAGGTTTATATGGCCATACCACCTGGTCTAACCGTGTCTAATTATGTCCCTACAGGTACTAATCTAGTTTGTAAACTTCACAAATCCATTTATGGACTACGACAATCGTCTCGACAGTGGTACAAGAAACTCACATCAGCTCTTTTACAAGAAGGTTTCACACAATCAAAAGCTGACTATACTCTCTTCACAAGAGGCAAAGATGAAAAATTCATTGCTCTACTTGTCTATGTGGATGACATTGTCATCACAGGCCCCAACATTGAAGTCTTACATCAACTTCAAAACACTTTACACCAGCAGTTTAAACTCAAGGCTCTCGGTCAGCTGAAGTACTTCCTTGGCTTCGAAATTGCCCGTGCTTCTCATGGTCTTTTCATCTCTCAACGACAGTATACTTTACAACTCCTTGAAGACAATGGATACATTGGTTGCAAACCTGCCAAGGCCCCCATGGATCCGAGAACTCGACTTGATGACCAACAAGGAGAACCTTTGACTAATCCTTCAACCTATAGGCAATTAATTGGGAAATTACTCTACCTCACACTTTCGAGACCCGACATTACCTAAGCTGTCAACACATTGAGTCAATTCATGGCCAATCCTAGAACTCCTCATATGCAAGCCGTTTCTCATCTCCTTAGGTACCTTAAAGGGAGTCCTGGACAAGGGCTGCTATACGCCAGAAATTCTTCTCTTCATTTAAGAGGATTTTCAGACTCGGATTGGGCATCTTGTCCAATTACACGAAGATCTACTACTGGATTTTGTGTGTTCATAGGAGATTGCTTAATCTCTTGGAAAACTAAGAAGCAACCGACTATTTCTAAAAGCTCTGCTGAAGCAGAATATAGAGCTCTCGCTGCCACGACAAGTGAACTTACATGGCTTTATTTACTGTGACAACCAATCAGGTATACATATCGCCAAGAATCCCACTTTTCACGAACGTACCAAACACATCGAGTTAGATTGTCACTTCATTCGAGACAAAATCAACAATGCAACTATTTGTCTAATTCCTGTCTCCAGCAACTTGCAATTGGCTGATGCTTTCACCAAACCATTGCCTTCCACAACCCTCACAACACACATCAACAAGATATAATCTATACAGTCCATCTTGAGGGGGGAATATTAAAGACTAAGTGTTAGTCTAAGTTACTTGTTTTGTATCTTACTGCCAGTCTTGTACTGAAGGTTCTTACTGTATGTTCGATTATCTTTTTTTACTCAATTCCTTGTTTGTAATCTGTTACTAACAGATAGCAAAGTTAGTTGGTATTGTTTAGGAAAGTTAGTTGGTATTGTTAAGTTAGTTAGTATTGTTAAGTCCTGTAGGTCGGTTGGTTCCTAGGCTATATATACTGGTCTCCTGTCTTTCTCTGTAATTGAATTCAATTCATTCAATCAATAAAGCTCAATTCATTTTTCTTCATTCCGCAATAACTAGTAAACATCCCGCGCTTTGCGGCGGCGGATATATAAAATATTTTAAATTATATATATAAAAAAATAAATTATGTATTTTAATTAATAATAATTACTTAGTAAAATTATATTAAAATTTTAATTTTACTATTAAAAAATTTGTGACATAAATACTTAAAATATTAAATTTATTGTTAATAAATACCGAAATTAAAAAAATAGTAGCATAAATCCTCATTTATGGTTTAATTTTTATTCTGATGTGTGTGTTAAGTTCTAGGTTCGAATATTATTGTATGTGTTTTTTAATGTGAGTTTTAGTGTTTTACTGGGGTTCTAATGCTTGAGTTTGTGTTTATGAGATCTATTTTTATTTATTTATTTTTATAAATTTTGAGAACTTGAAATTTGATGTTGTTTCTATTGATTATTGGGATTGAGATTTTGATTTTTCATACAAGAATTAAAGTTGCCTTTTCGTTTATTAATTGAAAAATATTAGTAGTAAGTTTATGGAATGAGAATTTTGAATATATGAAAATAGAATTGAAAAATAACATTTGAATCGAGAATTAAAGTTTATTGTTAATCTCCTTAAAAAAAATTATTGTTAATCTGTAAAGATATTATGACTGGAAGAAGATGAAAAAATTGATTTTATTTCATTTAATATGTATACAATGTTTTTTCCTTTATTTTTTTTGAATAATATGAATTTATTTTAATTAATTTTTGTTTTTTAAAATTATCTTTTCTAAAAGAATTATTAGTTTGGCCAATGCTATATTTACATGTGATACTTTATTGATCAACTAACAGGACGTTAAATTGAGTGTTAAATTTAAAAATTTGAGGATATCAATAGGAACTATACAATGATGACATCAACTTTATATGATCGGGATATAAAAATAATACATTATAAAAAAAATTTGATTCATAATCTCACACGTGTTTCTTTTTCTACATAATCTCACACCTGCTTTTTTTGTTGTTCCATTCATAATGTTTGATTCATATAAATTCTTTCTATAAAAAATAAAAGCACTTTTTCTATATTCTGTAAAGTAAAAAAAAAAAAACTTCACACATATATATGGTTATTAATACAGACATATAAATAATTGAATAATTATTTAATTTAATATTATTAATTTAGTTTATATTTATTATTATGTATTTTTTAAAAAATAATTAATTTGAAATAGATATTTTTATAGAAAATTTATTAAAATAATAGTAAAATATTAATTTGTAAATTTATGCTCTAATAAAATATTAAAAAATTGAGAGAATTAAGGAGAAAAAAGAAAAATAGCTTTAGAGAAATTTTAGACCGTCACGTCACCGTCTCATATTTCTTCTTTACACACACACACACACACATATATATATATATATATAGACTAGAAGAAAGTTACGTGCAAGGCACGTATACTTAGTTTTATGTTAGGTACTTTCTAATTTAATTAAAAATGATACAATAAATAATTATATAATTTAATATATTATCATAGTCTAAATGTATTTTTTTTTTAATAAAGTCATTAATTCAAGAAAAACTAATTTAAATTATTGTGTGGAGTTTATTTTTATGTATTTTCAATAGACATTAAAAGGTAAAAATTAAATAATCAATTTAAACTTCTTAAAAGAAAAAGCTAAGCTAGATTAGAGCAAAAAGGAAGAGCCATTAGTTTTAAAAGACTATCTATAAGTTTATCAAATTAAATAAAATTAGTTAAAAAAATTGAAAAATAAATATGATGACAGAAATAATGATTCTATCTAAAAAAAAATGTAATTAATAAATATATTAAATTATATTATACCAAAAAATATAAATGTTATATAAAAAAAATGAGTAAGTACAAGTTAAATGTATAATAATATTACGACAACCAAAACATAGGTAAAAACTAAAAACAAAATAAAAAGAAATTATCAATTAATGTTATTAAAGATTGAAAAAATCAAACAATTCAAATGAAAACTAATGACATTTTTCAATCACATTAATATTATTAATTAAGAAAATTACCCATAATAAAATATTAATATCATTGATATTAATAATTAATACTATAAAAGATAGTTGACTAAAAACAAATTAAAAACAAAATATTAAATAAATATATATAATAGTTTCATACATAAAATGAAATTAAATAATATTATTATTAAAACAAAATAAAAACAAAAAAAAAAAATAGTTAAAACTTTTAAATAAATAGCTGTCTTTTTTCTTGAATAAAAAACTTTAAAAAAAAATACCCAAACTCTTTCTCAATCTTCGACGGCAACGATTGGGAAAAATTGAATTATATATAAAGATATTAAATACATATAATAATATTATAAAATTATTAAATAATATTTTGTTAAATAATTGGGATATTCTGTTAACCTTAGCCAAAAAACTGTTATTTTTGAACGAAAAACCTTTTAAAAAAAATCACCGAATAATTTTTCATAAATCAAGAATTCTGTTATATAGCCACATTTTATATAGAATAGAATATCATGTCACCTCTCATACTTCTCCTTATTATCTATTCTAATTATTAGATTTTGCCACGTAAAGGGTCAGAATTCATGTAGTTAGTTGAATCTAAATATAATTAATCCACCTAAAGTATTGCCATTAATAATAAATTTGTTCATATCGTTTATTTTTTTTATTAAAAATTATTTTCAAATTTTGATATTTAGAATTAGTTAAATTTTAAATTAAATTTGAATATTTTGATAGTTTAACCATAACCTTTTCATTAATTCCGAAGATAAATTTAGGACGAATAATAATTTTTTTTTAATTACTATTTACAAAGTATAATAATAATTTTTATTTTTATTTAAATCACTATTATGCTTTCAAATTTCAATGATTATCACTACATTGAATATTATTAATTTTAAAATTATGATATTAAAAAAAAATAAAAACTAAAATAAAATTAACATACGTAACTTGGCATGTAACATCTATCTAGTATATATATATATACACTAGATTAAAGTTACGTATAATGTACGTATATTTAATTATATTTTAGTTAACTTTTAATTATTATACTGTACAATATTATTATAGTTTAATTAAATAAATAATCTCAAGTTAAAGTAATTATTTAACATAAAATAAAAATCATAATGATATATTGGGAAAAAAATAATGTGTAAAATTTCAAAACTAAACTCTTATTTCTTGTTCATAATGTAAGATATTTAGGGCTCGTTTGGAACGCCGTATTAGGTCGTATTGTATTGTATTGTATTATATTGAATTGTCTTTTATGCAATATTTTTATGTAAAACTATATGTGGTATTAACTTTTATGGACACCTAAATATATAATATTTTAGTATAAATTAAAGTTTAACATAGTATTATATAAAAATATAATATATAATCCAATTCAATATAATACAATACAATACAATACGACCTAATACGGCATTCCAAACGAGCCCTTAATGTATTAGCTTTGATAAATAAATCAACAATCACTAAGAGCATCTACAATGAAGATACAAATAAGTGGTGAAAAACTAAAGTGTTATTCATTTAACAAAAAGTATACTCTAAATCTAAAAGGAATGTAAATTTAACACGTAAGACTATTTTCCATTGGTAATAAAATTGATAATAAAGTTATTAGTTTTTATTTTATTATTAATAAAAAAAATTAATTAGATATTAAATTTTATATTTTAGTAATTGTGCATTAGAGCATAATACTAAAATTTAATTTAAATCTACCACAAATTTATTTTTTGTGCCAAATATAATTTGATTTTTACGTCATGTGATATTTTGTTAGCATAATAAAATAATAATCAATAAATAATAGTAAATAGTCGATAAATTTCATTCAAAAGACGACACATGAATCTCCACATAGTCCTCTGTAATGCAATAATGATGAGCTTATAAACACATTTTGTACACATAATTGAACACAATCGTAAGGAATATTATGTAAAAAAAAAATAATCCACGTAGATTTGGATATTACATTCTTAATGCTTTGAAATATACTCACATTTCAAAGATTTTACACAAATAATAATATAATTGAACATGAATCCACAAACAATTGAGTACAGAGAGTCAATATTTAAGCAACATAAATTTAGAATTTTTAATATGGGTGTAATGAAAAATGAATAATATTAAAGTGTATAGATAATTTATGGAGTAATAAATATCTGTGCATGTGAATCTAAATTATGCATAAGCATGTGATTCGAACAAATATAGTAAATACAGTAAAATGTATGTATATCAAACGATAGAGCATTCCGAATATGATTCATCGTTGGAGGGATTGAAAATTCTATACGGAACTAGATTTAAAGAATTGAATATAAATTTGCTTAGAGGATGTTTGGAGCAGTTCAAAAATATTTACGTGATGATATTTGTGAACTTTCTGAGATGAAGATTTTTCATTATATTTATCATCGCAAGTGGATGCGATTCTCCACCTAATCTTTAGCTTTTTTTTTTTAGTTAAAATAACAAATATTTACTGTTATTAATATTATTTAATTGGGAAATTTACAAAAGTTGACTAAAAAGTCTCTTGATTTACTTTTTTATTTGGATACAATTTTTTTTTCTTTTTTATTTTACTCTTTTCTTCTTTTACTTTTATACGGTGTCAGGTACTTTAGGAGAGAGAATGGCTGATGTGTGTGGGCCCCGCCTGCTGCTGATGGGAGAGGACGCGCCATTTGTCGCGTTGGGATGTCACTTAGTGAGCAATGTCAGAATTTTGTTTTAAAAAAAATTAAAGAAGTAATTGGAGAAAGAAAAAAAATTCTTTACAAATTTTACTATTTTATTTTCTTAAAAAAAATCTTTACTTTTTTTTTGGTACCGTAAGTCTTTATTTTAATTCTAAAGAAATATCTCATATTTTTTTTTCTTTTCTTTTTCAAATGTATGATAAATGTTATTGATTATTATTTTTTTTTTTATGTATAAAAATAACTAACACAAAAACTATTTTCAAATAAAAATATATCATATTAATTTATAAAAATATTAGATGAATTTAATTTAATTTTTTATTTTTACATATAGAAATATGTATTTTTAAACATTTAACATAACCTCCAACTAGATTATTACTAGTTTTGAGCAATTCAAACAAAAATAAAATATATATATATATAAAGAAAATTTACAAAAAAAAAAAAAAATTACTTAAAATATATATATATAAAGAAAATTTACAAAAAAAAAAAAATTACTTAAAATTAGGCTTTTTATACAATTTTTTTTTTTTTTTTTTACATTTTATCAGATTCTATTCTTCACTTTTTTTTCAAGAAAAAAATATTGGTTCTCATAGCATCAACATAAAAACAACGCAAAAATAATTTTTTTCATTTTTTTTTTTTTTTAAAAAAAAACCTATAAATTTGTAAAATGTAAACTTTTGTCATTTGTTAGTATTTATTAATAATCCCAAAATATAACCAAAATAAAATATCAAATCAAATTATACTTAGTGTGAATTTAGTTTTTATTGGGTACATACTTTTTTGAGTTGTTGTATAATTAATTTGTAGTTATTTTTAAGTTTGTTTTTATTTGTTAAGATTATTTGTTTGTGTGTGTGTGTGTTTTAAGTTAACACAATTTGTTAATTTCTAATAATTTTTCATATTAAATTAGGGTTGTTATCTCATTGTTATTTAGTTGTTCAACCAAGAGAAAATTAGTATATATTTAGTTTTCCATAGGTATGTAAGTTTTTGAGTTGGTGTTCAAGTGTTTTATAGTTGTTTTTTCATTTTTATTTTTGTGATTATTTGTGTCTTTTTTTTTTTTATGAGTTTATGCATTGTGTTGATGTTTGTTTAATTTGCATATTTTTATTATTTTTACATTGCTTTTAGATTGTGGACAATATTAATTGATATTAGTTATTTTTCTTATTTAATTAGAAAAATTGTTATGTAGTTGTATTTTTGTAGTTTTTTGGTTGACCAAAACATTCATTAGAAAAAAAAAATTATTTTTCACAATTTTGATACAAAATAATAATAATAATAATAATAATAATAATAATAATAATAAATAAAATTATACTATTTAAAATTAAAGTAAATATTTTCAAATATAAATAATAATAAAAACACACCTCGTAACTAATGAAATATTAATAAATTATAATAATGCTTTTGAACTAGAAATAATAATAAATTAAATTTTTTATTCAAATATTTTTTGACCAGTACATAACACACCTAGTAACTAGCTTATTTATACCTTCTAGAAATTCAAACAAAATAATATATTTTGAAAATGAAATATCAAATCAAATCATACTAAATGAGTTTGAGTAAAGCGACACAAAAAAAAAAAATATATCAGACACTTTTTAGACACAATAATGTGTATTAAATTTCAACTATAGATAATCATATATGGAAAACACGTCAATTTTATAAACAGTGAGTGTGATTTGTGTGTGTCAGAATGTACAATTTGTTGATGTCCAATATTGATTTGTATATTTATGTAGTGTTGTCATTAATTGTTTCTTAGTTGTTATTAAGTTGTTCAACAAATAAAAAAATGAGTATGTGTTTAGTTCTTTTATGGGCATTATTGAGTTGACACACACGTGTTTTGTAGTTGCTTGTCAATTTATTTTATACAGCAGTGGTGTTTTTTCTTTTCTTTGGAGTTGATGCACTCTGTGGAATTGTTTGCATGTCTATGTTATTTGCATATTGTAGTGGAGTTGTTATACAGTTGTTCATTTGTTGGTATTTAGTTGTTTATTCAATAGAAATGAATATATATACACATTTTTTTTATATGTATGTTTTTTTTTTCATTTTTTTTATGAGAAATTTTCAAAAATATTTTTTTTTATATTTTATTAACAATTTTATGACCTAAAAATTTTATTTACAAAATACACTTTTAAAGTTAAAAATTACACATGTTTAAAAAAAAGTTAAAAATTACACTTTTCTCAACAGAAAATAAGAAAACAACTAAAAATAATGGGAAAATAACCTCACGACAACTATAAATCAACTAAATAAATTATAAAACAACAAAAATTAACTAAAAAAATAACCTCATGACAACTATAATAAATACTATGTTCAGTAAAACAAAAAAAAGAACAACTAAAGCAACTACAAAATAATTATTCAACACTAAGACAACAACATAAAAATAACTGTGTAAAACAACAATAAAACAACTACAAAAAAGCAACAAAAAAGTTTACGATTTTTTTTTTTTTATATATTTACGAATTTGTAATTTTTTAGAGGGAAAACAACGTTGTTTTCATGTTGCCGTAAAATTATGCTATATTTTCACAATTTGTAAACAACGGTCTTTTCTAGAACAACCTAAAAACAACAGTTTGTAAGGGAAAAAAAAGTCGATAAAATGTAAAAAAAAAATTGTAAAAACGTAAAATTTTTGTTGTTTTTGGGTATTTCTAAAATAATCCTCTTAAATTATATATATATATGACTATATTATGATTACTATTTTTTTTATTCTATTTTAATTAATTTATTTAATTATAATCATCGTACAAAAATACATATCAAAATAATAATATAATAGTAACAATAGTATACATGAAAAGTAATTTCAATCCAATTTATCAAAAAAAAAATTGAATATAATATTATTTTTTGCATGTTATAAAATAAAAAGTATTTAATAAAATCTATGGTGAATAAAGTTTTTGACACCAATCTTTTAAAAACAAAAAAGTCCCTGACACTACATTTTATCTCAATTTAAATAAAATATATTTTTTATGTACATTTTTATAAAATTAATTCTTTTTTATAGAAGTAGTCTCCATAGTGTTTGTCAAAAAAACCAATGAAATTAAATAATAGATCTTGTCAATTAATTTTACACGTGGATTAATAACTTGAATGCATTAATTTGTTTGAGCACTTTTCCTAAGTCAAGCGTGTCTTTCACTTGCCCACCTAATCACTATCAATTTTTTTTTTTGTCTCTACTGTATTTTTGTAAATAAGAAATTTTAAAAATAGTATTTTAGTAAACATTAAATCCTATAAATGTTTATTTTTTATTATAGTAGTATAAAAGTTTATTTTAAGTAATTTTAGCTTAAAATAGAAAAAATCCCTAGATTAGACCAATAACTATATTGACACGTATAAAGGTGATTCGCACCACTAGTTCTTTTTAGCATTTCTCTTAGTTATACGCTTATCCACACACACTCATTTAGATACACATAAAAATATATATTTATATATATATATATAGATATAATTCCAATAAATTACATGCAACATTATCCCAAACATTGAAGAAGTCGAAAAGCAATGAAAGAGCCCGTACTACTCTACACAGCTCTTGGCCTCATCATTGTCGTTTTATTATCAAAACTGTTGTTCCAAACCAAAAAACGACAATACAAAAAGCTTCCACCAAGCCCACCTTCTCTCCCACTCATCGGCCACCTCCACCTCATACAACAACCCGTTCATAGATTTTTCCGCGATCTCTCACACAAATACGGCACCGTTTTCTCCCTGTGGTTGGGTCCCCACCGCGTTGTCATCATATCATCACGCTCAGCCGCCGAGGAATGCTTCACCAAAAACGACATCGTTCTGGCCAACCGTACCCGATCCCTACTCTGGAAACATGCCGGCTATAACTACACCACAGTCGTGGCTTCCTCCTACGGCGACCACTGGCGCAACCTCCGCCGCATCGGCTCCATCGAGATCTACTCGGCCAACCGGCTAAAATCACACTTGGAGACACGTAAGGACGAGATCAAGCGTATGATTAGTAAACTCGCTGAGAACTCCCTCCGTGAATCGGGTAATAATAAGGAGTTTGGGTTTGCCAAAGTGGAGATGAAGACGATGTTTTCGAACTTGGCTTACAACATCATAATGAGAATGGTGGCCGGGAAACGTTACTGCGGTGATGACGTCAGCGACGAGGAGGAGGCCCTGCAGTTCTGGAGGATAAGGGAGGAGTTAATCCCCAGTGGCGGAGTGGCAACCACGGCGGATTTTTTGCCTTGGGCTTTGAGTTGGGTGGGAAAAGGGTATGAGAGGAAGGTGAAAAGGGCTGCTAAGAGAATGGATGCTTTCATGCAAGAGCTGGTCGATGAACGTCGGAGTATGAAGGCAGACTCTACTATGATCGATCATATGCTTGCTTTGCAACTCTCCGATCCTCAATACTATACTGACGAAATCATCAAAGGCTTTATAGTGGTTAGTATACAACTATATATACATATTCTTACTTTATCGTTATCTTTTTGATAAATGTTTTGCTTAGCAATTGAATTTGTGTTTTGTTAAATAATAAAATAAATCTTATATTTTTCAAAATAGTAAAAATATGACTTTAAGTTAATTTTTAACTATTTTATTTTTTAATATAATTAACTTAAAAATAATTTTTAATATGAACAGATCCAAATTATCTAACCAGTTTTGTCATAAGAATATAGATTATAATTAAATTTTATTTTAACAAAAAAAAAAATCAGTTTATGATCTTATTTTTACCATTTTAAAAAATAAAAAGTCAATTTTATTATTTAATAAAATAAAAAGTCAAATTAATAATTTTTATAAAATATTTCAAAATAGTATTTACCTTTACTTTTTTGATGGAATGAGGGTTATTTTTAGTTGAGTGAACAATATGTGTACTCTATTTTTTCTGACCGATAATTAATCTTATTATAAATATTTTAACTATTTACATTTAATGATATCTTCTCACTTAATTATCTAACCCGTTTTGTCGTAAGAATAGATTATTATTAAGTTTTATTTTAATAAAAAAAAATCAGTTTATGATCTTATTTTTACTATTTTAAAAAATAAAAAGTCAATTTTATTATTTAATAAAATAAAAAGTCAAATTAATAATTTTTATAAAAAATTTCAAAATAGTATTTACCTTTACTTTTTTCATGAAATCTGGGTTATTTTTAGTTGAGTGAACAATTTGTGTACTCAATTTTTTCTGACCGATAATTAATCTTAATATTTTAACTATTTACATTTAATGATATCTTCTCACTTAATTATTCATTTTATGTGCCACGTCTTTGTTATTTCTAGTCATTTTAATCATGTATATTTACTGAGAAATGTTAAAAGATATCATTAATATCTTTTTATGTGTTATTATTGCTATTGATTTAATAATTAAGTATCAAGTTCCATATAATTTAATATAATAATTTTTAAAAAATGTCGTTAACCAATTACAAGACACATGTGTAGAGGTGTTTAAGCACCACTAGTGTCTAATAACAATACACATATTTCCACTACTAACTAGATATGCGTGCGTGTTTATTGTTTTAGTTAAAAACATTAGATGTATTTTAAATTAAAATAAAAATTAATAATTTTTCTTTTTCAAAGAGAACTTACAGCATTAGTTACATAAATGTGTTGTTGTCTCTAACGAAACCAGAATTTGCAGAACAGGACCAGTTTATTGTTTATAAAATAAAAATAGTACTATTTAATTTATATTATTATGTAAAATAATTATACTTGCTAATACTTATTTAAATAAATATAATATAAGTATTAAAAAATAATTATATTAACAAACAGTGTGCTTAATAATTAATTATATTAAATTTATAAGTGTAATTACACAATATTCATTTTTAGAAAATTAATATTATTAGATTATGTAATTACTAACTCATTTGTTAAACATGAAAATAAGAATTTATATACAATTATTATTTGACATTCAAATACATTATATTTTGAAATATAGTGTAATTACTCTTTTTGTATAATAATTACAATACCTAATTATTACACTGTTGCATCTAAATACACTCACCGTAGTAAATTTTGCTCGACATTCCTTCATAAATACAGACTCATCTATAATGGAACTAAATGTTGTGGAAATATCTTTCTCAATACAAACAGAAGCAATCATTTAAAAAGTTATTTTTTAATTTTGTTTCAAACACTCTTCATAATTTTCATGATTGAGAATGCACATTTGTGGACATAGGAAGAGTTCGAACAAGCTTAAGTAACCTGTCAATAATAAAATAATACATAATTACTTTTTTTTTTTTTGTTTTCACCAAGCGTTGACTCTAAAATTAGAAAGAAAAAAAAGTCTAGAAAAGATTTATTTGTTTGGGCAAGTGAGTAGTGTAATATTGTTAGTGCGATGAGAATTATAAGATTCATGGGGTTAGAAAGAAAGTGAATACATTTAGGAATAAGTTGAGAAATACATATTTTTTGTATTTATTAATCAAAAATACTTTTATATTATATTTCATTAACAAAGTACCTACTTTTGTGAGTGATTTTCTTAATATACCTTCACTTTTTACTTAAATCTTAATTTAGCACATAATTTACATCAACCTAAGGGGCATAATAGGGACATTATCTATAAAAGTGGGCATATCTTAAAGAATATAGAAATAAAAGTAAAAATTAAAATAAATAAAATAAGGGTTAATTTCACAAATGCACAAAAACAACAAAAATACAGTTTCACGGAATTTTAAACATTTTTACGATTTTTTTGATTTTATTTACATAAAATACGGTCTTTTTATGTTGAAATTTTGTTCATTTGTTGTTAATTTTTTGTTATATGTATGTTATTTTTTGTTGTTATTTTGATGTTATTTTCATGTTACTTTTATGTTGCTTTCTTGTTGATTTTATGTTGTTTTCGTGTTATTTTTTAGAAAACTGTAAAAATATAAAAAATATTTTTGAATGTAAAAATGTAAATATTTTATAAAAAATAGTGTCTTATCTAATTATTCCATAAAATAAAGTAAAGTGAATATATATACTATGTAATTTTCTCATAAGTTTAGGGCGTATTCTAGTAGATAAAAATAGCATATGTTTTGTAATGATGAACTATATTTTTTGACATATCTAATAGATAATGATTTTTTTTTTCTTTTTTTATTATAGCTCAATTCAATTCAATTTTTTTTTTCAAAAAATAAATTAAATATTTAGTTATTTATGGGGGCCATGGCCACCTCCAGCTCACTTGTCTCCCTTATTAGTTGCCTTAATTTTTAAAGGCATCACATTCAAATTTTAGTAGTGATTTTAATATTGGGACTTATGAATTGGCTAAACATACTACTTTTTAGTTAAATAATGAGCTTTGTTGGTTAGAATAAACTCCAACTTCCATTTAGTAATCGTCTCTAAGATATGTTTACAAATACAATATCTTATTCTTGAGAAAATATAAATATATATACTTACATTCATTTTAGAAGTGACAAAAAAATATATCATTTTAATAGATTGGCTGTTAACATCTGATTAATGATTATAAAATTATATTATATTCTACAAGAATATGTCACGCTAATTATTACATGTTTTTAAAAAAATTAATATTAAAGTATATATTTTTTTAGTATCTATTATAAATGGAATGCTAATTAATATAAAACAATTTGTATATGGTTATTATGATGGGTAATTAGTCTTTATTATAAATATTTGAAGTAGCGATCTCACTTAATAATTCACTTTATGATTGCCACGTCTGTGATAATTAAATATATTTATCTTTATATTATAATTGTGACATGTGCATATTTGTTCATACTAGTAATATATCTGTGAATTAAAAGAGTTTTAATATGGGGATCTTAATTATTAGATGATTACTAATTAACCAAAATTATAGCCTAAAATTTCGTTTTGCTTTTCAGGGCGTACTAGTAGCGGGGAGTGATACATCATCAGTGACATTAGAATGGGCATTATCTAATTTGGTCAACCATCCTCACATTCTAAAAAAAGCAAAAGCTGAAATTGATGAACAAATTGGTGAACATAAATTGATAGACGAACCAGACCTTTCCAAATTACCATACCTCCAAAACATCATCTCTGAGACCTTACGTCTATTCCCGGCAGCTCCAATGCTCCTACCTCACTTGTCCTCTGAAGACTGCACTGTTGATGGATACGACGTTCCACGTGAAACTATTGTATTTGTTAATGTTTGGGCTATTCACAGAGACCCTACACTATGGAAAGACCCCGAAAGCTTTTACCCAGAGAGGTTTGAGAGTAGAGAAGATCAAATTAATAATGTTAACTTGCTTATGCCGTTTGGACTCGGAAGGAGATCTTGCCCTGGCAATGGTATGGCCCTACGAGTAATTGGTTTAACTTTGGGAACTTTGATTCAGTGCTTTGAGTGGGAAAAGGTTAGCGATAAAAATATTGACATGACCGAGGGAAGAGGTATTACTATGACAAAACTTGTGCCTCTACAAGTGTTGTGCAAAGCACGTCCAATCATGAACTCAGTTCTCTCACAATGATGTTAGAGAATAATATGCATATATATATGTATATTTATATTTATGTATTAATAAGCTTTAGTTTTTATTGTGCAAGTGTGTCCCGCTATATATTAGTAATCATAAAAGAATAAAAGAGGATTTTGGTTGTCTTCCAAAATATTACCTCTATCAAATCGACCTTTTTTGAGATTTTACATTAATTAAAAGTTTATTCGGAACAAATTAGAATTATTAAGTTATCAGACTCCTATTAATTTTTTTTTTTATATAGTAGCTAACATAAGATGTGGCAATGTCACATCAATAGTGTATGTACATATATTATTTTAGAATTCCCTAAAAACACAACCTTTCAGAGTAAAAAGCTCTAAAGAAAGGAGACAGGAACAAGAAATTTATTCATCCTAAAAACTTTCGCCAAAATCAAATTTTGAAGAGAATCAAGATAGCTAGGTCAGAAATAGAACTAACTAATTGATGAAGCAATGTCATATTTAGCTAAGTTGTAAGCTACAACATTAATAAATCTAGAGCAATCATAAAGACTAACATGCTTGAGACTTGAAAGACTAAGAACAATATCTTACAGTATAACCAGGAGAATATTGACCATGGAAATATGATTATTAATCTTTTGCATTATGCTCAAATAATCTAATTCGAACTTAAGATTATCAAACCCAAAGATACAACATTGATTTACAGTGTTTCTTAAAGCCAAAGCCTCGATAACCTCAGCCTCAAACCAGTCAGCAAAACACCAAGCCACGAATGCCATAACGACGCCATATGAGAATCACGAGCGACCATCCCAAATATACACCTGTTTTTATTGTCAAGGCCTGCATCAATGTTAAGTTTGATGAAACCGGTAAGTGGCAGAAGTCATCGCAATGCAAATGGCACTAAAACATTCTAGTGCAAATCAGTCGTCCACTTGAAGGCATACCATGTTGAAGGTCCCCAAGGAACATGCATGCTTAATTAACCACTAATGTCACTTGAGTATCCATATTATTATGCACCGTTGTATTCTTTTTGTATCAAATATGCCACAAAATTACAAGCACACAATCTCTATTTAGCTGATTGATAAGTGATCAATATTAACATGAATAACTTGAAAAGAAAAATATCCATACAGTCAAATTCAGGTCCCAAAGCTTGAAATCACAAAGTTTACAACAATCATGAAGAGTAAGACAACCCCAAAGTGCATGGTGAGTTGATTCCACATGGGTAGTACACACCAGACAAAGACCATTTTATAATAAGGCCGTGTTTGATCAAGTTTATTCTCTTTAATAGGAATCCAACTCAAAGAAGTTTTCCAAGCTAATATGTTCATAACTTTGGGAGAAATTTTACGAGTCCATAAATTTTTCCACCAACCCAAAAAAATGAGAGGTAGAAGCACGATCAAAACCCAACTAGTGCAATCCCAAATTGTCAACGAGTTACACAGAACAACCTTAATTAGCTTCATCGGGAAAAAATAAACCACAAATGAGAAGACCATCCCACTCTTGAGAATCTGATTTAAGCATGGAGACCACACTATCACCACCAAGGTACATAAGAGACAAAGCCAAAAAAATTAATTTGAGAGGAAGTAAATTGTAATATTCTTTCTGTTCCCCACCCTTCATATGGATTCAAAATCAAAAAGCTTTATAACCCACAAAATATGTTTCCACATAATGAAACATTTCTTAGAGGAAGATGTTAACAAAACTAATTTTATGATAATCTTATTTACTTTCAATAAAGATCAGAAATCATATCATGATTCAATCATAAGCTTTGTTCAACTATTTTACACATGATTATATGTTTAATATATAAATTATATTAAATCATGAACATATATTATTGTGATGTCATCATAATAGAAAATATTATGATTACACTACTACAATTATGGGCTTTAGAGGCAGTTCTTTCAACTTATTTTATTAAAAGGAAAACTAAATGGTGTAAAAATATCCACATGGATTGAAATTGACATTTAGAGGCAGTTTTTTGGTAAAACCGTATGTATAGAATTTAATTATATCTATGTCATCAGTTGGGGGTTGGGAGAAAATTAAGGGGTTTTTTTTATTAACCTTATGGCATCGGTTATTTGGTATTAACCGACGCCATAGGTGCACACGTATTTCGATACGTGTGCACCTATGGCGTCGGTTAATACCAAATAACCGATGCCATAGGGTTATATATCAGAACCCATCTTTGTCTTCCTCATTTCACAACTTGTTGAACACGAAGAACACAACAGCCATAGCAGCCCCATACCCACGAAAAAACCCTCGCCAACCACCCATAAAAAAGGCTCATTATCCCTCATTTCTTCACCATTTTATCCCATTTTTATTTTAAAATCTTCCATTTTCAATACCTAAACCTATACTGTAAAAAATTTTAGTTTTTCCCCTATCACTATAATCGAACCTAATATAAAAAGGTGGTAGAATAACTCAGGCCACCGATTTTAGCAGAAAAAACGTTGAATCGCAATGTCCATTAAGGTATAAATATGATTTCTATATTCATTTCATTAATGTACATTGGTATTATTTCGTTTTTGTAATTTTTTTGGGATTTTTATATTGGCTAATTAGTAATTTTTCTCCCTGAACTTTTACATATACTAAATCGTGCCCCCTGAACTTTTTTGGCTGTTAAAAATTCCCCCCGAACTATTGAGATTGTTAAATTTAAGGACTTTCGTCTAATTTTAGTAAAAAAAATCTAACATTGATGAAAGTTCTGTTGGACTTTATTTTACCAGGATCTTAGATCTACTCACAAGTATGTTGTTTAACATCCTAAATATGAACTTTCTAAAACGATAATAAACACATATAAAGTTTAGGAAACCTTATATTGGTTGCAGTGGAATAATATGTCTCCTTCCACTCAGATCTCTAACCCTTGTATCCTTTTTGTCGCAGAGTATCACCAAGATCTGAGTCCGAATGTCATTCTTTTCAAGTTGGATTCTTCACGATCTTCCAGACTATGATTGAGGTACCACTTGCTGTGTGTGGGCACTACTCTATCACTTAGGGTATTTTGAAATTGGAAGAGGAAAAGAGAGAGAGAGGGGGTCGGCTATAGAGAGAAAGTGAGTGGCTCAATTTTCTGAAAGGAAATCTCTTGAATTACTGAATAAAATCTTATTTTGGTGTGAGCCATCACTTTCTATTTATAGGCAACCACTAGGTTTAGGTTAGTAATTATTTGACATTAAAATAATGAAAATTTTAATTGGAAAAGCCCTCTTCAAGTGGCCGGCCAAGGTGTTAATGGGCCCCACTTGGAATTTTGTAGTTTTAACAATTTTCATTTCTATTTTCTCAAAAACGCTAATTTTCTAATTCTAACCATTTGAATGCCAAAACTAATTATTTAATAACTAAAACAGATTATAAAATAAAATTGTCATTTAATATAATTATTAATTAGACATATAGAGTCTCTTAATTAATAAACAAACCTAGAATCTCTTTTCTTTACAATTTCGCCCTTGCTTAGTGAAAATTCACAAACTAGACATAGTCTAATTTTTGAATTATAATTGATTAATCACAAATCAATTATCTGAGTCTTACAAGCAGTATGGTCTCAACTAGAATGGGGACCATGGCCTATATTTCTGAGCTTCCAATAAGCTGATCAAGAATTTACCAAGTAATTTCACTAGCTTATTAATTCCTTGTTGCATCCACTCTTGGAACTTAGAATTGTACTCTCAATCATATAGAACGCTCTATATGTTCCACCATATAGATACGCTATCACATTTAACCATCGTTATAATCTAATTAAATAATCAAAGATCCTCTATGTAGATGATTTACACCGAGTAGGAACTAATTTACCATTTCACCCCTCAATGTATTTTGATCCTTAAAACACTTAGCTACCTGTAAATGATATTTAAGTGAACTAAAATATAATCACAGAAATAAGAGCTCTTCCATTTACATCTATTTAGCTAAGCTCGAAGGAAATCATCACTTTACTTCTAAATACCTGTAAAAGCTATAGATTCCATATTTATGTTTAGCGCTCCCACTCAATCATACTATCATGTTCCTAATATGTACGTATTGTACTGACCCGAAAGTAGGTTTAACTAACAAATCAAAGAACATGAATAGTACTCCTGAGATTGAACCCAAACATATCAGGATTAAGATCTTTTGATCTAAGATCAACTAGTGATATTGACTTGGAAAGATATAACGGTAAGTATTATAATATCTTAACTAAGCTCAATATCGGTCCAGTCCAATGTATACTCCATACATTCGAAACTAGTATACTTTACCAATGTCCCAGAAAGAACATAACACTTACTCCAAGTGTAAGTATACTTCATCGTTGATTATCACAACAGTGTAAATCCAAAACACTGATGAAACAGAAACTTAGTCTTTTGAATCATATAATCACAATCACATTCCACTGTGTTGACATTACTGTAATTGTGAATAAATATATGTTCTGGACTTAACTGATTTTGTGCATACATTAAACCATAAGCATGAAAAATACATGTTAACATAAATCACTTCAAATCTCTTAAATTGATAACTAATCAGATTAGATTGTAATGAGTTTTATTTAGGGCACAAAACCCAACAAGTTCAAGGGGTATGATTTAGTACATATCACAGTTTGAGGGGCATGATTTGGTAGATATCAAAGTTTGGGGAGCATGGTTTAGTACATAAACAAAAACTGAAACAGTAAAATTGATTGAAATTAGACAAAAGTCCTTAAATTTAATAATCTCAATAGTTCGGGGGGAATTTTTAACGGCCAAAAAAGTTCAGGTGGCACGATTTAGTACATACCAAAGTTCAAGAGGAAAAATTACTAATTAGCCTTTTATATTTTATTATATTATATTGTGTGTGTGCTATAGGTGGTTGAATTTTTGTCGCAATTTGTTGCTAGATTGCATTTATAAGGTAAATATTTATTAACTTGATATATAATATATATGTATATATATTGTGTTTTGTTATTAAATATGCGTTTATATATATTGTGTGTGTATATATTGTGTATATACTATTTGTGTAACTTGTGTAATTGTATTGTACATGAACATGTATATATATTTGTTGTGAATGAGAATGAGATAGTAGGGATTAACTTAGTTTACAAATAATTTTTTTAAAATTATGTTAGTTTGATATATAATTGATTATATATGTACATGTATATGCTATTTTTTTCAAAAATTAATTTATAGAATTTAGTAACTAGTAACTTGATATATATATATATTTTAATATAACTAGTAAGTAATTAAATAATTAAAATTCTAATTTTATTGTATTGCATTATATTGTAGGTTGTGAGCTAATTTTTAAGATTCGAAATATTTCAGTATTGATCGGATTTTATCTTGCTATAGGTATATACATTCACTAACTTTTTGTTTTTATAATTAATTATCTATGCATGCTAAGTAGACTTTGAATATCTTAAATATTCATCCGTAGTGAAGTAGATTCTGCGAATACATATACTGCGGTTGGATGGGTGGATAAATTTTTTAGAATTTGAATAAATTTTACTAAAAAAAATAAATACCAAAGGAAAAGTACATAACACAAAAAACTAGTTAATTACTCGCCAGTTGTAAGAAATTAGGTGACATAACACATTTATATAAACTTTTCTATTATAAATGACAAACCAAACAAATGAATGGATTTACTTTAGGAAAAGTCATTCCAATTCTACCTATATTCCAATCAACTAACACTACCCTAGTTAATTAATTACAACTTTTACAACTTATATAACTTAATAACATGAACCAAACTAAAACACAAATTTTAGTAATATATGAATTAAATGTGAGAAACCTAGTTAGTTACATTGTGTAAGTAGTAACTAGTTATAATTAGTTACTAAATACTGATTTTTTTTGGTTAGAATATTTGTATGGATAAATCATGGATGCGTGAGGAGAGAGACACACTGCGATTTCAAGTAGGGTTCGATGCATTTTTAGAGTTTGCCTTAAAGAATTTTTACTACTACAAAACTCACATTTAGCGTCAGTTTTAAAGTGACACATGAAAAATTTACTTCGGTTGTCTAAACCGACGCTATAACCACAGACGCAAATATTGAGATTTTTTGCTTCATTCATTAACCGACGCCAAAAGTTTTTTGCTTCAGTTCATAACTGAAGCAAATAGTAATGCACTGACGCCAAAAGGTTTTTGCTTCAGTTATAAAAGCGAAGCAAAAAAAACCAAAAAAAAAAAAAAACTGAACCGCCACTAGCACCACACCTCATCAAACCACCACAAAAACCCATCACCAACAACAAATATTGCCACCAAACCCTATCGGACCACCACCACAACCCATAGAATCACTTAAAGTACCACATCGAACCACCACCATCCCATCGGACCATCATCACGCGCCTATACCTCCTGCAAAAAAAAATTAGAGAGAAAAAAGAGAGAGATCAGAGAGAGAGAGCATAGACAGTAAAAAGATAGAGAGGTCGAAGGAGAAAGAGAAATCGTAGGAGAAAAAGAGAGACATCGAAAGAGAAGAGTGAGAGAGAGAAAGAAATTACCTTCGAACGATTGTGGCGGCAACGTGTCCAAGTGGTTGGGGGTTTCCATTATGTGCGGCGACAACTTGGCTCCGATTCGGGCTGAGCGGTTTGGGATTTACAAAAACAAAAAGAGAGAATGAGAGTTGATGCAGAAAGAAAGAATGTTAGAAATGGGGGAGGCGGCTGGGGTGATGTGAATATTGAATCTTTAGGGTTAGGGTTTTCTTAATTGGGCCTGAAGCCCATTATTATGTCTGATTTGTTTTTTTTTTTAAAAAAAAAATAGGAAGTTTGCGTCGGTTGTGCAATGAGGCAAAAAGTGAGATTTTTGCGTCGGTGCACTACCAACGCTAATTCTCTAAAAACTGACGCTAAACCTACGTCTACCCATAACCGACGCTAAATTTGACCACTGATTATTTGCATCAGTTATGTAATTTTCTCGATGTCATAGACACAAAATGTAGTATTTGTAGTAGTTTTTAAAAATCCCGAGCGTATTTATTGTCCATGTGTAGATTGTTGTAATGGATTTATTAGAAATATTACAATGATTAAGGACCATGTGTATTTACGAGGTTTCAATAGAAGTTATACTACTTGGTATTGGCATGGAGAACATTCCATATCCATTAGGAAAGCAGGGGGTAGATGATATCGAGGAGTTTGTTTCCCTCAACAAGCCACCTCTCTTGTACAATTTTGATGACCAGAAGGCTCTTGATCAGCAAGTATATCTCTTGTCTGACAATATCGACAATATTGTAGACCGAGCGTATTTGTACTAGCATGAGGGTCCAATCAAAGTTCACTACAAGGACTACGATGATTCACATGCCCGGGTTTTGATTTTGGAAATACTGCAAGAGGATGCTAAAATCTCAATCTCAATTGAAGGGTGCAGATATGTTAGGGAAGTAGCAAACATGTTCATTCCTTGGCCTAAATACCTAATTGCAACACCCGAGGTAACTTTTGTTATAAATTAATTATTAATGATTCGTGGAGTTTGAATATCTTCAATATTCAGCCATAGTGAAGTAGGTTCTGCGAATACATGTGCTTCGGTGGGATGGATGAATAAACAACTGTATATATTTGTGTTATTTGTCATTATATAGGCATGTTTCATATTTTTGGGGGCATTCAATTACTGTAAAGCCCGCTTAGTTAATTTGGAAATTAGCAGTTATTTATGATAATCAGGAAATTATTTATAGCTATTTAAATAATTTATCATTGTTATTTATGGAATTCAGATATGCATGAGTATGTTATCAGTAGTTTTATTTCGCATTTCCGGTGTCCGGTATTTTGGAACGCGGTGTTTGGCTCAGTAGAAATCACAACTTAGTATGTTAGTATTTTGGGGACGGGTTTTAGACATTGGGAATGTCGGGAATGGCCGGGAATTTAGAATGTCCCAAAAATACCCCTTTAGTATGATTTTTTTTATGTTTTTATGGTGAAGGGGCAAAATGGTCTTTTTGCCCCATTAGTGTTTTGTCTTGTATGATTTATTAATTGGAAAATAAATAATTATTTATGTGATTATTTGGCTGAAATAAAATGTGTTATATTCCTTTTTTCTAAAATTCCATCACTTAGTCATTTTTGAAGAAAATTCCAAAAACTCACACACACACAAAGCTCTCTCTTTTCCTCTCTTGTTCGGCCAAGCTTGGGGAGCAGCTAGGGCTGGAGTTTCTTGTTATTTCAAGTTGTTTTAGCAAGATCATTGTGATTTTAATTGAGGTAATTCTTGGCTTTAGTTCTTACTTGTTTTTCTTGAAGAAAATGTGTGAAAAGGTGAAATGCATGTTGGTTTCTATGTGATTCTTGCTGCTGTAATTTGAGGTTAATTTCTGAGTTTAAAGCTTGTTAGATTGAAGTTAATTTAGGTTGTTTTGAAGCATGATAGTTAGATTGAGCTAAGCTTTGTTGTTTTTATGTAAAAAGTATGAATTTTGGAAGGAAAGTGTTGTGTTTATGTTCTGTGTTGTTGCTGTTGTTCCTGTTAGTTTGCAGAGGTTAGATTATGCTTAGTTATGTTGAATTATGTTGGTTTGCATGCTTGTTTAGGTGGTTTGCTCAAGCTTGAGTTTGGAACTCAAAGCTTGAGCTCCAATGGCAAAATTTGTATGTGTGGTTTCTGGGTAGGTTTGTTGCCTTGGATTTGTTCTTTAGGGTATATAGAACAGGTCTGGAAAGTTTGGGATCAATTGGGTTCGAATTGGTCAAGATATGTGATTTTTAGTTGGCTGCCTGCGAGGAACCGGAATTCCGGTTGAGCATCCGGAATTCCGGATGGGGTCCTGAATTTTCCCAGAACCGGAATTCCGGTTGGGCAACCGGTCTGCCGGTTGGGGATTTTTCAGAACCCTAGTTTTCCTCGTTTTTGGGTTTTTAGGGGTATTGCCATGCTTTTTATCGATAGGGAAACTTTTAGTTTCAAGTTTTAGTCCCCGGGAAGTGATTTAGCGTGTCACTTATAGCGTTGTGATTTTTATGGTTTAGGAGCCAGTAATCCGCCGTTCAGCTTCAGTTCCAGTCAGGTTGACCGGCACACCTGAAATCGGAATCCAGGTAAGATTAGTATAACAGTATGCATATGTAGATTACATGTTTAGCGAGCATGTAGGAAGCCTATTAGATTACATTAGTTGTATGTTGGCTTCGAACTATCCAACCCTGTCACGTCGGTACAGGCTGGAGTATGACCAGCAGCCGGAGTATGACCGGTTTGACCGATCAGGCTGACACTGGGTTGGTGGTCCCGTGCTATTGACGTATCCCGTCGGTACAGGCTGGAGTATGACCAGCAGCCGGAGTATGACCGGTTCGACCGATCAGGAGGATACAGTAACACGTCGGTACAGGCTGGAGTATGACCAGCAGCCGGAGTATGACCGGTTCGACCGATCAGGTTGTTACGTGTCAATAGTACCGTCCCTATGAACGTTCAGAACTCAGTACCATGTTGGACATGGCAGTAGTGGCTCAGTACCATGTTGGACATGGCAGTAGCGGGACTCAGTACCATGTTGGACATGGCAGTAGTGGCTCAGTACCATGTTGGACATGGCAGTAGCGGGACTCAGTATCGTGTTGGACACGGCAGTTAGTTTTATGTATGAGTATTATTATGCTTTTCTTACTGAGTCTGTCGACTCACAGTTTATGTTCATGTGTAGGTAAAGGCAAGGCAGTTGCTGATGGACCGTGAGCGAGCTTATGAGATTGTACATGTCGGGGCGGTTAGGCCTGGAGCGTACGATCCTCGGGACAGCACGGCTGAGATTTTGTAATTGTCGTTAGACGACTTTATTTTGATGTAAAAGTTGAACAGTGAAAACGTTTGTAAATATTTTTATAAATCGGGATCCCGAGACTTTTTGCAAAATGGTTTATAAGTTTAATGAAAAAGCAAAATTTTAATTAATCACGTTTTTCCATAAACCTCGTTGATTAGCAACGAGCTGCACAGTACGTTTAAAAATCACGTAATACGCCTAAGATAGTTAGGGTGTTACAAAATGGTATCAGAGCCTTGACCCAGCCGTAAGTGTGGTCGACGAGGACGTCGGACCCCGTAAGGGGGGGTGATTGTGACAGTCAGTAGTCTCGTGATCCGTAAGGGGAAATACCGGGTAAGCTGTGCAATCCCACACCGCCTGGGGAAGGTCAAGTGGGATGATTCTGAGACTGTGTAGGTATGGGATTACACAGTTGAAGAGGGCTTAAATGGATTGATTGGTACTACCTATATCAACAAGGTGCATCTTGTTTTTCGGTAGCCCATCTCGAAAGAACTCCACAGTTAAGCGTGCTTGGCCTGGAGCAATTTAAGGATGGGTGACCTCCTGGGAAGTTTTCCCAGGAAGCGTGCGAGTGAGGACAAAGCATGCTAAAAACACTCGTGTTGGTCTGTAGGGTCAGTCATCAATCCAGGAAGCAGCCAGAGTGGCGTACTCGTGTATAAGAGCCATTCATTCCGTGGGTGGAAGGGCCCAATGGAGGCTTGAAGCGGGGACGTTACAAATGGTATCAGAGCCGCCAGGTTGTCTTCCGAAGATCGTCACGACATGTACAATCATCATCAGCAGTTAGCTCGGTTCACGGTTCAGTAAGCCTTTATTGCTTTAGTAGTTTATTTTATTCAGTTATGAAAAAGAAAAGCCTGTTAGGAAGCATGTTAGTAGCCTGATAGTAGAATAGGCGCATGTTTCATTTCTAATTTCCGAATTGAGCGGCATTAGTAAAGCTCTCGATGATCGTGACCTGAAGTGCCAACTCGGGATTTCGAAGCAGTTCAGACTAGATGGACGCCAGGCGAATATTAGGAGTCAGGGCATCTCAGTCGGGTCAGATCAAGGTCGAGGAGCTTAGTTCCCCCCAAGTGTTTTGGGCCGAGGTAGAGGTCCCAGGGGCAGGGTTCGCGGTTGGAGTGATGTTAACTCGCCGCAGGCTGCCCAAGTGAATCAGGAAGCCCGGAATTGGGAAGTTACAGTTTGCGGAAATGCAAACCCGGATAGAAGAGCAAGATCTCGAGATTCAGAGGTTGAGACAGCAGGGTGCTCTTGCAGTTCCAGTGCCCGTAGTTCCAGTGGCACCTGCCCCTGCTGCCCAGGCCGAGATAGTGGTAGCGGCCATTAGATTGGAACCTTAGTATGAGCGGTTCCGGAAGCAGGCACCTCCGGTTTTCCTGGGAGGTCCGGACGTGCTGAAAGCCGAGTAGTGGCTGACGGTGGTCACCAAGATTCAAAACTTTATGGGTGTCACCGGGAACGACAGAGTGGTGAGTGCCACTTTTCAGTTTAAAGAAGACGCTCTGGTCCGGTGGGACATGGTGTCTCAGATCCATGACGTCATCTCTATGACCTGGGAAAGGTTTTAGGAACTCTTCAGCGTTAAATGTTATAACGAGGCGGTCAGAAGCGCCAAGGGGAAAGAGTTCGCCCACCTGACCCAGCGAGAGAATATGAGCATGACGGAATATATTGCTCAGTTTAGCCGGTTGGCGAGGATAGCCTCGGGATTTGCGCCAACCGATTTCAGTAAGAAAGAAAATTTCTCGATGGACTTAATGTGAAGATCAAGTATGACCTTATGATCACTACCGACGATAAGGCCATCTAGGTTGAGGTGGCGAAGAAAGCATGGTGAGCTGAGGGCGCAGCTAGATGTATGTGGAATCAGTTAGAACTCCGGAATGTGGCGGGGCTCCTACCCCTTCTGCGTCAGGTTTCAGCAGGGGAGGTAGCGGTTCGGCCATGGACTGGAGGAGGAATCACCCACTGCATCTGGTGGCTCGAGGCAGAACAAGAGGTTCCGAGGGAACCAGAATCAAGACGATCGTCAGGGTAGTGTTAAGACCCGTTATTCCTACTGGAGTGTCTTATTAGTAAGAGGCATTCTCCGGGTGAGTGCTTGGGTCGGGGTTGTTTTGTGTGGCTGCTAGAATCTCTAGTAAATTGGGTAGACCATATGATAGATATGAATCAGGGTTTGGAACCCTGTTACCTGGCGGAGAATTGGTTATCTCCAATAGGTGGATTAGGTCTATGCCAATCAGGATAGATGGTAGAGAGTTAAGCGCTGATCTGATAGAGATGAGCTTAGTCGAATTCGATATTATTTTAGGAATGGATTTCCTATCTAAATATTCGGCGAGCATTGACTGTAAGAGGAAGATGGTAGTCTTCCAACCGGAAAGTGAAGAACCGTTCGTGTTTGTGGGTTCGGTTCAGGGATCTCGGATCCCGGTGATCTCGGCTATGTCAGCGAGAGAATTGTGGCACGGTGGGTGCTTAGGGATTCTGGCCGTGGTGGTGGACACCACTCGGCCAGACACCATTCGGCCAGAGGACATCAATGTGGTTCGGGAATTTTTGGACGTTCTTCCCGAAGAACTTCCAGGGTTACCACCTCATCGGGAGATTGACTTCGTGATTGACTTGGCACCAGGGGTGGATCCGGTTTCTAAAGCCCCGTATAGGATGGCTCCAGCTGAACTTAAGGAATTGAAGATTCAGCTCCAGGGGTTGCTTGACATAGGGTTCTTTCGGCCTAGTGTGTCACCCTGGGGAGCCCCGGTTTTGTTCGTGAAGAAGAAGGATGGATCTATGAGGATGTGCATCGACTACAGAGAGTTGAACAAGCTGGCGGTGAAGAATAAATATCCACTACCTAGGATCGATGACTTGTTCGATCAGCTTCAGGGGAAGACGGTCTTTTCTAAGATTGATCTCCGTTCGGGTTATCATCAGTTGAGGATCCGAGAAGAGGACATTCCAAAGACGGCTTTCCGCACTAGGTATGGACACTACGAGTTCCTGGTTATGTCATTCGGACTAACCAATGCTCCTGCAGCATTCATGGACCTGATGAATAGAGTATTCAAGGATTTCCTCGATATCTGTGTGATTGTGTTTATCGACGACATCCTCGTGTACTCTCAGTCAGAAGAGGAGCATGAGTTACATCTTCAAATGGTACTGCAACGACTTCGAGAACATAAGCTCTACGCCAAGTTCAAGAAATGTGAGTTCTGGTTGTCTCAGGTGTCCTTCCTAGGGCACATTGTGAGTAAAGATGGGATCAAGGTGGATCCCGGGAAGATTGAATCCGTCAGGGATTGGCCGAGACCGAAGACAGTGACAGAGATCAGAAGCTTCTTGGGGTTAGCTGGGTACTACCGTAGGTTCGTGGAGGGGTTCTCCAAAATTTCAATGCCCCTGACTGAACTTACAAAGAAGAATCAGCGATTTATCTGGTCAGATAAATGCGAAGCTAGTTTTCAGGAGCTGAAGCAGAGATTGATTACCGCTCCGGTACTAGCTTTGCCTTCGGACAAGGAGAAGTTCGTAGTCTTCTGTGACGCATCCGAACAGGGTTTGGGGTGCGTATTGATGCAAGCCGATCGGGTTATCGCTTATGCCTCCCGTCAGTTAAAGGATTATGAACAGCGATACCCGACTCATGATTTAGAATTAGCCGCAGTGGTTTTTGCACTGAAGATTTGGCGGCATTACTTGTATGGGGAGAAGTGCGAGATCTATACCGACCATAAAAGTCTCAAGTATTTCTTTACTCAGAAAGATTTGAACATGAGACAAAGGCGTTGGTTGGAATTAGTGAAGGACTATGATTGTGAGATTCTTTACCATCCCGGGAAAGCCAATGTAGTGGCCGATGCCCCGAGCGAAGGGTCCGGGCAAGTGGCTAGCATGGTTCGGATCTCACCTCGGCTACGCGCAGGATATGGTGAGATCCAACATTGAGTTTGTGGTAGGTCGGCTTCACAACTTAACGCCGCAATCCGATCCGTTAGAAAGAATAAAGGTTGCTCGGACGACGGATCCGGAGTTAGTGAAGATCCGAGATGAGGTATTGGCCGGTCGTGCCAAAGACTTTTCGGTGTCGACGAGTGGAATGCTTTTGTATAAAGCCAGGGTTTGTGTCCCGAACAGTGTGGACTTGAGGAACGAGATCTTTGAGGAGGCTCATTCTACCCCGTATTCTCTGCATCCCGGCACCACCAAGATGTACCAAGACTTGAAACCGTACTTCTGGTGGAACGGTATGAAGAAGAATTTGGTAGAATTCGTTTCGAGATGCCTCACATGTCAGCAGATCAAGGCTGAACATCAGAGACCAGCAGGGTTGTTGCAGCCTCTAACCCTACCAGAGTGGAAATGGGAGGATATTACGATGGATTTTGTGGTCGGGTTACCTAGGACCACGGGTATGTATGATTCCATCTCGGGTAGTGGTGGATCGATTTACGAAATCTGCTCATTTTCACGGTTAGAACAACGTTTACGGTGGATCGGTTGGCGTAGTTATATGTCAGGGAGATAGTGAGACTTCACGGGGTACCGAAGTCTATAGTTTCGGACAGGGATCCGAAATTCACCTCCAAATTTTGGCAAAGTTTGCAACGGGCAATGGGTACGAAGCTAAAATTCAGTACAACATTCCATCCTCAGACAGATGGTCAGTCCGAAAGGACAATTCAGATATTAGAGGATATGCTGAGAGCCTGTGTTATGGACTTTGAGGGTTCATGGAGTAAATACCTACCGTTAGTGGAGTTCTCGTACAACAACAGTTATCAGAGTACGATAGGGATGGCACCCTATGAACTGTTGTACGGTAGGAAATGTAGATCCCCTATCCACTGGGATGAGACAGGGGAGAGGAAATATTTAGGTCCAGAATCAGTTCAACGGACCAATGAGGCAATAGAAAAGATTAAAGCTAGAATGCTTGCCTCCCAGAGCAGACAGAAGAGTTACGCAGATCCGAAACGTAGGGATGTTGAGTTCCGAGTAGGGGACCATGTGTTTTTGCGAGTATCTCCGATGAAGGGGATTAAACGTTTCGGGAAAAGAGGCAAGTTATGCCCTAGATTTACAGGACCTTTCGAGATTCTCGAGAAGATAGGTCAAGTGGCATATCGGTTAGCATTGCCTCCAGCTTTATCAGCAGTGCACAACGTATTTCATGTCTCAATGTTGAGAAAATACGTTTCAGACCCCTCTCATATACTCAGTTATGAGGGCCTTCAGCTTCAGTCAGATATGTCTTATGAGGAAAAACCAGTGCAGATCCTGGATAGAAAGGATAAAGTCCTTCGGAATAAGACCATAGCGTTGGTCAAGGTTCTCTGGAGAAACAGTAAGGTGGAAGAAGCCACCTGGGAGCTGGAATCAGATATGCAAGCTCAATATCCAGAGTTATTCAGGTTAGATTTCGGGGACGAAATCCTTTTAAGGGGGGGATAGTTGTAAAGCCCGCTTAGTTAATTTGGAAATTAGCAGTTATTTATGATAATCAGGAAATTATTTATAGCTATTTAAATAATTTATCATTGTTATTTATGGAATTCAGATATGCATGAGTATGTTATCAGTAGTTTTATTTCGCATTTCCGGTGTCTGGTATTTTGGAACGCGGTGTTTGGCTCAGTAGAAATCACAACTTAGTATGTTAGTATTTTGGGGACGGGTTTTAGACATTGGGAATGTCGGGAATGGCCGGGAATTTAGAATGTCCCAAAAATACCCCTTTAGTATGATTTTCATGTTTTTATGGTGAAGGGGCAAAATGGTCTTTTTGCCCCATTAGTGTTTTGTCTTGTATGATTTATTAATTGGAAAATAAATAATTATTTATGTGATTATTTGGCTGAAATAAAATGTGTTATATTCCTTTTTTCTAAAATTCCAACACTTAGTCATTTTTGAAGAAAATTCCAAAAACTCACACACACACAAAGCTCTCTCTTTTCCTCTCTTGTTCGGCCAAGCTTGGGGAGCAGCTAGGGCTGGAGTTTCTTGTTATTTCAAGTTGTTTTAGCAAGATCATTGTGATTTTAATTGAGGTAATTCTTGGCTTTAGTTCTTACTTGTTTTTCTTGAAGAAAATGTGTGAAAAGGTGAAATGCATGTTGGTTTCTATGTGATTCTTCTTCTTTGTAATTTGAGGTTAATTTCTGAGTTTAAAGCTTGTTAGATTGAAGTTAATTTAGGTTGTTTTGAAGCATGATAGTTAGATTGAGCTAAGCTTTGTTGTTTTTATGTAAAAAGTATGAATTTTGGAAGGAAAGTGTTGTGTTTATGTTCTGTGTTGTTGCTGTTGTTCTTGTTAGTTTGCAGAGGTTAGATTATGCTTAGTTATGTTGAATTATGTTGGTTTGCATGCTTGTTTAGGTGGTTTTCTCAAGCTTGAGCTTGGAACTCAAAGCTTGAGCTCCAATGGCAAAATTTGTATGTGTGGTTTCTGGGTAGGTTTGTTGCCTTGGATTTGTTCTTTAGGGTATATAGAACAGGTCTGGAAAGTTTGGGATCAATTGGGTTCGAATTGGTCAAGATATGTGATTTTTAGTTGGCTGCCTGCGAGGAACCGGAATTCCGGTTGAGCATCCGGAATTCCGGATGGGGTCCTGAATTTTCCCAGAACCGGAATTAGGTTGGGCAAGCCGTCTGTCGGTTGGGGATTTTTCGAACCCTAGTTTTCCTCGTTTTTGGGTTTTTAGGGGTATTGCCATGCTTTTTATCGATAGGGAAACTTTTAGTTTCAAGTTTTAGTCCCCGGGAAGTGATTTAGCGTGTCACTTATAGCTTTGTGATTCTTATGGTTTAGGAGCCGATGTCCGCCGTTCGGCTTCGATTCGGTCGGGTTGGCACACACGAAATCTAATCCGGGTAAGATTAGTATAACAGTATGCATATGTAGATTACATGTTTAGCGAGCATGTAGGAAGCCTATTAGATTACATTCGTTGTATGTTGGCTTCGAACTATCCAACCCTGTCACGTCGGTACAGGCTGGAGTATGACCAAGAACGGCGGAGTATGACCAGGTTTGACCGATCAGTGACAATGGGTTGGTGGTCCCGTGCTATTGACGTATCCCGTCGGTACAGGCTGGAGTATGACCAGCAGCCGGAGTATGACCGGTTCGACCGATCAGGAGGATACAAGAACACGTCGGTACAGCCGGAGTATGACCGGCGGCGGAGTATGACCGGTTCGACCGATCAGGTTGTTACGTGTCAATAGTACCGTCCCTATGAACGTTCAGAACTCAGTACCATGTTGGACATGGCAGTAGTGGCTCAGTACCATGTTGGACATGGCAGTAGCGGGACTCAGTACCATGTTGGACATGGCAGTAGTGGCTCAGTACCATGTTGGACATGGCAGTAGCGGGACTCAGTATCGTGTTGGACACGGCAGTTAGTTTTATGTATGAGTATTATTATGCTTTTCTTACTGAGTCTGTCGACTCACAGTTTATGTTCATGTGTAGGTAAAGGCAAGGCAGTTGCTGATGGACCGTGAGCGAGCTTATGAGATTGTACATGTCGGGGCGGTTAGGCCTGGAGCGTACGATCCTCGGGACAGCACGGCTGAGATTTTGTAATTGTCGTTAGACGACTTTATTTTGATGTAAAAGTTGAACAGTGAAAACGTTTGTAAATATTTTTATAAATCGGGATCCCGAGACTTTTTGCAAAATGGTTTATAAGTTTAATGAAAAAGCAAAATTTTAATTAATCACGTTTTTCCATAAACCTCGTTGATTAGCAACGAGCTGCACAGTACGTTTAAAAATCACGTAATACGCCTAAGATAGTTAGGGTGTTACAATTACAGTCGTTATGCTGCCGAAATTTCGGTAGAATTAAGATCAAATTTGATATATTATGGTGTGTTTTGTATAGGGTCCACTCGCTCAACCGCCTTCAAGACGTGACATGTCGAAAGGAAAAAGTCACATGCCTTCTCCACAAGGCAGTCATGATGAAGAAGATGAATTATTCTCACAAAAGGTCATGGATTTGATCCCTAAATTGCTAAAATGGATAGTTGCTCAATTTCTGAAACTCAAAGATAAACCTGATATAATCACAATTCCTGTTCCTAAGGGATTCATAACACCGCGTACCTCAATCACGTTATCTGGAGAGGATTTGCAGCAGGTTGCATTGTGTGACTTCATCGGAAACCAGGGAATGCTGTTTAAGATGATGTATATGTTGGAAATTATTTTACCAGGATCTTAGATCTACTCACAAGTATGTTGATTAACACCCTAAATATGAACTTTCTAAAACGATGAAATTAACACATATAAAGTTTAGTAAACCTTACATTGGGTGCAGCAAAATAATATGACTCCTTCCGTTCAGATATCTAGCCCTTGATTCCTTTCTATAGCAGAGCATTATCAATATCTGAACCTGGATCTCTTTCTCTGATTCTTTGGTGCTGAAACTCCTTCTTGCTGAAAGTCTTTCTTCACGATCTTCCTCACTATGATTGAGGTATCACTTGCTGTGTGTGGGCACTATTCTCACACTAAGAATTTTGAAATATTGAAGAAGAAAAGAAGAGGGAAGTGGCGGCTAAAGATAGGGAGAGAGAGAGGCTCAGTTTTTTTTGAATCAGAAGTGTAATTTTCCTGAAGCCTTCACTATCTATTTATAGCATTCCACTAGGGTTAGGTTTGAATTATTTGGCATTAAAATAACGAAAATATCAGTTTAAATTCCCTACAAAAGTGGCCGGCCCTACATAGTGGATTTGGGCCTCATTTTTTTTTTTTTTGCAATTTTGCAGCTTTATCTTTTCTGCATCTGATTTTCTCAAAAACGCCAATTTTCAAATTCAACCATTTAAATGCCAATTCTAACTATTTAATAACTATAAATAATTATTAAATAGTATTGTCATTTATCATATTTATTAATTGAACCATACAAAGTATCATAATTAACAAATATTCCCCTAAAACTCTTTCTTTACAATTTCGCCCTTACTTAGTGAAAAATTCACAAATAGACATAGTCTAATTTGAGAATTATAATTGATTAATCAAAACCAATTATATGAGTCTTACAAGCAATATTATCTCAACTAGTGCGGGGACCATGGGTCTATATAACCGAGCTTCCAATAAGTAGATCAAGAATTTATTACTAAAATTCACTAACTTATTAATTTTTCGTTGAATCCACGCATAGAACTTAGAATTGCACTCTCAGTATAATAGAATGCTCTATATGTTCCACCATATAGACGCATCATCAGTTATATATTGTTATAATCATAATGTGATCAATGATCCTCTATATGAATGATCTACATTGTAAAGGGATTAGATTACCGTAACACCCTACTATGTATTTTATCCTTAAAACACTTGACCCCGTATAAATGATATTTCAGCTTATGTGAAATGAGTACTCCACCATTGATGTTCGTTTGGTCAAGCTCGAAGGAGATCATCCTTTGCTTACTATTCGCCAGATAGAAGCTATAGATTCCATGTTTATGTTAGCGCTCCCACTCAATTTCACTATCGTGTTCTCAAAATGTACGTATCACCCTGACCTAAAAGTAGGCTTAACTAACAAATCAAAGAACACGAATAGCCTCTCGAGATCGAGCCTAATCATAACAGGATTAAGATCATTTGATCTAGGATCAACTAGGCGATATTGACTTGAATAGATATTACGGTAAGTTTAATAAATCTAAGTCAAAGTTCAATATCGGTCCCTTCTGATGCATACTCCATGCATCCAACCTGAGCTTTACTTTAACCAATGCTCTGGAAAGAACATAGCACTTCTCCAAATGCAAGTAAACTCTGTTGTAGATTATCATATCAGTAAAACCCTGTGTCTGATAAATCTAAGAAACTTTATTCACATAGTCATGTTTACTTTCCAATGTGTTGACGACACAATAAACATGATCAAGTATGTGAAAAGGGTTTCAGATGAATTTATAAATTATGTACATATAATCATGAAATAAATCATGTGAACCATGCAACATTAAATGTTATTTTTGATCTATATTAATAAGTAAATCTGATTATATTGAAATGAGTTTTATTTAGGGCATAAAATCCAACAGTATACTCTTCCTTAATCTAATTAACCTTATATATATATATATATATATCAAATTCTAGAGAAATTATTATAAAACACTAACACTTAATAATTTAATGCAGGCATCTGGGAGACCATAAATGATTTGAGAAAAATTTTCAAGTTTTACGACCTAGAGCTTCTCGCAGTGAATGGTATCAACGATGAAGAGAAGAGTCAGTCTGTTGACAATGCGGCAAGATGATTGACTGCTTGGTTATCATTGATGAATAACAACCACCAAATGTTCTTTATTCCCTGGAATATCGGGTAAACACTATTTAATTTTTTAGTGCTAATTGTTTATTTCTATATTATAACTTGGAATTATTTTTATACTATCTTACCTATAACCCAATATAATTTTTTAGTGCGCATTGGATGCTAGAGGTCGTTGCGCTAAGGAAAGTTATCCATTTAGACCCTATACGTGGCCACTAAGTTCACGAACAAATTACTGCATTGTTGAAAAGGTAATAATTTAATGACTATTTATGTAACAAATTATTTGATTAACTAATGAATTGAAAAGTTAATATAATTTTTCAAACATAGCATACGAATATATAGGGACATCAAATGTGTATCTTGGGTCTTGGTCAGAAATTTCACTAGTAACTTGTCCAAGACAACCTAAAAATCAAGAATGTGGTTTTTATGTTTTGAAATACATTACCAACATCATCGCAGGTGCAAACCCCAACTGTTTTATACAAGATCAAAAAACGGTAAGTTTTAATTATTGATTATAGTATTTATTATAATAACAAATAATAATATATATAAACTAATATAAATTTTTATTTTTTTTTTCAGTTTGAAGACAAGCAGATATACAATCCAAAAACTGATTTATTACGAGTACAACGATAATGGATAGAACGGTTGATGGCAGTGATTCACGAAGACTTAGATGATTGATGCTGAAAGGCCTAAGAATTTTTCTTCCCTATAGCTTATTTTTTAGGTTAACTTGTAGTTATATTTATTAAATTCTTAATATTTGGACTAATTTTACAATATTTATGTAATATTTAATTATAATTTATTTACTTCTATGAAATGAAATTAGGTATATTGGCCAATCATAAAATTACCGAAAAAATAAATATCTAATTTAAATTTACCTTTCATTTCAGTTTATGAAATGAAATAATATTTAATTTACCTTTTAAAAAATAAATATTTAATTTAAATTTAAATTAAATACTATAATATATAATTTAAATAAATTAAATTAAATAAACTGAAAACAATAATCATTACAAATTTGGCGTCAGTTGTTACGGGGTAAATGGCGTCAATTTTGGGTGTATATGGCGTCGATTATTTGCTAGGAACTAAATAATCGATGCCATAGAGTACATATGACGTCGATTATTTACACACTACAACGTCACCTGGATCAGCGTCGGTAGCGAATTTTGCCAAAACCGACGCTGAAAGGCCTTAAAAATTGCCTCTAAAGGGTGTTTTTTAGTAGTGTTAATTAATATTTTAAACTATTTAGTCTCAAGATTTATCAGTGCACTAGATTTACACTAACATGATAATTAATCAGCAATAGGGTTTGCTTATACTTGGATAAGTAGAATGTCTTTTTCAGGACATTAGTAAAGTAAACTAGCATCAGATTTATTAGCTATACATCTGACTAGACCGATATTTACAGCGGAAGAGATATCGTAAACTTACCATAACATCTTTTGTAGGTAAAGCTCTAATAGTTGATCTTAGATCAATGATATTAATTCTGGGATAATTAGGTTTTGTCTTAATTGTATTATTCTTGTTCTTTAATTTTTTTTGAAGCCTACCAGTAGATTTGGCTCAATACATACATCTTGAGAATAGGGTAGTACAATTGTGTGGGAGCACTAGTCATTGATATAGAATCTATAACTTCTATAAGTACATAGAAGTGAAATGGTAGTTTTCTTAGAGCTTGGCTAAACACATTTAAATGATTGAGTCCTCATTTTGGTAATTATATTAGTTTCCTAAAATATCATTTACAAGTAGCTAAGTGTTTTAAGGATGAAATACATTGAAGGATAAAATGGTATAAGTCCCTACTCAATGTAGACCTATAAAGGATGATTGATTATTTAAATTTAAATAGCGTATATATTCCTAGAGAATAGAGCATTTTATGTAATCGGGAGTGCAATTTTGAATCTATAGTGGAGTATGAGGAATTAATAAGTTAGAAAATTTACTCAGTAAATTTCAAGATCTACTTATTAAGAGCTTAGTTACATAGTCCATGGTCCCCATACTGTCTGAGATAATATCATCTTATAGACACTACAAAAAATCTTACTTTTAGTCACAACAAAATTTGTGACTAAAAGTAAAAAAGTTGCGACTAATTATAAATTATTATTCCTATGTTGTGACTAAAAGGTCCGTAGCTAAATGTATTAGTCACATGCAAAAATTACAATTTGTTGTGACTAAATGTATTTTTAGTCACAATACTTGTTGTGACTAAAACTAAATTAGTGACAACTTGTGTCTAAATGCTATGTTTTAGTCACAAGTAATTTTTTATTGTGACTAAAAGCCACTAGGGCTGTGCATGGGTTGGGTTGGCTGGGTTGGAGGTATTTTAACGAGCCAACCCAATTACGTCGGCCTGGAAATTTCTAACCCATTTAAAACTTCTTTTTTGTATAATTCAACCCAACAAACTATACATCGGGTTGGGTTGGGTTGGTTTGGGTTGGGTTATAACCCTTTTAAAATTCTGTCCTTTAATTTTTGTTACCATTATTTATTTTTATAAGAATCGTTGAATTAAAACCTAATAACCTAACGCAAAGAAATTCATGTCAAAGTTTAGTATCCAAAATATTACAGTCACAAAAACATAAATTTAAAATTATTATACAGTCATCCGATTCCAAAAAATTGTAGTGAATAAAAATTTAAACAATTGCAACTAAAATGATAGAATTCACCGAATAGGCATCTCCTAAATTCTCCTTTGCTGTAGCATTAGCTTCTTTGTTAGGTTAATTGTCTACAATTAAAAAAGGGATACATTGTTATGAATAACATAGTAATTAAATTATAAAATAATTCCAAATATTCAATCAAACAAAATAATAATTGCATATCTTTCGTTTTCAATTATTACATTTGAAATTCAAACTGTTACTTTATGATTTTCCAAAATGTAATAACAATTAAACATTCTTATTTTAATAAGATATAACATAATATATATTTCTAACATTATTAATTCCTTTTTTACAATCCAAATTTTTAAAATACTCAGATTTAACTTTATATATTCTTGCATAACACACATTAATATATTTATAAGATATTTAACAACGAAAAAAAAACAAACAGTTGTTTCAAAAGACCAAACTCAAGCAAACAAAATAATACAGATAATACATTGTTATATGAAATCATCAAAAAGTAAAATAAATAAAACAATACTATCTTAACGATACAATCAGATTTAAATCTAAAACCATAGAAAATTAAAATAAAATAATATAAAACATGACTAAAAAGAGAAAATAAATATAAAGTGACAAAACTATGAACTAGAAAAATCAAATCAAAGAAATGAAATACCTTTCCTATCGTGTGTGAGCATGTTGGTGGCTTGTATTGCTCCTAGTGGTGCGACAAACAAAGGGGTTCGTGGAGAGAGGGAACTCCGGTGTGGCGGCGTAACTTAGAATTTTCAAACCCAAAAAAAAATTAGAAAAGAAATAAGTGAGACTGAGATTGAGAATGAGTCTCTTTCCAGGAAAAAAATCCAAAAAAAAAAAAGTAGAGATGAGGAAAGATGAGTTACCTTCTTCACGCCCTTGTGTGAGTTTTCCCGATCAAGAGGCGGTAACCTGGTTTGTTGTAGTGTATGTCAGTCGAGTCAAGAACAAGAGAAAGAAAGGTGAGGCGATATTGTGTTAGGGTTAGGGTTAGGGCAACTGTTAGAGAGAGAGAGAGAGAGAGAGAGAGAGAGAGAGAGAGAGAGAGAGAGAGAGAGAGAGAGAGAGAGAGAGAGAGAGAGAGAGAGAGAGAGAGTTGTCGTTCTCATACAAATTTGTATGTGTGTGTACTGCATTGTGTTCGGTGTATATGTTTGCTAGGGTTAGGGTAAAGGTAAGAGTGAAAGTAGCAGCCCAATATTTAAAGCCCATATTGATATATATATATATATAGATTTTATGTTATAAGGCCGGCCCGGGTTAGGTTTATTGGGTTGTAATTTGCCCAGGCCGTTTCCGACCCATTACTCACGGGTTGTAATTTTTTCAAACCAAATAAACTTCGGCCCATAATTATATGGGCTGATCGGCCCATTTTCGGTCTGGGTTGGCCGGGTTAGTCGGCCCAGCGGGTTAAATGCTCAGCCCTAAAAGCCACATTTAGTCACAAAAAAATTATGTTGTGACTAAAATATTGTTCTAAAAGTAGCAGTTTTTTGTAGTGAGACTCAATTAATTGATTTTGTAAATAAATTAGAATTCAAAAGTAGGCTATATTTTATTTGAGAATTTTCACCAAGCTTAGGCAATTTTGAAAAGAAAAGAGAAATAGATGAGATAAATATATTTAAATTATATTTTATTTGATAATTATCTACAATTATTAAAATGAAATTGGTGGTATTTAGATAACTAGATGAGATAAGTGCTAAAATAGAAAAATACACTTTAGTTTTATTAGTTCAAATAAAGTGACAAAAATCTAACTCTAAAGCTGAGGGTTTAGGCTTTCTAAAAGTTTTAGATTGGAATATAGCTACTCTTATCAAACATGTATAGGTAATTGCTTCAAAGAAAGACGATTTATGGGTCAAAGTGTGAGTCAAGGCTTTAACTAATCCAGTACAATTTTCTCTGGATACGTACACTATAGCAGAAGGTTATGAAATGATGCTGAAACAAGATGAACAAACATGCTATTGGAGCAAAGAAGTATGGGGAAGGCTAAATGTCCCTAAACATAGCTTTGTGATGTGGATTGCCATGTTAGATAGGCTGGAAAAAAGGGAGAGGCTCTACATGTTCAACATAGTGACTGATAATACTTGTGTAAGTGTAATATAGGGACTGAAACATCTCAGCACCTATTTTTCACTTGCAACTTCTCACAGCAGTGTTTACAATAGATAAAGGATTGGCTGGGATGGAATGTTGTCACCTTCTCCTTCCAGAATATAGCAAGATGGATAGAAAGAGCAAAAAGCAGGTTTAAAAAGGATATGTTTATGCAGCTGCTACTGCAGGTCTGGTGTACATGATATGGCAGTGCAGGAATAGGAAAATTTGGAATGCTGAAACAGTAAAAGCTGAAAGAGTAGTGTAACAAGTCTAGGCAGTAGTTAAAACAAGAATCTCTTGTGTAAAGCCAAAGAAAATAGTTCACATATACTGTACATAGAGAATTTGAGGCCTGCTATTCAGGTGGTCTTAGATTGTAAAAGTTGTTTGGAGTAATAAATTTCATGACTGATTCACCAAAATAAAAATTGATATTTTATTTTATTGAAAAAAAGTTCTTAAATTATAATAGAATAATTATCTTTTTTACCCCCTGTACTTATGATACTATACTATTATGCCCCTTAATCTATTCAGCTTGTTATAAATAGTCCTTGTATAATTTTATATGCATACATTTAGTCCTTCTGTTTATTTTGTTTAAAAATACTGTTTGTATTGATGATGTGGTATTATAACAAAGGATAGAGTAGTAATTTCATCTCTTTTTAGAGGAAAAATTGACTATGAGGTGGCATAATAACGGACAATGAAAGATGATTAAAAAATAATTTCATAACCTTTTAAAAAAATTTAATAAAAATAATTTTATTAAAATAATTCCAATCGTTTTTTAGCAGTTCAAATTAGAAAAAGGTGTAAAATTAGGATTCTACAGTATTTGAAGAGATGGATATCACTAGAAAGAACATGAGATTTTTGGAAAATTAAGGTAATGATATTCTATTTTTTGGGATGTTATTTTTCATTTTTTTTTTCCTGTGATTGTAATTTTTATGACTTGTAATTTATTTTCCTAATGGTATATAATTTTTCAACTACTATCTATGTATAATGCCACATTATTAATTTAACAGTCAACTTTAGTCAATTTTAACAAAATTAGATAGAAGGATTATACTATTCCAACTGATATATTTTAGGGGGTATTTTTAACTACACTTATAAATTAAGGGGCATCATAGTATAGTGTCATAAGTACAGGGACTAAAAAAGCTAATTATTCATTATAATAATTCATACTAAAATAAATAACAAATATTGATTCTTTAATAAAAAAAATATTTAGTTTGTTTATTTTTATAAAACTGTTTATTATTTATTTATTAATTTTATAAAATTATTTATTTTGAATTTTAATAAACATATTTTATTATTAATAACTTTTAAAACGTTAATATAATAAACATAAAATATTACAAAATAATATTATAAACACTAATTATATGAATCTATTTATTGTAATTAATTTGATCATTAATGATTTATATTATTTAATGATTAAAATATTTGCTTTCATGTAATATGTTTTGAAAATGTATAAATTTTTGGAATAACTTTTTTTTTTTTGTAAAATTTTTGTAATTATGTTGCTTTTGTTGTACATTTATAAAAATTTTATTTTTATTTTAAAAAGTACCATTTAATAATTGTCAAAATTTAAATTATAAAATTATTAATTTAAAAAACCATATCAGTATTTAAGTGGAATAATATGACAGAACTTAACAAAATAAAAAAAAAAATTAAATTTCTATAAATATAAATATTCAAAATAAGTATTTTAACAAACTTTATATTTGAAAGGACATAAGTAATGTGGAAAATGTAAACTTGCTAATAATTCTTTGAAATAATAATTGACTTTGCATGTGTATTCAGTGACGTAAGCAAGTAATTGTTTATGTTCTCTATCGTAGCAAACAAATACAGTGATACTACTGACTGTCCATGTTTCTTTTTGGTGCCTTACAGGAAAACAAAAAGAAAGAAAAAAAGTTTGATTTTGTGTAAACCATGGGACAATGTAGTCACAACTAGCTAGAAAAAATTAGTGCTTACATACCCAGTGACGTTCTTCTCCATAATTTTAGATAACTTCTCTGCTAAGAAAGTGGTCCAATAAATTAGGGCTATTCAAAATAATTTACAAACCGCTGAATCTGAATAAACTGCCTAACCTAAACTGATAAAAAATACAATCCGAATAACTTTACCAAAAATTCAAACTGCCCAATGAATATATTGGGTAGGTTGAATATTATTCTAATCTGCCCAAATAATCCGAATAAACTGAATAAACCGATTTTCATATTTTTTACTAAAATTATTTATAACATAATCTATAAATTACGTTTAATAGTTAAACTATTTTACATTTAAAGTTTATATTTTATAGTGTTTAATTTAAAATTTAAAATTTATAATTAATAATTTTAATTGTATTTGAATATTGAAGTTGAAATTTAGAATTTATATATGAGTATATTTTTTTTTTTATTTTTTTTTAAAAATGTTGTTTAATATTTTAATGTTTATTCAATTTATATTTATTTTCTTAACATTAATTTAAATTATAACTATTTTAATTTTAGAAAGCATATACTACTATACATTTATTTTTTTCAAATCAATTATTTGAACACAAAAAACTAACAATAATGAAAAAAAATAAAAATACATATCGGTTTAAACGGGTTAACCCGACCAAAATGACGAAAATCATTGGGTGGGTTACACTTTTTTTATTTTTTCATTGGACGGGTTACAATTAGATATTTACAACATATTTAAATTGGGATGGTAAAAATTACAATATAACCCGACCAATCCGACTAAACCGACCGATATACACCCTTACAATAAATGATATAATACATAGGACAAATAAGAAAAATTTTGGAAAATTTTAAAAATATTATTTAATTTATAATTTTACAACCTAAAATTTTTTATATATATATATAAGTTTGTAAACTTTTAAAATTATAAAACTACATTTTATTCAACAAAAATTAAAAAAAAAAACTAAAAAATAATAAAAATTAACTTTACGACAACTATAGATCAAATATAAATAAACTATAAAATAATAAAAACAACCTCATTACAACTATAATACAATTATAAATAAATACTAAACAAACCGATTTATTTATTTTAACACAAAATATAATGGAAAATTTAGCCCCTTTATTTCTAAAAAGGAAGATTTAGCCACAAATAATGTCACCACCTTTTAAATTTACTCAAATTGATACTACTTATTATTATTTATTTATTTTTCTTAAAAAAACACTATAATCTGAAAAACATACGTAGTCAATGATGTACTACACATTGAAGTACGTTATACCCTTATCTACACTCATTTATTAGATACATATAAAAAGATATATAGATATAATTCCAATAAACTTACATGCAACATTATCGCAAGCATTCAAGAAGTCGAAAAACAATGAAAGAAGAGTCCGTACTACTCTACACAACTCTTAGCCTCATCATTGTCGTTTTATTATCAAAACTGTTGTTCCAAACCAAAAAACGACAATACAAAAAGCTTCCACCAAGCCCACCTTCTCTCCCACTCATCGGCCACCTCCACCTCATAAAACAACCCGTCCATAGATTTTTCCGCGATCTCTCCCACAAATACGGCACTGTTCTCTCCCTGTGGTTCGGTCCTCACCGTGTTGTCATCATATCATCACGCTCAGCCGCCGAGGAATGCTTCACCAAAAACGACATCGTTCTGGCCAACCGTACCCAATCCCTAATCGGAAAACATGTCAGCTATAACCACACCACAGTCGTGGCTTCCTCCTACGGCGATCACTGGCGCAACCTCCGCCGCATCGGCTCCATCGAGATCTTCTCGGCCAGCCGGCTAAAATCACACTTGGACACACGTAAGGACGAAATCAAGCGTATGATTTGTAAACTCGCTGAGAACTCCCTCCGCGAATCGGATAATAATAACGAATTTGGGTTTGCCAAAGTGGAGATGAAGACGATGTTTTCGAACTTGGCTTTCAACATCATAATGAGAATGGTGGCCGGGAAACGTTACTGCGGCGATGACGTCAGCGACGAGGAGGAGGCCCTGCAGTTCAGGAGAATAAGGGAGGAGGTGATCCCCAGTGGCGGAGTGGCCAACTCGGCGGATTTTTTGCCTTGGGCTTTGAGTTGGGTGGGAAAAGGGTATGAGAGGAAGGTGAAAAGGGCTGCTAAGAGAATGGATAGTTTCATGCAAGGGCTAGTTGATGAGCGTCGGAGTATGAAGGCAGACTCTACAATGATTGATCATATGCTTGCTTTGCAACTCTCCGACCCTCAATACTATACTGACGAAATCATCAAAGGCTTTATAGTGGTTAGTATTACATATTCTTACTTAATATAATTGACCACGTTTAGTGTTATTTATTTATTTTTTTTTTCATGAGATATGGATTATTTTTTAGTGGCTAATTATGATTTTTGCCCCTAAACTTTGACATGTACTAAATCATGCCCCTCATGAACTTTTAAGGTCGTTAAAAATGTCTTCTGAACTATTGAGATTGTTGAATTTAAGGACTTTTTCTCCAATTTTAGTAAAAAAGTCTAACATGGATGAAAATTTAATGGACATAATTTAGTACATGTCAAAGTTCGAGGGGCATGATTTGGTAGATATCAAAGCCTGGGATCATGGTTTAGTACATAAACAATCACTGAAATTGTAAAATTAAATGAAATTAGACAAAAGTCCTTAAATCTAACCATCTCAATAGTAGGGGTGTTCATCAAACCGCTCAAACCGCCCGCACTGCACTACACCGCAAAAAAAAAAAAATGCGATTTGAAATTCTTTCCGGTGCGGTCACGGTTTGAATTTTTCCTAAACCGCGCGGTGCGGTTTGCAGTTTTGAATTGTTAATATGCGGTTCAAACCGCACCGCACCGCATAATATAAAAATACCAATTTTTATATTTATTTATGTCCAATATGTGAAGGCACAACCTAAGCCTACTAATTATTGTATTGTGTAAATTTGAAACTTTTTTTTCATATTTATTTTCAAGCCTTATTGTATTTTTAACAAGTGTTGCTCAAATTTTGTTGTATTTGTGATATTTTAATTATTTAGTGATAGTCCAAACCGCATAAACCGCACTGCACCATTTTTTGCGGTGTGGTTTTTGCAGTTTTTAAGTTTCGCGCTGCAGGTGCGGTTTGGGAAATTGAAAAAACCGCATGTGCGGGTTGGTTTGAAAAAATAGTCAAAAACCGCACCACCCGCACCGCGAACACCCCTACTCAATAGTTCATGGGGCATTTTTCACGACCTTAAAAATTCAGGGGCATGATTTGGTACATGTCAAAATTCAGGAGACAAAAATCCTAATTAGCCATTTTTAGTTGAGTAAATGTTAGAGTAAGTTCTGTTACATGAATGGACTACTCTTTTCATTGTTAATTGATTTTGAGAGGAAACCTCTTATTCCAAATTCTAACATGGTACGTTGAATGGGCTACTCATCCCATTACAAATTGATATTGAGATGAATTCCATACATTTACTTTATCCCAAATTCTAAATTCTAAGAGTAAACAAATTGTGTACTCAATTTTTTCTGACGGGCAATTAATCTTGGGGCTTTTTCGTTTTTACACTTCAAAACAATCATTTTTATGAAATTCTATATAGAAACCCCTATTGCAACTAGCGCTGCAGCTTAAATTGCAACAACAAATCAGATAGAAACCCCTATAGCGCTACCACTTTAGAAACACTAACCGTAAATTTGAAAAAAAAAAATTTAAAAGAATAATATATATAGGGTAATTCCCCATTTACTTTTTCATTTTTACACTTCAAAACAGCTTTTTTTTTTTTTTTTTTTTTTGCATTTTTACGGAATTCTACATAAAAACCTATATTGCAACTAGGGCTGCAACTTAAATTGCAACAAAAAATCATATGAAAATTCCTCTTGCAACTAGGCCTACAACCACTTTAGAAACCCAAACCGTAAATTTAAAAAAAAATAGTATATGAAATAATTTCCCAATATTTTAACTATGGATCAGATGATTTAATGATATCTTCTCACTTAATAATTCATTTTATGTGCCACGTCTTTGTTAATTTCTTGTCATTTTAATCATGTATATTTATACTATTGTAACTAGTATAGATATGTGTGCGTGTTTATTTTTTAGTTAAAAACATTTGATGTAATTTAAATGAAAATAAAAATTAAGAAAAAATTAATAAATAATTTGATTTTTCTTTTTCAAAGAGAACTTACATAGGTGGCGTTTTGTAACACTTTTTTAATCAGTTTTCTGTTTTTAAAATTGAAACAGTGAAAACATTTTTCAAAAACATGTTTTATAAAACCGTTTTTATTTTTTAATTTTTTAATTGAGAATTAAAATTTTAAAAACAAAAAAAGTCACTTTCAATATTTTTTTTAAACAGTTTTTTTCTTAATCAATATTTTGGAATTCAATCAGACCCGGACCCAAATTCCCCCACGGCCCTAGCGCTGAACCCGATCTCTGACCTAAACCCGAATCCGACCCTGAACCTAGACCCGACGTAAATAAAATCAAAAAATAAAAATAAAAATGACCTTTACAGAACACACTTTTGTTTTCTGTTTTTAAAATTGAAAAACAAAAGTGGTTACAGAACGCATTTTTATTTTTCAAAAATAAAATTTTTAAAAACAAAAATTTTACTTTCATTTTGTGATTAAAAAATTAGAAAACAAAAGTGTTACCAAACGACACTATAATATGGCATTAATTACATAAATGTGTTGTTGTCGACTCTAACCAAACCAGAATTTGCAGAAGAGGGGCCAGTTTATTTTCTATAAAATAAAAATAGTACTATATAATTTATATTATTATATAAAATAATTATACTTGGTAATACTTATTTAAATAAATATAATATAAGTATTAAATTTAATTATATTAACAAACAGTGTGATGAATAATTATATTAAATTTATAAATGTAATTACACAATATTTATTTTTAGAAAATTAATATTATTAAATTATGTAATTATTAACTTATTTGTTAAACATAAAAATAAGAATTCAGATGTAATTACATTTTGACATTCAAACACAAATTATATTTTAAAATATAGTATAATTAGTTATTACCCTAATAATTACACTACTTAATTATTACACTATTGCATCTAAACACACTCACCCTAGTAAATTTTGTCCGACATTCGTTCATAGATGCAAACTTATCTATAATGGAATCAACGTTGTGGTAATATCTTTCTCAATACAAATTGCTAAACAATCATTCAAAAAGTTATTTTTTATCTTGTTTCTAAGCTGTCTTCATAATTTTCATTATTGAGAATGCAAATTTTGTAGTTTCTGTTGTCATAAGAAGAGTGCAAACAAGCCTAATTAGTAACATGTTAATAAGATAATACATAATTGCCTCCTTTGCTTTCCCCAAGCGTTGACTCTAAAATTGGAGAAAAAAAAAGTGTAGAAAAGATTTATTTATTTGGGCAAGTGAGTTAGTGGAATATTGTTAGTGAGATGAGAATTAAGACTCACGGGGAAAGTCAATATATAGCCTATTTTAGTGCATAAAATAGCATATGTTATGTAACGATGAGCTATGGTTTTTACATATCGAATAGATAATGGTTTTCGCAAAAGTTACTAACTGAACTTGGTTTCGTAAAAGTTACTAACTGAACCTTCTATTTTGTTAACTATAGTTTCCAAAATAGTAATAATAGAACTAGCTCAATTTTCAATTTTTTTTTTTAAAATTACTAACTTTAAGACAATTTCTAACACGAATAGATACAAAAAATGTAACCAGTTTTGTCATAACAATTTTAGATCAGATTATTATTAAGTTTTATTTTGACAAAAAATCAGTTCAATGCCTATTTGTACAATTTTAAAAAATACAGAATCTATTTTGTCATTTAACAAAACAGAAGGTCTAATTAGTAACTTTTGCAAAATAAAGGGTCCAAAATAATATTCACCCGTCTTTTATTATAACTTAATTCAATTCAATATAAATTTTTCAAAAAATAAATTAAATATTTAGTTATTTATAGGGGCATGGCTACCTGAGGCTCCCTTGTCTCTGTTATTAGTTTTCTAAATTTTTAAGGGCATCACATTCTAATTTTAGTGTTAATTTCAATGTTGGGAATTATGAATTGGCTAAATATACATTTTAGTTAAAAGAAACTCCTCCTTCCATTTAGTACTCTTCTGTAAGACATGTTTACAAACACAATATCTTATTCTTAACAAAATATAAATATATTTAAAAATTCATTTTGGAAGCAACAAAAAAAATATAATTTTCATAGAATGGCTATTAACATCTGATTTATGACTATAAAATTATATTTTATTCTACAAAAATAGGTCACGCTAATTATTACACATGTTTAATTACTATATTAATATTAAAGTATATATTTTTTAGTATCTATTATATATGGAATGCTAATTACTATAAAACAATTTGTATATTGTTATGTTATTATGATGGGTAATTAATCTTTATTATAATTATTTTAAGTAGCGATCTCACTTAATAATTTACTTTATGATTGTCACGTTTGTGTTAATTATGCATATTTATCTTCATATTACAGTTGTTACACGTGCATATTTGTTCATACTAGTAATATATCTGTGAATTGAAAGAATTTTAAGATAGGGATCTTAATTATTAGATAATTATTAATTAACCAAAATTGTAGCCTAAAATTTCATTTTGTTTTTCAGGTCCTACTAGTAGCAGGGAGTGATACATCATCAGTGACATTAGAATGGGCATTATCTAATTTGGTCAACCATCCTCACATTCTAAAAAAAGTAAAAGCTGAAATTGATGAACAAATTGGTGAACATAAATTGATAGACGAACCAGACCTTTCCAAATTACCATACCTCCAAAACATCATCTCTGAGACCTTACGTCTATTCCCGGCAGCTCCAATGCTCCTACCTCACTTGTCCTCGAAAGATTGCACTATTGAGGGATACGACATTCCACGTGAAACTATTGTGTTTGTTAATGTTTGGGCTATTCACAGAGACCCTACATTATGGAAAGACCCCGAAAGCTTTAACCCAGAGAGGTTTGAGAGTAGAGAACATCAAAGTAATGTTAACTTGCTTATGCCGTTTGGACTCGGAAGGAGATCTTGCCCTGGCAATGGTATGGCCCTACGAGTAATTGGTTTAACTTTAGGAACTTTGATTCAGTGCTTCGAGTGGGAAAAAGTTAGTGATGAAAAAATTGACATGACTGAGGGAAGAGGTATTACTATGCCAAAATTTGTGCCTCTACAAGTATTGTGCAAAGCGCGTCCTATCATGAACTTAGTTCTCTCACAATGATTTTAGAGAATAATATACATATATATGAATATGTATATTTATGTATTAATAAGGTTTAGTTTTTATTCAGCAAGTGTGACTCGCTATTTAATAGTGATCATAAAAGAATAAAAGAGGATTTTGATTGTCTTCCAAAATATTACCTTTATCAAAGTGGCCCTATTTGAATTTTTACATTAATTAAAAGTTTATTCAAAACAAATTAGCATTATTAAGTTATCGGACTCCTATTAAATTGTGTTTACAGTAGCTAACATAAGATGTGGCAATATCACGTTAATAGTATGTATATTTTTTTTTAATTCCCTAAATAACACCACCTTTCAGAACAAAAAGCTCTAATGAAAGGGGATGAGAATAAGAAATTTATTTATCTTAAAAGCTTTTGCCAAAATCAAATTTTGAATAAAATCAAGATAAATAGGTCATCAAACAGAACTAACTAACTGATGAAGCAATGTCATATTTAGCTAAGTTGTAAGCTACAACATTAATAAATTTAGAGCAATCATAAAGACTAACATGCTTGAGATTTGAAAGACTAAGAACAATATCTCACAACATAACCAAGAGAATATCATCCATGAAAATATTATTATTAATCTTTTGCATTATGCTCAAATAATCTAGTTCAAACCTAAGGTTTATAAGCCCAAAGATACAACATTGATTTACGTTGTTTCTCAAAGCCAAAGCCTCGATAACCTCAGCCTCAAATCAGCCAGCAAAACACCAAGCCACCAATACCATAACGACGCCATATGAAAAACACGAGCGACCATTCCAAATATATACCCCATTTTTATTGTCAAGGGCTACATCAATATTAACTTTGATGAAATCAGTAAGTGGCAGAAGCCATTGCAATGCAGATGGCACTGAAACATCCTAGTGCAAATCAGTCACCCACTTGAAGGCATACCGTGTTCAAGGTCCCCAAGGAACGTGCATGCCCAATTAACCACCAATGTCACTTTGGTATCCATATTATTTTGCACCTTTGTATTCCTTTTGTACCAAACATGCCACAAAATTACAAGCACACAATCTCTATTTAGTTGATTGATAAGTGATCACTATTAACATGAATAAATTGATAAAAAATTCATACAGTCAAATTCATGTCCCAAAGCTTGAAATCACAAAGTTTGCAACAATCATGAAGAGTAGGACAACCCCAAAGGGCATGATGAGTTGATTTCACATGGGTAGTACACACCAGACAAAGGCCATTTGTAATAAGGTCGTGTTTGATCAAGTTTATTCTCTTTAATAGGAATCTAACTCAAGGAAGTTTTCCAAGAAAACATCTTCATTTTGGGAGGAATTTTATGACTCCAAAACTTTTTCCACCAACCCAAAAAAAATTAGAGGTAGAAGCACGATTGAAACCCAACTGTTAAATACAGGTAGAACAACCTTAATTAACTTCATCAAGAAAGAATAAACCACGAATGAGATCACCATCCCACTTTTGAGAATTTGATTTCAGCATGGAGACCACACTATCACCACCAAGGTACATAGGAGACAAAGCCAAGGAAATTGAATTGAGAGAAATCCAATTATCAAAATAAATTGCAATATTCTTTCTATCCCCACCTTTAATATGGATCCAGAATCAAAAAGCTCTTTAACCCACAAAATATGTTTCCACATAATGAAACCTTTCTTAGAGGAAGATGTTAGGATTTAATGCCCTAAATAAAATCCAATTTTGTTGTAATCTTAATTACTTTCAATAAAGATCAAGGGTTACTGAAAGTGGAAGGCTCAGTTTTTCTGAAAGACAATCTCATGAATTACTGAAAAACTCTTATTTTAGTCTGAGCCATCACTTTTTATTTATAGGCAACTACTAGGTTTAGGTTAGTAATTATTTGGCATTAAAATAATAAAAATATTAATCGGAAAAAGCCATTCAAGTGGCCGGCCATAGGTGTTAGTGGGCCTCACTTAGATTTTGCAGTTTTCACAATTTTATTTCTATTTTCTAAAAAACGCCAATTTTCCAATTCTAACCATTTAAATGCCAAAACTAATTATTTAATAACTAAAATAGATTATTAAATAATATTGTCATTTAACATAATTATTAATTAGACATATAGAGTCTCGTAATTAATAAATAAACCTAGAATCTCTTTTCGTTACAATTTCACCCCTGCTTAGTGAAAATTCACAAATTAGACATAGTCTAACTTTAGAATTATAATTGATTAATCATAAATCAATTATTGAGTCTTACAAGCAGTATGGTCTCAACTAGAATGGGGACCATGGATCTATATTACTGAGCTTCCAATAAGCCGAAGTGATTTTACCAAGTAAATTCCCTAACTTGTTAATTCCTTGTTGAATCCACTCTTAGAACTTGAAATTGCACTCTCAGACTTATATAGAGCATTCTATATGTTCCACGATATAGATACGCTATCTCATTTAACCATCGTTATAATCTTAATGTGATGAAAGATCCTCTATATAGATGATTAACATCGAGATGGGATAAATTTACTGTTTTCACCCCTCAATGTATTTGGCCCCTTAAAACACTTAGCTACCTATAAATGATGTTTTAGTGATCTAAGATATAGTCACTGAAATAAGAGCTCATCCATTTACTTCTATTTAGCTAAGCTCGAAGGGAATCATCACTTGACTTCTATACACAGTAGAAGCTATAGATTCCATATTTATGTTCAGCGCTCCCACTCAATCATACTATCATGTTCCCAAAATATACGTATCACCCTGACCCAAAAGCAGGCTTAACTAATAAATCAAAGAACATGAATAGCACTCCTGAGATTGAGCCTAAGCATATCAGGATTTAGATTCTTTTGATCTAAGATCAACTAGTGATATTGACTTGGAAAGATACAACGGTAAGTTTATAATATCTTAACTAAGTTCAATATCGGTCCAGTCTAATGTATACTCCATACATTCGAAACCAGTATACTTTACTAATGTCCTAGAAAGAACATAACACTTACTATAAGTGTAAGTATACTTCATCGCTGATTATCACATTAGTGTAAATCCAAAACACTGATGAAACAGGGACTTAGTCTTTTGAATCATATAACCACAATCACATTCCACAGTGTTGACAATACTCTAATTGTGAATAAATATATGTTCTGGACTTAACTGATTTTGTGCATATATTAAATATATATTAAACCATAAGCATGAAAAATTCATGCAAACATAAATCACTTCAAACTTCTTAGATTGATAACTAATCAGATTGTAATGGGTTTTATTTAGGGCACAAAACCCAACACACAGTTACTGTGATGTTATCACGATAGAAAATAATTATGATTATATAGTTTAAATTATTTAGTCCCACGATTTATTAGTGCACTAGATTTACACTGACATGATATCAGGGATAGGGTTTACTTACACTTGGATAAGTGGAATGTATTTTCCACGATATTAGTAAAGTAAACTAGCATCAGATATATTGGCTGTACATCAGACTGTATCGATATTTACAGCGGAAGAGTTATCATAAACTTACTGTAATATCTTTTCTAGATAAAGCTCTAATAGTTGATCTTAGATCAATAATCTTAATCCTGAGATGATTAGGTTCTGCCTTAACAGTATTATTCTTGTTCTGTCAATAATAGTGTAATAAAGGGGACCATTAGGTAGCTCGTCGCGCCCATGACTTCCTGCTAAAAAAATTCTGTCACCTAATTAGTATTTTGGTCATAACTTCTTCAATACAACTCGAAATTGGACGATTCAAGATGTTCCAAAAAGCTAAGAACGAGATATAAAAATTTCATGTTGAGCTCCAAGTCTAGTTCTGCTTTTAAGGTTGTCAAAATTTCCAATTAAGTTCTGTCTTGTAAAATTAAGCTGGCCGACTTCCACTATTTTCAACAAAAATATGCTAAAATCCCTCTAAAATTATCCAAATGCATGATTAGTCTTTAAAATATCCAAAAAATTAAAATCACACTGATCAATAATTTAAAGAATCAATTTAAAATACTAAGACATAAATTAATCATATTTATAAGACAAATATAAAATCATCAACTTGGAATCTATCTTTTTTTTATGATGCATTAATTTATATTATTCAATACACATATATGGGATTATTTTTATTTATATTGGTCGGCGTATATATGTGATACAGTGATATTATTTGTATCTGTGTATACTTTGCTTTGGCATATTTATGTGCTAAGTTTTGGGTTAGATATCTATTTTTGTTTCTGGTGCCATTACATTGTGTGATTAATATATGAAGGATGGTTTCGGTTTTTTTGATGTTATTTGTATTTCTAAACAGGTGACACATGGCATAAAAATTGAGAGAGTCTCATAATCTCACTAATTCAAATCTCTCAATAAGATCCAGTCACGGAGAAACTTCATACATCTGGACACACGTCAAGATTGAGAGATATGTGAAAGTCTACCTCTCCTTAATTTAGCTTCCCAAACACGAAAGATATATTACCACTCTGGAACCTGGACTGGTCCAAGCTCACAGACGGCCTAAATAATGCCTAGACGAGTACTCAAAGGGCCTATTGCGGACGTTGATAGTCCAAAAGGATCGCGAATGTCTGCCTTGGATACAAACCCGGATCGCCCATCAACAGTTATGCTTTTTCTGACACAGAATTAGATCAAGTCTCCTGTGTCTAGACATGGTAGTGCGCGCATCTCACACCTTTTTTCTAGATGATTATTCCAGGCATTTACTTTTCAAGGTTAAAACTTTTGGCAACATGCATCCAGTACGTACAGTGGTCCCCTATTGTCAAGTTGCTCCAACGCACGAGCACAATTCCTTCCAAGGGATCCAACATTCAGCTCTTTTTGCATGTATTTTACCCCATTAGTGGGCTTTTTACAAAAACTCTAGGTGGGTCATGGGCATGTCCATACCTTCTCTACAGCCTATAAATACCTTTCTATTTCCATTCGAATGGGGAATCAGAACCTAAATAGCCAAAACTCTGGTAATATTATTCTAAACTATCCTCTTCTGCAAAGAGAAACTCATAATATAGAGTTAGGGTTTCCTCCTAAAACACTGTAAAAATATCACATACGCCTTTTGAGGCCAATAGACTTACTCATGGAGTAGGAATAATTAACATCTGAACCACGTAAAAATCTCCATTTCATTTATTTATGTATTTTATTATTTCTTAAGCTCTTTTAAATATTTAGTTTTCGAAAATCTTGGTAAATATTTTGGTACTTTCATTGAGAGCTGAAGAAAGACTTAAACCTACGGTGTTGCTGCTCCCATGGTTTTTACTCGACGCTATTATGGCTTGATGTAACCCCTTTGGCTTTAGGGCTCGCCCAGCCTTGTGATGCAAGAAGAAGGGATACATCTAACTCTGACAACCGAGAGGCTAACCCTAATAAGCAGCGTGACGACGTCGATTATGACCGAGATGCTAAGAATGAGGAGGAAGATGACGCTAGAGAATACTTCAAAGATGGATATTACGATGATTGCTACCACAATGAGCAGGACCTCAAAGTAGTTTGAGTGTCTAGAGAATTGCTCGAGACTAAACAAAAGTTAGCCCATCAAGAGAAATATTCTTAGAGAATGGGGAGAATCATGGCTCATCTCCAAGCTAAGTTTGGAAATCTAGAAGAGGGAGATTCAAATGATGACCCCTCAGAGGAATTTGTCAGAGGAAATAACAGGAAAAACCATACTGATGCTGGAACCTTTTCTCATGTACAAGACAAGGGGGAAAGCAAAAGTAGGTGACCCTCAGAACCCTTCAACTTTCGTACCTCCTCAGAATAATATGAATCTAGCCAACAAGCCTTCTCAAAGCATAAAGCCGCTGATGCCTCCAGGCTCAAACGCCCTTCTGTCCTATTAGGGCCTGTTGCGCAAAAAGGGACTGGTACAAAAGTACCAAAGCCCATGGGAAGGAAAAACTGCCCCAGTAATTCTGCTAACTTGGACAGTGAGACCAGGGAACAATATTTCAATGACAGTTAGTCTACAATAGATCTTTAAAGGCGTCATTTAAATGACAAAGTCTATTGACGAGATCTCCTAGACAGTGACACCAAGAGGCTAAAGGAGCAAATCACTGCTCTCACAAAGTTAGTCTGGAAGAAAAGTGGGGCTCTCACCGACTGTGAAGATGAGGACCCAGAGCCATGCCTTAGGAGGATCACAAAAGCTCCACTCCTGGAGATCTTCAAAAGGCCCTATATTGAATTATAAGATGGGCACAGAGATTCAAAGCCCACCTGGCCAGATATAATAAAACGATGCAAGTGGCTAGAGTAAGTGAAGATCCAAGTGCTTGTGCTTTTCCCTGACCCTCAATAAGTCTACTGAAGATTGGGTAAAAAGATTGGCTCCCAGATCAATTCATTCCTGAAAGAAATTGCAGTGTGCCTTTCGAAATAGTCGCCTGCGACTAAGATATGGAAATGGGATCCATCACCAATGTCAAACAGCAGGCTAAAAAAAGCCTAAAGAAATTTATTGAGAAAACTATGGAGGCAGAAACTAAGATAAGGGTGTATGATGACATGAAACTTGTGGCCCTATATTTTGTACTTGTAGTTGGCTCCTTATTATGGAGAGAGATGCAAAGAAGAAGGGTTGAGACATTGTCCCAGTTCATGGAAAGAGCACAAAGATTTATCAATCTGGAAGATGCCTATCAACAAGCGTTTGGAATCTCTCCGACACCAACCCCTATTGCTTCTACTTCTGAATTCACCTCACAAGTTCTTGTTCCCAAAACACAGTATACCCCAACTATCTATGGACCTTCTGCATCCATGCAAAAAGCTACACAAACATATTTTTCTCAGTATGGAGCGACACAAACTAGATGTAGTATCACTCCCAGATAGTCAAAGCCTCAAATGGAAGTTTCAAAATAGAATGTGAGTCATTCCCAGAATAAGAAAGAAAGGGTCAAATCGAAGTGAAACTTCGAATAAGCCAAGAAAGAAGCCTCATCTCCTAGTTATTCTAGTCCATCCATTCTTGAAACTTTTGACGTTGCTGCTCAAAAGTTTGGTTGATTGTAACTTAGGTCATCGTGGCGGGGATTGTTAGTGTGGGCTTGGATCTGACAAAGGACGTGTAGGAGATGCTCATTCTATGAATTGTATCCCAAATTGACTCGTGGCTCTCCTCGATTCGGCAGCCCAATTCCCAGCCAATTCTAGCCATAATAAGGCTAGTTAGTTTCTCCTAGCATCAATGCACCTGACGTAACTCCAAGGGTACCCCATGTGGTGCTAGTGGTTACACCTCGTCCCATCCACTTGTTGGCACAATGGTGACACTTGGTTCGAACCGTAACGACTAGGTTAGTGACCAGTGTCTTAAGGCAAGTGGGTTGCGTGGGGAAAGTGTATTGTGGTGTTGTTGAGGCTACTAATGGACCATACCTGAATAGATGGATTAGTAGCCATAGGATCACATGGCTCTGATACAGATCTTATATTTTGAACCATTATTTTTCAGTGATGAAAAGATGATTTTGATGATAACAGAAATAGATTGAAGAAATTTTCTCTCAATGAAAGTACCAAAATATTGATTTAGAAAATGTCAAAGACACATCAAATAAATGACAATGTTTAATTTAGAATTCTAAAGTTAAAAAAAACTTATGAACAAAAAATACCAAAAATTATAGAGGTTTAGTCTTAGATGTTTGGCAATAACTAATCCCCTTTTCGTTATATTTCACTTACGAACACTTGAGATCAAATGGAACTTAAGCTAATTGAGTCTCCAAATATTCAATGTCAATTACAAATATATTTCAATAAAGAATTTTTTCTGAAGACTAAATTCGAATCCCATTTACAATGTAATGAGCTCATATTTTTAAGTAAATGAGTATAATTATTATTAATTGTAAATGTACATATTGATTATTTAATATTTCCTCTCAAAAATCTCAAGTTTTTAGGGAAGAAATAAAGACTTAGTCTTTAGGGATTTATTCAGGTCTCACGGATCTAAAATGGATTGCCTCCTCTTCACGGCATGGTTGAGCATTTTCTTTTCTTTGTAGCTTCATTGTACTCTTAGATGCAGAGCTAGTATCTTCTTTTGTATATTTATTTATTTACTCACTTGGGCTGAGCAGAGAATTGATTTGCTATTTATTTCACCAATTGATTCCTTCTTTCACCTTACACCGCTCAAGGTATATCTTGTGTTGTAATCTTTATGAATTTTGAGATAATATACCTACAACAGATTGTTTGAACTTTTTTTTAACGTATTAAATTTATTTAAATTTTTCAAAAATTTACAATTTGTATTAAATAACTACGTTGTTGTATAATGTGATATAAAAAAAAAAATATATTAAAACTATATGGATATAGATGGAGGACACCATATAATTTTCCTTATTATCTACCGTAAAAGTTAAATATATATATATAATCTGAAAGACTTAAATATATTATCTGTACAAAAATTGTGGAAAAAAAAAACTCCCAAGCATAATTAATAAATTTTAGAGATATTTGCAGCATAAATACTTTATGTTTTCGATTTTATACACTTAAATACCATATCTTTTCTTTTTCGACGGATTAAATACCAAAAGTTACTCTTTTTTTACTTCCGTTACTACTAGTATGTTAAGTGGTGACTGGGCATAGTAGTATTAACAAATGTTATATTAATATTTATTTAATAAATAGAAAAACAAAAATTATATTTTTTTCAAAAAAAAAGGATAGATTTTAAATAAATAAATAAGTAATAAAGAAAAAAAAAAAGATTGGGTTGAGATTCTTCCACACTCGTTCTTCCTCCATTCCCACAGTCTTCTTCTTCTTCTAGTAAACCAGCCCTAATCACCTAGAGCCCAGATCCCTAAAATAGCCCAAAGCCCCAATCACTGCCTTTCTTAATCACCATTGTCTTCTTCTTTCTTCTTAATCGCAACTATCTTCTCTTTCCTTCCTAATCGCCACTGTCTTCTCCTTCATCCTCTTCCCCTAGAAAACCAGCTCCAATCATCTAGATTCGAGGCCCTAAAACCACCCAAAGCCCCAAATCACCGTCTTCCCTTCCCCTTAGTTTCTGCTTCTCCTCTTGTTAGCCAACGTTAATGGATTTGTCTGAATGTTTGTCGTCGTCCCCAACGTCATGGAATCTCCTTCCTCTATACCTGACTCAGAGAAGGATGATATCAAAGCCTTAACTAATATGTTTTTTTCTTTTCAATTCTTCTCGGAAAAACGTATCTGATTTTTTTGCAACCTGTAAATAGCGTTTATTCATTCATATGTATATGATTTGATTTTTTTTTTTTTTTTTGAAGAAAAGTCTTGTACAAACAACAAACAAGACTAACTGAAAGTCAAAGAACCATTCCAGAGGAACTCACTATCAAGCCCAATACCCCACTTAGCAACCCTATGAGCAATAGTATTAAACTCCCTATTGACATGAGCCACCCGTAGAGATGGGCGAATAGATAACAAGTTCTTAATACAATCAATTAAATCATCAACAGAACTACAACCCAGAGTGCCATGATGAAGTTTATCAACAATGGATTTGCAATCTGTCTTCAATACATCCACAGGCAGGCAAATAGAATAAGCCCACTGTAAAGCATGCACCACTGCCTTAGCCTCAGCCACCATCGGTGAAACACAACCTGAAAATGGTTTAGCCAAACCTGCTACCACCTGGCCAGAATGATTAAGAACAGCAACCCCAATGCTATGCTTCTGTCTATTCAGATCAATGGCTGCATCAGTAAAGATCTGGAAATCACCTTCAGGTGGGAACTGCTGTAAATTTGTCTGATCCGAATTGGAGGCACAAGGCATCACCTGAACCTGCTGTGAATCTAAATACTTGAAGAAAAAAGTGACACTCCAATCATAAACATCCAAAGGTTGGTTACCCAGATTATGATGAAAAGTATTATTTCTTAGATTCCAAAGAGCCCATAAAAAACAGCACAAAATACAGAAGTAATCTTTGTCTAAATCAAGAGCCATATTACAAAAGAAATCATACATAGTAAGATGTTTATATTTATAATAATAGGAGACAAACCTTGAAGACTTCCAAGCTTTCCTTGATCTGGAACAATCTAGTAAAGCATGCTTGACCGTCTCAGGATGAATTTTACATAATGGACATAAAGGAGAATCAATAACACATCTTTTATTAAGAGAGAAAGAAACAGGAAGAGCATTAGAAAGCATTCGCCAAATAAAAACTTTAACTTTAGGAGGAATTTTAGAATTCCAAATTTTTGACCAAAACTTTTTAGAAGCAAAGAGAGAAGAGGAGGAAGGAAGATCTTGAGAGGAAAAAGCAAGGTGATAGGCAGTTTTAACCGTAAACTCCCCCGAACTATGATGACCCCAGATAATATCATCTTTGCCAAACTCACCCAACACAGGAACACTAAGAATCTCTTCAACCAAAGGAGCAGAAAAACAATTGGTTAGCTTAGCAACATCCCAATCCCCAGAAGCAGTAATAAAATAAGACAAAAAAGGGGAAGGAGGCAAATTATCAGAGAAGAATTTAAATCTATTATTAGGAATCCAATGGTCCTCAATAGTTCGAATATCACTACCATCACCAACCTTCCATAAAAGACCCAAATTTAACAACTCTCTACCCCATAAAATGCTCCTCCAAGAGAAGGAAGGATTGTGACCAGACTTAGCCTGAAGAAAAGAACTACGGGGAAAATATCTGGCATGGAGAACCTGAGCAAGGAGAGAAGAAGGATTTTTAAAAATGCGCCAAGCTTGCTTAGCAAGCATGGCTTGATTAAAATGAACGAGAGATCTAAAACCTAATCCCCCCAAAAATTTTGACTTACACAACGATTTCCAAGACTTCCAATGTATCTTATGAGAATTTCCAACTGAGCCCCACCAGAATCTGGCCATCACAGCTTCGATACCCTTACATAATTTAACTGGTAGACGGAAACAAGCCATGGCATAAGCTGGAATAGCTTGAATGACAGCCTTCAGAAGAACCTCTTTACCAGCCCTAGAAAAACATTTAACCGACCACCCTCTCAGCACAGAATTAACCTTATCCTTTAAAAAAGCAAAAGAATGATACTTAGACCTAGATAAGCACTGCGGAAGTCCTAAATATTTACATATGAAGGGTCGATCCTCAAGATTAAACGCATTAAAGAAAGTAGCACGAATATCAGACAGAGTATTAGGAGAAAACAAAATAGAAGATTTAGCAAAATTAATAACTTGTCCCGAAGCTTTAGAATAAACATCAAAAACCTCTTGAAGGGCTGAACAGGAAGCTCTATTAGCAGTACAAAAAATGAGACTATCATCAGCAAAAAATAGATGGGAAAGAGATGGGGCAGTTCGAGAAATAGCAACTCCCTTAAGCATACCAATATCTTGCTTGGCTCTTAACAGAGCAGAAAGGCCCTCGGCACAGAGAATGAAAAGATAAGGGGACAGAGGGTCCCCCTGCCTAATACCCCTAGAGGGCTGAATGGAACCACAAACAGAGCCATTAATCAAAAAAGAAAGTGAGGTAGTAGTAATACATTTCATAATAAGAGAAACAAATCGGGGAGGAAAATTGAAATGAAACATTACACTCTCTAAATAATGCCAATCAACACGGTCAAAAGCCTTGGACATGTCCAATTTAAGAGCAGCCCACCCAATCTTCCCAGTTTTCCTAGAATTGATAGCATGTATAAGTTCCTGGGCAATAAGAATATTATCAAAAATGACCCGACCAGAGACAAAAGCACTTTGATAGGGGGAAATAATTTTGTCCAAAACAACCTTTAACCGATTAGCCAAAACCTTAGAAATAACCTTATAAAAGGTCGAACAAAGACTTATAGGTCTGAAATCCTTAAGAGTATGGGCATTCTGTTTTTTAGGAATGAGAGAGATAAGAGTAGTGTTTATAACTGAGAAATTAATCCCCTCATTAAGACAAGAAAGAACAGCCCTAGCAAAATCTATTCCAAGAGTGGACCAATTCTTTTGATAAAAATAAGCATTTAGCCCATCCAAACCAGGGGCCTTATCCCCAGAAAGGTTAAACAAAGCTCTCTTTACTTCTTTAGTAGAAAAAGGTGCATCCAGTAAAGCATAATCAAGGTCATCCAAAGGAGGGCCCAAACAGTCCAAAATGAGATGCACAGCATCAGCATCACTACCAGGAGAGCTAAACAAATCAGTGAAATAAGAAACAACCAGGTTACTCATATCACTATGACTAGAAACAATTCTTTGATTATCATCTTTGAGGAACTTAATGGTATTATTCTTTTTTCGTTTAGAAGCAAAACGATGAAAAAACTTAGTATTTTTATCTCCCGCTTTCAACCAATGAGTTCTAGATCTCTGCTTCCAATAAATCTCTTCCTTATAAAGGAGAGCATCAAGCTGAGATTGAAGACATTGAAGTCGAAACCGGTTATCCTGATCAGCAAAAGGAAGATCTTGAATATGAGCAATTTCATGCTGGAGATCAGAAATACGAGACTTGAGAGAAAGATTCAAGTTTTTATTCCAGCTCTGAAGAGCAGAAATACACAAATCCTGTTTAGACAAAAAATTTTGAAAAGGATTTCTAGAACTCTGGCAAGAAAGGCCACAATCCCAGGTATCCTTTACTAAAGAGAAAAAATCTGGATTCTCCAGCCAAACATTCTCAAAAAGAAACCGTCTATTACGCTTAGAAGAAGAATTACAGCTATCATCCTTAAGAATAAGCTTCAAAGCCCGATGATCAGAACCAAAAAAAGGAAGATGATGCAAAACAGCATCAGGAAAAACTTCACTCCAAGAATCAGAAATAATAGCCCAATCAAGACGCTCCTTAACAGAACTATTTTTCCAAGTAAATTTATTTCCCTCACAAGGCAACGGAGAAAGGTGAAACTTAGTAAGAAAATTTGAGAAAGCATCCATATCCTTATTATCATAATAAGTACTACCCTCTTTATCATTATAGGATAAAAAACTATTCAAGTCACCCATTATAAGCCAAGGAAGAGTAGGTGCATTATAAAACAGTTTATCAATTAACTCCCAAGTAAAATGCCTTTGAGAAGAAACAGGAGAGCCATAAAAGCAACTAAAATGAAAACCTTCATTATCATTAAAACTAATAGTACAGTCAATATGATTACAAGAGAAATTTATAATATTAACAAAAAGATTGTCCTTCCACAAAAGTAAAAGGCCCCCTCCAAAATACTTTCTAGGGACATCAAAACCATGGTCAAAACCAAGACCATTCCTAATCCTATCAACAGAACCAGCCGACAACCTAGTTTCAATCAAAAAAAGAAGATCAGGACAATGATTTTTCACAAGTAGGGAGAGCCTTCGAAATGCACGTGTACTCCCCAAACCACGTGCATTCCAACTAATAAACCTCATTTTTCTGGGCGGGTGTGCATAGCACCACCCGCCTGTTCCATATCAGTTGAAGCAGATGAAGAACCATCCTCCCTATCTCCAGCACGAGCTCTCTTCAATTGAGACCTAACAGAGCTGCCAACAACCACTTGCTGTGGAAGGAAAGAGGGCCTTTTGACACCCGAAGCTGAAGCCAGCCCTTTCCCACGAACCAAAGGGTCCGGCTGTCCACCAGCAGCAGTATCACCAACAGCAGCAGCAGGTCCACTCGAAGCAGGCATCATCTCAGTAGAAACCATAGTGCTCGAAGCACCAGAGACCACCTCCATAGGACCAACAGTAGTAGCAACCACCAAAGAATCAGTGGAGTAAGAGGTGAAAGCAGAGGGACGCAACACAAGGCCAGCAGACAAAGCATTATCAAAGTTAGGATTAAGAGGGGTAGGAATCATAACCGAAGAGCTAGTATAAGGACTAAGAAAATGAGATCCAGAGCCGCCATTACCAGTGAGAAAAGAAGGAAAGCTAATGATATTATCCAGAAAGTTTCGGGTGGGATGATGGAGGTTGACAGCAGCATGATCAACAAGGGTAATTGCAGGAGGATGAGGGTATTGGAAAGGCATAGACTTATCAACAATTTTTTCTTTCCCTCTTAAAAGGATAGTATAGGGACAAGGGGGGTCAGTTTGGGTCTCATCACATTTTTGAAGATAAAAATGACAATACCTTTTGGTATGATCAAGTTTTCCACAAAAGAAGCAAAAATCAGGGAGCCTCTCATATTTGAAATCTATCCACTTAACAAATTCCCTACCCATACGAATGAACCTAATATTCATTCCCCTTCTAAGAGAAAGATTCACATCCAACAGGACTCTAATCCTCAGGTAAGGCCCTGTGCCCTCCTTAACAGTGTCCTTATCGACCTCAATGAGATCACCAACTTCAGAAGCTATAAAACGAGCTAGATCATGAGATTTGCACATGAATGGGATGCCATATATTTGAACCCAGAAAGGGACATAATGGAGATTATCAGGGGTGATAGGGAAAGAACTTTCAGGAGCAGCAAATATTGTGACACTTTGAGCAAAGTGCCACGGTTGCCCCTCCAAAATTCTCCCCTTATCACCCTCGCACCCAAATGAGACAAGGAACAAGCCATCAGCATGTTCAGTGACAGAGACAGGGAATCTACACTGTGATGACCAAATACCAGACAAAGTTTTCATCAAAGAGGGCCTATTATAAGGTCGAATAGTGTGTAGTTTTAAAAGGAGACTAATGGTAGTGGGAGTAGATGAAGAGGAACTAGCATCATAGGTGAAAATGGTGTTTTCATCAGGAGGAAAAACTAAAGCACTTGAAACACTATTAAGAAACTCATCCATGGTAGTAGACAAAACAAGCCAGACAAATACAGAGAAAAATAACTCAACCCAGAAATAAAGCAAAGAAAGAGGAAGATGGAAAAGACCATACCTCAATTTAACTATATAAAGGAAAAACCAAAGCCCCCGTAGATGCTTTCTCGAATAAACTCTGGTCACATCCCTAGCCCCCATTCGAAGAGGCGCAATGATGAATTTGGAGTAGATTTCGTCAGCCAAAGAAGCCTCCGCCCTCATTTTCCAATCTCCAAGAGTGAAATGATGAGAATAGATATGAACAGACAGTATTAAATGCAAAAGATTTGCAAATAAAACCTCAGGGGAGAAGAAACGCAAGGAAAGAGAAGGAAATTGAAGAGAGATAGTAATTTGGCAATAAATGAGATGGGATTGTTTGAAATGATAATAGGGCTCAGAGCAATTAATGCCCTTAATAATGAAGCTAGAGTAATTAAAACAACAAAATGGGTGAGGAAAAGAGAAAGAACCACCACTGCACTGTTCAGGGTGGACGAGAACCACCACATTCGGGACCAAGAGTACACACTGAAGACGGTTTCTCATGCCTACTAGAAAGCTCCAGAAAAAGAAAAGCTCCTTTTGTTCAAGAACACCTTTTGTATATGATTTGATTTTTAATATATTATTATTAGTTGATTATAACTTTACTCTACATTTTTTGTTATTTTGAAAAATCTTGAATATTGGTTAGAGAATTGTATTTTGATAACCAGTGAAAGAATTATTTATGTCGAGATATTAGTGTTTTTTTTTCTTTTTTACTTATTTTCTTAAATAATATTTTAGTTACCTTTTAAAATAAAAATGAGATGGACTAATAAGAGCATAACATGTGGCATAGGAATTAGTCCAGTTAACATTTAACAAATTAGTAGTAACTGAAGTAGAAAAAATGTAACGTTTAGTATTTAATCCGTAGAAAAAAAAAATGTATTATTTAAGTGTATGAAATTAAAAATTTATGCCGCAAATATCCTTAAATTTTATTTATATATTATATTTAGGTGTCGTTTGGTAACACTTTTTTTTTTAATTTTTTAATCACAAAATGAATGTAAAATTTTTGTTTTAAAAATTTTGTTTTTGAAAAATAAGAATACGTTCTGTAACCACTTTTGTTTTTCAATTTTAAAAACAGAAAACAAAAGTGTGTTCTGTAAAGTTCATTTTTATTTTATTTATTTATTTATTTTATTTAAGTTGGGTCTAGGTCCGGGGTCGAATTCGGATCTGGGTTAGAGGTCGGGTTCAGTACAAGGGTCGTGGGAGAGGATTTGAGACTTTGGGTTTTGTCGGAGCCCAAAATATTGATTAAGAAAAAAAAAATTAAAAAAAATATTGAAAGTGATTTTTTTTTGTTTTTATAATTTTGATTCTCAATTAAAAAATTGAAAACCAAAAACAGTTTTATAGAACATGATTTTGAAAAAATAAATTCACGTTTCTAATTTTAAAAACAAAAAACTGATTAAAAAAATGTTAGCAAAGGCCACCTTATTTATTTATTTTGATGAAGAATCTCAAGCATTAATTAATGAATCATCAAAACAAGCCTAAAGACCATTGTAGAACAAGTAACAACCTCTATTAAAAATAACTCGTTAGTTTTACCCGCTTACATTTTTTAGACTTTTTCTTTTTTTTTTTTTCCTTTTATTTAAAGAAAAATAAATTGACGTTTTTAATTTTAAAAACAAAAAACTGATTAAAAAAGTGTTAGCAAACGTCACTTTATTTATTTATTTTGATGAACAATCTCAAGCATTAATTAATGAATCATCAAAACAAGCCTAAAGACCATTGTAGAGCACGTAACAGCCTCTATTAAAAATAACTCGTTAGTTTTACCAGCTTACATTTTTTAGACTTTTTCTTTTTCTTTTTCTTTTATTTAAAGAAAAAAGAGTTTATCAGTTGTGCATAAGAGATCTAAGATTTATTTGCTAGTTTCAATATTATTGGATTTCGTAGCTTTCATTTATATTCTGTAACGAAAATAGAATATGGAAGCCCAGCTGGAAAAGTACCTCAAAAGTTCAAACGAAAAAAAGATTGAAATTAAACACATTTTAAACCTTGCAATCTTGATTGAATGGCTGACCATTTTCTGTATTATCAACAGCAATCAATCCACAGAAAACTATAAATTAATAATGTCATAAAAGTAGCTTTTGTTATTTGGTTTGGTTTTCCTTTTTACGAAAATAACATAGACGTATATGTTCAAGCTACTTGACGAAATCACACCCTTACCATTATTGTTTTCTTTGTCTTTGATGGGGAATCTGCATTAATCAGGCCACCCACGTATGAAATATGTTCCGATTCTTGCGTAAAAAATAATATTTACTAGTACTTAATCAATTTCTGAGGTTAATTTTCCACCAGTATTACTATCATATACGAAATATCTTCACCCTCCTCCTAGTATATAAACAAATCACACTTTCGATTCTCAACACCACATTCCCAACTCCAAAACTCAACAAAAAAAAAAAAAGAAAAAAAAGAAAGAAAGAAAGAGAAAATGGGAAGCCCTTCTCAATTTGTGTCAGCTTTAGTATTATTGATTGTCACAATCGTCATTTCGCTCCACACTGGGCCAGCCAGGGCTTTGACATTGAGTACAAAATCGAGATGGATTGTGAACGAAAGCGGGCACAGAGTGAAGCTAGCTTGCGTGAATTGGGCTTCTCATCTTGATGCGGTGGTGCCCGAAGGCCTTAGCAAGCAGCCCGTCGAAGCAATCGCAACCCAAATCTCATCATTGGGTTATAACTGCGTTCATCTCAATTGGCCTACCTACTTGGTCACCAATGACGCTCTTGCCTCCCTAACCGTCCGAGACTCCTTCAAAAGTCTTGGCCTCACCCAAGCCATTGCTGGGGTAGAGACCAATAACCCCTCCATAATCGATTCTTCACTGTTTGAAGCTTTCAAGGTGATAATATACTACGGTCACATATTAAATTTTTATATTGCACCAGCTGCTTGCTTAATTGACAAGTGTTTTTCAGGCTGTGGTATCTGCTCTTGGAGACAAGAATGTTATGGTGATTTTGGATAATCACGTAAGCAAACCCAGTTGGTGTTGTAGTGATTCAGATGGGAATGGATTTTTTGGGGACATATACTTCGACCCTAACGTCTGGATTAAGGGCCTTACTCGTATGGCCATATTGTTCAAAGGTGTCAGCAATGTCGTCGGGATAAGCTTAAGGAACGAGCTCCGTGGCCCCAAGCAGAACGTAGATGATTGGTTCAAGTACGTACATGATCACTTGCATTAATTTATTTCCATCAACAAAACTCATTACTTATATTTTGCTTCGTAATATATATATATGTGTGTGTAGGTACATGCAAAAAGGAGCTGAAGCAGTTCACTCGGCAAATCCAGATCTTCTGGTGATTCTCTCCGGTTTGGGTTATGATCATGATTTTTCGTTCCTGCAAAATCGCCAGGTTAAGCTCACGTTTTCTGGAAAACTTGTATTTGAAGTTCATTGGTACGCATTCTTCGATGGGAAGGCATGGGAAAGTGGTAATGTGAACCAAGTGTGTAAAACTGTTGTCCAAAACATGAAGGGAATATCATTGTTCTTGTTGGATCAAGGGTTTCCTATATTCGTGAGTGAGTTTGGTGTAGACCAAAGGGGTATCAATGAGAATGACAATAGGTACCTGAATTGCTTCTTAGCCACAGCAGCTCAACTCGACTTCGACTGGGGTCAATGGACAGTCGTTGGGAGTTACTATTACAGAGAAGGTGTTGTTGGGATGAGCGAGTATTATGGAGTCTTGAATGATGATTGGAGCGGTGCTCGAAATTCAAGTCTCGTACAGAAGATCTCTTCTATACAATATCCTTTTCAAGGTAATTATGTACCACGACTCTTGACCCCTAGCAATGTTTAATTAATTGAATCAATTAATGATGAAATTTGCATTGCATGCAGGTCCAGGTTTATCAGAAGTTAGAAAACATAAAGTTATATTCCATCCAGCAACAGGGCTATGTGTTGTGAAGAAATCTTTGCTTGAACCACTAACACTAGGCCCTTGCTCTGCCTCTGATTATTGGTACCATTCACATGAGAAGAAATTGACAATAAAAGGGGCATTTTGCTTACAAGCAGTTGAATTAGGCAAACGGACACAACTTAGTATACAGTGCACTGATTCTGATTCAAGATGGGAACCCACCTCGGATTCTAGGTTGCAACTCTCTACTAAGACGAGCAGCGGTGATAGTGTTTGCCTAGAGGTCGATTCTTCCAAAAATATCATCACAAACACTTGTAAATGCTTGAGGGGTAAACATTCGTGTGACCCTTCAACCCAATGGTTCATACTTGTTGACAGCACCAGGAAACCAAGGTTAATATAGTCTTTTCCTAAGATGAGAGGCCACGTTACTTGATCATTTCAGTTTTCGATTGTGGGATTCTTACAAAATATCTCAAATACTAAGTGAGATTTGCAAAGAAATTAAATAAGAGTTACATTATATTATATCTGATTAAAAGATGTTTCATGTGAAAGTGTTCTTTTTTAATTTTTTTTAAAGAACAAGATATCGAAGTGTTACTTTATTTATTTATTATTATTTTTTTTTTGTAAGAATGCCGAAGTGTTATTAAATTACTCTTGTTATTATATAATAGATCTAAGTGTTAATGTCAAAAGCTGAAGAACAAAGTAAAAGAATGCACTGTGTTTTCATTATTATTTAAGAAAGGAAATACACAAGTAAATATACACTTTGAGTGACCTTAAAAACTCATCAAGAACTAACACTAACAGAAAATTAGTTGACACTAACAGAAAAAGCTAACAATTTGTAACTGTTAACTAACTAAACCTATAATAAACTAGGTACCATTAACAATCCCCTTCAAACTTATGGTGGTAGAAAAGACCACACCGCGAGTTTGTCTCTTAAACTAGGGAACCTAGAACTAGAAATAGGTTTAGTAAGGAGATCTGCAAGTTGGCCTTCAGCAGGAACATGATGGACTCATATTTCCTTGTTCATGACCTTGCCCCGAACGTAATGAATATCTATTTCAATATGTTTAGTGCGAGTATGTAGGATAGGATTAGCAGTGCGATGAAATGCACTCAAATTATCACACCACACCAGGGGAGTAGCAGAGAGCGTTTGATGTAGTTCAGAAAGCAATGAGTTGATCCAGCTGATTTCAGTTACAGCAGCAACTGTGACAGTCAGTAGTCCCGTGATCCGTAAGGGGAAACACCGGGTAAGCTGTACAATCCCACACCGTCTGGGAAAAGTCAAGTGGGATGATTCTGAAGCTGTGTAGGTATGGGACTACACAGTTGAAGAGAGCTTAAATGGATTGATTGGTACTACCTATATCAACAAGGTGCATCTTGTTTTTCGGTAGCCCATCACGAAAGAACTCCACAGTTAAGCGTGCTTGACCTGGAGCAATTTTAAGATGGGTGACCTCCTGAGAAGTTTTCCCAAGAAGCGTGTGAGTGAGGACAAAGCACACTGGAAACACTCGTGTTGGTCTGTAGGGTCAGACATCAGTCCATGAAGCGGCCAGAGTGACGTACTCGTGTATAAGAGCCATTATTCCGTGGGTGTAAGGGCCCAATGGAGGCTTGAAGCGGGGACGTTACAAAATGGTATCAGAGCCTTGACCCAGCCGGAAGTGTGGTCGACGAGGACGTCGGACCCCATAAAGGGGGTGATTGTGACAGTCAGTTGTCTCGTGATCCGTAAGGGGAAACACCGAGTAAGCTGTACAATCCCACACTGTCTGGGGAAAGTCAAGTGGGATGATTCTGAAGCTGTGTAGGTATGGGACTACACAGTTGAAGAGAGCTTAAATGGATTGATTGGTACTACCTATATCAACAAGGTGCATCTTGTTTTTCGGTAGCCCATCACGAAAGAACTCCACAGTTAAGCGTGCTTGACCTGGAGCAATTTTAGGATGGGTGACCTCCTGGTAAGTTTTCCCAGGAAGCGTGTGAGTGAGGACAAAGCACGCTGGAAACACTCGTGTTGGTCTGTAGGGTCAGACATCAGTCCATGAAGTGACGTACTCGTGTATAAGAGCCATTATTCCGTGGGTGTAAGGGCCCAATGGAGGCTTGAAGCGGGGACGTTACAACAACAATGTTGCGATATTCAGCTTCAGTGGAGGACCTATATATGGTAGGTTGCTTCTTAGATTGCCAACCAACATTTTGGATCTACGATCATCTGGATCTGCAGCCCAGTCAGCATCACAAAAGGCTTCGAGTTACAGTGATGAAGGACATTTTAGATGCAGTCCATAATCAAGAGTACCTACTAAGTACCTTAGAATTCTTTTGACTGCTACAAGATGGGATTGCAATGGTTGATGCATAAATTGACATACTTTATTAACACTGAAAGTTGTGTCAAGTTGGTTATGGTTTCATATCATAATGCACCAACTATTGATCTATATATTGTAGCATCTTCGACTGGATCACTCCCATAGTTAGACAACCTTAACCCACTGTTCATTGGTGAACTTTGAGTTTTTACTTCTTGCATCTCAGCTTTGCATAGTATATCTTGAATATACTTTTGTTGAGAAAGAACTCATTAAGGCTCGAATTTGTACATTTTAAGTCTTCATTTATGCATATTAAATTAATATAAATTAAATATTTCATATTATTAATGGTAAATTTATTTTAGTTGAAAATATTTAGTTTATTTTAATTTTGTGTTATTTTTTGAATTTGAGCTAATGAACTATTCTCATGTTTGGATCTTTAAAATCCAACTCAATAGTTGGTATTTTTGAAGAAAAGAAGCAATGACCCAAGCCTAATGTTCTATCAATCTTTACCATCAATTATATAAGAAAAACTTACAAAAATACTGAAATTTGAGTTAACTTTTACAAAAATACTGTTACACGGAAATTTTTTCAAAAATACTATGTTTTTATAAAATACCAGTAAAACACAAACCAAAACAACTCAAAACACCAGTAGAAGACCAGTGAAAACTTAACACAGTATACTGCAGTATGAAACTTATAAAAAAACACAGTAAAAAAGTAAAAAATACCGCCTGATAGTATTTTTGTAAAAAAATGGTAAAAGTTAGAATACCATGTAAATTTCCCTTATATAATTCCAAGCTCCCACTGTCAGCTGCATATTTTCTTTTGATTTGAAAATGGGCCAAATCAACAAAACGCCCAAGCTATTATTCAAATGTAACTTCCTACAATATTGAAGCAAAAATTGGGCACGTTTTCTTCAGCGGCTCCCTTCAGCTCCAACAATAGCTGGGTCAGCTTCTCCAGCCAACTACCGCATTGTGGCCCATGTACCTGAATGTTGGGTTTTGTGCCCTAAATAAAACCCATTAAAATCTGATTAGTTATCAATCTAAGAAATTTGAAGTGATTTATGTTTGCATGAATTTTTCATGCTTATGGTTTAATATATTTTATAATATATGCACAAAATCATTTAAGTCCATACTTATTCACAATTACAGTATTGTCAACACAGTGGAATGTGATTGTGATTATATGATTCAAAAGACTAAGTCCCTGTTTCATCAGTGTTTTGGATTTACACTGATGTGATAATCAGCGATGATGTATACTTACACTTGGAGTAAGTGTTATGTTCTTTCCAGGACATTAGTAAAGTATACTAGTTTCGAATGTATGGAGTATACATTGGACTGGACCGATATTGAACTTGGTCAAGATACTATAAACTTACTGTTGTATCTTTCCAAGTCAATATCACTAGTTGATCTTAGATTAAAAGAATCTAAATCCTGATTTTCTTAGGCTCAACTCAGGAGTGCTATTCATGTTCTTTGATTTATAGGTAAGCTTACTTTTGGGTCAGGGTGATACGTATATTTTAGGTACATGATAGTATGATTGAGTGGGAGCGCTGAACATAAATATGGAATCTATAGCTTCTACTGGTGTATAAAAGTCAAGTGATGATTCCCTTCGAGCTTAGTTAAATAGAAGTAAATGGATGAGCTCTTGTTTTAGTGACTATTTCTTAGATCACTAAAACATCTTTTACAGGTAGCTAAGTGTTTTAAGGGGCCAAATACATTGAGGGGTGAAAACGGTAAATTTATCCCATCTCGATGTAAATCATCTATATAGAGGATCTTTGATCACATTAAGATTATAACAATGGTTAAATGAGATAGCATATCTATATCGTGGAACATATAGAATGTTCTATATAAGTCTGAGAGTGCAATTCTAAGTTCTAAGAGTGGATTCAACAAGGAATTAATAAGTTAGGAATTTACTTAGTAAATTCGGTTCGGCTTATTGGAAGCTCTGCAATATAGATCCATGGTCCCCATTCTAGTTGAGACCATATTGCTTGTAAGACTCAATAATTGATTTATGATTAATCAATTATAATTCTAAAGCTAGACTATGTCTAATTTATGAATTTTCACTAAGCAGGGGTGAAATTGTAAAGAAAAGAGATTCTAGGTTTATTTATTAATTAAGAGACTCTATATGTCTAATTAATAATTATAGTAAATGACAATATTATTTAATAATCTATTTTAGTTATTAAATAATTTTTTTTGGCATTTAAATGGTTAGAATTGGAAAATTGGCGTTTTTGAGAAAATAGAAATAAAAATTCTGAAAACTGCAAAATCCAAGTGAGGCCCGCTAACACCTATGGCCGGCCACTTGATTGGCTTTTTCCAATTAATATTTTCATTATTTTAATGCCAAATAATTACTAACCTAAACCTAGTAGTTGCCTATAAATAGAAAGTGATGGCTCAGTCAAACATAACAGTTTCTTAAGATTGCCTTTCAGAAAAACTGAGCCTTCCACTTTCTCTCTATAGCCGACCTTCTCTCTCTCTCTCTTTTCTTCTTCATAATTTTGAAACCTCCTAGTGATAGAGTAGTGCCCACACACAGCAAGTCGTACCTCAATCATAGATTGGAAGACTGTGAAGGATCACATTCAAAGAGAAGGACATTCGGGCTCAGATCTTGATAATACTCTGCGACAGAAAGGATATAAGGGTTAGAGATCTGACTGGAAGGAGACATATTATTCCGCTGCAACCAATGTATGGTTTTCTTAACTTTATATGTGTTTATTATCGTTTTAGAAGTTCATATTTAGGGTGTTAATCAACATACTTGTGAGTAGATCTAAGATCCTGGTAAAATAAATTCCAACAACTGGCCTCGGACCCATGGTAATTGATTTGCTTGCAAGAAATTTGGACTTAAAACGATTTTTATGTGATTTGGATGGTTTCATTTTGATCTATGTGTTATATGATGATTGATTGATGTTTGGGAATTTTCGTGAAAAATAATTGAAATTCTATTTCTGGAATTATTTTTATTGGATAGTTTGGGAAAAATTAAGTAATTTAATTTTTTACAGAACTCAATTTCGATATTATTTGAATTAGTTATGAATTTTTGAAAATCGGAAAATATCGGGATGGTGTCACCCACCCTACGCTCGCGGATGAGGGTGAAAACCCTCGGCTGCACGCGCTCAGACACGAGCTCGACCGAGCTTCCTCGGTCAGACAAGATCTTGTCTGAAACTCGTCCCTTGCGCGCGCGGACAGGCTGCATGCAGCCTCCTGCGCCGAGGGACCTCAGTCAAGCCTCCCTGCATACGCGCGCTGCAATGCATACTGTCCGTACCACTTGCAAATTTTTTCATTTTCTTCGATTTTTCATACTATTTCATGGAATTAACTTCCGATTTTTTGTGTAGTTTTGTATTTTGATTTTTACTTTTCAATTTTCAAATCTAATTATCAGAAATAAATTAATTTGAATTTTTTAAAATTAATTTTAGATATTAGTGTAATTTGAATTTGAAAATAGGTAAAAATCTATCTTTTTGCTTAATTTTTATCTTATTTTTAAATTTGATAATTTTATCTTATTTTTTAAATTTAAGGTCAGATATTAAATTTTTAAATTAATTTTTTTAAAAAAATAATTTGACCTTATTTAAATTTAAAATAAGATTACTATAATCATGATATTTTGAATAGAAATAAGATATTTTGCTAACTTTTAAATTTTGTTTTTTTTTTATTTAAATTAAATTATAAAATCAGACAAGGATATTTATTTATCATTTTTTACTTTATTGAATATTTAATTTATAAAATAACATGAAATTTTTAAAAGTGGTTAGCAAATTTTTTGAAATGATATTTAGGTTAGTTGAAACCTAATTTTTCAAAATTGTAGGTTTAATTTTAAATATTATTTTATTTTAATTTAAAATCCAAAAATATTATTTTTTATTATTATTTATTATTTTCGAAATTTAATTATTTAAAATTAAATAAATCCTACTTCCAACTATCTAGTTCAACTTGTTGCAGGAGTATGTGTTTTAGCTTATGTGTAAGTTTTATAAAACCTATTATTGCTTGATCTAAATTGCCATGGTTAACTTGTTGACAGATCCAATGATCTGATTTTAACCCACGGTTCAATTGTCAATAGGTCAAGTAAATAATTTGTAACAGGTAAATTTTACATTCTTCTTTCATCTGTGTATGACCTAGAAACATGATAGGGTCCATCCAAATCTATGTGCCTGTGTGAGCCTATATGTTTATTTTAATATAGATGCATATAGGTTGTTGCTAAATAAAATGTCACACCCTGATAGATTTTATTTAGGTCCATTTAGTTTTTGGACCTATTCAATTAATAACAGTTATTTATTTTAAGGTTAAATTCCTCTCTTTTGGGCTTTGTGTGAGAGTTGGGGGCCAATAGAAGTGGGTACGACATACTAAACCCAGCTCTCACTCACATGAACTACCCCAATTGTGAAGGCCCATTTGCCTGATTTGGATAACTGTGCTAGGTTAATTAAATTAGTTTAACCTAATAAAATTAATTAGCAACATAATTAACTTTTAAAATATATGAAATTTATTTTCATTTTAATATTTTAAAGTTAATTTTTAAAAAAACACTCTTAGTTTTAAGATATTATTTCTAGATAAACTATTTGTATTTTTCTTGTATTCAATTAAATAAAGAATTTTAACTAACTAGATTCTTTCTGAAGCTTATTTATTAAATATTCCTATTTAAGTTATAAATTAGTTATTTTTAACTGATTTTTCTTATTAAACTTAAATTTGAATATTTTTTGAATATAAAATTAAGTTGAGGAATTCTAGGAATTGGTTATTGAAGATTCTTGAGATATTTTTTAAGTTAGTTTTAAACTTAAAATAGAATATTTTCAAAATTAGGTGGTTACAACTTAATTTTGATATTTAATTGAATTTAAATTTGAAAATATTTAAGCTTATATTAGATTCTTTCTATAACAACTTAAATTAGATATTTTTCAAATTTTTTTTGAAAAGATACTTAGTTAAATTGAGATATTTTCTAGATAGTTATTTCTAGACTACTTATTATTTCTAATATTAAATAGGAAAATATTATACATTGTGAAATTAATTATTTTATAATTAATTTTGGTACAATTCAAGTTAAGAATATTTTTTCTAGTATTAAACTAGAGATTAATAATTAAGCCTTCTCTATACTTAATTATTTATTTCTTGAATTTAATACATTTAATTAAATTGTAAAATTAAATATCTAAGTTGATTTTCATCATGATACTTAAATATTTTTTTTCATGACACTTAATTAAATTAAAAATTATTTTAAGTTGAAATTTTTTTTACAACTTAAATTTGAATAATTTTTAAAATATATTTTATTTATTTTATTACTCAAATTCGAAATTGCATTTAATTATGCAAGATGATTTTGAATTTATCTTCAAAAATAGATTAAAGTTGTAAATTAATTATTTATTTTAATTAATTTTTGAACCAACTTAAATCAATGATTTTTTCATTTAATGATTAATTTAAAATAAATGAACTAAAATATATTATTATTAGAAATTGAATTAATTGGTCAAAAAGAAAATCTAGATAGATAATATTTTTGCTTGAAGTATTTTTCTAGTAATTATTTTTTAAGTATTTCAAAAATAGTTTAGTTTTATACTTTCTTTTTCGAAATACAATAAATATATTCTTATGAAAATTTAAATTTGAGTTGCAAATTAATTTAAATTAATACAACTTAAATTAAATGATTTTCTTAATATTTATTGGAAAATTAATACTAAGATGGAAATAATTCAATTTATTTTCATAACCATCTAAGTATAATTTTATAAATATTAAATTAAATTCTATTTAGAGTTTTATTCTAAATTTGATATTTAATGAATATATATATTATAAATAATAAAAGAAAATACATTTTCAATAATGAGCTTTATTATTATTAAGATATTCGATCTCCATTGTTGGTTTTACATAGCTTTTGTTTTAGTGAGTAATCCTCCCTAATGGAGGAACGTTCATTAGCAAGTTAGCACTGTTTAATCTCGAAAGATAAGTATATTTGTAAGTGTTTTATATTAGTATTGATCACCCTAATGGTGGCGACTGTATTTGACTTACAAAATATGAACAATGGTGGAAGCTCATAAAATAGGAATGACCTTGACTCTCGCCTAAACGGGACAACGTCGGATTCTCTTTTCGATCGAATAAAAGGTTGCTAGAATATTTATTATTTTAGCTGAGCTGACAACTCTATTCAATGGATGGTAGCTTTGACTCTCGCCTAAACGGGACACTGATATCAGTTTGTTGAAAACCTTAGAAATTATTTAGGATTGTATTTTTAGTATTTTCTCTTGTCATTCCTACTTGCTATGTGCTAATAATTTCTGAATTGGATTTTGTGTTAAACCATAATTGATTTTTATTTATTATTTTGTAGTATCCTGTATAGCCATGTTAAATCCCATGTTATCACTCTTGACTGAAAATAAGCTAAATAGATCTAACTTCACAAAATAGAATGAGAACATTAATATTGCTCTCATAGGTGAAAGTGCCCTGTTTGTGTTAACTGAGTCGTCTCCTGAACAGCCGGGTGACAATGCAGCTAAAGTTGTGAAAGAGAAATTCAAGCGTTGGCAGAATGCTAACAATAAAGCTCGGTACTTCATGCTTTCCAGCATGGTTGACACCTTAAAAACAAGGTTTGCAAAAACCGACACGGCTACAGAAATTATGACGAAGTTAACTAAGCTATTCGGTATGGCATCTATTTAGTCTCGCTTTGACGCGACTAAGAAATTCATCAATTCACGGATGGAACCCCATCAGAATGTGCGTGGTCACGTTCTCCTAATGGCAAGTTATTTCCAGGAAGCCCAGAATCATGGTGCTGAAATGGATCGGACAACTCAAGTAAGCCTTATCTTAAATAGTCTGACTCCAGCTTTTCTGCCCTATACATAAAATTATGTCATGAATAAAAAGGAGATAGACTTTCATGCGTTAGTCAATGACCTTCAGACATATAAAAAAATTGATTGGAGGACCCAAGAAGAAAGGGAGTAAACCTCAGAATTCTGGAAATGGTAATGGGGCGATTAAACCTGAGGCACACGTAGCCTCTACTTCAAGACCCAAGACAAAGAAGAGGTGGAAAAATACCAAGAAGCGAGCTCAAGCTGTGAAAACAGTTAAGAACAAAAAGGTGTTGGGTTTTATGCCCTAAATAAAACTCTTTACAATCTGATTAGTTATCAATATAAGAAATTTGAAGTGATTTATGTTTGCATGAATTTTACATGCTAATGGTTTAATATGTTTATTACTTTTATACACAAAATCAGTTAAATCCAGATCATATGTTTATTCACAATTACAGTATCGTCAACACAGTAAAATGTGATTGTGATCATATGAATAAAAAGACTTGGTCCCTGTCTCATCAGTGTTATTGGATTTACAGTAATGTGATAATCAGCGATGATGTATACTTACACTTGGAGTAAGTGTTATGTTCTTTCCAGGACATTAGTAAAGTATACTAGTTTCGAATGTATGGAGTATACATTGGACTCGCCCGATATTGCAACTAAGTTAAGATATTACAAACTTACCGTTATATATATCTTTCTAAGTCAATATCAGTAGTTGATCTTAAGATTAAAAGAATCTAAATCCTGATATGCTTAGGCTCAACTCAGGAGTACTATTCATGTTCTTTGATTTATTACTTAAGCCTACTTTTAGGTCAGGGTGATACGTATATTTTGGGAACATGATAGTATGATTGAGTGGGAGTGCTGAACATAAATATGGAATCTATAGCTTCTACTGGTGTATAGAAGTCAAGTGATGATTCCCTTCGAGCTTAGCAAATAGAAGTAAATGGATGAGCTCTTGTTTAACTGACTAATTATTAGATTACTAAACACCATTTACAGGTAGCTAAGTGTTTTAAGTGGCAAAATACATTGAGGGGTGAGAACGGTAAAGAAATCCCATCTCGGTGTAGATCATCTATATAGAGGATCTTTAAATCACAATAAGATTATAACAATGGTTAAATGAGATAGCATATTGATATCGTGGAACATATAATATGCTCTATATAAGTCTGAGAGTGCAATTCTAAGTTCTAAAAGTGGATTCAACGAAGAATTAATAAGTAGGAATTTACTTGGTAAATTTGGTTCACTTATTGGAAGCTCAGCATATAGATACATGGTCCACATTCTAGTTGAGAACATTCTGCTTGTAAGACTCATTAATTGATTCGTGATTGATCAATTATAATTCTAAAGTTAGACTATGTCTAATTTTATGAATTTTCACTAAGCAGGGGTGAAATTGTAAAGAAAAGAGATTCTAGGTTTATTTATTTATTAATGGACTTTATATGTCTAGTTAATAATTAAATTAAATGACAATATTATTTAATAATCTATTTTAGTTATTAAATAATTAGTTTTGGCATTTAAAAGGTTAGAATTGGAAAATTAGCATTTTTGAGAAAATAGAAATAAAATTTGTTAAAACTGCAAAATCAAGTGGGGCCCATAAACTACACCATGGCCGGCCACTATTTGTGGGATTTCAAATTAATATTTTTATTATTTTAATGCCAAATAAGTCCTAACCTAAACCTAGTAGTTACCTATAAATAGAAAGTGATGGCTCAGTCAAAACACAAGTTTTTCATAACACACATCATTAGTTATCTGACAGAAATTTCACTCTTCAGAAAAACTGAGCCTTAACTAGTTTCTATACCTGGCCGAAACCCTCTCTTCTCTTTTCTCTTCATAAATTTCTACCCTAGTGAAAGAGTAAGTGCCCACACACAGCAAGCAGTAACTCAATCATAGATTGGAAGACTGTGAAGGATCAAACTCAAAGAAGAAGGACATTCGGGCTCAGATCTTTATTATACTCTGCTACAGAAAGGATACAAGGGTTAGAGATCTGAGTGGAAGGAGACATTAATTCTGCTGCATCAATGTAAGGTTTTCTTAACTTTATATGTGTTTAATTTATCGTTTTAGAAAGTTCATATTTAGGGTGTTAAACAACATACTTGTGAGTAGATCTAAGATCCTGGTAAAATAAATTCCTACAAAAGGCTGCTGCTACCGGTGATGCACAAAAAGGAAAGTGTTTCTACTGCAATGAGAAAAGCCATTGGAAACCCCAATGTCCTAAACTTCTTGCAAAGAAACAAGGTATTTCTTTCTATAAACTGATGAGTTTTAGTGAATTATTATCCAATTGGATTATTAATTCTGGACTATTAACCTTGTTTATTTGTTTTTCTTCTTATTATAGCCCAAGGTGCTTGAACTCAGGTGCTATCTTAGTGAGTTGAATCGGAAAGCTAGAAAAATGGGTGGAGTTCGTCCAAGATAAAGATGAAGCTCATTTATTCATTTATTTATTTTTGAATTAATTGTTTTAGTTTAAAAACAATTTCAATTTCAATTACTAGTTTGGGATTTTTATTCCCTATTTTTCTCATAATGTTGCAAAACAATTTTTCTTTAATTTTATAATTTTTCTTTTACAAATAAATTGTAATTTATGAGATTGAGCTTTATCTACTTTATCTTAAACAACAATTACCAATTATATTTATATGTTTGTATGTGTAAGTGTTTTTATTATTGGTACAAATTCTATAATCTTTTAAACTCTTCATAGAGTTATTACTACATAAACACTAGAAATTATTTCTATATTTATGAATAATTGTTAATTCTAAAACAATTATTAAGAATTTGTTTAATAAAAGGATCTTTTGATCTGATAGGGGTGGAGAAAAAGTTAAGAATAATATGCAATTCAACGATCTTTTATATCTAATGAACTCTGGATTATATTCAACTCCACTTAATCTCTATAACACTTCATGATCTTTATAACCTTTAGGGGTGGATCATAATCTTTATACACTTAGGGGTGGACTTTAATCCACAGTACTCCCTGTAACACATATTTTCTTTAAACATGGACGTAATATAATAAATTAGCTATTATCAGAATAAATCCTTGATCTTGATTATTTGTTCCAGTTTAGTTTAACTGTTGTAATAAATAATGATACCAATAAAGTTCTTTGATAATGTATCACACTACCTTAATTGAGTGGGAGAATTTTAAAATTCTTTACCCATCTTCATTTGGTTGACACTTGTGATAGGAACTTAAGAACACTACTGAGAAAGCAAATCTAACCATTCATGTGGATAGAAATAACTTATAAGAATTATGAGAATAAGATAGAAGAATTCTTGCATAGTCTATTCGAATGACTTGAGCCAAGATTTCTAATCCTCATAACACTTTATGGTATCTTAATTTGATTACTTAATCTCTAGCAAGTATTTTTCAGTTCAAATACTAGACTGCTATGTTGATGATTTAGTCTTAAAAGAAACTTACAGTTTCAGACTAATACAATAAGTCACAACTAGATATCCCTCCAAACAATAGTAAGAGGTTAAAAGTATTATTTAACTAGACATCTATTATTGAGTGAGAGCTATCTGAGATGTAATCAAATAAGGAACGTTAGGAGATACTCAAGAAAGATTTATGAAAGTGATCTATATGTTAGATATTAAGGAACTGTATATTAGTTATCCTTATATCTACCCCAACTCATTCAAGAATTTGAGATGGTGGTTACTCTGGGGTGGAGGAGTTACTCTACAGGAGTGTAAAAACCCTTCTATAATAATTCAAGCTCTACCAGAAAAGATTAATAACTTTGTAAATTCGAAATTACCAAAAAGTTATTTTACTGAAGAAAATTCTACATTGTATTATCTCAGTTCCAAATTTTAAAATATGAGAGATATGTCTTCTGTTTATTCAGATGTACTTAATAAGCAGTAAGAATTTCAGTATCCCTAGATGAGTAAAGCATATAGTAAAAGATGTTTCATAATGTTTTTATGAACTTGTTTCCAGAAGTTTGGGTGGATTCAATTATACTACACTTGATCTGAAGATCAAGACAACAGATTGATTGGAATGCACAATTTGTTTTATGTTAGTGCAAGTGGGAAATTGTTGGGTTTTGTGCCCTAAATAAAACCCATTACAATCTAATTAATTATCAATCTAAGAAATTTGAAGTGATTTATGTTTGCATGAATTTTTCATGCTTATGGTTTAATATATTTAATAATATATGCACAAAATCAGTTAAGTCCATACTTATTCACAATTACAGTATTGTCAACACAGTGGAATGTGATTGTGATTATATGATTCAAAAGACTAAGTCCTTGTTTCATCAGTGTTTTGGATTTACACTGATGTGATAATCAGCGATGATGTATACTTACACTTGGAGTAAGTGTTATGTTCTTTCCAGGACATTAGTAAAGTATACTAGTTTCGAATGTATGGAGTATACATTGGACTGGACCGATATTGAACTTTGTCAAGATATTATAAACTTACCGTTGTATCTTTCCAAGTCAATATCACTAGTTGATCTTAGATTAAAAGAATCTAAATCCTGATTTGCTTAGGCTCAACTCAGGAGTGCTATTCATGTTCTTTGATTTATTAGTTAAGCCTACTTTTGGGTCAGGGTGATACGTATATTTTAGGAACATGATAGTATGATTGAGTGGGAGCGCTGAACATAAATATGGAATCTATAGCTTCTACTGGTGTATAAAAGTCAAGTGATGATTCCCTTCGAGCTTAGCTAAATAGAAGTAAATGGATGAGCTCTTGTTTCAGTGACTATTTCTTAGATCACTAAAACATCATTTACAGATAGCTAAGTGTTTTAAGGGGCCAAATACATTGAGGGGTGAAAACGGTAAATTTATCCCATCTCGATGTAAATCATCTATATAGAGGATCTTTGATCACATTAAGATTATAACAATGGTTAAATGAGATAGCATATCTATATCGTGGAACATATCGAATGCTCTATATAAGTCTGAGAGTGCAATTTCAAGTTCTAAGAGTGGATTCAACAAGGAATTAATAACTTAGGAATTTACTTAGTAAATTCGGTTTGGCTTATTGGAAGCTCAGCAATATAGATCTATGGTCCCCATTCTAGTTGAGACCATATTGCTTGTAAGACTCAATAATTGATTTATGATTAATCAATTATAATTCTAAAGTTAGACTATGTCTAATTTGTGAATTTTCACTAAGCAGGGGTGAAATTGTAAAGAAAAGAGATTCTAGGTTTATTTATTAATTAAGAGACTCTATATGTCTAATTAATAATTATATTAAATGACAATATTATTTAATAATCTATTTTAGTTATTAAATAATTAGTTTTGGCATTTAAATGGTTAGAATTGGAAAATTGGCATTTTTGAGAAACTAGAAATAAAAATTGTGAAAACTTCAAAATCCAAGTGAGGCCCACTAACACCTATGGCCGGCCACTTGATTGGTTTTTTCCAATTAATATTTTCATTATTTTAATGTCAAATAATTACTAACCTAAACCTAGTAGTTGCCTATAAATAGATAGTGATGGCTCAGTCAAAAATAACAGTTTCTTAAGATTGCCTTTCAGAAAAACTGAGCCTTCCACTTTCTCTCTATAGCCGACCCTCTCTCTCTCTCTCTCTCTTTTCTTTTTCATAATTTCGAAACCTCCTAGTGATAGAGTAGTGCCCACACACAGCAAGTGGTACCTCAATCATAGATTGGAATACTGTGAAGGATCACATTCAAAGAGAAGGACATTCGGGCTCAGATCTTGATAATACTCTGCGACAGAAAGGATACAAGGGTTAGAAATCTGAGTGGAAGGAGACATATTATTCTGCTGCAACCAATGTAAGATTTTCTTAACTTTATATGTGTTTATTATCGTTTTAGAAGTTTATATTTAGGGTATTAATCAACATACTTGTGAGTAGATCTAAGATCCTGGTAAAATAAATTCCAACACTGACGCTACCAGTAGAAGCACAACACGTGTCCTCTGTCTCTCATTCCCATTTTCTCCAGCTGAAATGACAAGCATGAACTACTCTTTCATCAGCTTTTTAAGCCATTTTCTCCACTAGATAACACACGAAAAATATGAATTTGGGAGCAAATGTTCACTGTAAATAAGAGTCCATGAGAGTATAAAAGGCATCAGATTTTAGAGAGAGTAGAAAATTATTTTGTCATTTTATTTTTCTCTCTTATTACTATTTTATCTATACTTATTTTAGTGACAAAAATGAGTGTATTAGAATAGTAATATTGGTGAGGTTAGAGTGTAGTTTTTGTAATTCTTATTTCTATTATTGATATTGATTCTTTTGTGCTTCATCTCCATATCTCATTTATTAAATTGTTCTTCATCTTCTAATTTTTCTTCCAAAGTTAATAGTATCTTTTATATAAATTCAGTCATGCTTTTCTTATGTAAGTTAGGCTATTAATATTTTGGTATATTTATTATATTGTATGTCGTTTACTGCATTCTGCCAATAGTGGTATTTTGTCGATTTATGATATATAATATGATATTTTGTTAAGTTAGAGGTGAGATTCAATTTATGCAAGATTATTTAATTTGCGCTTTTATTATATATATCTTTCAGTTGTAATTAATGGTGTAGAATTGCAACTGCATTTTGGATTAATATCGGTATTAGAATAAGATTTGCATAACTACATTTCTACCTTACCAAGCTTTTTATCTGATCACACCCTTTCACTCACCATTTTATTATTTTTAATTCATTCACATTTCTATCATTTTCTACTTACTAAACTAATCTTTAGTGGTAATTTACCTCCCTGAGGATACGACATATAGCCCGTTTACTACCGCGACCGCAATGTAACTAATTAGGCGACATCAAGAACCATACCATCTGATGTATAAATAGCCTGAATCCCAAGGAAACAATTCATGACACCAAGATCTTTTAGTGCAAATTTAAAGTTTAGAGCAGCAATTAAAGAGGAAACTTTTGCAGGGTGACTTCCTATGATGAGGATGTCATCTTCATAGATGAGAATATAGATGGTGATGGTTTCTGTGATGAAAGTAAATAGTGAATAATTTATCTTGGCTGGTTTAAATCCAAGCTAAATGAGAGTAGTAGCCACCTTCTCAAACCAAGCTCTAAGCGCCTGTTTGAGACCATTGTTAGGTTATTTTTAGTATTAATTTTAGATTAAGTTTAGTATATTTTTAATTGAGTTTTCATCGTGTTTGGAGCATTTTTACGCTTGTTATCTTTTATTTGTGCAGATTTAAAATAGAAGAAGATTAGAAAAATATCAGAGAAAACGATGGGAAAAAGATAAAAATATCATGATATTTAAAATAGCTGAAAATTCAAATCTGATTAGATTTTGGAAAAATTCAAAACATAAAAGTTCTATATCTCTCTTTTATCTTTCCGCAACATCTTGAATCGTCCAATTCCGAGCAATATTGAGAGAGTTATGGCCAAAATACTATCAGTCGACGCAGTAGAAAAATCACCTCCAACACGGGCCGCAGCATGAAGTACGAATTTCAGAGACAGAAGTCAATACTGGAGGCATTCTGCAGAGGGTTTTCAGCATTATTTTGTTCTCTATCTTCTTCTCTTTCTTAAAGTTAATATGTGTGATTTTGCTTCCATGAACTTGTGTAGCTAAACACTTTATTAGGGTTAGATGGAAATTGTTTAACATTGTTTTATGGTTTTAATATGATTTATTTTCCCCCTAATTTCTATGTATTTTATTTCATTCGTACTTATTTACTTTTAATTGTCTGGCCACCAATTAACTGTCTATGATTTTTATTCGAGATCTGAGAAGTGAGTGTCAATTATGCTATAGTAAAATAAAACTGAATTTCGATATAGGGCCAGAGTACCTATATGGTTTAGATAGCTTATAAGGTTTCTGTGTTTAATACCTGTTGCATGTTAAATTTATCACGAGAGTAGAAAGTTTGCATGTAATTGAGATTTATATATCTGAGAAGACTATAAATTACCTTAGTAAACATGCTATTGCATAGAAATTAATATTACGAAGATAATCATATTAGGTCATAATCAATAGAAACAATTTAAATCGAAGCCCTAGTTTTTATTAACTGTCCATTTTCTTGAATAATTGTTTCTTACTAGTTCCTTATTTTTAATTCTTTCTTAATTTCCATTCAACCAAATAGAAGTAAAGGTTTAATTTTCACGTACTTAACTGCACTCCATGTGGGATCGGCCTCACTCCTGGTGAGTTTACTACTTGAAACGATACGTACACTTGCGTGTACAAAATATCGCAACAACCATAGATTGCCTTGTGTAATTTGCACACTTTGTTGGCATATTTAAGATCAACAAACCCTGGGAGTTGAACCATGTAAATGTCTTCATTAAGATCCCCATTAAGGAAGGCATTATTCGCATCTAGTTGCCTTATAGTCCAAGTTTTAGATAGAGCAATGGTGAGAACCATTCTTATGGTGACAGGTTTTACCACAGGGCTGAATGTTTCATGAAAGTCAAATCCAGCTTGTTGATGATATCCTTTGGCTACAAGCCTAGCCTTAAGCCTATCAACAGAACCATCAGCATTTTCTTTTACTCGAAACACCCATTTGCAACATATAGGCTCTCTAATGGGGGGTAGATTAACTAGACTGTATGTTTTATTTTTCTTCAAGGCATTATTTTTATCAGCCATAGCAGCAAACCATTTAAAATCCTTTAAAGCACTTTTGACTGAAGCTAGAGTGAGAGAAGCCATTAGAAACTTTGGCTTTCTGATACCTGACTTGCCTCTTATTTTCATAGGATGATTGATAACAATGGGATCATCAGAAGTCTGAGTAGGCTGATTAACAGTGAGATCACCTGGTGCAGCAGTAGGTTCTTGTGTAGGCACAATAGTTGGAACTTGAGCAGGAGCAAGTGCAGTAGACTCAATATAAAAATTTGTGGTAGAAAGTTGAGGCTGAATAGGTAAAGAAGCAATCAGTTCCTGATTAGAGGAGCCACAAGTTGCTGCAACTTCTATGTGAGCATCTACATTATTAACATTAGTTTGTGTCTTGACAGCAGTGTTACCGGTATTCAAAACATTGGTAAGAGGTTGATTAGGAGCCTGAGGAACAAATTGCATGGATTGGTTGAAGCAAGGAGGAGGAAATGGATGAGGTATCCTATTGGGAACAGCTGAAGTAGCAGGCTGTGAGCTTGAATTGGAAGTAGGATTTTGTGTGTTTTGTGATGCAAAGGGAAAAACAAGCTCATCAAATAGGACATCTCTAGAAATGTACACTCTTCCATCATTTGAAAGATATTTATAGCCTTTGTGACCTAGGCTATCCCTAAGAAAGGTGCATGGTTGAGACCTATATTGAAGTTTGACCTTGTTAGATGGTCTAAGATTTGGATAGTATAAGCAACCAAACACCTTGAGGGAAGAGTAATCATGTTTGACATTAAATAGAACTTCTTAAGTTATTGATAAGTGGAGAGGGCATTCTGTTGATGAGAAATACAACAGACCTGTAAGTCTCATCCTAGAATTTAAGAGGCATACTAGCCAGAGAAAGAAGAGTTAATCCACTCTCAACTATGTGCTTATGTTTCCTCTTCACAATTCCATTTTATTCATGTGTGTGAGGGCAAGAGACTTTGTGAACAATACCAGATTGTTGCAGAAAGTGGGTCAATAATTGTTATTCTCTTCCCCAATCAAATTCTATTTGCATGATGGGTAAGCCTAGTTGAAGTTCAACTTGATTTTTAAACCCTATTTGCTCGACGTATGTAGCAATGGTAGGATCCATTTGTTTGAGCACCTCAAAATGTCTATCACATTTTGTCTTGTTCCATGCGTAAGCTACAAGCCATATTTTCTTGTTGCATACATTAGTCTTGAACTTGTGAACGACATTCATAGTAATATGCTTAAAGCATGCACAGTGGCATGCTTCTGGGAAAACAGCCTCAACAACATGTTCAATGCTTTGATGCCTATCCGATATGAACATAAGGTTTTCAACCACCCCAATGGCTTTCTTTAACTACCACAAGAAATACTTCCAAGAGTCGTGATTCTCACTGTTAATAATTGCAAAGCCTACCGAAAATAATTGGTTGTTTGAATCGTACGCAACAACAACTAACATTGCGCGCCCATACTTTGTCTTCAAGAATGTTCCGTTAATACTAATCACAGGATGACAAAACTTAAATCCCCTCCTACAAGCATCGAGTGACAAAAAATAGTACTTGAATCGGTCATCCTCTCTCACAATGTCAGTAATAGTACCTAGATTCTTCTGTTCTAGCATGTAGAAGTAACCATATAACTTCGTATAAGATTCTACTGGAGTACCCCTCACATACATAAATTCATTCTCTCTACACCTCCAAGCCTTCTCATAACTCATATTGATGCCATACTCATCAAACATATCCCTCTGTATGTCTTTTTCCTTGTAGTTAGTTCCATCTGATGTGTACTTGTTCTTAATAATGCGCCTAATAACTCACGGTGCTACTTGACGGTGATTAGAATTTCTAAGATCCAGGTTACATGTGTGTTCATTGTGGAACACAGTAATCTCAAACATTTCACATGTGCCTTCTTCTTCCCCCTTAATTTCCATTTTATAATTTTCATCCATGCAAGTAACGTAAAACACATCAGTGCCAGACTTACTTACATCCACTCAAAATTCTTTTGCAGTACATACCTTCCCACTACATTCTTCAATTCTTCTTTCTGTTTTGTCCAACTTGCCAAGATATATCTCCCCTAAAGGCGTGCCACTAAGAGATATTGTATACACATTATTTTCTTATATGTCTTATCTTGTCCACATAAGAGGTCTCAATTTTGTAGAAACTGAAGGAGTACTTATAGAATGACATGGCCAATTACTACTAGCTCCTGGTATTTGGTAATTCTCACTACGGGAGGGTTTTCTTTATCGCTCTCCTTGGTTACTTGGAGTTAGTTTTATCCTCAGGGGAGGTACCTCTATAGCCACATATTCATTCCCACCTAAATATACCTCAGGATCGTTGTTGTAAAAGGGAGCATCAAACTCATCTGAATGACCAAATGCAATATTGGCTCTGTGATCATCTATATTAGTAGAAAGTTGCCAATTCAAACCAACCCACAGATCAGTTTCAGGGACAAAGGTCCCAACCAAACTTCGAAGGGTTACAGTTGGGGGAGCATTTGGGGGAGTAGGCTCTAAATTCACATTCTTTCACACCTTAGTCACAAATAGTGGCAACAAGTTGTCCACTCATTTTGGCCTTCATGCTCAAGAACACTCGTAGTTGACTATCTTTCACTTAAACCTGTGGTGGAAACTTGGTGTCTTTCATGTACATGTAACAAAATTCTAATTTCAGTTCATACACCAAATAATCCACATCCAACTCTTCATACAAAACTTCATGCACTTTTTCTAATGTAGTGTCAATGTCAAACATCATTGTCTTACTTTTTGGGGAATTGAATACCCAGTTAAAACCCTCCATAGTCCAAACATCATCATATAGTATAGGCACAAATGCAATTGAATCTATCAAAAAAAAAACCACAAACAAAACAAAAATAAACAGAAAACATCAGCATATCATATCTCACAATAATTGCACATGAAATAAAACATATTGCATAATGTCGCAAACAAAAGGCAACAAGATATCCATAAAAAATTAAACAATATCCCGCAATAATCACACAAGAAAAAAATATATCGCATAATGTCGCACAAGAAACACAACAAGTGAAAATCACGCAAACATCGCGCAAAAATTGCCCATAAATCGTATAAAATTATTGATTTCGGTTGCACAAAATTGCAATAGCATCGTTCAAATGTCGCATAGATTCATCCATAACCTTTGAAAATTGCACAAAATTGCCAATTATCGTTTAAACATCGCAAAAAAATAAAAAACCAAGAAAAAAAAATACAAAAAATAGATCATAGTCTACTTTCAAATCAAAACACAAAGTGTACAAAATACAATCAAGAATGTGCATATCCATACAAATTACAATAAATATAATAAAAACTAATAATATTTTTCATAAAAAGTACTTACCCATTGCTTTTGGGTGAGAAAAATGAATGGGGACGTTGGTTTAGTGTGTGGGAGGTTCGGCCTGAGGTCGTGGTGGAGAAATGAATGTCTGGCCTGAGGTCTAAGGTCGTGGTTGAGGTCCGGCTAAGAGAGAGAGAGAGAGAGAGAGAGAGAGAGAGAGAGAGAGAGAGAGAGAGAGAGAGAGAGAGAGAGAGAGAGAGAGAGAGAGAGAGAGAGAGAGAGAGAGAGAGAGAGAGAGAGAGAGAGAGATGAATGAGAGTTTTTTTTTAGTTTTAAAGAAAGGTATTTTTGGAATGAAAAAGAATTAAAAAAAATATTTAAAAAATTTATAATATGATAGTATAGTTATAAAGCTTGTGTAATTTTTTTAGTATAACATGTTAAATTCCCTACTAAAATATACATATAAATAAATTACATTTTAAATATTTAACAATATATATGAAAATTTATTGAAAAAAATAAATAAATTAAATTATTAAAATAAATAAAAAAGAAAATATTTAAAATTAACCAAAATAAAATGTTAAAAGAATATAAATAAGTAAATATAAAAGTATCTCTAATAGAAGTGTAAATAAGTAGTGAAAAGCTAAAATATACCTCATTTAACAAAAAGTGTGCTCTATTAATGGTGTGCGAAAAAGTGATGTAAATTTGGCACATAGTAAATTTTATGCCAAATTTAGCACAACATTTGCTATGATGTAAAATTTATATTACAATAAATGCACTACTTTTTCATTTATATTCATGTCATTTCTATTATTTTATTAGTGTATTTAACTATTACATTAAATTATGAAATATTTATATTATTTTTTTTATTGTCTTACACATTAAAATAATAATAATAAAATTGATTATAAAGTTATTAGATTTTATTTTTTTTAATAACATATTAATTAGATATTAAATTTTACATCAAAATTTTATAATAGTGCATTAGAGTACAAAGCTAAAATTTTGGTGTAAATTTACCACAAAACTATTTTTTGTGCCAAATATAACACAATTATACATCTTCCATCGGAGATGAAGCAACAAAATTACCATTGCAGTACTTAGGGCTCGTTTGACACAACTTTTAAAAAAGCTAAAAGCTGCTTTTTCAAAAAAACTGTGACAAAAAAGTGTTTGGTAAGCAGCATGGCCGGCCGTAGGGTGGGGCAGCCGGGGTTGAGGCCCCTGGCCCCACAATTTTGGAGGCCCCGAAAAACTAAAATTAACAATATATATAAAATATATATATATAAATTTTGGTTCAACAATTTTCATAAAAAAGCTTACAGCACAATTTTGGTTTCAATTGCAATTAATAAAGTTGATGATCTTTCTTCAAAAGAAAAATAAATAAATCAAATATTTTTAAAAAAATAACTAACAAGAATAGTATAACTTAAATAAAAAGTACATTTATTAATTTATTTAACTTCTTAAATTTATAAAAACTTATAACATATATTAAAAAAAAATTAACATAATTTTTTACATAGTATTGATTTTTTTTTTTTTTATATAAAAGTCCTAAAATATATAACACTTCAATAAAGATGCTATTAATTATAATCAAATATTACATTAAGTTTGGTTATGTGTGAAAAAAATTATTTATTATATGGAGATAAAATAGTTAATTATATTGTGTCAATAATTCAATAATAAATAATACCTCAGAGCAAAAATAATAAAAAAAATATTTATTTTAATTTTTTATAAAAAAAGGTCCCGTTTTCGATTTCGCCATAGGCCTCTTAACACCTTGAGACGGCCCTGGTAAGCAGTTAAAAACCAGCTTATTGAAGAATTTATAGAAAAGCTACCGCTGGTACAACCCAACCTTTAGAAAAAACTATTTTGATTAAAAGATTCTATAATAAATTATTTTTACTAAAAATTTATTTAATTATTTATTATATATTATAAAAAATAAAAATAATTTTAAATGAAAAAATATTTAAAAATAAATAATATTTTAATTTCTAATTTTTTTTATTTTAAAAAATATTTTATATTTATATTTGTATTATTAACAAATAATATGAATTTATGTTTCTTATAATCTACAATTTTATCTTTTACAAATGATAAAAATATAATATAAAAATATTAAAAATTATTTTTATCAAATGCATATAAATTTATACTATAGAAAAAAATAATTAAAAATATATTAAAAAATAAAAATTTTATATAACATATTTTTTTATATATATTTGTGATTATAACGAACTAGATTAAAATATTATCATTATTATAATAAAACTTTAACAACTCGCAGCACTTTAAAAATTATAATTTATCAAACACTTACCTCAGATTTTCTCCACAATTCTGCTACAGTTTTTTTTCTTCACAGCACAGCTACAACTATTTTTCCCACAGGACAACTGTACTAAACTGGCGTTTAGTATTGTTCAAGTTTAAAGAACACTTTGTCAAAAGTTATGTTTTGCGGATTAATTAGTAAAAAAATGTTTAAGAACCAATTTTCAAACATCTATATTTACTACGATACAATTAAACCTCATAATTATTTCTATACACAGTTTTTTTATATAATTTTAATAAAATAAAATTGTTTGGAAATATAAATAGACAATGTTCATACACACAGCCGCCCAGTCGGCCCAGCATATCTGTATTAGTCTAATTAATTATTGCTCCTAGTTTTTAAGTTACTGTTTGTCGTTGAACTGTTAATGCTTATTTAGTAACCGATGTCTTTGGGGATTGGAACACGTAGAAGCTGCATGTGCTTAAGTCCTCCTCTTTTGTCTCGCTCAACTTCAATTTCCCACCGTAATTACCAATTTGCCATTATTACGCACTTTCTGCCTTATGCTGTGCTGTGGTCACACACTTTTCTCATTTTGTTTTTTCGCATTTTACACAATTACCCTTAGTGCCTATTTGCCAGTCTACACCTCGCCCGGTAAAGTCGTCATTCCTCAGACGTATTTCTTATAACATTTTCTTTGATTTGGAGCGCTTTCATGATTGAAGACCATATATTATTTAAGAATATTTGCATAAAATTTTGAATTTTAATTAAGCTGTATAATGCCAGTGTACCCATACGAAATTATTATACCTAATAATAATAATACAGACAGCAATATAAAGGGCAACATGGTAAATCCCTTTATCTAATTGTTTGTAAAAGTATTGTTCGAGTAGAATACTTAGAAAGACTCCAAAACCTTGTCATCTGCGTACGATAGTAGTAGTTTCGTCTTCATCATCCGTCCCTACATAATTTGGGAGTTTTATTTATTTGAATTGTTTTTATTAAATTTTCCTGAATTTCTCACCAAAAACTGCTGACTGCTTTAATAGCTCTTCTTCAATATCACAAAAGTTCACACCCTTGTCTGTCTATCACTAATACCGCCATTAAAGACCACTTTTCTTGTTTTGATTGCTCCTCCTACACGTCATACGACCCTTCGTTTTAATGTTTTTCAGAAAGCAAAGCCCTCCAGCTTCATGGACGGCGGAGAAGAAGAAGAACTGTTACGACAACAGCAAAATCAGCAAAGATCAATCACCATCAGTAACTTTCTTCATTACTAATACTCTCAACAACAATCCCCGCCTCAAATACATTGTTTTCGTTATCCTCTTTCTCTTGGCATGGTTTCTTCTCCTCTCCTTTCGATTCCCACTCACCAAAAACGACAACAAAATCTTACACCCAGTTGAAATACTAACCAAAAACGACAACAGATTCTTACGAAAACAAGCTGAACTACCATGGGTCCAGACTTGCCAAAACGGCAATCTGTCCATCTACGTGTACGATTTGCCACCAGAATTCAACATCGCCCTTCTCCAACGCTGCCGAAAACTCAATGTCTACACCGACATGTGCCCCCACGTCGCGAATCGCGGTCTGGGCCGGCCCATCACACCACTGGGCTCGTCTTCGGCGCCGTCCACCTCAACTAGGCCCAGCTGGTACGCCACCCACCAGTTCATCGCCGAGATGATCTTCCACGCGCGCGTGGAGAATCACGCGTGCCGGACGTGGGATCCGGAGCGGGCAACAATCTTCTACGTTCCTTTCTACGGCGGTCTCGACGCGTCGAGCAAATTCCGCGAAACCAATCTGACGGAGCGGGACGCGCTGTCCGTCCAATTGGTTGACTTTCTCCAAGAGAAGCCGTGGTGGAAACGGAACCACGGTAAGGACCACTTCCTTGCTCTAGGCCGCACCGCATGGGATTTCATGAGGAATACAAAGGGAAACGACTTCGGCGCCAACTGTCTCCTCAACCTCCCCGCCGTTAAAAACATGACGGTGCTGACAGTGGAGAGGCAGCCCTGGCAAGGGTCAAACCAGCACGGTATTCCTTACCCTTCATACTTCCACCCGTCCACGTGGCAAGAGGTGCTTACGTGGCAGGAAAAGGTTAGGAATTCGAAGCGGCCCCACCTGTTCTCGTTCATCGGTGGGCCCAGGAAGGGTCTGGAGAAGGCGGCCATAAGAGACGAGTTGATCACTCAATGCGCTGGGTCGACCCGGTGCGAGCTCTTGAAATGCGGGTCTAAGTGTCACGACCCGGCCCATGTGATTGGCGTCATGAGCCGGTCCGTTTTCTGTCTCCAGGCGCCCGGGGACTCGTTCACGCGGCGGTCAACGTTTGACTCGGTCCTCGCCGGTTGTATTCCCGTGTTCTTCTCGCAGCACACGGCATATAGCCAGTACCGGTGGTTTTTGCCGGAGGATACAAGTGAGTACTCGGTCTTCTTCGATGAGAAGAGCGAGGACAGCCGGAGAATCGAGGAAGAGCTTGCCAAGATTCCTGGAGAGAGAGTGGAGCGGATGAGAGAGAAAGTTATAGGGTTGATCCCGAGGTTGACGTATACACACCCGAACGCCACTGGAACCGGGTTTGAAGACGCCGTCGACGTGGCTTTGGCGGCGCTTGCCAACCACGTACAGTTCAAATTAGCTTAATTAATTAGGTTTTAATATATTATTAATTTTTTTTCCCAGTTTTAAATAAATTCATGAGTTACAGTACAAAAAGAGAATTTCGAATATTTCTTTAGGTTGTTTTGTATAATAAATGCATTCCGGTGATTGCCGACACTTAACTTCAATTCTTTTCTTTCATTTTCCATTTTAGTGTAAATAATTAACTAACGTGTTTTTTATTTCACTTTGATTTCTATGTTATTTTGTGTTAGTGAATATTTTTGTTCCTGTCTAGCCAATTACAATGATTTTCATGGCTTCCACTTATAAACCACCGACAGCAGAAAGAAAGAAAAAAGATTAAAGAAACAAATAATTAACATTTATCCAAATGAACATTGCAAAGAAAAAAATTATCCAAATGAATATTAGTCATAAATAAATACAGAAGCGCGCGAGGTGTAAATTGCCAAATTTAAATAGATAATTAAATGGAAACTCTCGTTAATTTAATTATTATTATTATTTCTTAGTAAAAGAAAGACTAAATAAAAACAGTGCTCAGAAAATAAAAGAAAAAAACCTTAAATAGGTGTAAAACCAAGATAATGGTATTTTTTTTAATAATAATAATAATAAAAAAACAAAGATAGTGGTAGGAAACTGCGAGGTCCACTCATTATTGATGTTATGGAATAAATAAACCAATGTGGTCTAGTATAAGACTCCACTTCAAACACGTGTGGTGTAGTAGGAATTAAAAAATATCAAATGCAAACGCAACTAGTGCATGATTTTGTATGTATATATAGAAATAAACAGGTCATTTTATACAAGAGGATTCTTAGAAAAATGAAAAGAGAAAAGTGCAAGTCAAGAATTGGTAATTCATGTTGACCACCGACAAGGAGTAGTGTATGTAGGGAACTTGAAAGAGAGCGACTATTCAAGCAGTGATTTTATGTAGTACTAGTATGTATAGATAATTTAATCCCACTTCAATTCGTGTGTAGTCACTTAAAAAGACAAATGTAGATATAAAATGAAATGATGGGTTGGAAAAAGATAAAGTAATAGATGAATTTGTATATAAATCTATAAAGAAGCCACTCCAACTACGTCTACGATAGAGTATCACCATTAATAGAATCCTATATATAAAAATGGTATATTATTATTTTCTTAAGCTACTTTTAACAAAATAATACTTTTAATAGTAATGCAAAATGTGTTAAATTTACCATACTTGTTAGGCCACACTGCTCAATTTATTAGACCACAATCTGTAGGTACTGGTTTACACCTAATACTACTACAAAAAATAGTCAACAATATTATACTCAATTTATAAGAGATGGTCTTGTGCATTCCTAAACTAATAAATTAAGAATTATGATGAATATAGTACATTAACACAGCACAACAACATTTAAATAGGGTTGATTCCAATGAGGAGAAAACACATGTAAGCTTCATCTAAAAAAAAAACACATGTGAGTAAGCAAGTTGGCTTATTCAATATTTTTCTATTTATTTAATTCGGCAACCTACCCCAGAAAAATTCCTAGCTGAATGTTTAATTGCATAAATTGCGGCAGTGTATAAGAAACTCAAAATATCTCATTCAACTATTGACAAAATTATAGATTTAAATCCAAATAATTCCCTAGACGTTTTCCATATACACAATCAAGCTTCGTACCACACTCAAAAACTGAAAAAAAAAAAAAAAAAAAAAAAAAAAAAAAAGGTCTCCTGCACTCAAAATTTTAATTTTTTGTTTTTCTACTTTTTCTACACTTGGGCTTTCTAAACATGAAAAAAAATTGGAATAATGTTTCAAAAGGAATTCACAATAAAAGTTAAGTTTGAATTTGACACAAATATCTTTCATTTTCTTCAATATATGACAAAGGGGAGGATATTTGACAATTGAACCTCAGAAAGGGTACTTGTTGATGAACGCTTTCCTTGCTCATCTTTCCCGTTCTGTTGTTGCCAACATGCTTCGATATAAGCTTCGAGTTCTACTGTTCATCTTCAACGAGCTGCACATTGTATCCATGCTTTAGGTCTGTACAAATAAAGTATTTTAGCATAGTCTTTAGACATCTATGACTATAAAATTAAACACAATACAACAGGTGTTTAGACTTTTTCGTTTGATTTAAAAAAGAGACAAGTACTATTATCTTCGAAGACAATATTAACATGGCTGTAGTCAATGCTATTATGGAAATAGATTTTGATCAGCCGATATATGGTTGATAAGAATAAGATGAGCAGTACCCAATTAGATAATTTTACTATTTAAGAATTTATTCAGGTGTCCCATAATATATAGAGATATAATGAGCTGAATTATTAAACAGTACCTTTCACAGATGGTTTGTCATATTTATCTTTCCTCTCACCCTCATTCTTCCATTCACTATCATCGTCATCATCGTCGTCACCCATTTCATCCCTTCCATCATTGCCTATATCACTTTCACTGGCTGTCTCCCATTCAGAATCATCAGTTTCTTGCCCATAAATCTCACCAGCATCACCCTCACAGTGCACACCGCCATGTTTGATGGCTGCCTCTCTAAACAGCCATGCAGCACGCATTTGCTTTTTGACTAATCTTTCAGCATAGTCAGGAACCTTATTTTGCCTCAGTGACAGATCAGGATCATTTGATTGAGAACACTCATTTATAAACAGAATGGCGTCTAACAAGCTCTCTTTTGCTAAACCAAGCATGTCATACGCCTGAGCTCTTCTCCAAAGGCTTTTGGCATGACGGTTAAGAGGGTTGTGAAGACATAGTGCACGTGTAGCATCACTTATGGCAGCAACCGGTTGTTGTAACAGTAGATAACACTGAGCACGGTTACTGTAAAGAACAACTCTCTCCTTTTTGGATCTCACAGGACACAATGACAGTGCTTCCGAATACTTTGATGCAGCTCCAGCTATGTTTCCCGAGGAGAACATAGAATTTCCTTCAAGCTTGACTACTAGTGCAGCCGCTTGTTTAATATGGAGATCCTCTTTGGGCATAGTCTTTTCCCACTTCAATCTCTGTCTGGAACTTAATAGTTCTTCAATAATTTCTTTAGTGCGACTGCTTAGAGAGTTACGACCTGTCCCTGATGACTGAATACATTCCTGAAGAACATTAACAATGGAGTCTCCAAGTTTCTTGTGATCACCTAGTGTTGTGATTTCAGCAAGGTCTACAAGTGTCGGTACTGCCTTATCAATCACCTATACAATAAATGTACTAGCATCAGGATGGTATAGAAGAGTTTGAAGTAAAAACAATCCAGCAGTCAGATCTGTTATTAGCTAAGTATGATGTGAAAATTTGGTAAGAGCATATTACAAGTACTTGGCCACAGTATGCCGCATGCCAAATATTTGCTAAAAATTAGCCTAAATAAGATGACACTCCCATTTCAAACAATAACATTGAAAAAATTCTTTAGTGACATGTTTTCATACAATGAGAATAGAGCTTTCCCATTTTAAAGCATCATGAGAAGGTTTATAGACTACACTATCTCACACAATAGATGGATCTGAATGAAACTAGCAAGCTCAAAACTTTCCTTCTGCTCCTCGTCAAACACATAGGAGAGAAATTAAAGCATTATCTAATTATGTAAATAAATATATCTAAGAAAACAGTCACCTGCTTCAACAAAAAAATAAGCTTAAGAAAGCATTACTCATGTCATGTTTAGTGAGGCACAATACACATAAATAATTTGCCTCACAACCTTTAATCTTGCACTGGCAATATTATATGGGTTTCCTAAATAATTATTTTACTACTATGTTCCTTCCCTGTTGTTTCGGGAACAGAACAAACAAAAATGTTATGTCTTTTCAACATCAAAAGAGGGCACAATTACAGTGACAGTAAGATACATTGTGAATAACAGCAAACTTCTACAGGCATAAAAAATAGGTTAACTTACTACTAAAACTAAGAAAACAATATAAAAACATAACAAAAATGAAGGGCTATACAGCTAAGAGATGATGTAAACGGCTCATTTAGCACATGACACTCACCTTATGACATGTATTTGGATCTTGAAGCAACCAAAGAAGACAATCAATAGCCATGTATTGCCAATCATCTGACGACCGAGCAATGTTACATAACGCTTCAATCATACCCGGACAGCTGGCAACAGGTCCTCTCCCCAGCTTATGATGACAAATTGTTCTTAGTAAACCTATACCAGCTGGTGAATTCTCATTAACAAGTCCACCCCACATGCCAGGTAGCTTTATCAAGAATTCAGGCTTGCAAATGGTAGGAAGAAACTCTGGTTTGAAAGCAAAACAGTTGATGAGCTGCAGCGACCAGCACTGCAACTGGCTTGCCCACTCCTCTGCCTTCCTGGATTCCATTTCGACCCCACCCATGCCGCGTGTGAGCAAATCACAGTGATAGCTTAACCTTCTATCAACATATTGGTAGAAATGTGAGTATACTATTTCCAGTGAACTCGTTGCTAGTTGAATCGAAAGTTCAAGAATTTCACCATGACTAGCTACAGCAGAAAAGGTGCTGCCATAAGTTGCCAAGTGTCCTAAAGCTCGAACAGCTACTCTCTGCTCAACCCAAGTTAACCTTCCCCTCAAAAGTTCAACCAAGGGAGGAATAACCCCTGCGTGCACAGAGTTTTCAGCGAATTCTTCCATGTTCATGGTATAGGATCCAATGATATGTGCTGCATAGTAAGGAATGTATATATTCTGGTCATGTGAAAGCCAGCGACGATTCTTTAGACCTTTCCATATAAGTGCAGCCATGCATTCAAATATCCCCAACTCAATGAACTCAGGATCATTTGGATGTGCCATGGCAGTATTCCAAAGGCCACTGATAGGGAGAACCTGACCATCATCATCCTGCGCAGGGAGGTCCCTAAAAAATTTCAAGATGCTTGCTCTACGTTTGCTCGGATTACCTTCCTTCATGACACAAAAGAAGCATCCCGGGTATGGACAGTCAGAAGAAACTTTATCCATGCTCAGAAATTTGTTACTCGATATTCATATAGCATCCACCCAACTCTTCAATTGATATAAATCCACTAAGCGTGCCAATACTGCATGAAATGGCATGTTGTCTTAGCATCCAGCAGAATCTCATGTCCAATATAAATCACAGTACACTAACTGATAATGACAACAACAATAAGGAATGACTAACAAGCTTCGGTTCCTTAACCATATTGTGCGTGCATAAATCAATTTTCATATAACATGTAAGAGTATTCCCATTCTATAAGCTCGTGAATTTCAAAACACTAATATTCCCAATCCTGCGATACTCTGTTTGCAAATCCTGAAGTTTTCATACTAGTTAAATATCATTTTAAAAGATCAAGCTACTTTCCTACCAGCCAAAGAGTGAAATAACAACTTTAAACTGTCTACAAGTTCAGTTGATGTCAAAATCAATCATATTACACCAAGTAGTAACTAATACATATCAAACTATAAAATTGTTGGTACTTATTTTATCATTCTCAAGGGGAAAAAAATGTACTTTCTTCCCCAATATAATAATTATAATAACAATTCTACTTTAATAAATAAAAATGAAAACTTCAAACCATTTCTTAGTAATCCGTGATAGAATAGCTGACGAATATGCCACAAGCACTACAATTTCTCTATGAAATTTTCAAACAATAAGCGAGTGATTTTCTCACTCTGAAAGCAAGTAATAATCAAATGAAACAGATCTAAAGACTACAACTTTATGTAGAGAATTACACATTTCCAAAGAGACAGATCAAAATAAGAACAAGAAGATCCCAACCCTAACTTCTCCCACCTGTAAACGAACTTCAAATCCCATGAAAATCAATACACTAGCACACTAAACCTTCAAAGAGAAAAGCCTTTAGATACTAAAAAAACAATCAGAAACAAACCCATGGAAGAAAAAGAAAACAGATATCAAATAAAACAGGAATACATACCTAGAATAAGTACTTTTGAAGACTGGAGATGAAAAGGAAAGTGCTTTCTCTCTCTCTCTCTCTTTCAGTCTGGGAGGGAAAAAGCTTATTACTTTGCTTTCTTTGACTTTGATTAGCTGAGCTCTTCTTCTTCTTTTCTTTTTCACTTCAGTCAGGGCTAAAGAAGTGGATGTGAACGAAAATATGGGTGAAACGACGGCGTTTTAAGGGTGCGTTTGATTCTGACAGCCGGACAAGATCATTTGCTGGGCTATGTATGAAACGTTGCACTGTTCAAACATTTAATACTCAACATACTACTACTTACTACCATTGTCTGAAAATATTTCGCTTCCTTTATAAAGTATTTAAACTCTACCACGCTCTATTTAACAAAAAAAAAAAAAAAACTCTACCACGCTCTCATGTTTCACGCGCTTACCTTAAATTACAGAAAAGAAAAGGCAAAATTATTGTTCTTTTTTTTTTCTTGAGAGAGAACAAAATTTTGAGATCATGTAGTACATGAATACTATATGTATAAAATCTCACCTTAAAAAAATCTCTAAATACTTTTTTTTTTTCTTCAAGATCATGTAGTACTATTTTTGTTTTCATTGTTTTTTAAAGATCATATGGTAAAACAATAAATCATACAGCACATGAATTTAGATTTTTTTTCCAAAAAGAAAATATTGAATCTCTTTAAATTTGAAATAAATTTTCTGTTCAGCCGTTATTTTTTTTTTTGTTTGGTTTGCTGATTTTTTTTTATATATATACAAAGTTTTTTCTTAATCAATTACTTGTGATAGTAAGATAAAAATAAACATGTGGAATGTGTTCATACTTCTTTTTTTCATTAACGGTACTTTTCTTTTTCTCTGATTACCTTAACGTCGTACTTACCATATAAATGTTTATTTTGAAAAAAATAAAATTAATTAAATAAATTCCATCATAGGCAATGTCAATTGAAGAACAAGCCAAAATTGATTCCAAAATACAATCAAGGATTCGCCACCAAACATGCAATACAGAATGAAAATTTTAAAACCCAATTTAATTATAATATTAACTAACGAACTATAAGTGGACAACTACAAGGCAATTTATGGGAAAGCTAAAATTAATGTAATTTTATGGTAAATGCGAGGTGTCGATTTAGATAGAGTTTTTCTGTATAAGTCCCAATTTTCATTTCATAGTATTAGCTTACTGTTATTTCTATTGACAGTTAATTCTGTTAAGTGTTTTATTAGGTTGATTAGTTCAGTCTGTTAAGTTAGTTACTTGGTTAGTTTTTTCTTTTGCTATTTGCTGTACTTGTATATATATACCTCTGTAATCTTCATTCCAATTTAATTAATTCAATTCAATCCTTCTCTCTTGTCAATTTCTCTCACCACTCTCTGCCTATTGGAATATGGTATCAGAGCGGAGAATCAAGATTCTCCTCTGATCTCCTTCGCTTCCGCACTTTCTTCCTGCCAAGCCGTGCTTTCTTCTCCGGCAATGGTGGTGCCCTTTTCTATCAATCTACTATTTGTTCTTTGCTGATTTCTTTCGTGAAATCGTGTCCTCTCTCCCCTGGATTTTCTTTCCAGTGTTCTCTTCTGATCTGCTATGTCGAACAACAATCAAGAAGTCGAAGCTGAAACTGGAGTTGCAGCTTCTGCCGTTTCTGCAAATCAATTCATCAATCAAAGAAGCCCTTTGGAGGATCCCTCAGATCCTTATTATCTCCACCATGGAGACAACCCTGGTAACATTCTTGTTTCTCAACCTTTAACTGGACAAGACAATTACATATCATGGAGCCGAGCTATGCAACTTGCCATTTCAGTCAAAAATAAATTGGGATTCTTAGATGGTTCTATTTCTAAACCTAATCCTTCTGATTTTAATCTCTATAATGCATGGATTAGAAATAATAATATTGTGATATCTTGGATTCTTAACTCGGTTTCTAAGGAAATTTCCTCTAGTTTACTCTATGATGAATCTGCAGCCGCCATTTGGACTGACTTAAAGGTTAGGTTTCATCAAAGAAACGGGCCACACATATTCAATCTCAGGAAAAGTTTGATGAATCTTCGACAAGAAAGCCAAAGCATCAGTATATACTATACCCGTCTCAAGACTATATGGGAAGAATTGTCCAACTATAGGCCAAACTGTACCTGTAATGGATGCACCTGTGGTGGTGTAAAGAAGCTCCAAGAACACCACCACATGGAGTACATCATGTCCTTTCTAATGGGACTTTCGGATCATTTTTCTCAGATTAGAAGCAGCATTCTTTTGATGGATCCACTGCCTGAAGCCAATCGAGTTTTTCATTTAGTAACTCAGGAAGAAAACCAGAAAGGTAATCTTGTCTCTGCAACTGATTCGAACTCTAATATGGCTTTTGCGTTTCAGACAGATAAAAACAACACTTCCAAACCTGATACTCAAGGATCGAAAAATAATCCTCCAAGAAGAAATAGACCCTTTTGCACACACTGTAATGTGCTTGGTCATACTATTGAAAAATGCTATAAAATCCATGGATATCCCCCTGGATACAAGAACAAATCGAAAGAAGCTTCAGCAAACCAAATTCAAACCAGTACCGATTCAAAAATACCTGGTGAGGAAGGCCACACTCTCCTGCCACAACTTAATGCTCTTCAATATCAACAACTCTTGAATCTTCTTGCCAATCAACAATCTGGTATGCCCACTGCCGATCCTAGTTCTTCCACAGGAGCTACAGGTATCATACTATCACACCATAACACAACACCAATAAATGAATCTTGGATAATCGATTCTGGTGCAACTCGTCATATATGCAACAATATTAATCTGTTTCAGGCCATTTATCATACAGTAAAAACCAGGTTGCTTCTTCCTAATAATGAATCTCTTTTTGTCAATAAAAGTGGTTCCATAGCTATTAATGATGATCTAACTCTCACTGATGTCCTTTATGTTCCAACTTTTAAATACAACATTATTTCAGTCAGCTGCTTGACAAATAATGGCTTCATTACTATGAAATTAGATACTGACAATTTTTTAATTCAGGACAAGCACAACCGGAAGGTGATTGGCAAAGGTAGTGTCATGAATGGTCTCTACATGATGGATACCCCTATGCATACTGCTCATGCATTCTCTGTCTCGGCTGAGCTATGGCATTCTCGAATGGGACATCCATCTCCACAAAGACTTGCCCTTCTTAGTGATAAACTGAATTGTACTTTTAATTCTTTACACAAGAATTCTCCCTGTTTTGTTTGTCCTCTTGCTAAACAAAGAAAGTTACCCTTTCCTAATAACACTTCTATTGCTAATAATAAGTTTGATATTGTTCATTGTGATACTTGGGGTCCCTATCATATCCCTTCTCATTCTAATTTCAAATATTTTCTTACCTTGGTTGATGATCATACAAGATTCACTTGGATCTACCTTTTAAAACACAAATCTGATGTTATTGACATAATTCCTCAATTCATTTCATATGTTAAAACTCAATTTAAGTGCATAATTAAACGATTTCGTTCTGATAATGCACCTGAACTTGTGTTTAAAAATCTTTTTGCCAAACTTAGAATTATGCATGACTTCACTTGTGTGGAAACTCCTGAACAAAATGCCATTGCTGAAAGAAAGCATCAGCACCTATTAAATGTGGCCCGTGCCCTTTTCTTTCAAGCAAACATGCCCATAAAATTCTGGTCTGAATGTATCATGACAGCAGCCTTTCTAATAAACAGAACCCCCACTCCCCTTCTTCACAAGAAAACTCCTTTTGAACTCCTCTTCGATCATACCCCAGATTATTCTAATCTCAGAACTTTCGGGTGCCTAGCCTTTGCTTCTACTCTAAATGCCAATCGTACCAAATTTGCACCAAGAGCCACACCTTGTGTTTTCATAGGGTATCCCCAAGGAATCAAAGGTTACAAATTATATGACTTAAATACAAAGCAAATTTTCATATCTAGAAATGTATATTTTCATGAAAATATTTTTCCTTTCAAGACACTTAATACAAATGTTGTTAATGATGATCCTTTCTCTCATATGGTTTTCCCTTCATCTCACTTAACTAACACATATGTGAGTGACTTCTCTACAGATCATCCTTCTGCATCAATGCATACTAATGCACCTGACTATATCCCCACTGCCACAGCCCCTGCTGTCCACGCAAATCCACCAGCTGCTGACACAAACCATACACCAGCAGCTCCTATCGACATTTCTGGTGCACATATGCCTACTGCTACTGCTCCTGCCAATCCAGAAAATACATCAGCAGCCCCTACCACAATTTCCCTTGCACCAGAACCTACTCACAATCCCACTGCTCCAAATCCTACAGCAACAAGAAGAACCTCTCGTCCAACCAGACCCCCTACTTATCTACGGGACTATGAATGCAATTCTGCAATCCAAGACCAATCTTCTACTCCACATCCATTACATAAATTTCTTTCTTATGACAAACTTTCTAAATCTCATAAAGCGTTTATTCTTGCAGTTACTGCTCTCTTTGAACCAAAAAATTACAAACAAGCTAGCCAATACAAGGTGTGGAATGATGCTATGGACAATGAAATTTTTGCTCTCCTCAAAAATAAAACTTGGACCGTGATCAAATTACCCCCCAACAAAAGAGCTATTGGATGTCGTTGGGTCTACAAGATCAAATATAATAGTGATGGCTCGGTTGAGCGATGCAAAGCTCGTCTTGTTGCTCAAGGCTACACCCAACAAGAAGGGTTAGATTTTTTTGATACTTTCTCCCCTGTCGCCAAGATGGTCACCTTCAAACTTCTATTGGCTATTTCCTCCATCAAGAATTGGCTGACTCTTCAACTTGACATCAATAATGCCTTCCTCAACGGAGATCTTCAAGAAGAAGTCTACATGACATTACCTCCAGGCTTCACCCCTCCCAACACTGAAGACAACTCCAATTTAGTTTGCAAACTTCATAAATCCATCTATGGTCTCAAACAGTCTTCTCGACAATGGTATAAAAAGCTTTTTGATGCTCTTTTAACCGAAGGCTTCTCCCAATCACAAGCAGATTACACTTTATTCACCAAAGGATCCCATAACACCTTCATTGCTCTACTCGTCTATGTCGACGATATTATTATCACTGGACCTAACATCAACTTGCTGCATCAATTACAAGAATCTCTTCATGCACAGTTTCAACTTAAGGCCTTAGGACCTCTCAAATATTTTCTGGGATTCGAAATTGCTCGTTCTCCTGAAGGTGTCTTTCTCTCTCAACGAAAATACACACTGCAGCTCCTTGAAGACACTGGTTACACAGGCAGCAAGCCTACTAAAACCCCTATGGATCCTCGAAGTAAGCTTCATGATCAGCAAGGCACTCTCTTAGCCGATCCCTCATCCTATCGACAACTCATAGGAAGACTACTGTATCTCACTCTCTCCAAGCCTGATATCACTTTCGCTGTGAACACTTTGAGCCAATATATGTCTTCTCCTCGGACACCTCACTTGCAAGCAATTAACCATCTTCTCAGATATCTAAAAGGGAGTCCCGGCCAAGGTTTGCTTTACAAATCCAGTTCTCCTTTACACCTCCGTGGGTTCTCGGACTCCGACTGGGCGGCATGTCCAACAACTCGACGCTCCATCACTGGTTTTTGTATCTTCCTCGCCGATTGTTTAGTCTCCTGGAAAACAAAGAAACAGAACACTGTTTCTAAGAGCTCTGCAGAGGCCGAATATCGTGCTTTGGCTAGCACAGGCAGCGAAATAACATGGATTCAGTACCTCCTGAATGATTTCCAAATCCCTCAGCCGACTCCTGCATTTATATACTGCGATAACCAGTCTGCAATCCACATAGCAAATAACCCCACCTTCCACGAACGAACCAAGCATATAGACCTCGACTCTCACTTCATCAGAGAGAAGATAAAAGCTTCCACTATTCGACTAATTCCTGTCAACACAACTTTGCAGTTAGCCGATGCTTTTACCAAGCCGCTTCCCTCTCCTACTCTTCTTTCCCATGTCCGCAAGATGGCTGTTGATGATATTTACAGTCCATCTTGAGGGGGGGATATTAGCTTACTGTTATTTCTATTGACAATTAATTCTGTTAAGTGTTTTATTAGGTTGATTAGTTCAGTCTGTTAAGTTAGTTACTTGGTTAGTTTCATCTTTTGCTATTTGCTGTACTTGTATATATATACCTCTGTAATCTTCATTCCAATTTAATTAATTCAATTCAATCCTTCTCTCTTGTCAATTTCTCTCATCACTCTCTGCCTATTGCAATACATAGGCTTGTTAATATATAGTGTACACATTACATAAGTATGGAATGGAAGACATGAGTATGTTGGTGTTTAGTTAGAGGTAATAAAATCAAAAAGAATAAACATGAATGACTTAAGAGTAGGTAGCAGGGCTCATGTCCAATGCTCCCACCCAAACACAAAAAATCTTAGCAAAAAGATTTTAAATTTATTTTTAAAATAATATCATATATATTTTTAATTTTAATTATTGTTTATTTTTAAAGACACTACATTTAATCTTTTCCAATTATGTTTTCAAAAAATTATATTTTAAATTTTTACCACTATATATATAAATAAAAAAATTATATTAAAAAGTAAAAATTATATTATTTATGAAAAAAAATTTGTCTTTACTTTTCTATGGAATTTTTAAATAAAGTAGTTTGTATATGCGTTTTATATTTTGTTTTCCTTTTTATGAGTTTTATGAAAGTCATATTTTTGTTATTTTTAGCCCAATCCTCATATTTTAATTTTTTTAAGCTACAGCTACTGTAGCGAACTTTTTGCATGGAGCTAATTTAGTACTCATTGCTTACCGTCATTGCATATGCTTCAATCAATCACACATTTTGTCAATCTCTCTTCATTTTCCTTTCATTTTCTCTCAGCTTAGGATTTCCTTATTTTCTTCTTCTTCTTCTTCTTCTTCTTCTTCTTCTTCTTCAGTGTGCTGGGTTGCCATTAACGATCGAAGCAAGTTTCGACTCCTGTTGCGTGTGTGTGGTTTCTTCGTTTGATATCATTTTTGAGCTAGATTGCTTGGTTAACTGAGGTATTTGTTCATTTTTTTCATAGTTTTTGTTGTAATTTCTTTAGTTTAGTGATTAGATTTTTTTTAATTTGATGTTTGTTGTTTTTTTTTTATTTTTCGTAATGTTTTTGCCATGATGGGTTGGGATTTTAGGTTGTTTTTGGTGTTTTGGTGTGTGTTCTTTCTAATTTTTACAAAATTTATTCCCTGTGGTTGATCACTGTTTTATTTAGTTTATTTTTTTTTAAGTTTGTGTTTGTGTTAATTTTTTTTAGTTTTGCAGTTAATGATTGTTAAATCTTCATGATTTTTCTAGGGTTTTTTTTTTTACTTTTTTGTTTGTGTTCAATCGGTTTGTAAGTATTTGTGTTTGGTTTAGTTTGTTCTTTGTTTTGATCTTCATGAATTGCATACATTTCAGATTTTATTAATGATTTTTAAATGAAACCGGTTTTTTTTTTGTATAATAGATTTTCTTAATAGTATAATAGTATTTGTTCTCTTTAATTTTTTTTATGATTTTTGTATTTTAATTCTTTTGCTTTTTTGTTTTTGAATTGGTTTTTTTTAATCATTTTTTATTTGTTTGTGTTTTTAGTGGGTGTGGTAACTGTTTTTGCCACATTGTGGCAGTTTTTTTGTTTTTTGTTGTGTGTTTGTGATGTGGGTTGGCTGTTACATTTTCATTGGTCATACATGTTTATTGTTAGTCTTTTATGTGCACTTATTCACTTGTTTATCTTTCTCTGTATACTTTGTGTTGTTTAGGTTTAATATCATGGATAAGAAAGTTGATAATATTGTGTATGTTAAAAAAAAGAAAGAGGGCTGAAGAAATAAATGTATTTATTTAAATTTTTATGTTCTTTATTTGTTTTTTTTTTGTATCATAGTTGTTGTTTATGTTCTTGTGTTGGTTATTTTCTGATCAATGTTTTCAAGATATTGTTCCTTATGTTAATCCTGTTATTCAACTCCAGGATGTTCCTCAAGCATTTAGTGTGTCCGAAAATATAAATGATCATGTATATAATTAGTTTCCTTATTTATTTCTTGTTCATTTTTTGGTGTTAATTCCTGTTCTTTTTTTAAAAATACTTTTATTTTAATCTTGTCTTTTTTATAACTGTTTTATAACCAGTTTTAATCTTGTCTTTGTTATTGTTAAAAGGTTGATTCTGATAAGCCTGTTAATGTTCCTTCGGTATGTGGTGATTCTGGAACCAATTCTGAGGTTCCAGTTGATGATTCTAAGAAAGGAAAGTTAAAAAAACTCGTGCAAAGAAAAAGAAGGTGAGTATCTTTCTTATGTTTTATTCTTATTTTTATATTATAACTGGTTTTTTTCTTTAAGAAATGGATTTTCAAATGTTTATTTTCTGTAACTTAGTTTTTATACTCTTTATAACTGATTTTTTTCTTTAAGAAATAGGTTTTCAAATGTTTATTTTCTGTAATTTAGTTTTTATACTCTTTTTATAACCGATTTCTTTTTTTTTAATGTTTTTCATATGTTTTGTGTTTCATTGCTTGTTTTAGTATTATAACTGGTTTTTTTTTTGTTTGTAATACCAGATGTTTGTCTCACTATGATTTTTAAAGTTTTGTTTTATATTTTTTCTGTGTTTCAAGGTTAATGTTGATGCAACGAATGATGATTTTCGTTGACCCCCTTGTAACTGGAACCAGTTCTAACGTTCCAGTTGAAGAAAAAAAAAAAGAACTCACTAGTAGGGAAATTAATTCACAACCGAAAGAAAAAGGTGATTAGATGTGTAAAAAATTTTTACTGTTCATGAATGTTTTTTTATGTATATATTTAATTTTTGTTTCCTATTTTTTTTCAGGCTAGATTGGCTGATTATGATATTCTTATAAGCCGCCAGTACATCATGTAACACGTGCTGGCGTGAAATGTGTGGCTTTGAAGGGCACTAGTGTTGGGAATTATTTTACCAGGATCTTAGATCTACTCACAAGTATGTTTATTAACATCCTAAATATGAACTTTCTAAAACGATGAAATAAACACATATAAAGTTTAGGAAACCTTACATGGGTTGCAGCAGAATATAATGACTCCTTCCGTTCAGATATCTAGCCCTTGATTCCTTTCTGTAGCAGAGCATTATCAATATCTGAACCTGGATCTCTTTCTCTGAATCCTTGATGCTGAAACTCCTTTGCTGATGATCTTTCTTCACGATCTTCCTCACTATGATTGAGGTATCACTTGCTGTGTGTGGGCACTACTCTTACACTAAGAATTTCGAAATCTCAATGAGGAAGAGAGAGAGAGAGAGTGGGTTCAGCCAAAGATAGGGAGAGAGAAGGCTCAGTTTTTTCTGAATGAAAAAGTAGAAAATTTAAGTGTAATTTTCCTGAAGCCTTCACTATCTATTTATAGCATTCCACTAGGGTTAGGTTTGAATTATTTGGCATTAAAATAATGAAAATATCAGTTTAAATTTCCTACAAAAGTGGCTGGCCCTATACTAGTGGATTTGGGCCTCACTTTTTGCAATTTTGCAGTTTTACCTTTTCTGCATCTGATTTTCTCAAAAACGCCAATTTTCTAATCCAACCATTTAAATGTCAATTCTAACTATTTAATAACTATAAATAATTATTAAATAATATTTTCATTTATCATATTTAATTGAACCATACAAAGTATCATAATTAACAAATATGCCCCTAAAACTCTTTCTTTACAATTTCGCCCTTACTTAGTGAAAACAATTCACAAATAGACATAGTCTAATTTGAGAATTATAATTGATTAATCAAAACCAATTATATGAGTCTTACAAGCAATATTATCTCAACTAGTGCGGGGACCATGGGTCTATATAACCGAGCTTCCAATAAGTAGATCAAGAATTTATTACTAAAATTCACTAACTTATTAATTCTTCGTTGAATCCACGCATATTGCACTCTCAGTTATATAGAATGCTCTATATGTTCCACCATATAGACACATCATTAGTTATCCATTGTTATAATCCTAATGTGATCACTGATCCTCTATATGAATGATCTACACTGTAAAGGGATTAAATTACCGTTACACCCTACAATGTATTTATTCCTTAAAACACTTGACCCCGCATAAATGATATTTCAGCTTATGTGAAATGAGTACTCCACCATTTATGTTCGTTTGGTCAAGCTCGAAGGAGATCATCCTTTGCTTACTATTCGCGAGATAAAAGCTATAGATTCCATGTTTATGCTAGCGCTCCCACTCAATTGCACTACCGTGTTCCCGAAATGTACGTATCACCCTGACCTAAAAGTAGGCTTAACTAACAAATCAAAGAACACGAATAGCCTCTCGAGATTGAGCCTAATCATATCAGGATTAAGATCATTTGATCTAGGATCAACTAGGCGATATTGACTTGAATAGATATTACGGTAAGTTTAATAAATCTAAGTCAAAGTTCAATATCGGTCCCTTCCGATGCATACTCCATGCATCCAACCTGAGCTTTACTTTAACCAATGCTCTGGAAAGAACATAGCACTTCTCCAAATGCAAGTAAACTCTGTTGTAGATTATCATATCAGTAAAACCCTATGTCTGATAAATCTAGGAAACTTTATTCACATAGTCATGTTTATTTTCCAATGTGTTGACGGCACAATAAACAGGATCAAGTATGTGAAAAGGGTTTCAGATGAATTTATATATTATGTACATATAATCATGAAATAAATCATGTGAACCATGCAACATTAAATATTATTTCTGATCTATATTAATAAGTAAATCTGATTATATTGAAATGAGTTTTATTTAGGGCATAAAACCCAACAACTAGTCCTTCAATTCCTGAAGAATCTGTTAAGAAATCCACAAGTTTTTCTAATGTGGTAAGAAATTTTTCTTTTTACATATATATTTTTTTTATTATTTTCATGTGTATTTTTTTGTTTATCGAACCAGTTATTTCTTATTCATGTTTTTGTTGTTCTTTTCACTATCTAAATCTTTTTTATAATTGGCTATTTTTGCATGATGTTTATTTGAAAATGAAACCCGAGCACCATTTTGCAAGTAAACTTCAAATTTGGACTAACTCATTGTTGGGATATTTTGCACACGCAAGTGCACGTATTGTTACAAGTAGTAAACTCATCAGGAGTGAGGTCGATCCCACAGGAAGTGTAGTTAAGTACGTTAAAATTAAACTTTTACTTCTATTTGGTTAAATAAAAATTAAGAAAACTAGTAAGAAGCAAATAATTAAGAAAATTGACAATTAATAAAAACTTGGGCTTCGATTTCAATTGTTTCTATTGACTATGGCTTAATATGATTATTTTTCTATTGTTAATTTCTATGCAATAGCAGGTTTACTAAGGTAATTTATAGTCTTCTCAGATATATAAATCTCAATTACATGCAAACTTTCTACTCTCGTGATAAATTTAATATGCAACAGGCATTAAACTCAGAAACCCTATAAGCTATCTAAACCATACAAGTACTCTCGTCCTATATCGAAATTCAGTTCTATTTCACTATAGCATAATTGACACTCACTTCTCAGATCTCGCATCAAAATCACAGACAGTTAATTGGTGATCAGGCAATTAAAAGTAGTTAAGCACGAATGAAATAGAATACATAAAAATTAGGGGGAAAATAAATCATATTAAAACCATAAAACAATGTTAAACAATCTCCATCTAACCCTAATTAAATGTTTAGCTACTCATGTTTATGAGAGCACAATCACACATATTAACTTTAAGAAAAGAGATGAAAATAGAGAAGAGAAGAATGCTGAAAACCCTCTGAAGAATGCCTCCAATATTTCAATTGATCTCTCCAATTAGCATCTGTATTCTCTGTTTATTTCTCTCTGAAATTGCTTGACTGAAATCATGTCGCGGCCCGTGTTGGAATTTCACGTTTCGACGGTGATTTTTCTACTGCGTCGACTGATAGTATTTTTGCCATAACTCTCTCGATATTGCTTGGAATCGGACAACTCAAGATGTTTTGGAAAGATAAAAGAGAGATATAGAACTTTTATGTTTTGACTTCTTCCAAAATATAACCAGAAGATAGTCTAATTTAGGCTTGAAGTTTTAGCTTTATTTTTTTGCGTAATTTTCTCTATTTTAAATATCATCTTTTTGTGAGATATTTTTATCTTTTTTTTTCATTTTTTTCCTCTGATATTTTTGTAATCTTTTTTATTTTAAATCTGCAAAAATAAAAGATAACAAGCGTAAAAATGCTCCAAATACGATTAAAACTCAATTATAAATATACTAAACTTAATCTAAAATTAATACTAAAAATAACCTAACAAATTCCCCCAAACTAAGCTTTTACTCGTCCTCGAGTAAAACACTAAATAAACATTAAACAAGTCAATCTCCAAAACATGAGAAATTTTCAAGTAGCTTCAATAACTTGATTATGAAAAAAATTCACTTATGCATATAATCCAGAATTTCAGTTCAATTACACCCTTGACAGATTTCAATTTATTTATTTATTTTTTGACGCGGTGATCAAAATCACACATGATTAAACTAAGCAGCAATCCACAATCGGCGAAGACACCTCCTCGAACCAGGATAGCTCATCGTCTAACCGAAGGGCATGCTTTGCCAAACCATGTACTGCAGAATTTTAATCCCGAGCCACATGAAACAAAACTGCCCCCAAAAATTTAGACAATCAAGCTATGTCTTCAGAACAGCACCACATCACATTGAAAAAATACCTTCTCATTATTAATAATTGTCTCCAGAGCTAGCGAAACTGAAAAAACAATACAACAACAAACCAAAAATACAGTTATATTAGAATGACAATCTTCAAAATAAAATAAAAAAATAAAAAAATAAAAAAATAAATATACAAACTAAGAAATAAACAAGCAACTCATATCACTAGCTCAACAATACTAAAAAATAAAAAAAAAGCCAATAAACTTACTAAGAATAACTAGCCAAAGGTATTACCCTTTGGCTAGTAACAACATACTAACACCTAAAAATAAATTGTTGAAAATCAAAATCAAAAATTATATATAAAATTAAAGTTATGAGTAAATTCCCTATTATTGTAGGCCCTCCAAAAATAACATGTTTAAAGTGAAAAGGTCGTTGAAGTAGAAATCATGAGCACAAAAGAAATCACTTCTCTTGCCAATTGAGCATACCACAAAACTACTTTAAACAAATAAGGACAAGCCATAAAAATGGTACAAAAACCACAAAAAGCACATAAAAAAGTAATGTAAATTCATATGAATTAAAATAAAAAAATATTAACTAAATTTATTAATTGATTTATAAATAAATTGAAAAATTAATTAATATAAAAATATGCATAAATAAATCAATTACAAATATAATTAATTGTGTAAATGTTCTAAATAAATACCCAAAAATCACAAAAGAAATTCACCTTTCAAAACTATAAACTTATAAAAACCAAACTTAGAAAATATTATATACCTAAATTATTGTTATTATAATCAATAATATAAAGAATTTTAAAAGAAATAATTAATAAAATATAAATAGTAAGATTGACTTAAAATTATTTAAGATTTTGAAAAATTGAATGAAATTAATACAATTACAAAGAGATAATTGACGCACAAATCAACCTGTCAATTACTAAATATAAAAAATCTAATTGATAACAAAAAAAATAATTTAATGTAAAATCATTTGAAATGAATACAAATTTTAATAAATTAAAATATAAAAGGTAATTACTTAGCTTAATTTTCTCCACCATTTAATTCTATCACGTGCTTGGTCTTAAAATAATAGTTTTTTTTTTTTAAAAAAAAAAAAAAGAAAATAAAGAGTATACAAATTGATTATTTTTTCCTTATATAAAATGTAATTAATAAAACAATCCTATACGATCAAAGAAAATATACTAATTAAGTTTTGGGATAATAAGGAAGGTTATGAATAAATAGTAATAAATTAAATTAAATATATAATCAGTAAATAATTATTCCAATAAACTTACGAAATATGTAACTCACACATATACCATAACAAAACAGAGTCAACCCTCAGCTCATACATGAGCTTTCCAAAATTTTCTCAACATTAAAATTAAAATTTCCTAAATATTATTGTCTTAATTATAGTAAGAGTGTGTATATTACCTAATTTAGTACCAAAATTTCAAATCAATCAATACCATTAAAACTGGATTCCATTAAATTAAAACCAAAGAAGAAACTTTCCTATAACATTTTATTCTAATTAATCTCTAAATCACCTTTTAAAATCTACCAATATCACATATATTTCAAATTAAAGAATAACATATTTTAAAAGAAGTCAAACTTTCCACAAATAGCTTGACAAAATACATATCTCTTTTAACGCTATACCATAAATATAAATACATACCAACATATAATTATATAATATCTAATGGGACACCAATCTAATTAATTGTAAAAACCATTCTATAAATACATTAGGGATCTTTTAAAATTGAAAATCAAAATATTTAAACCAATTCATAACTATCGAATCCATTATTACCAAAATCATAATTACCAATTCCCTTAAAACCAATTAAACTTCTTTCTTCAAATCACTAATAATGAAATTAAAACTGATTTTATAAAATTCCTCAAATCTTTCCAACTAAAGCCTTAATATAATTTCCTCAAATTCATTCTTAACAATTAATTCCATTGAAATCCCACAAATTCGATAATATAATTAAATCATCCTACTAGATAAGGTCAAATCCACAAAATTAAAAGAAAATTAAAAAGGTCAAAAATCCTAATTGTAATAGATACTTGATACAAATTACATCAAAATACCTTAAAACAGCAACAAAATCCCTTTTCATATCAGTAAAGCCACCTAACATGGCACAAAGAAACCCCAACAGAGGCACAATTTAACCACAAAAGGCACAAAATACCCACTTTCCGTGGCACTAAACTCCTCCCTCCCACTTTCCGCATTTCCAATAACTCAATATATCATCTTCCCCAGCAAATTCCATTACAATCGTAAAACTAGATCAATCAGAATCATTTACCTAATTACACTAACATACATAAATAAAATAAAACGTCCCCTAAAGTAAGTCTAAAAGAAAAAATCCACACAAACACTAGAAATATATACAGGAAATTAACACATTATAGAGAAAAATTTAAACTCTGTCATAACAGAAAATGAATGACTGGAAATCTACAATCTAAGTTTTTATTAAATTGAATAAGAACCTAAACTGAATTTCATCTTAACATCAAAACAAGAGAAAATTTTGGAGAAATACGAAATGGAAAGAGATTGATAAAATCCCTCAGTATTACGGTCAACCAAAACTATAAAATAATTCTAATTAAAATAGAGTATGGGAGTAGAAAAAAACAAGATCATACCTTTTTCTCCTACTTTTTCATTCTGATGCTTAATTGATCCAGAAATTCAGCTGTTTTTCTCGAATCCAATCTGAAAACGAGATCAGATGGGAGCTTACATTGTGAAGGATCGCCCAGATCAACCTTCCTTTAATCTGTTGTCTCAGAATTACTTAGTGGTATCATATTTATGACCAGTGGTAGTAAACAGTTGATTAGAAAAAATAGGAAATTTCTGACCATCAAATGTGTTATACTTCCAGTAACAAAGTGGAACAATTATGTAGATAAACATGATAAAACCAACTCCGACGTTGAGAATGGAAGAGAAAGGAGTGACAAAAATACACTGTGTCTTAGAGACATTTTATCAAACAGTTCTTATGCATTATAACTCTAACCATTAAAATCTATAATTACTAATGAAAAGAAACAAATTATACACAAAAGTATATACAAACTATCAAACCATTAAATAAAATACTCATACAGACATGAAAACATGAGTACCAATACAGAATTATATGACAACAGAAATTCAAAATGAAAAACTTTAATAAGCTAAAGAAGACATATTCCCAAAATCACAAATGATATCAACAAAGCAAAACTTACTCAATTAATCCCACAAAGCATCCAGAAGATGGGAGAGAGACCTCGATTTTAATTTATTTTTATTTAGCTTATGAAATCATAGAATGCAATTAACTAACAATTGAACCACTTTATGCATGCCAATTACAGTCATCAATCCACTAACTCAAAATTTCATATGCTTGCAATACTTACTATTCTCCACTAATATAGATTAATGCACAACTAAGAATCAAAAGGTCTTTCTAGGCTTGTAATGTTAGGCTTAGGGTAAAGATAGTTGAAATGGTCATTTAGGCTTTACTATACCATAAGCTTCTCCAATCATGTCACCCAAAATATTTTCCACACAATCCCAATACCCCTTTTTCTAAGTACATGAGAGATATATTTTTCTTCAACAAGATTGCAACAACTTTACATTTATTATTATTTTTTTCTCTAGATTTGACACTAGTTGTTGCCAACTTTTTATATATATATATTCTCTCAATTTTCACACACATACAACAAACTTCTCATCAAAATTCCCCCAAACTAAAGATCAACTTCTGGTATAATTAGGGTTAAATTATGGATATTCATGGGTTTATCTTTTTAGGCTCAATATGTGTTAAACAAAGAATAGGCTAAGGCTCAAAAAGGGTAACTAGGATAAAATTATAGGGATGACTTGAAAGGCACAATCGATCCAGAAAAATGCCTAAATCACTTTTCTAGTCATGCATAATTTACTATTTCACCTCAAATAGCAAGCAAGCAAGTTCTAAAATTTTCCAAACAACTTTCCACATCACTATTAGAATACATAAACCAATTCAATTACTAGAAAATTACCTAATATGTTTCCATGTTCTTTCAAGTATGAAATTGAAATTAGTCAAGAATGTAATATCACCAAGCACATGAATTTTTCGAAAAATAAATGAACTTTTCAAATCATGTTATTCACCTACTTTCAGATTGACTCACATTTAGCAAATTGACTCAAAAAAATGAAAAAATTAAAACTTAAAACTAAAACAAAACAAAAATTTGTTGCGATATTTTGCCCACGCAAGTGTACGTATCATTTCAAGTAGTAAACTCATCAGGAGTGAGGTCGATCCCACAGGGAGTGTAGTTAAGTACGTTAAAATTAAACTTTTACTTCTATTTTTTTTTTTTTTGACAAAACTTTTACTTCTATTTGGTTGAATGAAAATTAAGAAAGAATTAAAAATAAGAAACTAGTAAGAAGCAATTATTCAAGAAAATTGACAGTTAATAAAAACTAGGGCTTCGATTTCAATTGTTTCTATTGATTATGGCCTAATATGATTATTTTCCTGATGTTAATTTCTATGCAATAGCAGGTTTACTAAGGTAATTTATAGTCTTCTCAGATATATAAATCTCAATTACATACAAACTTTCTACTCTCGTGATAAATTTAACATGCAACGACAGGCATTAAAAACAGAAACCCTATAAGCTATCTAAACCATATAGGTACTCTCGTCCTATATCGAAATTCAGTTCTATTTCACTATAGCATAATTGACACTCACTTCTCAGATCTCGCATCAAAATCATAGACAGTTAATTGGTGGCCAGACAATTAAAAGTAAATAAGTACGAATGAAATAAAATGCGTAGAAATTAGGGGGAAAATAAAGCATATTAAAACCATAAAACAATGTTAATCAATCTCCATCTAACCCTAGTAAAGTGTTTAGCTACACATGTTCATGGAAGCACAATTACACATATTAACTTTAAGAAAAGAGATGAACATAGAGAAGAGAAGAATGCTGAAAACCCTGAGAAGTATGCCTCCAATATTGCAATTGATCTCTCCACTTTGCATCTGAATTCTCTCTTTTTCTCTCTCTGAAATTGCTTAAAGAAATCAACTCTCTTCTTCTCTTTATATAGGTTTTGAGGGCCTAAAAAGGTGGATAAAATGCACATGTTTAAATTTCACTCGGATTTAAATTTTTGGGAAACCTCAACAAGATATATTTTTTTTTGCTGACAAAGAGGCGGGCCACGGCATGCTAATACCATGCCGCAGCCCGTGTGGCCTTCTGAGATATTCCCCTTGATTTTTTCACGTAGGCAGGCCGTGGCAAGCTAATACCATGCCGCGGCCCGTGTGGTCCTCTGATCCAAATTCCACATGTTTTTATCTTTTTTCCGAATTTAAATTGATATTTTCCACCAGGATATTTTTATGCAATATTTTATCCTTTTTTTATTGATATTTTCTAACTCTTCATCTATTTTAAATCTGCAAAATTAAAAGATAAATGCGTAAAACTGCTCCAAACATGATTTAAACTTAATAAAAAAATATGCTAAAATTAACCTAAATTCAATACTAAAAATAACCTAACAAAATTCCCCCAAACTAAGCTTTTACTCGTCCTCGAGTAAAGTACTAACTAATCATTAAATAAGTCAATATTCCAAAACATGAGTAATTTTCAAGTTGCTTAAATAACATGATTATTAAATTATTCACTTATGCATGTGTTGACCGAGGTTTTCAGCAACCAATATAATAGTAATAATTTAATTAAGAGAGATTTTTACGTGGTTGGGGCGTTAATGAGCCTTAGTCCACGAGTCTGTGTATTTATGATAATATTTATTACAGAGAATGTTCTTGGTGGATTTTTCCTCTTCTAGTTCTTGTCAAACCCAGAATTCTCGACCCCTCTTTAATGAGTTTGGGGGATATTTATAGTATTTTTGTGGGGTGATCCCTAGAATTAAGGTACATGTATTTCTGTAACTATCAGTAAAGCCATACATTCCCAATGAATATATCACAGGTAATGCATGGTCTAATCCCTAGGCTTTGTAGGGGTTTTATGGATGTAGTCCTTTATCTTTTTTGACTGATGTGATTCCTCACAGAGTAGCCGTCACTAGACTTTATTGATCTGTAACGCCCGGATATTTTGCCTTATTTTACAAAAATACTATTTTCATGCATAATTTGAAAAGATAAAAAAAATAATTTAAATACAACAGTGGATTTTAAAGAAAATCAAAATGCAACAGAGAAGGATCCTTCATTTGTAAAACAAGATACAATAAGTAAATAATTTTAAATAATGCATTTCCACTGTGTTAGATTTATCAACTGCTTAAAATAAAACTAAGGCACCACCGGCGTTCTAGATCGTTTGTCCGCCCGTAGCCGCTCACAGTATACGTACCAGAACTGACCCTGCTCACTATACATACTTCCCTGTCTAATACCTGTAGGGGGAAAGTAAGGGGGGTGAGCTAAAAGCTCAGTAAGGAAATGCTTATCAAACAATACCATATAATATTACACATACCATTAATGTATTTATTAAGTTTTAGCAATATCATACATGCTCTTTTATAACTATAACCAAATAACTATACATATGGAAACCTTTATCATACAAGTCTATATTATTTGTTCACACCGTACACATATACAGAGATCATAACTCCAATATCATACTCATAACATAATCATATCAATACTATAAATAATAATGTCATTATCACAACATTGGCATATCATAGCCATTACTTACATAACCCGGGCCTAGCCTGACCCTACAATATCCTGGGCCTAATCTGCCCATATAATAACATGGGCCTATGCAGCCCTACCATTGTTATAGGATAGGGTATCTCTATATTCAACAAGTAACGTATCACTGTATCATACCCACCATAACAATCTCATACACGACTCAGTAAAATGCAGGGTAGGGTATCTCTACATTCAACAGCCTTATCCCGTATCATACCCCACCATGGTCCCCCACTTTACCTGAGACGTTAGCATACAACATACAACATATAACATGCAACATACAAATACATCATACAACACACAACCTGAAACATACAAATACAACATACAACATATACAAGTCATACAACCATAATCTATGTATCAATTCACAAAGTCATATTGTGTCCATACCACACATTCTCAGTACCATATACATATTCATAAAAACAAATCATAAGTCATATTTCAATACGTAAAGAATTTAAATTTATGCAGATAAACACATACAAAACTATCTAATTTCCTTACCTCAAATCCGCATTTGCTTAAGAGTTGTTATCTCGTCACTACTACCTATAATAAGACATGGGTCAAGGCCCTAATATTAAAATTCGTACTCTTACAGTACAGCAGAAAGATCACTATTTTTGACTAACAACTGCACTAATTCAGTAAAAGTTGTCTTCATAAAAATTATAGAAAATTCCATTATCTTTCCAATGATATAAAGATCATTAAAAATGGATTAAAACTCAGAGAGTTATGATTGTTTTACTGAAACTATTTCTGAAAAGGAATATGGAGTAACGAATTATACGACTTAGCAAAAATACAAACTTTTTGCATTGAAAGGTTCAGAACTAGAAGATAACATCTTCATGAAAGTTTTAGGAAATTAAATTCCCTTTCCAATGATACCAAAATCTCTGAAATTGGAATTATATTCAAAGAGATATTACAATTTTACCAAAACAGTTTTGGAAGAACAAGATTCAAGAAACGAATTACATGATACAGAAGGAAACTAACTTTTCGACATAGTATAACTCCGAATTCACGAAATGTTTCTTCATAAAACTTATGGCAAATTGAATAAGCTTTGAAACCATATATAGATCATTAAAAATGGACAAGAATTGAGAGAGTTATGATATTTTAAGTGAAAGTACTTTTTCTGGGAATATGAAAAAAACGATTTATAATAATATCAGAAAGATAATAATTTTCGACATAGAATATCACCGAAATGGTGAATAGTTTCTTCATAAAAATTTTAGATCATCGAATAAGCTTTCTAACGATATAAAAATCGCTGGAAACGGATCAATATTGAGAGAGATATGACTATTTTACTAAGACAATAAGTTTCAGAAAAAAAAATAAAAAACGAGATTTCATAGTTTAACCTAAAAGTTCACAACAATAAGTGGAAGAACTCTCTTACCTCTTGATGACTCTTCTTAATCAGTGCTAGATCTTGAAATCTCAAATTATTAGAATGGTGATGATGATCTCAATGTTATGTTGATGAAAATCATGAGTTGTTTGGCGAAGAGAATGAAACAAGAAGGAAAATTATAAATCTTTGATAGATAGCGAGATTGATAACTTGTAGGGTATAGGATTTTATGAGTGTCTTCTCTAAGAATTGTATTCAGGCTGAAAGAAAGAGATTGAGATTGAGTTTTATTTTTCTCAGGGTTAGAGGCTCTGCATATTACGTATCAAGAATGTGATAGATTTAGGTTTTATAATCTAATTAAACCCATAAAAGAAAATAATAAAATAACCCCTGTAATCTAATACTTATTTAACTCTAAATAGAATAATTAAATAAAAATCTTATTTGTTAGATATAAGTTTTAAATTTGAATTTTAAAACTTAGGGTTTCCATACTAAACTTAACAGGTCGTCACTTTGTACCTTAATTTTGACCCCAATAAAGTTAAAATTACGATAAATCTATTTCTACATAATTGATAGATCTTTGAATTATCTTTCCAACGCCACTGAAATCACCTCAATCCGAGTTCTAGAACTCCAGATATGATCGTTTTAGTAAAACAGTTTTTAATCCTGCGAATTTATCCAAACCTACGAATTTTAACATTAATTCTATAATAATGTTATTTAATATCACTTATACCATTAATTAAAATCCACTAAATAATTTATAAAACCCTAATAAACTTTCATATTGGGCTTTAATTAAATGATTACCTACCTTGTAAAAATACCATAATATTTTACTTTCGTAGTTAATATAACTTTAACTCTCTCTAGAAAATTGGTACAATAATCTAAGCAACAATCTCAACTCACTAACAACACAAATATATAAGATAATTATCCTCACACAATTAATATCCCAAGGAGAGAAAAAAAATTAAATACTATTTTAATCTGGATATTACATTCTACCCTCCTTAAAAAATTTCGTCCTCGAAATTTAACTTACCAACACTCGGGGTGTTGAGTCTTCATGTCTTTCACCACTTACTGCATTACCTCATTATCTACCATATATATGGACCCAATAAACATGCATTTAACCTATGTCTTATCGGTCAATCCATAACACATAAAATATACACAACTTAATTAAGTATTATTATTTCTCTATACATTACTTAAATACCAAAATGTACTCATTACAATAACGTACATATACATGCTTTAAATACATAAGTTTTGCAATAACTTGCTCGTAATTTTATAAAAATTTCTTCTCTTATGAACATCCTTACATGTCATTAAGAGTTAAACTATTTATTCTCTAATGAACATCCTTACATGCCATCAAGAGTAAAACTATTCATTCTCTCATGAACATCCTTACATGTCACTTGAGAACACATTATATAATACAAAAATAACAAACACAAAGAGTATGGTAAAAGATCTTATGCAAACTTCTCTTTAATTATTCCCATTCTCTCATTGAATGTTATTATAGATTAAAATCTTACTCTCTCTCTCTCTTTTTTTTTATTCCACTGTAAAGCTACGGTGTCATTCTTGCAGTTTCATAGTTGTTACTCATCGATAGACACTTTTTCCATGGCACTTGGAAATAAACATGGAATCTCTTTAAAAGGTCTTCTATGTATAAATATTTAACTATCTATCCGACTACCTTTTTGTCTAACGTTCACTTCTTAATTTCCTTTATCCATGCATTCGTTGCACTTGTCATGACTTCCCATCTTCCAAGATAATAGTCTTTGGTTCCTTTTGTTGTCTGATTTTTGTATCACTCTATTATATTTTCTTTGCTAATCTCTCTTATGGTGCTTGGTCCTCCATTACTCCCTTCAATCAAGTTGACTTGATTATGAGATTAGCTAGTAATCTATACTAACTTTTATCTACATTGGTATTATCTTGCTATAGTGGTGAAGTTTGAATCTGTAATGCTGATAGATTCTGATAGTTATGTTTAATGATTGCTTCTTCTAATATACTAGCCATCTGAGGTATCACATAACTTCATACTTATCATAGCATTGATTATTCCAGCCATATTCATGCCCTCAATATTGTAGCCGTCTTTAATTCACCAAAAAAATATCTCAACTTCTTAGTTGTACTTCTAAAACTTTTAAATCTCTTAAACATACATTCCAATACTAATTATTTACTTAAGACTATACCATATATGTATTAAAACATAGAAAGCACACTAATAACCCCTTTAAAATAAGTTCAACCCTACCATGGCTTTTCGTAGCCTAATTATTTATTATCTGTTGACTATTAACAATAAGTCAACCATACCAATCTCATAATGTATTGATCATCCAAGTTATCAGGGTAAGGATACTATATATATAATTTGCAAACTATGCCGAACAGACCTTACTCTGTCCATCACTATTATACCTCCTATACCCCTACTTGTATTTGATTTATTACTGGAGACTCACTATTTATAATTCCTTAGTCAGGGATTTTTTATTCTTACTTCCCATACTACCTTTAAGCACAAGTCAATAATTCGTTCAAGCGTCTCATTTTACATCCAAACGCCACCAAATTATCAATACCTATCTTGTTTTTTTTCTACTTCTAACTTTTTTGCACTTTCAATTGGACAAGACTTAGTAGTGTGCAATAAGTTAGTTATTGTCAGCTTGAGAGAGTCCTTCCAAAGATCTCTATTACTGGCTTTTTAGATTGAGAAAAATATCTAATATTTTTCCCTTTTTTTTTTTTTGCTCTTAACAATTTTAACTTTTGACAAATCCATAGTCATTTTCTTCTCGGGCACTATAGGGCCTAGAAACACCATCTCTTTTCAGCAGGGCTGGACTTTGTGAGTTTTCCTATTAGTTTCTCATTAGATGACACTCCAACATACTTATACTATTGCCCATAATATAAGTCGTAATTGGATTGTAGTATCCTTTGCTTACGTTGTGCCTTGAATTCCTTTATGTTGCATGAGTGTATTTTCTAATCCCAACACTTATCAAAAACTTATATAGTCCTTGACATGCCATGACATTCTTCAATATATGTTACTTTGGTCCTAATTGTGTCTCACTTTTCTCCTGTCTCTAAGTGAGGCTTTCCTAACATTTTCTCATTGAGCTATACTCCACACCATTGTTGTTGTATCAGTGAGTATTTGGAATCTAGGGATGTCACCCTTGAATGCTAATTCCTCCTCTTTCTCAAGTTTTGAATTTGCGATCTACTCTCTATAGTTGTTTGTTGTACACCATACAAAGTTTGCATCCACAATCTCTTAGTTGTGTAGTTGTGATCAATTCCGAGTAGTCACCCTCTTAGTTGTCTCTCATTCATGTTGTACCCAAATTGTTAGCCGTGCATGGACCTTTTTTTGTCTTTCTCCTTTGAAAATGTCTCTGTCGAAACCATACACATTTTTCTCTATTATCTCCTCCACCAAGTAGATGACCTTGAGTTTAAAGTTTACAACTTTCCTTCGGTAATCTAATATTTGTTGATGCTCTGCTTATCTCTTAGTGTTTAAGATACCTTCATAAGGTATTACCTCTAGTAATTTTATCATGTCTCTTTCTAACTTCTCATTTTGGATTCTATTCAGCACACTACACTCCTTTCTATATGATGGCATCGTCCTCTCCTGACTCATTTTTATAACATACTTATCTCCAATGTCTTTGCATACAGTACTCATACTTCTTACCATCTAACTTAGGAGTGTGTAACTTATAGAATATCCAACAAGATAGTACCTTCTCCTTAAAGATCTATTATTTCATCCTTCTTAATAAGTAGGTTTCGTAAATTATACTGTCCCGATAAGTATAACGTCTACTATTCTAAGTCATCCCTACTTCCTATATGTTGGGCTTCCATTCATGGCTAGGTGTAGAGACCGCTTCTTCAACCATTCATAGATAGGTGAAAATATATGCGTCGGTACTTAGTTGGCTATTGGTACATTTCATTATGTGCTTCAAGTTCCACTACTAGTGTTGGTGATCTTTTGTTGAGCCTGTGAAAACTCTTCAACAAATTGTCTTAGTCATGCTCGTAGTCCTTCCAATACCTCTATTAGATCGTTAGCCTTAACTATTATTGTGTTCTCTGGAACATCGACCATCTGTGGGTCAGCGGAACACACATCCTTAGCCCCCACCTCTATTGGTCGTTCCTTTCACATTGATTCTAACTGATCTTCTAGTTTCATGTGTGAGCTCTTACAAGAAAGGTTGATTTAAAAGAAACAAAAGAGTTCAATTATTGGAAGAGAAGATTCTATGTACATATCTAAACTTAATGTTGTCAAGCTTAACTAGTAATATTCTATTTATCAAATAAAGTCTTATGAACTCCTAGTATAATTTATTCTAAATTTTCAAGAAAGGAACACGGTCCTTCCTAGTTCAATTCAAGACAATAAAGAAATATAAACCTATACATCTTCTTCCTATAAAGTGTAATCAATCATAAGAGATAGAGGGTACTATTGATGTCTCTAAGCACCACCTAAGATGAGGCTCTAATTATATGTATCACATATAAGACTATTAATGGCAATACCAAGAAAATTAAAACTAACACTTACATAATAGTGAGAGGGATCTTTTTCAGTCTTACGTATGTATACGTGAGTATCCTTCGGGCTAACGGACGATCGGCTCACGATACCAACCGTAACGCTTGATATTTTGCCTTATTTTACAAAAATACTATTTTCATGCATAATTTGAAAAGATAAAAAAAATAATTTAAATACAACAGTGGATTTTAAAGAAAATCAAAATGCAACAGAGAAGGATCCTTCATTTGTAAAACAAGATACAATAAGTAAATAATTTTAAATAATGCATTTCCACTGTGTTAGATTTATCAACTGCTTAAAATAAAACTAAGGCACCACGGCGTCTAGATCGTTTGTCCGCCCGTAGCCGCTCACGTATACGTAGGCCGAACCGACCACTCACTATACATACTTCCGTCTAATACTGTAGGGGAAAGTAAGGGGGTGAGCTAAAAAGCTCGATAAGGAAATGCTTATCAAACAATACCATATAATATCACACATACCATTAATGTATTTATTAAGTTTTAGCAATATCATACATGCTCTTTTATAACTATAACCAAATAACTATACATATGGAAACCTTTATCATACAAGTCTATATTATTTGTTCACACCGTACACATATACAGAGATCATAACTCCAATATCATACTCATAACATAATCATATCAATACTATAAATAATAATTTCATTATCACAACATTGGCATATCATAGCCATTACTTACATAACCCGGGCCTAGCGACCCTACAATATCTGGGCCTAATGCCCATATAATAACATGGGCCTATGCAGCCCTACCATTGTTATAGGATAGGGTATCTCTATATTCAATGACTAACATCACCGTATCATACCCACCATAACAATCTCATACACGACTCGGTAAAATGCGGGGTAGGGTATCTACATTCAACATTGACCTTATCCCGTATCATACCCCACCATGGTCCCCCACTTTACCTGAGACGTTAGCATACAACATACAACATATAACATGCAACATACAAATACATCATACAACACACAACCTGAAACATACAAATACAACATACAACATATACAAGTCATACAACCATAATCTATGTATCAATTCACAAAGTCATATTGTGTCCATACCACACATTCTCAGTACCATATACATATTCATAAAAACAAATCATAAGTCATATTTCAATACGTAAAGAATTTAAATTTATGCAGATAAACACATACAAAACTATCTAATTTCCTTACCTCAAATCCCGCTGCTTAAGAGTTGTTATCTCGTCACTACTACCTATAATAAGACATGGGTCAAGGCCCTAATATTAAAATTCGTACTCTTACAGTACAGCAGAAAGATCACTATTTTTGACTAACAACTGCACTAATTCAGTAAAAGTTGTCTTCATAAAAATTATAGAAAATTCCATTATCTTTCCAATGATATAAAGATCATTAAAAATGGATTAAAACTCAGAGAGTTATGATTGTTTTACTGAAACTATTTCTGAAAAGGAATATGGAGTAACGAATTATACGACTTAGCAAAAATACAAACTTTTTGCATTGAAAGGTTCAGAACTAGAAGATAACATCTTCATGAAAGTTTTAGGAAATTAAATTCCCTTTCCAATGATACCAAAATCTCTGAAATTGGAATTATATTCAAAGAGATATTACAATTTTACCAAAACAGTTTTGGAAGAACAAGATTCAAGAAACGAATTACATGATACAGAAGGAAACTAACTTTTCGACATAGTATAACTCCGAATTCACGAAATGTTTCTTCATAAAACTTATGGCAAATTGAATAAGCTTTGAAACCATATATAGATCATTAAAAATGGACAAGAATTGAGAGAGTTATGGTATTTTAAGTGAAAGTACTTTTTCTGGGAATATGAAAAAAACGATTTATAATAATATCAGAAAGATAATAATTTTCGACATAGAATATCACCGAAATGGTGAATAGTTTCTTCATAAAAATTTTAGATCATCAAATAAGCTTTCTAACGACATAAAAATCGCTGGAAACGGATCAATATTGAGAGAGATATGACTATTTTACTAAGACAATAATTTTCAGAAAAAAAAATAAAAAACGAGATTTCATAGTTTAACCTAAAAGTTCACAACAATAAGTGGAAGAACTCTCTTACCTCTTGATGACTCTTCTTAATCAGTGCTAGATCTTGAAATCTCAAATTATTAGAATGGTGATGATGATCTCAATGTTATGTTGATGAAAATCATGAGTTGTTTGGCGAAGAGAATGAAACAAGAAGGAAAATTATAAATCTTTGATAGATAGCGAGATTGATAACTTGTAGGGTATATGATTTTATGAGTGTCTTCTTCAAGAATTGTATTCAGAAAGAAAGAGATTGAGATTGAGTTTTATTTTTCTCAGGGTTAGAGGCTCTGCATATTACGTATCAAGAATGTGATAGATTTAGGTTTTATAATCTAATTAAACCCATAAAAGAAAATAATAAAATAACCCCTGTAATCTAATACTAATTTAACTCTAAATAGAATAATTAAATAAAAATCTTATTTGTTAGATATAAGTTTTAAATTTGAATTTTAAAACTTAGGGTTTCCATACTAAACTTAACAGGTCGTCACTTTGTACCTTAATTTTGACCCCAATAAAGTTAAAATTACGATAAATCTATTTCTACATAATTGATAGATCTTTGAATTATCTTTCCAACGCCACTGAAATCACCTCAATCCGAGTTCTAGAACTCCAGATATGATCGTTTTAGTAAAACAGTTTTTAATCCTGCGAATTTATCCAAACCTACGAATTTTAACATTAATTCTATAATAATGTTATTTAATATCACTTATACCATTAATTAAAATCCACTAAATAATTTATAAAACCCTAATAAACTTTCATATTGGGCTTTAATTAAATGATTACCTACCTTGTAAAAATACCATAATATTTTACTTTCGTAGTTAATATAACTTTAACTCTCTCTAGAAAATTGGTACAATAATCTAAGCAACAATCTCAACTCACTAACAACACAAATATATAAGATAATTATCCTCACACAATTAATATCCCAAGGAGAGAAAAAAAATTAAATACTATTTTAATCTGGATATTACATGATCATAGCCTAGTAGGTGCAGAGTGGGGGTTGTGCCGTCAGACTTTAATACATATGGCAATTCCAATATGCCTCCTCCCATGCGGCATTAAATGCGAGATGATTGTTCAGATAGGATCTGACACCTCCCGGAGATGCTTTGTTGTAGCCTTGCTCTTCGGGAGCATATGAGTCTCACATGCCTTCTCCGGGAGGCATGTCTAAGGTTAATCCTGTGCTTTAAGGAAACTTAGCCGATTTATTCAAACGCTAAACCCTTTCCATCTACGTGTCATCATCCGATTGGTCCACGTATTTCGGGCAAAATCAAGGACAACAGCATGTAATCCAGAATTTCAGTTCAATTACACCCTTGACAGCTCTCAATTTATCTTCATTTGGCTCACAAAACCATAGAATGCAATTAACTATAATTGAACCCCTTTATGAATGCTAATTACCACCATCAATCCACTGACCCAAAATTCCATATGCTTGCAATACTTACTATTCTCCACTAATATAAATTAATGCACAACCAAGAATCAGAAGGTCTTCCTAGGATTGTAATGCTAATGCTAGGCTTAGGGTAAAGGTAGTTGAAATGGTCATTTAGGCTGTCTATACCATAAGCTTCTCCAATCATGTGACCCAAAATACTTTTCACACAATCCCAATACCTATTTTTCTAATTGTATGAGAGATATATTTTTTTTTTCAGTAAGATTGCAACAACTTTATATTTATTTATTTTTTCTAGATTTGACACTGGTTGTCAGATTTTTCTATCTTTCTTTTTTTTTTCAAGTTGTTGCCAATCAATTTTTTTATATTCTCTCAATTTTTATACTTTTTTCACACATACAACAAGCTTCACATCCAAATTCCCCCAAACTAAAGATCTACTTATGGTATGATTAGGTTTGAAATTTTGGATATTTATGGGTTTATCTTTTTAGGGTCAATATGTGTAGAAATAAAGAATAGGTTAAGGCTCAAAAAAAGGGTAACTAGGGTAAAAATTACAAGGATGGCTTGAAAGGCACAGTCGATCCAAAAAAAAAAAAATTGCCTAAATCACTTTCCTAGTCATGCATAATTTATTTATTTCTCCTCTAATAGCAAGCAAGCAAGTTCTAGAATTTTCCAAACAACTTTTCACATATTCCAATTAGCATACATAAACCAATTCAATTACTACAAAATTACTTAATATGATACACTATTCTTTTAAATCACAAAATTAAAATTAGTCAAGAATGTAATATCACCAAGCACACAGATTTTCGAAAAATAAATGAACTTTGTCAAACCATGCTATTCACCTACTATCACATTGACTCACATTTAGCAAATTGACTCAAAACAAAAAAATTAAAACTAAAACTAAAACTAAAAAAAACAAAATAAAATTGCAAATTCACCCCCCAAACTAAAGTGACACATTGTCCCCAATGTGACATTAAAGAAAGAAAAAAGGGAACTTACCTGTGTGCCACATCAGTATGGCGGTGGATGTTGGGTTTTGTGCCCTAAATAAAACCCATTTCAATATAATCAGATTTACTTATTAATAAAGATCAGAAATAACATTTTATGTTGCATGGTTAACATGATTTATTTAATGATTATATATATAATGTATGAATTCTATTTAAGTCCAGAACATATGAATTTGTTAATGATTATAGTGTTGTCAGCATAGTGGAATATAATCTTAATTATATGTTCGAAAGTTTATTCCCTGATTTGTCAGTTCACTGGATTTAGACTGACATGATAATCAGCGATAGGTATTCTTACACCTTGAATAAGTGTTATGTTCTTTCCAGGGCATTGGCAAAGTTTACCAGTATCGGATGTATGGAGTATACATCGGAAGGGACCGATATTGAACTTTGATTAGATATATTAAAATTTACCGTAATATCTATTCAATTGAATATCACATGTTGATCCTAGATCAAATGATCTTAATCCTGATATGATTAGGTTCGATCTCAAGGGTATTATACATGTTCTTTGATTTGTTAGTTAAACCTACTTTTCGATCAGGGTGATACGTACATTTTGGGAACATAATAGTATAATTGAGTGGGAGCGCTAACATAAATATGGAGTCTATAACTTCTATAGGAATTTAGAAGTGAAATGATAATATCCTTCGAGCTTGGCTAAACAGATAGAAATGGTGGAGATCTCATTTCACTTAGCTGAAATATCATTTATACGGAGCTAAGTGTTTTAAGGATAAAATACATTGAAGGTGTAACGGTAATTTAGTGCCTATTCAATGTAGATCATCTATTAGAGGGTCATTGATCAAATTAGGATTATAACAATGGATAACTAATAGCGTATCTATATCGTGGAACATATAGAGCTTTCTATATGACTCAGAGTGCAATTCCAAGTTCTAAGTGTGGATTCAATAAGGATTTAATAAGTTAGGAAATTTACTTGGTAAATTCGGTTCGACTTATTAGAAGATCGATTAATATAGGCCCATGGTCCCCATACTAGTTGAGACCATACTGCTTGTAAGACTCAGTTAATTGATTTTGTTTAATCAATTATAATTCTAAAGTTAGACTATGTTTACTTTATGAATTTTCACTAAGCAATGGCGAAATTGTAAAGAAAAGAGATTCTAGGTTTATTTATTAATTAAGAGATTTTATATGTCTAAATTAATAAATATATTAAATGACAATATTATTTAATAATTAATTTTTAGTTATTAAATAATTAGAATTGGCATTTAAATGGTTAAATTAGAAAATTGGCATTTTTGAGAAAATGGGATTGAAAAATGACAAAATGGGAAAGTTGCAAAGTGAGGCCCATTTCCCTTATATGGCCGGCCACTATGCAAAGGATTTACCATTTATTTTTCCATTATTTTAATGCCATACAATTTTAACCTAAACCTAGATGGCATTCTATAAATAGAAACTAATGGCTTCAGGAAACTATGACTTACACATTGTTTCTTTCAGAGAAAGCCATAGCCGCCCCTCTGTCCTTTTCTTTCTTCTCTTCAATTTCGAAATCCCTTTGTGATAGAGTAGTGCCCACACACATCAAGTGGTATCTCAATCATAGTGTGTAAGACTGTGAAGAATCCAAACAACAAGAAGGAGAATCAGCATCAAAGGAAGGAGAGAAAGAGATCCAGGTTCAGATCTTGATTATGCTCTGCTACAGAAAGGAATCAAGGGCTAGAGATCTGAATGGAAGGAGTCATTATATTCCGCTGCACCCAATGTAAGGTTTACTAAACTTTATATGTGTTTATTTCATTATTTTAGAATTCATATTAGGTTGTTAATAAAATATACATGGTAGTAAATCTAGATCCTGGTAAAATATTTCCAACAACTGGCACCAGAGCCATGGTAATGATTTACTTTCATGAAATATGAATTAAAACGATGTTTTGTGTTGATTTGGATGGTTTCATGTGGTTTGATGAATGTATGTGTTGTACAGAATCTTTTTCCATGAAAACTATTTTTCCTATTTTTTAAAATATTTTATTTGGATTCCTTGTGAAAAATTAAGCAATTTTATTTTTTACGGAACTCGATTCCGATAAAAATTGAAAAAGTTATGAATTTTGAAAAATCGGGATTCAAGGCTGTCGAGTGGGTGCATCAATCGCACCAGGCACTCGGACAACCTGGGTTACGCGCGCGAGCACCCTGCAGATCCGCCCACGATCACCCTGCTAGTGCCGAGACGAGCCACTCATCCCACCCTGCAGGTCTCCTCTGTCCGTGCGCGCCCGAGGCTGCGTGCAGCCTTCTTGGGCTGCACATGCAGCCTCTTGGGCAGCCTACTCTCCCACACGATTTTGTGGGATTTTTTTTCCATAATTTGATTCTTTCCAATTTTAAAACCCTAAATTTAAAATAAAATATTATTTTTAAATATATTTGAACTTAAATATCATATTTCAATTAATAATATTTATTTTTAGTAATTATTATTAATCATGGTATTTTGAGGTTTAAATTTAAAAATTGATTATTTTTTTTAAATTATGGTAAGATTTAAAAATTTGTTAATTTCTTTAATATTTATGTATTATTTAATTATAAGATTAAATATTTTGATATTTAACATATTTTAAATTAAAAGATAACTTTATCTTTTTATTTGAAATATAAGTTTCAAAATGATATTTTTCTATATATATCATTTTTTTTTCTTATTGGAAATTTATGAATTAAATATTTAAATAACTTAGATATTTTTGTAGAAATTTGAATATTGCTTAATTTGAGATATTTTGACATATAATTATGGTAATTATTATTTATTTATTATTTTATTCTTAACTATCTAACCATATCTATTTTAAAATTGGTTTATTTTAATTAAACTATAAGATTTGAAAGTGATATTGAAGATTCTTTCTTTCAAATCATTGATCTTATTTGATATTTAATTTAATTTGATTCAAATAAACCTAGATATTTTTAAATTTTTTTTTTTTTTTGAGATTTTTAAGGTTTGTTTTAACAACCCTAAATTTTCAAAATTTAATTGGTTAGTTTAAGAATAATAATTTAATTATATTAATATCTTAGTTCACATTTATTACATGGACAATGTTTGTTTAATTTTATATTGTTTATTCAATTTTTTTTTTAACAAACCTATTATTTGTTTGATCTAAATTGCTATGATTAACTTGTTGCAAGATCCAATGATCTGATTTTAATCATAGTCCAATTGTCAATAGATCTTATAAATAATCTGTAACAGGTAAATTTTGTACTTCTTTCATCTGTGTAAACCTAGTAACATGATAGGGCCCATCCAAATAATTTGACCTGTGTGAGCCTATATGTTTGCTATTGGGCTTAGATGCATATAGGAAGCCCATTTAAGTTTTTACTAAGTAAATGGACTAGGTTGCTAAAATAAAATTTGACGTAAGTAATTTTATTTAGGCCCAATTAGATTAAGGCTTATTCAATGAATAACAATTATTTAGGGAATTTTACAAAAATACTGCTTTTGGACCAAAACTTTACATTTATACTGGGACACGGCAAAAACAACATTTATACTGCCCCAGCCCAATTTCATTACTTTTGTACTGCCCAAGCCCAACATCATTTCATTTCTACTGTGAACAGTAAAACACACGGGAAACAACCTTGTTCGTGTGTGAGGAGACGCCGGAGACGGAAATCACCAAGAAAAAACCATTAAATCCGGCGAAGAGTTTTTGAAAAGGAATCGAATTGAAGAACAAGACGTACGAGAAAATGTCAAAATAACAGAGGTAAACACAACAAACCCAAAAAATAATTTAATTCTTAAGAAACCAAAAAAAATTAAAAATAAAAAAAAAAAACAAGATTTAGATCTGAAGTTTTAAACAAAAAAACGAAAACACAACTGTGATATTCTTTAATTTATGATGCAAAAACATAAATGAGGGTTGTTCTATTGTTAATTTGACGTTTGCAACACAAAATGATTTCGAAAAAAAAAAATCGATAAATTCGTACAATTATTCAAACACAACATCAGGGTTGTTAAAATGTTGTTTTGCGGTCAGTACTACAACAACATTCATACATATATGTATCAGACAAATATAATAATAAAAACTTAAAAAAAAATAATGGGTATTTCTGTTTGGTTGTTTTTGTGTTGTTTTATTGTTGTTATTTTATTTTTTTTGTTGATTTTTTTTTTGTTGTTTTGCTATTGTTTTATTGTTGTTGTACTATTGTTTTAACATTAAATAAGACCCTGGAATGACAGGTAATGGAACGTCTACCAGTACTCATCAAGAGCAATGGACAATGGAATGAAGATCACAATTATGAGAACTATGTGGCTAGTGGAGAATTCATACCAACAAAATGCAAGTACGAAGAGCTACTGCAAAATGCGGTTACTTCATTGGGGTGCGAAAACACCGGCCTGTCAAATACAAATACGGTACCAAGTTAAAGAAGGAATACCACGATCAAAATATGCAACGATCGAAGCCTCTGCTTTTACTTGGAATTGAAAATGAAGGAAACAGATTTCACGACATATCCACTATGTGTCAACCGGCAAAACAACAACACGACACGTCTTTGCAACACGAATTCGATATCACTGACAACAGAATGAATATAATGTGGCAATGATCGAAAACAACACAACAACGCTTGAAAACAACATAACAACAACGAATCATACACAACGGGACGACAAACGGAAGAAGGGGAAAAGTCGAAACAATAGAAGATGAGGAGGACCAATTCGACATAATTGACTATGCAAATCTGATTTCTTTGAAGAAATGGTAGAACAACTTGAAAAACACCGATAAAAAGCTGGATCAATCGACATCAACAATGCAAAGTTAATAACGGACAAGCAACACCCTGAAGTGGAAAAAGGACGGGCATACAAAGACAAAGAAACTCTAAAAAATGTCCTCAGCTACTACGCAATCAAAAACAACTTTCAGTACAAAGTGTGGAAGTCACAGCTCTCAAGAATACGATGCGAAATGTGTTTACGAAAGCTGCAATTGGTCACTTAAGAGCATCGAGAAATGGGCCAACAAACACATTCATAATCGGGGAGGTTGGTTTTTAATAGTTTTTTAATGTTGTTTTTGTTGTCGGCCTTAACAAATGACCTGTTTTCACAATTTGTGCGAAATACACATGATTGAGTATACGCAGTTTGTTTTAATAGTTTTTTAATGTTGTTTTTGTTGTTTTTTTTTTGTTTCTATAGGTTCTCAAATATGCACACATGCCCCATAAATATAAGGCATGAAGACCAAAGGCAAGCAACATCGAAGCGATAGGGAATGCATAAAACGAAGTTCTTGAACATAAAGACCAAGGCAACAACGATGGACATAAAAGGGGAGTTGAAATACGAGATTTGGCATCAAAATGAACTATATGAAAGCTTGGAGAAGTAAGGAACATGCGGTAAACGACTTGAGAGGTAATGCTAGTGACTCGTACGGCCTAATACGGAGTTTCTTACACATGGTGGAAAAAACAAACCCTGGATCATTTGTGGATGCGAAAACGGCGAGAAGACAACGGCTTGCTCTTTGTTTTCATGGCGTTGGATGCATCCATAAAAGGGTGGGGAGCATGCGGTAGATAGTTGTTGTGGACGGAACGTTCCTCAAAGCGACTTATGGGGGAACTTTGTTGTGCGCATGCACACAAGATGCGACGGGTCATATTTTTCCACTAGCGTTTTGTGTTGCGGTCCCGAGAATGACCAATCTTGGAAATGGTTCTTCAAAAAATTTAAAGAAGCGTATGGTGTACGGGAACACCAATGCCTAATTTCGAACAGAAATGAAAGCCTCGTCAAAGCGACGAGAGAAATCTATCCGAAATTGCACACGATTCTTTGCGGTTACCACATTTTTGAGCAACCTTAAAACAAGCTTCAAACAACATGCGCAAATACAATGCGCCATTCTTTGGAGCGGTGAAAGCCTACACGAGAAAAGCAATTCGAGTTCCACATGGCTGAATTGGATGGATTGGACAAACGCATAAGACCTTACCTCGAAAAAATCGGGTATGAAAAGTGGTCGGGAATTCATAGCCAAAACGAAGGTATTCCACAATGACCTCGAAACATATCGGAATCCTTTAACGCTGCAAATTTGGCGACGAGGGAGCTACCAATTACAACGGTTGCTAGAATGCTTGAGAGCATTGGTGCAACAATGGACGCATACTAATAGGACAAAAGCACAAAACACCTTCACTAAGCTATCACCAATGTTGGAGAAGACATCTTTTGTTGAAAAATTACACATACTCATTGAATGCAGGTAAAATATTAATTATGTTTTTTTTTGTAGTGTTGTAGTGTTGTTGTAGTCTTTGTTTTAATAGTTTTGTATTGTTGTTGTAGGAATTACGAGTATGTTTGATTTTTTTTCAATAAAATTTAAAACGAGTTAAAAACAACGAGATTACTTGTTTGAGGTAACAAGAATGAAAGAATCGTGGGAAGTAGACCTGAGAAAAGAACATGCACGTGCAACGGAGTTCCAAATAGATGAAATGCCATGCGGGCACGCGGTGGCGTGATGAGGAGATGAACATGGACCGTACACCTCTTTGTTCGAATTACACACAAAAAAAATTGGTGGCAACTTATTCGGGGACGGTTACCCGATAGGACACCAAAGTGAATGGGAGGTACGGAAGAAGTGAAAAATATTACGATCTTGCCTCCACATGAAAGAGTAAAATCGGGAAGACCAAAAACATTAAGAAGGAAGGTTTGGATGGGAAAGGGATCGGCCTGACAAGTGCGGCAAATGTGGTGAGCGGGGCATAACAAAAGAACATGCGGCGAAGACGTAGAAGGGAATAAAAACAACAACGGAACAACGATTGGAAAAACAAAAGGAAACTACACATACGTTATGAGAATTAGATATTGAGGAATTTAAATTTACGAAATACACGGGGAATACGATTTTTATTTGAAAAACATTGATTACATTGGGAATTGTTGATACTGCAGATTGGATATTAAAAGATGTTGGATACTAAATTGAATATATATATGAAGTTTGTTATTGAAACAGGTTGTGTTTTTAATGCGAAATGAATATTTGGATTCAAAAAAACGGAGAAACTATAAGAAAAAAAAAACAAAAAAAAGAATGGATGTGAAATGAAAAAACAAACAACTTTAACATACCAACTTGTTTGTACATAAAAATAATAAGAAAAAACATACAAAAATAAAAGATTACATATTGTCCACACAAAGCGTAAGGAAAAACAACGAGAACACCAATGTTTGTTTACGAAAAACAACATGAAAAACATTAAAACAACATTAAAAAACTATAAGAACAATGACGGTCGATTGAAAAAGCAAATCACTTCTTGGGAAGGTAGGAGGGCCTCGGATTCACTTTCAATGTTCTCGGTTTGCTTCTTCATCCCATAATGATAAAATAACGCGGCCAAACGATCGCGGTGAATTTCCACATCAAAATCGAGAGGATGGGATGGGTTTGCCATCAATGAAATACTCGGCAAATGATGCAACAAAAACACCACAATCCTTTGGAAAAAAAAAACAATAAAACACAAAAAAAGACACTATGAGAACAACGATAAAAAACAAAGTCAACAACAAAAAAATAAAAATACAAACAACCGGTGAAAAAACATTGAACACTAAACATAAAACTTACGCGTTGTGACACACTCGGGTAAACCATCAACGAGCTGACAATAGGGAACGGTTCCATAGTGCTAAACTTAGTTTCATTGCGAAGGCCTTTGAAGTCCCAACATAGAAGTAATATGGTAAAATAACGAGAGAAAGGCTTGCAAGCCTCTTTGAAGCCCGATCATATACCTCCCGGAAACGCGGAGTGTACGAATATATGCGCTGTCATCCGTATGTTAAGACGACCACAAATCCAATGATCTGTAATTTTACATTGATAGGCATAACAACATGATCAACCAAATGCCAAGGAGTGGCACATAATATCTTACCACCTTGAATGTCTTGGGCCACATTGTGAGAAAGAGACAACACGGATATATCGTTGTTTTTCTCAACAAACCTCTCATACAAAGTTGTTATGCTAGAACAAAAAGAGGCAATCGATTGTGGTGACTTTGATTTTCGGCTCGGTGAGTACATTATTTTCTTACGAAGATAATAGAAAATGATGTCGATGTCTTGAACAAACAGATAAAAAAAAGTAAGTGAAAAAACATTCAAACTTATAAAAAACTAACAGAACAACACTTAAAAACATTAAAAAAAATAGATAAAAAAAATAATATGTAAAATAATAATAATAATAAAATAAAAACTTACGGAATTGGTAAGGAAACAATTAGGGTAGGCAAGGTTGTGAAACCACATCTTGTTCTTGATGTCCTCAACACCAAAACGAAATGGCGGAAATATAGTGTCCTTACCCTTACAATACACATTAGTTGTTGTGCTAAAAAAAAAACAAATAAAAAAATATCAAAACGAAATGAAAAAATAAAAAATAAATAGAAAACAATAACGGATATACAACGAAAACACTACAAAAATACTTACTTAGATTTATGCTTTCTAAGACACTGAATCAACCCACTTGACAAACTCAGCTTCCAATTGCGGATCAACAGGTTTACCAATCTTGTTGTCCAACGGGCCTGAAACCACGCACATATTTAACGACCTTATACACGAATCATCGGGGAGAAACCGAGATGAACTGATTTAGATGCAGAAGCAAGCTCGATGAATGGGGATTTCAAAGCACGGCCTCCTTTCTTAAGATCCTCTTTTGAGGACGTAAAATAGGAGTCTCTTGAAAAACAACCATTTCAAGATCGATCTTCTCGAAGTCTCGAAAACGGGAGCGAGGGCATGAGTTGAGGAACCAATCTAAAAAAGAGAAAGGATAAATAAAAGACTTATTTTTAAATTTCAAACGGTACAATAAAAACACCATAAAAACAACAATATAATACCAAATAAATACAAATATAAAAAAAAAAAAACATAAACACAAACCAAATTCTCCACGAACTTAGCAATGAGATGCAATTGTTGCATCAACATCAATGTTCTCCTCCCCACCTTGAGGGATCGGTGATAACAAAAAAACGAGTAAAAAACTATTAAAACAAACACAAAACACGAAACACACAAAAAAAAGCACAAACCAAAAATGATGTCCAAACAAGAAATACACTGTTTGATCTGCAATAGGTTCCACGGGGGTCGAATTCTTGGCATCATCGACCTTGCGGTATCATCATCCCTCGAAACAACGCGGGGACAACAACACCCTCATCGTTACGAACATCGCCGTGTGAGCCTCGTCTGACGACCGGCGGCAACACCATCTCCACGGATCATCATCATCATCATCGGTTTCATCGTCATGATGATCATCTCCTTTGTCATCGTCGAATTTATCATCCTCGTCTTCGCCGAAGTGGAATCTTCATCATCCTCATTTTCGAAAGTACGAAGAGCATCTTCGATGAGATCCAATTGTGAGTGGGACCACCTTGGGATGAGGCGAGAAAAAAAAAATTAAAGTAAGCTGTATAAAACAACATAAAAACACTACTAAAAAAATAACGAAAAAGTAATGACAATTTAAAAAAAAAACCTCAATAAGAATGTCCGGCTTCTTGTTCATCTCGGCAACGATTTCATAAGAATCCACTGGCGGTGACAACAACGGATAAACACTTTTTAAATTCCTCAAACTCAACTCGGGAGACATTAACTCATGAGCGGTTGATGAAGAAGAACCCATCAAGCCGGAGTTGACCCGAGGCTTGGAACCACCTTTAATTTTGAATTTCACGGCCTCGGGAGTAGTCTCACCGGAGAAAAAATCGAGTGAGGCTCGAACTCAATCTCTCAACGGAAGTTGGAGTGAGGTTTCTTAATTTTAAGCGAAACAACAAAAACCAACAAAAAACAATATGCACATGGAAACGAAATTATAAAATAACAACAACATAAAAACATAAAGTATAAATAATGTATACAAAAACAACATTAAAACAACGGTGGAAAAATAATAAAAAACAACGGGATTACCTCTTTCCAAAGACCGATCGAAAATGAGGGTGTTCATGACATCCATTTTCACCATACCCTCCTTGTCCTTGGGTAATTTAGGCCAATTCAAAATCCTTGGAATGCCAACATTTGAGTATAAGGATAGTTTCCCGATAACATACGGGCAACACTCGAAAAACCGAGAATTGAATAGCCAAAGGAAAACCCAATAACACGTAATAACCACCATCCTCGTCACTTACGAACTACCTCTTATAACCCGAATCTATCTTACCCTTCAAAGAATGCATAGTGATATCAAAACAATGCTTGCCCCACCCAATTCATTATATCGACCACTATCCACAACATCTATTTCCTCGGACGAAACAACTTTACCGGGGACCACACAACAAATAACCTTGCACAAAATACAATACGACCAACTTGTGCAAGATCGTCGTTATCCTTAAGATTGTCGGCAATAAAAGCGATCGAATAGCACCCTTGGTAATTTTTTTGTACCCGCTTAAAACAAGATTTGACCAATTCATTATCATCTTGCTTAAGGCGATAAAAATCGGAATCAACATGACAATCTAACCCGTGACCAACGCAAACTCTTCGATACTTAAACCTAAGGTATTTCCCTTGGACACTGAGCCAAAACTCCAACCCGTTAGAGCTGCTTGAACCTCCTCGACGGCAAACAATGCGACAATTGGTAATGAATTATGTACTCGGGAATTCGAAGAAAATAACCAAACACGGATTTTGAAAAAATTTCCAATTGGCTTTCGAGTTAAAATTCTCTTAATGTCACCAAGTACGGAAGTAATAACCGGATGTTACTACTCTAGAATGATAAAATTGAGATCGAGTGTACTTGCATTCCCCGATCCTAAAAAACGAGAACAATGAAAACAACGATAAAACACCAAAAAACACTACGAAAATAACAACAACAAAAAAATAACAAAAAAACATAGAGCAGAATGCATAACATGACAAACCTCAACAATCCTATTAACGAGGAATTTCTTCGAAACACACGATGATGGCAACACCTTCACGGGGGATTTACCATATACTAAAATAAAAAATAACAACACCAACAAAACAACAAATAAAAAATTAACAAAAACACATAAATAAATCGAACAATATATATATAAAACAATTACAAATACATAAACAAAAACAAACAAATACCCAGATATATGAACCTCAAATATCGAATTTAACAAAAAAATAAAAAACCTCAAAAACAACAACAGATAAATAGTAAAATACCTTAACAGAAACAGGCGACTTAAGAAATTCAGAATCCAACTCAAAATGCGAGTACGAATTTTCAACAACGATTCGAGTCTTTTTCCTCGAGTGTTCTTCGAAGGTCCGACAATGGTTTTCTTTTTAACGAAGGGGAAGTGGGGCTAGGAGGGTTCTCTTTCGAGATTTTTTTACCCATTTTTGATTTGGAGTCACGGTTTTTGCGATTGTTTTGTGGGTTTTGTAACTTTGGCCGGAGATGGTGATGAACGAGTAACGGCCATTATGAAGAACTATGAAGGTATTTATAGACAAAAATAATAAAAATGGGAGGGAAAATGAGAGGGAAGTTTAAGATAGTGGGATGGGATTTGAAATTTTTTAAAATGAAAAAACTACCTTATTACAATAATCTAAAGCAAGCGAAAATGGGGAAGAAGATGAACAGTTGAGGTGAGAGAGATTACCAATTACAAAATTTAGATTCGAAAATAATAAAAAAAATAAAAGAAAAATACATAAATACAACACTTTTTGATCAGAACACATAACCGTCAAATCAAAACAATTAATTTTTTTTTTAAAAAAAAAAAAAACGTGGCAAAACCCTATCGTGACAAGTGGCAATGAAAATCAAACACATGGCTAAAGTTTAAAAGGCAGTAAACTGCCAAAAAAAAAACAGTATAAATGTTGTATTTGCCGTGCAACAGTATAAATGTAATAAAATGGGAAAAATCAGTAGTGGGTGTAAATTTCCCATTATTTATTTAAAGGTTAAATTCCTCTCTTTTGGGCCTTGTGTGAGAGTTGGGGGCCAATAGAAGTGGGCATGACATACTGAACCCAGCTCCCCCTCACATGAACTACCCCAATTGTGAAGGCCCATTTGCCTTATTTAAATAATTGTATTAGGTTAATTATATTAGTCTAACCTAATTAAAATTGAATTAGCAACATAATTAACTTTTAAAATATATGAAATTTATTTTTCATTTAATATTTTAAAGTTAATTTTAGAAAAACACTTAGTTAATGATATATATTCTAGATAGTTATTTCTAGTACTAATTATATTTTCTAATATTTAGTTAGGAAAATATCATAAATTGTGAAATTAATTATTTAATAATTAATTTTGGTACAATCTAAGTTAAGTATATTTTCCTAGTATTAAACTAGAATTAATAATTAAGTTTCCTCTATACTTAATTATTTATTTCTTGAATTTAATACATTTAATTAAATTGAAAATTTAAATATTTAAGTTGATTTTCATCATGATACTTAAATATCATTAATTTCATATTATTTAATTAAAGATTGAAAATTATTTTAAGTTTGGAATCTTATTTCAGAATAACTTAAATTTGAATAATTTTCAAAATATATTTTATTTTATTTTATTAATCTTTTTCCCACAATTTCGAAATTGCATTTCTTAAATGCAGAAATTTCGATTTTTTTTTTGAAAAATAGATTAAAGTTGAAAATTATTTATTTTAATTTTGGACCAACTTAAATCAATGGTTTTTTCATTTAATGATTAATTAAAATAAATGAACTAAAATATATTATAATTAGAAATTGAATTAATTAGTCAATGAAAGTCTAGATAAATATTATCTGTTTTGCTTGAAGTATTTTTCTAGTGTATTTAATTAAATAGAAAATTAATATTTAAGTTGATTTTCATCATGATACTTAAATATTTGAAATTTTTTCTTTAATATTTAATTAAATAGGAAAATTATAATTTTTGTTGAAAATTAATTTTTATTAATTAATTTTGGGCCAACATAATTATTTTTATTTTATTTTAAAGCATTTTTTCGAAAGTAGTATTCTTATATACTTCATTTTTTTTTTCGAAATGCAATATATATTTATAAAAAATTAAATTTGAGTTGTAAATTAATTTAAAATAATTTTTGAAACAACTTAAATTGAATAATTTTTCTAAATATTTATTGGAAATTATTACTAAGATGGAAATAATTCATGTTATTTTCATATCCATCTAAGTATAATTTATAAGTATGAAATTAAAATTTATATTTAGAATTTTTCATTCTAAATTGGAAATTTTAATTAAATAAATATATATTTAAAATAAATTGATTAAAATAAATATTAGAAGAAAATACACTTTAAATAATGAGCTTTATTATTATTAGGATATTCGATCTCCATTGTTGGTTTTACGTAGCTATTGTTTTAGTGAGTAATCCTCCCTAATAGAGGAACGTTCATTAGCAAGTTAGCGCCGTTTAATCTCGAAAGATAAGTATTCTTGTAATTTTTTATATAGTATTGATCACCTTAATGGTGGCGACTGTATAAGACTTACAAGAGTATGAAGCAATGGTGGAAGCTCATAAGATAGAATAGCCTTGACTCTCGCCTAAACGGGACAACGCTGGATTCCAATCTTGATCGAATAAAAGATTGCTAGAATTTTTATTATTTTAGATGAGCTGACAACTCTATTCAATGGATGGTATCACTGACTCTCGCCTAAACGGGACACTGATATCAGTTTGTTGAAGACCTTAGAAATTATTTAAGATTGTATGTTTTAGTATTTTCACTTCATTCCTACTTGCTATATGTTTAATAATTTCTGAATTGTGTATGAATTTATATTGAACCATGTTATTTTCTGTTATTAAATTGTAGTTTAATTTAGAATCTTCATTGTTGATCTAACTTGGTTTGTTGTTCTAATGGGACAAATTCCTAATGGATTGTCAACCATTAGACAAACATAATAGTGTTAGATCTCGAAAGATAAATATTGTAAATGCAACATCTAGCTGTTAGATAAATTAACAATTAACCCAAGATCTATTTGTACATAACATAGAACAAAATAGTAATATATAATAGTTAAGTATGTGTACCTGATTGATCCATAGCAATTATCTCTGTTTTATCCACAACAGTTACTCCACTTTGATAGTGCAATACTATCAACTAAGTCTTCCTCCCTAGATCTCTAAATTAGAAGCATTTTATTTATCTGATTATCAAAAGGTATACAATTGTGATGAGACAATATGTATTTATAGAGTTAGGGAGGGGACTTAGCTACAAAACCCTAGTTGAGCTGGGCCTGCTCATCAAAGGCTTCAGTCAACTAGAAAAGCCCACACTTCTGCTTCACCTAGACTTTACACACAGATGCTAAGCCCATTAACAATTGATCACCAACAACATGGACTAACACAGCAAAGAACTATCCAATCAACACAAGTTTTAATAAAACCAATAAAACTTAATGTAAGCCCAAGTAAAAAGTCTAACATTCTCCCACTTGGGCTACATTAATTTTAATACATATATATTATATATCAAAATAATTTTATTTGAAAACGACTCATGGGTTGAACAACAAGAAAACATTTGTGGCCACTTTAAAAAATGATAGTTCTCTGATAGCATCTCAACATACCGGTCCAATTTAACCTTTGATAATGAACTATGACAATCATATTGTTTTTAACTCAACAAAAGACATTCATAATCACAAATACCAAAGTATTAAATCGACATGGTCAATAAGTCTAGTAGTGTGGTAAGGAATTATGTTCAACATGTGATCAATTTAAAATAACATAATATCCTTATCAGTCCTCAATTTCACTGATACCGTGATACTTAATAAATAAGCCAGTGAAATTCATCATCCACCACTTAAAATAAGTTAGTGTCACTAAATATGCTTAAAGAATTAAGCCAACAACATATCATTGTCATTTAGTAAATATACTTAAAATACAATGATCCACAACAAGATATGAACTATATGCTTTCAATTCAATTATTCTCGAGAATATAACAAAGCCTAACTGAAAGCATAAATATCCAATAATCAAAAAATATTGGCCCACAAAGTAGTTCATATCATCAACAAGTAAATTACATATAAATATAATCTCAAAAGATAAAATAAGAAACTCCCACTAACCCAAAGGAACAAAAGATTATAAAATGCTCATATCAACAACATGTTATCAAACAATATGGCACTTAATCCTTTGGTTAGAGGATCTGCAAACATCAACTTGGTCTTTCAATATTCTATCACAATGTCTCCTTTCTTGACCAAGTCTCTAACAGTGAGATACTTTATTTCCATATGTTTGGAAGCACTACTAATCTCATTATTCTTTGAAAAGAAAACAACAATATTATTATCACAATAGATTAGTATAGGAGAGAAAATAGGATCAACTAGTCGTATCTCTAAAATCAAATTCTTTAACCATAAAGCTTGCAAAGATGCCTCATAACATACGACAAACTCAACATATATAGTAGATGATATGATTAAAGTCTATTTAACACTTTTTCTAAGAAATAGCAGCACCAACAAAAGTGAAAATATAGCCAGAAGTTGACTTTAAATCATCTACATAACCACCAAAATCTGAATCTGAATAACCAACAATTCGAAGATTGTCAACATGCTTATACACAAGCATAAAACTCTTCGTTCTTTGCAAATATCTCAAAACTTTCTTGGCTGCAACCCAATGATCATAGCCAGTATCAGATAAATATCTCCTAAGAACATCGACCATGAAAGCAATATCAAGTCTAGTACAAACCTAAGCATACATCAAATTCCCTACTGCACTTGCATATGGGATATTCTGCATTGCTTCTCTTTTTAAGTCGTTCTTGGGACAATGTTGCTTAGTAAATTTGTCCCTTTCAGAATAGGAACGAAACCAGCTTTACACAAATCCATGTTGACCCTTTTGAGCACACGAGTAACGTAAGCTTCTTGAGGTAAGCCAAGAACTTTTCGATTCCTGTCACGATGGATCTCAATCCCCAAAACATAGAATGCCTCTCCAAGATCTTTCATATCAAAATTGGAAGACAGAAAATTTTTGGTCTCATTTAGTAATGACAAATCACTGCTGGCAAGTAAAATATCGTCTATATAAAGAACAAGAAAAATATGATGACTCCCACTGATCTTCATATAAATACACTAGTCAAACTTGTTCTCGATGAAACCCAACAGTGTCACAACCTTATTAAACTTCAAGTACCACTGGTGAGATGCCTGTTTGAGACTATAAATGGATCATTTCAATTTGCAAACCAAATTGTCATTTCCATTTTCCTCGAAGCCTTCAGGTTGAGACATATAGACTTGCTCACTCAATTCTCCATTCTAAACAACAGTTTTAACAATCATTTGATGTAACTCTAAATCAAAATGCGCAACTAAGGCCATAATAATTCTGAATGAATCTTTAGTGGAAACAGGTGAGAAAGTTTCAGTGTAATCAATACCTTCTCTTTCAGTAAAGCCTTTAGCCACTAAATGTAATTTATACATTCCAATATGTCCCATTTTATCCTTTTAGTTCTTAAAAAAATTCATTTGCAACCTATTGGTTTGAAACCATCAGGTAATAGGACTAACTTCCTCATATACATTATTTTTGTCCATGAACTTAATCTCATCATTCATAGCTTCTATCCATTTTGAAGAATGTGGACAATTAGGTGCTTCACTATAAGTGAGAGGTTCCACAAAATGACCAAGATTACATTCACCTTCTCCAAGGTAAATAAAATTATCATCACACCTTATTGACATCTTTTGTCTTTGAGATCTCCATATAGGAGGTACTTCTGGAATAACCTCTATTTATTGACCATCATTTTGAATGACATATTCCACAATTAGATTTCTCTGATAACATGACCCTCATCAACAACAAAACCTTCTTCATTAATAGGTTCCTCATCAATAATAGGACCCTCGTCATCTTAGATATTAGGAGCAATATATTCATCAGTAATGGGAGTGTTATCAACTAGAGTAAGAATAAGAGTGCTATTATTATCATCTCTTGAAAAAAGACATAGGAATAAAAATTCCTTTGGATGACTCCCTCGTTTCAAGAGATGTTGAAGGAATATTTTCAGCAACATCAAATTCTAAAAATTTAGCAGTCTGAGATTCAACAATTCGCGTACCACGAAAAGGATAGCAAAAGCGATAGCGTTTTGAGTGCATTGGATAACCAATGAAATAACAGCGATTGGTTCTCGAATCTAACTTTTTCAAATTAGGATCATAAATTCGTACTTCAGCTGGACAACCCCATACATGAAGATGATTAAGACTAGGCTTCCTTTCAATCCACAACGCAAAAGGATTTTGGGAACAGATTTACTGGGAACACGATTTAAAATATAAGTTGCAGTCATGAGTGCTTCACCCCATAAAAACTCTGGAAGATTTGATCTACTCATCTTGCTTCTAACCATATCCATGAGAGTGTGATTTCTCCTTTCAGCAACGCCATTTTGTTCAGGTGAACCTAACATAGTGTATTGAGAAACTACACCATTTTCGAGAAAATATGCAGCAAAAGGCCTCATGCGTAGTCCATATTCTGAATAACAACCATAATTTCTCCTCCACGATCTGAAAGAACAACTTTGATGACTCTTCCTAATTGTTTCTGAAGAACATTTCGAAAGATTTTAACTTTATCAAGAGCGTTGAATTTTTCTTGAATCAAGTGAAGCCATATAGAGAAAAATCATTTTTGAAAGTTATGACATACTTGTATCCTTAACGTAGTAGTCAATTTTGTACAAGTATAATTAGCACAAGTATCCCAGCCAGAAGCATCAACAGGAGGAAGAATTTTAGCTAGAAGTAATCGATCAACTCTTTCTTTAGAAATATGACCCAATCTATCGTTCCATAATAATAAGTATGTTATCGTAATATAAGATTTCTTATCCACAATATTCACAGCATTGAAAAAGAAAGCTAAGGAAGTCAATGATAATTTGAAAAGAATATCAGAGTAAAAACAGTTTCCAATTATTCAGAGTCAAACATAATGTCAACACTATAATTGGCAAAAGGAAAAGAAAATTATTGTTTAACTAAAAACGGAAGCGAAACTGAATTACTTTAAAAGTAGGAATCAAGAAAGTACTGTTCAAAACAATCTGAACACTAAACGGTAATTCAAGAATTAATGTGCCAACATAAATAACGTCAACTCCAATATAAGTGCCCACTGTAAGCATTGACTCCCTCTCACTTGGCTTTCTGAGATCCCTTAGCCCCTGGCTGTGGTTGCTTATTTTCATATTTTCTTTATCCTTTGTTGGGCTTGAGTTGAGAAACAAAGTGAGAAGAATCATTCTTCTCATTTTGTTAGCTTGCATGTTTCAGCTATATACTGAGAAATAAGGTTACTAACACTCCATATTTTACTATAAGTGTTTAGGTTGTCTTGGTAAAGCTAAATGAAGTAAGAAGTTCATGAAGAACTTGAAGAATGGTGTAAAATTCAGGAAGAGGATTATTATGATCTTTCAACTTGGACTGAACATTAAAAATTTCAGAATAAAATCTCGCACTCCTTTTAATTCATCATACTTAATGGTTGTCATTTCATCCATAAGATGTCCAGCTTCAGCGTTTTCACCAGTGTCATATAGTTTTTCTACAACATTGAAAAATGCTTTTGTATTTGAGGTGTTTGGCAAAGCATTAAATGAATGTTATGGAATTGAACTTTCATAGTAATGAGACTAAGATGATTTGAATTTTTCCAATGTGCATGAAGAATTTTTGGGCAACAATTCTGATATTAGAATAAGATCAGCAGATTTTTCTTCTCGAAAGCATAAGTCCAAATCTATTATGCCTAAAGTAATTTTCACATCTCGTTTCCATGTCTTAAAGTTGGAAGCATTCAGAATTCAGATGAAAACGTTATTGTTGTTCGCAGAAAGGAGACCGAAAAATCCAAAAAATTAAAACTTGAATAAGCAATATGAGCAATGCATTAGAAAATATTGTAGAATCAACTGGTCATTATAAACTCCCCTTTGGGGTGAGAATATAACACACACATGATCTACCTTCATGAAGTTAACAACAAAGAAAAAATACATATCATTTAAGAATTTTATTACCTTTGGGCAAATAAATTTCTTAAAAATATGTATTAATTCAAGCAAAAAATAATAATAAATTTATATATTTAAATTATTACCTTTGGGCAAATAATTAAAATATATATATTTAATATTAACTCACTTTATGGAATGTGAACTAATATATGTAAATACGACCTTTGGGTAAGTAATTACACATATAGTCAACCAAAAGATATAATATTTTCTTCAACATGTGAAATTTGGTGATAAAACAATCATTGAAGATTAATAATTTTCAACCAAATTTCCAAAAGAGATATATAAATTGCTTTTATTTATTGATAATCAAAAAATAAAGTGTCCACCATAACACATTATTTTTGTATCAAACAATCAAGTTTTATAACTTTAGAACAACAAATAATCAAAATATGTGAATATAAGAAAATTGGTGGAGACTACATAGTCAAGATAAATTAAACAAGAGAGTGACTATGTCATATGTAACGAGAAGAAACCCAAAAATTTTTCTATGATTGACAGATTTCGAAAAATCATCAAAAAATATTTTTAATAATTTTTAACTACATAATTATCATTAAAATAATAATAATTATTAAATGGAGTCAAAAAATTAATTAAAAATCATATAAAAATCAGAAATTAAATTTTAAGGGCGCTGTAATAAAGAACGTCGAAAAACGACATAGTACGACGCTTCACGCGCCCCCACGCGCCACCTGCGCGAGTGGGCGTTGCTGGTGGACGGTCTTCTTCAACCTCCAGCGGGTCGGATGCGGGTCACGCGACCCGGTTCGGCCCCAGTCGGGTCTGTCCCGTTTTCCGGCCAAAAAATCGACGAAAACACGCGATTCTTGATGGGTTTTGCTCGGGATTGAATTTCTAATTGATCTACGCTACTAATTTCGGGTATTAAAGATTAAATCTCTAGATGTCATGGGAAAACCAATCCAAAAATTAAGAACTTAAAAAAAAAATTAAATTGATTGTGATATCAATTCTCCATTGAAACACGAAATAAATTGTGTAAGACATTGATAAACAATTGATAGTGAGATATCTATAATCAATTTTAGATCAAAAACAATAAAATCAAAACACACAAATTATAATTTCATATTATAATTATATAAACCCTAAAACTTTAAACTTAAAATTCTCTTAATATACACAATGAATTCAAACATATAATATATCAATTGAAAGAGAATTTAATGATAAACAAAACCCCTGAAGTTTTAAGATTTAAAAACGAAAAATTTAACATAAAATAATAACGAAATTAATATGTAATTATGGATAATTAACATATACAAATTTATTATACTAATTATAGGTTCTAAATCATATACAATAGGCAATCTGATACACATGTTAGATAAATTAACAATTAACCCAAGATCTATTTGTACATAACATAGAACAGAATAGTAATATATAATAGTTAAGTATGTGTACCTGATTGATCAATAACAATTATCTCTGTTTGATCCACAGCAGTTACTCCACTTTGATAGTGCAATACTATCAACTAAGTCTTCCTCCCTAGATCTCTAAATCAGAAGCAGTTTATTTATCTGATTATCAAAAGGTATACAATTGTGATGAGACAATATGTATTTATAGAGTTAGGGAGGGGATTTAGCTACAAAACACTAGTTGGGCTGGGCCTGCTCATCAAAGGCTTCAGTCAACTAGAAAAGCCCACACTTCTGCTTCACCTAGACTTTACACACAGATGCTAAGCCCATTAACAATTGATCACCAACAACATGGGCTAACACAGGAAAGAACTATCCAATCAACACAAGTTTTAATAAAACCAATAAAACTTAATGTAAGCCCAAATAAAAAGTCTAACACTAGCTGTTCATCAATTGATGACACCTTAGACTAGTATTTATAATATGAAACAAGAAGATTGTATAAATAAGATTACTTTGACTCTCGCTAATTGAAGCATCGTTGGATTCTTATTTAAAAATGAAATTATCCTAATTGCTCTTAGCTTATTCATTTCGAATTGGCTTAATAACATATCATTGGATGAATGGTCTATAAATCATTTCATGTCATTCTATATTTTCTCTTAAAAAATTAAATGACGCATATGATTATATTCCCAAAATTCTATCCCAAAATCATATAAATCCTCAATCTTAAAAATCTCCTATTAATATGGGCAAATTCAACTTAGAGTTAAATTAGTAGTGGTGGTCCAAGAAAGAATTCCTCATTATACAGTTACACTTTCACAAGTGATTAATAACCATTTTCTATCAATAGTTTCAAACTGTATGGGATATGAGTTTAGTATTCTGTGACCAAAATCCACTTGCACTATTCTAAGAACTCTTTAATGTAACTAAACCTGAGTCATCAAAAGACTACAACCATATTTTTATAAATCTATGGCATTTGTATCTTGTTCATAGTGGTTTTGACAAGATCAATCTCTGTAAAGAGTTAATATGCCTATATCCACTAAAAGTAAATTTATCTCATTCGCAGATGGATGTATATTTAGGGGTGGATATGAGTTTATCGTTATATTCTTAAAACGATTACTCTAGATTTTACCTTATGCAAAAGAAATTTGAAATGTTTAAAATTTCATGAATTTCTAGCAATGGTGAAAAAGCATTAAGGTAAGTGGTTAAAGATCTTGCGAACTGGTAGGGGTGGAGAAATAGTTAGTAGATATGCAGTTCAAAGATCATTAAGTTGATTTTTGAATTATATCCAAACTTAGCTCCCCAGAAATTCGATTTGCATATTGATAATTAGTTACTAGTCGTTGCCTAAGTCCTTCTATGGTAATATAATTTCAGAATGATGCAATGGTTGTATACTTAAAGTAAATCATTACTAAATTCATGGATGACCTAATCGAAATCTTAAGAATTGTTAACCATGGTTTGCATGTTTGTTAGCTATTCTAAGTGATTAGGGGCGGAACATCCTATAGTCATTAGATAAGAAAGTGTTTGTTTAAACAAATACTACTTTTCTAAGAAAATGACTAAGTATGAAAATAAAGTAGCAAATAAAGGAGATATTTTTTTTTCTTGGTTCCAAAAGTGTTCTATCATCTTTTCTTTACAAGATGATCTCACTGCCTTTGTTGTCTTGACACAACCGAAGAGGTCAATACCATTTAGTTTTCTTAGACATAATCCACGATACCTTGTCGTAGTGGGAGGGTTTCTAGGAATCCACCTTCTTATGACTTGGAAGACACTAATGATTAAAATCCATTGTGAGTTTAAACAAGCAATGGATTGTCAAGATAAGAAACTAAGAAGAAAAGCCAATAGAACTATGGTTTGATCCATTCACATGGAGTAACCTAAGGTTTTCTATTACAAGGACATAAAAGGAAATTTTCGTTAATAAGTCTATTCAATGGACTTAACAAAACTTCCTTTTCCTAGTATTATAGGTTTGAGTTTATCTAAACCTATGGCTTATGGTATACCTGGTAATTACTTACTCTAATGTAAGCAACTTACTTTAGTAAGATGCTGAAGCATTTTCCTTTTAATGGCAATCTATAGAAGCTTCTCGACTTCTTAGACATAGATTTTATTTATCTAAGGAAAAGTCTCAACTATTCCAGAAAAGATAAAGTCATGAAAGAATTTCTTAAATCAATAGTGAGAGGTGTCATATATGCTTTAGTATGCCTTAGACCAGACACCTGCTGTTGAGTGGGAGTAATGAGTAGGTATCAGATTAATCCAGGAGAAGAACATTGGAAGACAATCAAGTAAATCTTAAGATTAAGAAGAGGAACTATATGTTAGTCGATAAGGGTGTGTTTAAAACTCTTAGACTACACCACATCAGATTTTGAGACTTGCCATTGTGCTAGAAAGTCTGCTGATAAGATGGTGATTACTCTGGGGTTGGAGTAGTGATTTTGGAGAAGTGTAAAAACCAACTGAAGTCTATAGGTCTACCAAAGAGAGACTGAACGTTAAAGTTGCAGGAAAGGTACTTATTCAGTCTAAGGAAAGTTCTATACATTTGTGGCACCGTTCCAACTTGTCTTAACTACTAGTGTTATTTCCTGATTAACCAAAAAGTAGTTGCCAAAAGTATAGAATCCAGTATCCCAAGAGAGTAGACATAGAGGAATTTCACAATATCAAGGATTTTGTGATTAAGGAAGAGTAATGGTTGGGTTTTGTGCCCTAAATAAAACTCATTTCAATATAATCAGATTTACTTATTAATAAAGACCAGAAATAACATTTTATGTTGCATGGTTCACATAATTTATTTCATGATTATATATATAATGTATGAATTCTATTTAAGTCCAGAACATATGAATTTGTTAATGATTATAGTGTTGTCAGCACAGTGGAATATAATCTTAATTATATGTTCGAAAGTTTATTCCCTGATTTGTCAGTTCACTGGATTTAGACTGACATGATAATCAGCGATAGGTATTCTTACACCTTGAATAAGTGTTATGTCCTTTCCAGGGCATTGGGAAAGTTTACCAGTATCGGATGTATGGAGTATACATCGGAAGGGACCGATATTGAACTTTGATTAGATATATTAAAATTTACCGTAATATCTATTCAATTCAATATCACATGTTGATCCTAGATCAAATGATCTTAATCCTGATATGATTAGGTTCGATCTCAAGAGTATTATACATGTTCTTTGATTTATTAGTTAAGCCTACTTTTCGGTCAGGGTGATACGTACATTTTGGGAACATAATAGTATAATTGAGTGGGAGCGCTAACATAAATATGGAGTCTATAACTTCTATAGGAATTTAGAAGTGAAATGATAATATCCTTCGAGCTTGGCTAAACAGAGATAAATGGTGGAGATCTCATTTCACTTAACTGAAAAATCATTTATACGCAGCTAAGTGTTTTAAGGATAAAATACATTGAAGGTGTAACGGTAATTTAGTGCCTATTCAATGTAGATCATCTATTAGAGGGTCATTGATCAAATTAGGATTATAACAATGGATAACTAATAGCGTATCTATATCGTGGAACATATAGAGCGTTCTATATGACTGAGAGTGCAATTCCAAGTTCTAAGTGTGGATTCAATAAGGATTTAATAAGTTAGGGAATTTACTTGGTAAATTCGGTTCGACTTATTGGAAGCTTGGTTAATATAGGCCCATGGTCCCCATACTAGTTGAGATCATGCTGCTTGTAAGACTCAGTTAATTGATTTTATTTAATCAATTATAATTCTAAAGTTAGACTATGTTTACTTTATGAATTTTCACTAAGCAAGGGTAAAATTGTAAAGAAAAGAGATTCTAGGTTTATTTATTAATTAAGAGATTTTATATGTCTAAATTAATAAATATATTAAATGAAAAAATTATTTAATAATTAATTTTTAGTTATTAAATTATTAGAATTGACATTTAAATAGTTAAATTGGAAAATTGTCATTTTTGAGAAAATGAGATTCAAAAATGACAAAATGGGAAAGTTGCAAAGTGAGGCCCATTTCCCTTATATGGCCGGCCACTATGCAAAGGATTTACCATTTATTTTTCCATTATTTTAATGCCATACAATTCTAACCTAAACCTAGATGGCATTCTATAAATAGAAAGTAATGGCTTCAGGAAACTATGACTTGCACATTGTTTCTTTCAGAGAAAGCCATAGCCGCCCCTCTCTCCATTTCTTTCTTCTCTTCAATTTCGAAATCCCTTTGTGATAGAGTAGTGCCCACACACATCAAGTGGTATCTCAATCATAGTGTGTAAGACTGTGAAGAATCCAAACAACAAGAAGGAGAATCAACATCAAAGGAAGGAGAGAAAGAGATCCAGGTTCAGATCTTGATTATGCTCTGCTACAGAAAGGAATCAAGGGCTAGAGATCTGAATGGAAGGAGTCATTATAATCCGCTGCACCCAATGTAAGGTTTACTAAACTTTATATATGTTTATTTCATTGTTTTAGAATCCATATTAGATTTTTAATAAAACTACATGGTAGTAAATCTAGACCCTGGTAAAATATTTCCAACAGTGGAGGTGGTGGTGGCTGGTATGGCTGCCACAGTGGAGGTTGCAAGAAATGGTCAGCATCATCGGGGTTCATTGTCCACACGAGAAAGCAGAATTCAACTCCTGAACTTTCCTTTGAGCAAAATGAAGTTGCTGCTGAAGATATGCATTGTAGTACACAGCTTGTGTTTGGTGAGCCTGAACAAGGTACTGGTTAGACTGAACCAGTCTATCATTAGTGTCCTGGGTGTGGGAGTCCAATGGTGGCTCAGGCTGGGGCATAGGTGCCACTGGTGCACTGGTGCCAGCGTCTGCTGGGTCCTCCTCCTCGACATCAGCATCACCCTTCTAGCGTTTTCGCGTGTCTTCTGGCGGCTCTAATGATGCAAGTGGAAAGTCATAGTAGATCCGGCAAGAGATGGTCTGCATGGGTGCTTTTAAGATGGCTCCTTCAATCATAGGAACACCCTGTTGCGAGCATAATGTGGAAATTAGGGCACCGTGTACCAGATCCGCTGTTGTCTTCATCTCAGAGAAATGGTTGATGTTTCTCAAGATGACCCAGCCAATGTCGAATGTCATTCTGGCCATGATAGCATAAACTATGACGCAGTGCTCATAGTCTAAGGATGAAGTGTGTGACGTCGGCATTATTCTGGCGTTGACAAAATATGTCCAGGCTCTGGTTTCCGGGTTAAGTTGCCACCGGTAGAGAAACTTTTGGTTTTGGTTTCCTTCAACCTGGAATCGAGTTCCCTCTTGCCCCAACTCTTGTGCAATGGCGTCATCAGTGAGGATCTCCCTATTTAGTGTTATCTTTCTTTCATCTTGATCCTCTCTCAGTGTAGGAAGGCTAAAGGAGTTATTTATAGCTTCCACAGTGACTGACACATTCACTCCCCGAACATAGACTGTGTTGTTGTCCCCTCTGTATGGGTAATTTGCAAAGAATTCACACACTGTATTCTGATTGGCATCTCCCACTAGCTCTGCAACACATAATCTCTGCCATTTCCTTCGGACAATCTCTCCTCTGATGAGTTCATACCCTTGGTCCCGCTCAAAAGGTGCATCTTGAAATTCAAAACTCCTCTTTCGAATTACACTCCTCTTTATTAATTTCTCGTATCGTTTCGCAGCTAGGTGATTCACAAACCTAGTGAGCTGTTGAGATTGATCTTATTGGGGATTAGGAGTATGTGATGATGAATCTTGCATGTTGCGGTTGGCTTGGGTTTTGGTTCTTTTAGTTGCCATACCAATCAACTAGCCAGAATTCTTATACCTTTTTTTTGGTGTAAAAAAATTGGGCAGCACCTCCCCTATATTTTTCTCTTTCCCCAAACTAAGTTTTGAAGTAAAAACTCACTCCCAATAATTTCTACCAATAGAAATAACCAATATCCATTCTCCACAAACAATAATTTTCCAATATCACACAATCCATAATGAATTACTCTTAAATCACCATACTTTAGTGAAGAGAAAACACTTACTTGTAAAAGAAAAGCTTTGTTGCACCAAGAAATCCCCAAAGATGATGAACACAATGAATACTTGCATTTTATGAAGCAAGTAGAGAATGTGTGGGAGTGAGATCATTGACATAGCATATTCAGGAAACATATGGATTGCACTCAATAAAGAAGTATCAACACAAGCAGTTCTCTATGAAGATAATACTGCTTGCATTGCTCAACTAAAAGGAGGGTACATTGAAGGAGATAGAATTAGAACACATTTCACCAAATTCTTCTTTATACATTTCAAGAAAATGTATATTGGTGTTCAACAAATTCAATTAAGTGTCCATCTTGCAAACTTATTCACAAAGTTATCACCAACATCAACATTTGAGAAGACGGCAGACTAGAACAAAATTCGTCAATTAGAAGATCTCCACGAATGTCTAAATGAGGGGGAGTTATTATGGACATCCAAGTTTTTCTTTGTACTCTTTTTTTTTACCAAGTTTTTCAGCAAGATTTATTGAGGCAATTATTATGGACATCCAATGGGGAGTATTATGAAATATTATTTATGGATGTCCAAATCACCAAATTAATTATCACGATTAATGCTTGGTTGTATTTTCTTTTATTACATATTAATTTAGTTTCTCATTACTTTAGTCAATACTTTTGTATAAATAAGAGTTCACCCTATTGGAATAAACAATTAAGAAATTTTTATTCTTTTTCTCTTTTCATTTTTTACTTTTTCCTTCTCATCTATTTTATATTATTTTATAACAATGTATAAATTATTATTATTAATGATGCTCTTACTATACCTATCAAATAATAATAATAAAAAAAGTTATTAATATTTGATTGCAGTTTTTATTAGAAATGCTTTTAATATTACACATAATTATAATTTATTATTATTAGGACTGAAAAGCATTTATTTATTGAGGAAGAGAAAAAGGCATCAATGAGCATTGTGGTCAACAACTTGAATAAAATCCATGAAAAACCGCATCGCAGGAGGAGAAATAAAAGAAAAACAATAAAACGTAGTCAAGGCCGAACATCCTAACTTTGACGCCAGCAATGCAGTGGGTCCCACATATATCATAATATCATGCACCCCACCGACACTCCTTCTAAACCGTCGGCACCTCTTCAATTCAAATCACTACCACTGTCACCATCTTTCGCATTCTCATAAACCTCTTAATTAATAAATATAATTTATGTTAGCCTAATTATTTATACCATATATTTATAGGGTATATAGATAGTTTTTAATTTTTTTTTTTTTCAAAAAATAGTTTTGGCTAGTTTGGAATTCATAATTAAATTAGATTAAACTGAATTTAACAAGATTGACTTATACTAAAAGTAATTTTGTGTTTAATTTAAAAATAAACTGAACTATTATATATATTTTTTTTTTCAAAAACTTAAGCTAGAATAAAAAATATATAATAATAAATAAATAAAAATGAATAATTCTCAACAAAGAAAAATAAAAAAATAATAATAAAGATGATTAAATTATAAAATAATATATCATATATAATTAACTATATACCATAAATATATAATTTAATAATTTATTATATTTATATTTAATAAATAATTACAATATTAAAATAAAAATATTTGAATAATATAAAATTATTTATGGTAAATAATAATTTAACTACTAATTTAATACAAATATTAATTTTCTAAATTAATAATATAAATTTTTTAATAATTTAAAAAGAATATATAATTTTATTATTATATCGTTTCTCTTAGAATTAATTTAAGTAACTATTTTTTAATTAATATTATTTTAAATTTTGAAAAGATATGTATTATAATTCAAAATTATATATTTTAACTAATTTTAATAAATAAATTTTTAATAAAAAATCTATAACTAAATTTCTAATAATTCTTTCATTAAAATTCTTATTAAATTTAAAATATATTAACAAAATTAAAATAGAAAAAAAAACAAAAAAATCTCACATGTATAGGATTATTTATCCCACTCTGTTAGATGGGATAAATCATCTAGACAGATAGGATTAGCTGGATTAGTTATCCAGACTTTTAGCATGCCCAAACACTGGACTGGACAAATTAGTCTATCTAATCCAGTCTAGTCCTGTATACCAAATGGTCCCTGAGGGCCCGTTTGGTACGCAGGATTGGATTGAATTGGACTGAACTGGAAAAGATTGGAGTGGACTGGTGTAGATGCTAAAATCTACAATGATCGGAATGAGCGTTTGTGGGCACCGACAACCTGCGGAACAAAGACAAAGGATGACCGTAAAACCTTGGGACACCGGGGTGGTGCCGGCCGAAGGCACTCCGACGGTCAAGTCAGTAAATTTATAGTGCGAAGTCGAAAAGAAAACAAGAAATGTAAATAAATACTTCCTGTGTTTATGGTTATGTGGTGATCCGCGGTCAAACCTCGCTCACCGGAATGAGAAAGAGTATGTCAGATCGTAGAGAAATAATAAGTTTGGTAGTAAAACTATAGAGAGAGAGAGAGAGTGAATATTCGTCTATCCTTTTTCCCCTTTTTCAGTCCCAGTGTGGGCCTATTTATTATCTTAGGAAAACGGCTACCTCTTGAAACGTGGTCCGTCCCTAGAGAAACGGTCTTCCCCCACTTCTCCAGGGATGAGCGTCATCTTTTTGGTTCGCTCCTCGATCAGCGTCCTCCCCTTAGTGTATCACTTAGAGGGTTGATATTCTTGCTCCGCTATGCTAGGGAAGATCGCTATTTTCGTGGGTTAGTTGGGAAACTTAACGTTCTTCTTCCCCCACGCGTCAACCCTAACATTACACTTTAGAATCAAGCTTTATTGTGGGTTGGACATTCGAATATGGGTATGACCCAAAAGGCATGGATTGGGCGTGGCCCATGTGAGCCATTGGGCTTACGGGTTCCTTGTTTCTGACTTATAAGTGGGCTTCGTAAGTACTTCGATCGTTGGGCCTTTTTCGTTGGGCTTAGAGCAATTTTTGGCCACTACAGTTTGTCCCTTGCTCTTTAAGTTGAGTTTTACTCAAGTTAAAGAGCATTACTCGTAGGTGTGCATGATTGACTCAGAGTGCCTGTAGCGTGATTTTAGATCGAGAATGATTGGGCCGGCATAAGTTGAAGTAGTTAGACTGAATATATCTATAAGTAATTTTGTTTTGATGAGGGCTTGTTACATCAGTGACTTTCAAGGCAAGTGTGTAGTTGTTTATCTTCAATTTGTTGGTGCCTCATCTTGTTCAATGTGAAATTGTAGCTAATTAGAGTTGGAGGCAATTCGAGCAAGGGAATGAATGGAGATAAGTGAATGAGTATTGAATCTAGTTTTCCAATGAGCAAAACATTAAAAAACTCTTGTTCGATGCCTTGCGTATGGCTGAGCGCCAATAGATTGAGTGGTTCATATGAGATTTTGTCCCTTGTGATTTTATGAGTGTGAAGCAATGTTAGTTTTAAATACTTTGTAAATTTAATCACATGTATATATATTCATATTGTACATAGAGAGTAGTTTTCTTTAATGTTTACGATCTGTGTGATTGGATAATATATGTTGAGTATAAACTTAGTATATGGGTGGACAAGTAATAAGAGGCTATATGTATATACATAGTATGAATAAGTGTTTCTACTCCATGACTCATAATAGATTCAACTAAATTTGTTTTGTAAAGGAGTTGTTCATTGGTATGGGCTCTATCTTGTAGTAGAGCAGGTACTATGTTTAGTTTAATTAGTTTTAGGTTGTTCCCATGTATGGATTTAAGTGTGAGGTGGTAGTTTCTATACTACTAATAAAAATAATGTTGGGTTAGTATATCACATATATAAGAATATATATATATCATGAAAGATGTACACACAAATATAAAATTATATTTTAGAATGGTACCTGGTGTGGTCATTCACGTCCTTTATAGGCTATGAAGAAGGTTTATAAGGATATGAGATCATTGTGTAGTGGAAGGAGTAAAAAGCACACAACAAACATGAAATGAGTGTGCATTGTCACTTCATGTCTTAAACTTGATGTGAAATGTGAATAAACAATATATTTTGGTGATTGAAAAACACCACCGTATGAGTGTGTGGTGGTCTAAATAAGTACTACATATATACATATATGTGTATATGTGGGAGTGAATGTTTATTACACTAGTCTTGAGTTGACCATTCCACATATATATATTTATTTTATGTTAATAGTACCAATATTAGGTAATGTAATGCCTTTTCTTTTTGCATTTCACTTGAAGTGACTTTTGTTGATGTAGACAATTTATATTTGTAGTGATTTGCAAGATCACATGAGTGTGTGTATATATACATTCATCAAAAAACCAATGCAACCCGTGGATAGGGCTGATTGTGGGTTTAGGAAATGTATTACTTATTTTCCTTCCTTTGTTATTGTACTATATAAGTAGGACCACTAATTTTTATTTGTCATTTGTCATCTTTCATTTTCAAGTGGTGTGGAGGAGAGCTTTGTGTGGTGAAAGGCTAAGAAGTCTCTCTTGTTGGTAAGTATTTCTAGTCTTTCCTTCATTATTTAGAATATTATTTTATTATTGGTGTTCTTGGTATTTTTGGTGTTCATGGAATAATGTATTATTCATAATCTTAGGTGTGTAGTGTTTGTATGCTTTGATTCGAATTTGTAACAAATAATGTGGTTTTTGTGTTTTGAACTTATCCATGACTTTCAAAGTATGACCATAGAAATTTTGTATAAAAGTAACAAGAATTTTTTGATAAGCATAGTGGGTGTGGTATGACCGTAGAATTTTGTATGAGCTTGATGCATAATACGTCCACTAAAATTTTAATAAAAGCATGATGCGTAGCATGGATGTAATGTTTTTATATGACGCGTAGTATGATCGTTGGATATCATAGCATATATATGTTTTGAGTTTTCATAGATCATTAAATTTTGTCTAGTGTTTGTGACCATACTCTTGTTGAGTGGTGAGATGGGATCTTGGGAAAGTGCGACTTCACCATTAATGATTGAGGTTCCTTCTTCTACAGAAGGAGGATCTCATTCAATGTTGGATAGTGATGAAGATATTCCTAATGCTCAACCATTACCTCAAGTCACTTTGGTTGACAGTGATGATGAGGGGGAAGTTTTTGATGAGAATGTATGTAAGATTGATGGAGAGCCTCGAGCTCTTGAGTATGCGATAATGGTACATGATTATGAGGGTGACAAGAATGAGTATGTCGGGCGGTCCCTTCACTTTTTGAGGGACAACCCGAGGTCTAGTATGACTAAGGGTGATATCCTACGCATGCGACATCAATATGAGATTCATTCTTCTATACAAATGCGACTTCCAACTATCGCTGAGCGTCCCGATTGGGATAGTGGCGATTGGGTTTGTATGTATGAATTTCCTTTTAGGATTGGCTTTCGATTCCCTTTCCCTCCATTTGTACAAGAAGTATTGGACTATTATGAGGTAGCTCCTAGCCAACTTATGCCAAATGCTTGGAGGTTATTGTTGGGTATAGAAGTCATAGTTAGAGTGAAGGGTAAGAGGGTTGACCTTGTAGATTTTCAGTCAAGTTATTATCTTAAACAACACGATACAGATAAGGGTCGATTTCTATTCACTCTTAGAGCGAACAAAAAAGCTTGGGTAACGGAGCTGGTTCCGAGCAACAAGAGGGGTTGGAGGAAGAAATATTGTTTTGTCAAAGGTGACCTGTTTGGAACGAGTGATTATGAGGTTCCTACTTCATGGAGAACCTTAAGTGAGTGAGGAGTGTTGGTTTCTTTGTCATTTTTTTTTATTTGATACTTGATTTGTCTATGAATACTAATTACTTCTCTTTGTCATTGTAGGTAAGGGGCTCACTCGATGTCCTCGAGGGGGGTATTGGTCCGAAGCTCGAGTTAACGACTTGCTCTCTATTCCTTCCGATCAAAGAGCCCATAACAAGCTTCTTGTTTTGGATAAATCTTGTGTTGGAAATTTGTGGAGAGGTGCGCAACGTCAAGAAGGTAGTATTTTTTCACTCAACGTTGTCAAGCGCGTCCCCATCCTTTTGTTGACCCGAGCTTTAGAGAAGGTTAGTGGTCCCTTCTCTTTGATTCGTCATTTAACGGAAGAAGAACGTTTCCTTGCAGACCGTTATTATAAGAGGATGACTTTCAAGGTTTGTGGAGCGGATGATGCTGTCGCTAGGGGTAAGACTAATTTACTTGGAAAGAGGTCTAAGAAGACCACAAGTCATGTTGTGAAACCTCGAGTTCCTGCTAAGGAACATGGAACCGGTAGCTCTCAGTTGACAGCTGATGGTGTGGTTGCGGCTTCTCCACTAAGGGGTGACAACGAGTTGTCTATTGAGGAGAGTATGATCAACCTGTCCATCTCTTCCAACATTTCGGCCTACTCTGACCCTGCTTCTATCGAAGGTCATGTTGAGGCTCTTCTTCATCCGAGAGATGAAGAGCGTTTGAGGGGCATCGGAGTTGCTGGGCGAGCGAATTACGGTGTTTCTACGATTTACCAAGTAAGTTTGGAAAGAATTTGTATGTACGCATATGTAGTTATTTTTGTGTGTTACTCGTGGTAATTCAACTTGTTTTTTGTAGGCTATTCAAGCAGTCCTCTACTTAAGGCGTGACACAATTTCGCTTGATCAAAAGAACAGAGCTTTGAACAAGGAGCATTCTAGACTTAGAAAGGAAGTGGAGAACTTGAAACTGGAAGGAGAGACTACCAAATCATCATATGACAAGCTAAAACAGGATTATTCCTCGTTGAATACTGAGTTGGAGCGTGTGCGTGCCAAACTCAAGGAGGAGGAGGCTAAGTATGTCGCATTGTACCAGGAGGTTGATGATATTTCACTCAAGACTGCCATCAAGACAAGGGGGGAGTTGATGATACAGTATAAGAAAGGGCTCCATCGTGGATGGGACGTCGATGGTGCTATTGCACTTCATGAAGAATATTTGGCTCTTGAGCAAGAGAATGAAATGGATGTTGACGCTCATATCTCTGTGTTTGGTGAGGGCACCGATGCTCATGCCTCTGTCCCTGGTATGGGTGTCAACGCTCATACTTCTATTTCTAGTGGGAGTGGCATTGACGATGTGATATTCTCCATTGCTGAAGATGGTACCATTGCTCCATAGTGGGTCTTTTATTTAAACTTTAGGTCCAATTTGTTTAAAGTATGAACATCGCCATTGTGGCATTAAGTATGTATGCTTAACGATCCTTTTGATGTGCGAACATCCTCTTAATGATGACCCTTTTGAATTTTATGATGCTTTGATGTATGAACGTTGCTTTTGCGGTGGTGTGACTTATTATCTTAATTTGGTATTAATATTCTTCATTTTTCATTTTGCTGATGTTTTATGTTATTCGGTTGATGTAAATTTTGCATTGATCCATGTACTATATCCCCTAGTCTAAGTCTTAGTGAGGGTCACTAAAACTTAGACTTTGGAACAGCTTGACTGAGTACATCGCACTTGGCTGACCGTAACACTGTTGAGTAAATTTTATATTTAGTTACGATTGAACGCAATTCTAAAGGCTTGAGTTTATAGACGAATAGACGGGTTGGTCGCAGCCCTTATCACTTAATTTGTGAGTGAATACTTGGGTTGAGTGTGGGTTGAGCGTAGCTCCTATTACTTACTTTGTAAGTGAATAGTTGGGTTGAGCGTAGCTCTTATCACTTATTTTATAAGTGAAAAGTTGGGTTGAGCGTAGCTCCTATTACTTACTTTGTAAGTGAATAGTTGGGTTGAGCGTAGCTCATGTCACTTATTTTATAAGTGAATATTTGGGATGAGCGTAGCTCATATTACTTACTTTTATAAGTGAAAAGTGGGTTGAGCGTAGCTCCTATTACTTACTTTTTAAGTGAATAGTTGGGATGAGCGTAGCTCATGTCACTTATTTTGTAAGTGAATATTTGGGATGAGCGTAGCTCATGTCACTTATTTTATAAGTGAATATTTGGGATGAGCGTAGCTCCTATTACTTACTTTGTAAGTGAATAGTTGGGTTGAGCGTAGCTCATGTCACTTATTTTATAAGTGAATTGTTGGGATGAGCGTAGCTCATGTCACTTATTTTATAAGTGAATATTTGGGATGAGCGTAGCTCATATTACTTACTTTTATAAGTGAAAAGTGGGTTGAGCGTAGCTCCTATTACTTACTTTTTAAGTGAATAGTTGGGATGAGCGTAGCTCATGTCACTTATTTTGTAAGTGAATATTTGGGATGAGCGTAGCTCATGTCACTTATTTTATAAGTGAATATTTGGGATGAGCGTAGCTCCTATTACTTACTTTGTAAGTGAATAGTTGGGTTGAGCGTAGCTCATGTCACTTATTTTATAAGTGAATTGTTGGTTGAGCGTAGCTCATGTCACTTATTTTATAAGTGAATATTTGGGATGAGCGTAGCTCATATTACTTACTTTTATAAGTGAAAAGTGGGTTGAGCGTAGCTCCTATTACTTACTTTTTAAGTGAATAGTTGGGATGAGCGTAGCTCATGTCACTTATTTTGTAAGTGAATATTTGGGATGAGCGTAGCTCATGTCACTTATTTTATAAGTGAATATTTGGGATGAGCGTAGCTCCTATTACTTACTTTGTAAGTAAATATTCTGGTTGAGCGTGGCTCACTTGTTATTACTTTTATTTTACGTTTTTGAGCTCCAAAATATAACAAACACTAAAAACAATTGACACAGGTATTTACGTGGAAACCCTTTCGGGAAAAAACCACGGGCGGAGCATGCGAAAATCCACTATGTAGAATGACAGTGTACAAGGGGGGCATTGTTTCGCCATACATGTGATTAGAAATGGTATTTCTTAAGGTGTATGGCATTCCAGCTATTTCCTATGTTTCTTCCATCTGCTGCTCGAAGTTTGTATGCTCCTTGGCCAACTATCTTTGTAATTTGGTAAGGCCCCTCCCAATTGGGTCCTAACTTGCCTGCTCCTTCTTCCTTCGTGTTTTGGAACACTCGTCGTAGTACCCATTCTCCGTCCTTGAATTGTCGGACCCTAATGTTCTTATTGAAATGTTGGGCCACCTTTTGCTGGTATGCTGCTATTCTGATAAGTGCTTGTTCTCTCTTTTCGTCTAACAAATCAAGTTCTGTGTTCATGGTCTGTTGATTTAGATCATCCGTGGAGTGTTCATATCTGATGGTTGGTATTTCGATTTCTGCTGGGATGACCGCTTCAGTTCCATATGTCAATGCAAATGGGGTCTCTCCAGTCGAGGTCTTTGCTGTTGTCCGGTAAGACCACAGTACCCCTGGTAATTCATCTGCCCATCTCCCTTTGGCTTTCTCTAGACGTTTTTTGAGTGTGTTGACTATTGTCTTGTTGGTTGATTCTGCTTGTCCGTTTGCTTGAGGGTATCGTGGTGTTGAGAATGATAATTGTATCCCCCATTCTGCACAAAAGCTTTGGAAGTCTTGGCTTATGAACTGTGAACCGTTGTCCGTAACTATCTCCTTTGGAATTCCGAACCTGCATATTATATTTTTCCAGATAAAGTTTTTTACCTCTCGATCTCTAACTTGTGCGAAGGCTTCAGCTTCTACCCATTTGGTGAAGTAGTCAGTTAAGACTAGCATGAATACCCTCCTCGCCCCCGGAGCAAGCTTGGCATCTTGCCTACAATGTCCATCCCCCATCTCATAAATGGCCATGGTGTAAGTGAAGAGTGGAGCTTCTCTGGAGGTAAATGAGATATTTGAGCAAACCTTTGGCACTTGTCGCATTGTTGAACAAAATTATAGGAGTCCACTCGCATGGTTGGCCAATAGTAGCCTATTGTTAGGGCTTTGTTGCATAAACTCCGATGGCCTGAGTGGTTTCCGCATTCACCTTGATGTAGCTCTTGGAGAATGTAATTGGATTCAGCTGGTAATAGACATCTGAGTAATGGCCCTGAGAATGATCGTCTATAGAGTTTCCCATTGTAGAGTGTAAATCTGGCCACTTTAGCTCTTAGTTTTCTTGACTCGTTCTTGTCATGCGGTAGGGTTCCATCCTCTAGGTACTGCATTATTGGCGTCATCCAGTTGTCTTGTTCATTCATATTTTTTACATCTTCGTTGGGTTTCCATGTCGCTGGCCATTGCATTATCACCACAGGAATGGTGACTCCATCTTTGATTTGAATGGATGAGCCGAGATTAGCAAGAGCGTCGGCGTGGTTGTTCTCTAGTCTCGGCACTTGGTTAATGGTGAATTTTGTGAATCTTGAAATCTTGTCTTGAACAATCTGGAGATAGGATGCCATTTTTGAATCTTTGGCCTGGTATGACCCGTTGAGTTGGTTTACGATAAGTTGAGAATCTGACATGACTTCAATGGTTTTGGCATTCAACTCAATGGATAGATCTAGCCCAGCGATCAACGCCTCGTATTCAGCCTCATTATTGGTAAGTTTGAAGTCACATCTGATCGCCCGCTGGATAACATCTCCTTGAGGGGAGATAAGGACGATTCCTAGGCCACTCCCCTTACTATTGCTTGATCCATCTACTGCTAGCATCCATGTCGAGTTGGTTTGCTCGTTTAAGCATAATAATTCCTTTTCAGCTTGTACCTGTCCAACACAAGAAAAGTCAGCAATAAAATCTGCCAATACCTGTGACTTGATGGCTGTCCTCGGTTGATATGTTATGTCGTATTCACTGAGCTCAACAGCCCATTTGGTCATGCGTCCAGAAAGTTCCGGTTTGTGTAGAATGCTACGGAGTGGGTATTGGGTTAGCACCACTATAGGATGACACTGGAAATAGGGCCTGAGCTTGCGTCCTGCTGTGACAAGCGCTAAGGCCAATTTTTCCAGCTGAGTGTATCTTGTTTCAGCATCTAGCAATGTCTTCGAAACGTAGTAAATCGGTTGTTGCTTTCCTTCATCTTCTCGAACTAGTGCGGCGCTGACTGCTGCTTCTGAAACTGCCAGATACATGTACAGTGTTTCTCCATCCTTAGGCTTTGCTAGGAGTGGAGGGGAGCTAAGATAGCTCTTGAGTTGTCTTAGCGCTTCTTCGCATTCCTCCGTCCACACAAAGTCTTTGGTCTTTCTAAGAGTTGAAAAGAATAAGTGGCAAATGGCTTGGATGACTTTGAAATGAAACGGCTGAGCGCTGCTATCCTTCCGTTGAGACGTTGAATATCTTTGATTGACTTTGGAGATTGTATATTTTGGATTGATCTTATCTGGTCTGGATTTGCTTCGATCCCTCTTTTTGTGACGAGGTAACCTAAGAATTTTCCTGAAGAGACACCAAAAGAGCATTTAGTAGGATTAAGTTTCATATTGTATTTTTCTAATACCTGGAATGCTTGCTTGAGGTGATCGAGGTGATTCTCTGCTGCTAAAGATTTGACAAGCATGTCGTCAATGTAAACTTCCATCGTCTTTCCAAGCATGTCGGCAAACATTCGATTGACTAGCCTTTGGTACGTGGCCCCTGCATTCTTTAGTCCGAACGGCATGACTTTGTAGCAAAAAGTCCCTCGCTCAGTTATGAATGATGTTTTTTCTTGATCATTGGGATGCATTAAGATTTGGTTATAACCAGAGAAGGCATCCATGAAACTCAACAATTCATGTCCAGCTGTTGCGTCTACCATCATGTCAATGTGAGGAAGTGGAAACGAATCCTTCGGACATGCCTTGTTGAGATCTGTAAAGTCGATACATACCCTCCATTTTCCATTCTTCTTCTTCACAACTACTACGTTTGCTAACCAGTCAGGATAATCAACCTCTCTGACTGATCCCACGTCGATTAGTTTTTGTATCTCTTCATTTATCACCTTGTTACGATCAGGTGCAAATTTACGTCTTTTTTGTCGGACCGGTGGGTAATCAGGGTCAACCTGCAACTTGTGAACAATAATGTTAGAATCAATACCTGTCATGTCCTCATGGGACCATGCAAAGCAGTGATGGCGTTTGATTAAGAATTCGATCAGCCTGGCTCGAAACTCAGGTGTAAGCTTTGTTCCAATCTGGACTTTATGGTCTGGGAACTCCTTGCTAATGCACACGTCATCTAGGTCTTCCATACTAGGTTCATCCGGTGCAAAGGTTGGACTAGACTGCTGTAGTTGCTATAATGTTGCCGATTTCTCTTTTAGCGAGTTTTGATAACAATCTCGAGCAGTTTTTTGGGCTCCCCATATTTCTTTCACTCCCCACTTGGTTGGGAACCTGATCACTTGGTGGTATGTGGATGGCACAGCTTTCATGGAATGGATCCACGGTCGGCCCAAGATTGCATTATAAGCTGATGGAGAGTCAACTACAATGAACTTCGTCTGTAGGTTGACTCCTTCTGCATAAACGTGGAGTGTGACCTCGCCGACTGAGTGTTTTTGCTCTCCACTGAACCCAACCAATACTGTGGATTTGCGGATGATGGTGGCCTCGTCGATCCCCATCTCCCTAAGAGCATTCAAAAATAAGATGTTAGCAGAGCTACCGTTATCGATCAGTATACGTTTAGTAAAACAATTCGAAATGAATAAAGAAATGACTAAAGCATCATGGTGAGGATTGAGCAAATCTGAAGCTTCGTCGTCCACGAAGCTGATGATCTGTCCGTTATAGGCTGCTGGTTGTTTCTTTGGTCTACCCTCTGTCCCGATTATTTCACGTGCATGCCTCTTAGCAGCTGAGTATGTTACGCCGCTGACCTCTGACCCTCCGGAGATGACATTACATGTCCGGGTGTGCTGAGGTGGTTCTGGTGGTGTTGTTGGCCTCTTGTCTGCTTCCGTCACGGTCATCTTCCCCTTGTCTGATAAAAAATCTCGCAATTGACCTTTGCGCAAGAGTCCAGCCACTTCATATCTTAATGCTATGCATTCTGGAGTGGTATGTCCGTGGTCATTATGAAATTCACACCACTTTGTCGTGTCGCGCATTGCTGCTGGTTTTTTAATCTTTTCAGGCCACTTAACTTGGTTTCCCATTCCTTTCATTACTGCAACTATTTCGACAGGGCTAATGTTCAGGTTGTATTCAGGAATCGGTCCCTTGTCTGATTCCCTCATCCGCCGAGGTAGTGTTGTCTTTGCAATGTAATCTCTTGGTCTGTGTGATTGGGTGGAGTTCTCGCTATCTCTGTATGACCGTGATCTGTTGGTTGGATAAGGTTCTGAATAATGGTAGGACTGTCGTCGCTCTACCCTCTTCGGTACTCTACTGTCGCGAGAGTAAGTGTAGGATGTTGTCGATTGTCTATTGGATTCGTCTTCCTCCCACTTGATCTGCGCCCAAGCTTTGGCAAGCACGTCCTCCATTGTCCTGCATGGATATTTTGTGAGTTCTTTGTAAAGGTCAGATTCTACCTGCAGGCCTTTACGGAAGGCGGTAATGGCTGTGTCCACGTTGCATGCTGTGATGGAAACTTTTTCAGCATTGAATCTTGCCACATAGTCTCGTAAGGATTCGCCTCTCCTCTGTTTGATGCGGTATAGGTCATCTGAGAGTTTCTCCAATTTCCTGCTGCTCGCAAATTGTTCTACAAAAACATCCGTTAACAAAGCAAAAGAAGAGATCGAATTATTGGGTAAATTCGTGTACCATTGGAGGGCTGGGCCAGCCAAGCTAGACCCAAACCCCTTACACATGCATGCCTCGCGCAACTCGCGAGGGATGGCGGCAGTGAACATCCTTTGTTTATAACTGGCTATATGATCGTTTGGATCGCTTGTTCCGTCGTACATCCTCATTAATGGGAACACAAACTTCTTTGGCATCTCGACCAATGCAATGGCGTCAACAAAAGGCGAGTCAGCAAAACTGCTAGGCAAACTTTTCTTTATTGGTGTTGGAACCCCTGGGATACGTTGGATCATTGCTTCCATCCCTTCGAACCTCCGAGCGATTGCTCGTTCAATCAAATCCTCCTGAGTTAGAGTATGAATGGTGGTATGACCTGCATCAACAGAAGATGGATTCAGGTTAGAGTTTAGCATAGCCTGTGTGGCAGTTACCTGTGATGGTGGGAATCCTTCAAGGGGAGACGTTTTTGGAGGATCAGATGTTGTAGTGCCAACCCCCAAATTGCTAGTCGATGGGGGGCTGACTATAGGCAGGCCAGTTGTAGGAAGGCTGACCGTAGGCAGACCAGTTGCAGGAAGGCTGACCGTAGGCAGGCCAGTTGCAGGAAGGCTGACCGTAGGCAGGCCAGTTGCAGGAAGGCTGACCGTAGGCAGGCCAGTTGCAGGAAGGCTGACCGTAGGCGGGACCCGAGTTGTAGGAGGAAGACTGACCGTAGGCAGGTCGGAGGCAACATTGTTGGTCGTTAGACCTCCAGAGTTTGTCCCATCTGTTTGCATATCAGTATATTCAGATTGTTGAGGTTGAGAACCTCCTACGACAGAATGACTTCCTAACGTTGGAGTCGATGTTCCTCCAAGTGGTTGTTGATCAGAGACTTGGGTCTCTGTTCTTATAGGAGTTGAGTCTAGTGATGCCATTGGTGCAATTGGAACTCGGAACCGACTTTGAGCAACACTGGGAGTCGTCATGGTAGCCTTCAGTGACTCCATTTGTGATTTTATTGTGGCATTTTCACTCCTAAATGCTGCGTTCTCCTCCTTAAAGGTTGCATTTTCTCGCTCCAGAACTCCAGTTCGCTCAGCCATCTCGCGCATCTGGGCCATTATTGTGGCAAGCTGTTCATTGACATTGGGTTGTTCTTGGGCAACAAACTCTCCTTCTTCTGCCATTTGAAGTGTGGTGATGATAGATCGCCTTGCTCACAGTCAGTTTGTCAGGGCCCCACGGTGGGCGCCAAATTGTAGATGCTAAAATCTACAATGATCGGAATGAGCGTTTGTGGGCACCGACAACCTGCGGAACAAAGACAAAGGATGACCGTAAAACCTTGGGACACCGGGGTGGTGCCGGCCGAAGGCACTCCGACGGTCAAGTCAGTAAATTTATAGTGCGAAGTCGAAAAGAAAACAAGAAATGTAAATAAATACTTCCTGTGTTTATGGTTATGTGGTGATCCGCGGTCAAACCTCGCTCACCGGAATGAGAAAGAGTATGTCAGATCGTAGAGAAATAATAAGTTTGGTAGTAAAACTATAGAGAGAGAGAGAGAGTGAATATTCGTCTATCCTTTTCTCCTTTTTCAGTCCCAGTGTGGGCCTATTTATTATCTTAGGAAAACGGCTACCTCTTGAAACGTGGTCCGTCCCTAGAGAAACGGTCTTCCCCCACTTCTCCAGGGATGAGCGTCATCTTTTTGGTTCGCTCCTCGATCAGCGTCCTCCCCTTAGTGTATCACTTAGAGGGTTGATATTCTTGCTCCGCTATGCTAGGGAAGATCGCTATTTTCGTGGGTTAGTTGGGAAACTTAACGTTCTTCTTCCCCCACGCGTCAACCCTAACATTACACTTTAGAATCAAGCTTTATTGTGGGTTGGACATTCGAATATGGGTATGACCCAAAAGGCATGGATTGGGCGTGGCCCATGTGAGCCATTGGGCTTACGGGTTCCTTGTTTCTGACTTATAAGTGGGCTTCGTAAGTACTTCGATCGTTGGGCCTTTTTCGTTGGGCTTAGAGCAATTTTTGGCCACTACAACTGGACAAGATTGAATTATGCTGAAAGTAATCCTATGTTTAATTTAAGAATAGAGTAGACTATTTTATTTTATTTTTTTAAAAAATAAATTAAAATAAAAATATATAATGATAAATTAAAATAAAAATATTTAATAATAAATAAATAAAAATGAATAATTCACAGGAAAAAAAAATTAAAAAATAATAAAAATAATTAAATTATAAAATAATATATCCTAGATAATTAAGTATATATCATAAATATATTATAAAATAGTTTATTATATTTTTTTATTTAATAAATAATTAAAATAGTAAAATAAAAATACTTTTTTTAACAGAGTAATATAAAATTACTTGAATAATGTAAAATTTTGTATGTTAAATACTAATTTAATATAAATATTAATTTTTTTTAAAATATTTATATAAATTTTTTAATAATTTAAAAATAATATATAATTTTTTTGTCATATTGTTTCTCTTAGAATCAATTTAAGTAACTATTGTTTAATTAATAATATTTTAAAATTGGAAAGCATATGTATGATAATTCAAAATTATATATTTTTACTAATTTTAATGAATAAATTTTGACAAATTTATAAATAAATGTGTGATAATTCTTTTATTTAAATTATTATTAAATTTAAAATATATTAATAAAATAAAAGTTAAAAAAAATAATAAAAAAATTTCACCTGCATGAGATTATTTATCCCACTCTTTTGGATGGGATACATAATCCCAGCAGATGAGATTAGCTGGATTAGTTATCCAGACTTCCAACATGCCCAAATACTGGACTGGACAAATTAGTCTGTCTAATCCAGTCCAATCCTGCGTATCAAACGTCTTATTTAAATAATAATCTACATCATTACGTAGACAATTAATCATATGCAAATGCACTAAAGTACTATATTTTCCTTGATGTGATTGATTAACAAATATTTTTAGTTTAGTGTTTAGATACATATTTTATATACATACTATTATATTAAAGGGAAAATATTTCATATACTATTATAAGGCCTAAATTCTTGATCATTGGGTCTAGATAGAAATATGTAGTATTAGTTACTTCTAAATGTTCTTTTAATAAATTTAAAACAGACTCCGTACTGACGAAACTGGAAGAAAATTACAATTTTACAAACATTGTGTACTTATGCCGCTAAACATAAACATTGGGTTTATCCCGCTTACAAATATAAAACTTTAATTACTTATGACGATATAAGTGAAACTCAATTTTTACTTTTTTTTTTGCTATTTTTTTTTTAATTTTTTTTTTCAATCAATAAAACAATCTCAACCCATTATAATGTAAAAGTGAGAGACATTTCTAATTAGATAGAAAAATTAAGCATAAAAACTTAATTTTTTTTAATTTTATCCATCCGTGGGTAATACCCATTAGTAGTGCACTCATACATATATATATTTTACGTATAACAATATAAAATCTAAACTCATCCAAACTAAATAAAAATACTAATTAGTTTGATTAGATGTATTAGATTTTTAAACACTCCATCCAACATGCGATGATCCAACATCTAATACTATCCAATTAAATATTAAAAAATAACATCTAATTTCAATCCCATCACAATAAAATATTCAATATTTAACAGTCGGTTATAATTAAATCGGTCAATTATTATTAGATTCAAAACATCCTTAAGTCAGTTACCAATGGTTACTAATTTTACAAAATTTCATACCCTTGCCTTTCAACAAAGATATACCAATAACAAGATTAAAAAAAAAAATAAAATACATTCCCTTTGGTTCAAACAATATTGAAGTTTGACATTCCTCAAAGAAGACAGCTTTTACATAATGAGCCTTAAAGAAAATGAAATAAAATGTAAAGCTAGATTCTGACCCACCTTTAAAGCCTTTTCATAAGAGTAGGGTTCCTCAGTTCCAACATCTGTGCTAATTAATTATTAGTAAGATTTCAATAGAAGTACAAGACACACCATAACCCAAAATTTCATTGGTACAATGCCACGATACAGTACAACAGTAATTTTTTTTTTAGAAAAAAATTATATAGCAAAAGACTGAAACTAACTTAAGGAAGAAAAAAAAATAGAAGAAAAAATTAGAATAGAATAGAAGAAAAAGGTGGTCGCCACCGAATATTTATATAAGCAGACAATAATAACTTCATTTAATAATCGTTATGATGATATTCTACATTATGTATAGGAGAAGAATCTTATTGGTGGAGAACAGAGGCCTTACGGTAGTGTTTGGACCACCAGATCATTATTAAAATTAAATTACAAAAAAAATAATTTAACTCTTCTTTCCCTCCTCACCGCCATCAACCAAGTAAGCCTTCTTCCTCCTCTCGGCGTTGGCGCCCAAACAGATAATAAAAAAACACGTGGCGTAAATTGCGTGGACCTTCCAATTGGTCTTGGGCGGTTGACGCAATACTACCCTATGAAACACCGAGACGTAGTAATGAAGCCCAACAGCGAAGCCCACGAATGTCTGGGCCAGGCCCAATATTTTCGATCCAAGCCCACAGTCGGTGGAGAACACAAGGATCAGGTACATCAACAGCATTAGAAGGTACAATACGTATCCCAACGTTTGGAGCACTTGTATGCAGACGTAGGTGGACTGCGAAGTAGCGTAGAAAAACTTCAATGGCTCGAGCCCTGTGACAATGGCCGAGAGACTGAGAATGCCGAAGTAGATGGAGAGGTAGACTTGGATGAAGATGAGAAGCTTTTGGAGAGAGAAATAAGCTTTTATACGGTTGAAGATGAGAGAGACTAGCAGAAGAGGGATTAGTATGAATGCGAACGAGACCACCGAAGCTATGGCGGGGGCGTACTTGTTACCCACCCAGGGCTTAAACCCTTTTGTCATTTCTTTATTGGCTCTGTTCAGGTAAGCTTTTGAGGTAGTGGAGATTCTCTCAAGGTCTGGAATCAGAGTTTTTTGAAACTTCATGGGCAAATCGGAGAATTCAGAGACTAAATCTCCGTCTTCCTCATCGTCGATCCAGCTAGGTTGTACTACAGTTTGTTTTTTCACAATCTTCTGCTTATTGGGTTTTTGATCTTGGCTGTTTTTCTTTAGGGATTCGATCTTGCCCGAATGAGAATTCAGATCGTTAGTAGGAGAGTTTTGGGTCTTCTTAGTTGTGGTTGTGGGGGTTGGTTTTGTTGTTTTGTTTTTGGGTGAGCTTGTTTTGGTTAGATCTAAGCTTTTATTGGTAGATGTTACTGAACTGGGCTTGGTGGAATTCAACTGCTTGATCTTGGAAGTAGTGGAATTCAGCTTCTTAAGATCATTAACCTTGGTTGGCAATACATTGGTATTTATATTTTTACCAGTACTCTTGGTTTGGTTCTTACTTGATTGGTTTGAGGTTTTGGCAAGTTTGGTCTGATTTTTAGATGAAAGGCTGTTTTTAATAGTTTTGCTTTGGTTTTTGGAAGAAAGGGTATCTGCAGCCGCAGTTATTTTTTTCTTGGGCTTTATAATTTTCTCTTCACTGTCATCACTACTACTACTACTACCACTTTCTACTCCCAACATTTTCCTTCTTCTACCATCAAAACGTGAGCTTCGAAAAGGGTCCGAAGAAGCACAAAGAAAAACAGAGGCAAAAAGGAAACAAACTAGATAAAGAAGAAGTACCTTTCTAAAACTGAAGTGCTGCATGAGTTGAGCCATTTGTTGTTGATAATGAATTTGGCCTGAAAGATCTGATATATATTCAGATCTCCAAAGAGTGTGAATAGGAGTGGGAGAGTGAGTGAGTGAGTAAAGGAAAACTGAGTGTGTATGTAGTTTTATAGGTAGTAGAAGTAGAAGAATGATACGAGTGTTTCAGATGTGAAGGGAATTAGAAGGTAGGAGGAGACTTTAATGCTCAAGAGTCAAGACTTTAATATATTAGGATATCAACTCCGGTCACATGGAGAGTGACAAGTGGAGAAGAGTTTAACGCGGTTTTACCACCTTTGCTCTCTTTGTTTTGCTTTGTTTGGTGAGCTAGCTCGCTCTGGATTTCCGTTCTTTTTCAGAAAAAAAATCTTAAAAAAGGAAACTTATATTTCTTATTATTATATTTATTTTTAATATTACTATATTAATACTATATTTTAATATATCATTAATGTGTATAATTTATATATTTTTTTTGTTTATTATATAAAATTAACATATTTTAAACTGTTTTGTTTATTTAAAAAAAATAAACATATTTTAAATTATCTTATTTATTATGAAAAATGAATAGATTTTAGAGTGTTTTATTTATCTAATTGATGATTGAGTTTTATACTGTAAAATTTGAGTTTTTGAGTTGTTTTTGAATTAAAAAATAATGAATAAATGAACATGGAATTAATATAATTTTATTAATAATATATATTTATTAAATAATTTTTCAATAAAAATAAGGGAAAAAAACAAAAAAATACAAAAAAGGAAAAAAAAATTACAAAAATACTTTGGGCCGGCCCATTAAACATTTATACAGTCCACATACAAATATTTACAAAAATACCACATGCACTAAGCCTTCAGCTGTACAGAGCGAACCATGAAGATGAAAATACGCGCTCGTTTCAAAACCGCAAAACAACCAAAATGAAACCAAAACGAGAAAAATACAACTATTAATTCTGGCAAAAACAACTGGAAAAAAAATACCTGCAATGATTTAAACTGAAAATGACGAAAAAAAATCAGAAAAACTGTGAAGAAACTGAAATTACACATTTGTTTTCTGTTTTATTCGATCAAAACAACTCCCCCTAATATCGAAATCCAGATTCATGAAATGTAGATCTGTAACAAACAGATCTGGACCTCCCACCAAATTCAAAACAATGTATGATGTGAAATTTTTTAAAAAAACCTCATGAATAATACATCTACGTTATATACAGTTACATTTTGATTTATTTTTTGTTTTGGTTGCCTTATAGTTGCATTATCGTTTTATGATAGTTTATATATTATGCAAGAATTTAATTTGATGGGGACTAAGAAATAGTAGTTATACATAGTAAGTTTTGTGCAAATAGTTGCATATTAATTTTATAGTGAAATAACATATGCCAGTAGCAAAACTATAATAAAACTACAAAACAACTGTATGCAAGTGCAAATAGTTGCCTTATAGTTGCATTATCGTTTTATGATAGTTTATATATTATGCAAGAATTTAATTTGATGGGGACTAAAAAATAGTAGTTATACATAGTAAGTTTTGTGCAAATAGTTGCATATTAATTTTATAGTGAAATAACATATGCAAGTAGCAAAACTATAATAAAACTACAAAACAACTGTATACAAACTAAAATACAGGAAAAACTCTTTGAACATCAACATCCATGATAAATCTCATTGTTACCCATTGATGATATAAAAATGGACGAAAACAACTAGATAAAAAACATATTAAAAAAATACATACGTAAGGTGTAAAATTTCAAATATGGGAGAAAACCAAAAAAGAAACCGAAAACAAACCTCGGTTCGAACATCAGCACCAACATTAGCTTTTTTCCCAGAAACGTTGACAATGAAATCTCTGCATTATTTGTTGAGCAAACATACATAAGAAGCACAATGATTTCTATACTCTTTCTGGCTTTATTCTCTACACAGTCGCTCCATATGTTATCAAGGTCCGTTTCTTCGTAAGAATATATAAGAAACTAGCTTTACAATTAAAAATTAAAAATAAAAATAAAAGAAGAATTGTTATGTAAAAAAATTTAAAATTAAAAACTGAAATAAAATTAAAAATTAAAAATTAAAAACCGAAATAAAATTAAAAATAAAAAGAAAAGAAGAAAAAAAGAGAGTGAAATGATGGATTGATTGATAGAAGTCAATCCTAGACCTAAGCAACAATATATAAGAAACTAGCTTTACAATTAAAAATTAAAAATAAAAAGAAAAGAAGAATTGTTATGGAAAAAAAAATTAAAAATTAAAAACTGAAAATAAAATTAAAAATAAAAAATTAAAAACTGAAATAAAATTAAAAATAAAAAATTAAAAACTGAAATAAAATTAAAAAGAAAAAGAAAAGAAGAAAAAAAGAGAGTGAAATGATGGATTGATTGATAGAAAATGAAAAAAGAGAGGGAAGAGAGTAGGATTTGATTGATGATGGATGAAATGATGACTAAGTGGTATTTGTGTAATAAAACCAACTTTGTAAGTAAAAATGTAGACATAAGCGTGTAGAGGTATTTAGGTAATAAATTGTGCAAAATGGATTTTTCATGTAAAAATTTCTAAAAATAATACGCCATAAATAAATTATTACTATTAATATATATAAAAATTTATCAAATTAATCATATATAAAAAAGGAAAATTTTATGTTCATCAATTTTCTAAATTATCTTACCTTATCATTATTTTAAAAATAGAGTAAATATTATACATAAATATGTAATATTTTTTTTTGAATAGCATAAATATGTAATATTAATTATTATTATTATTATTATTATTATCATAATACTTTATAATTATATAAATAAAAAAACCTCTAAAGAAAAATGTATTTTTTTTTGAAGGTCTCTTATTTTCTTTTCTGTAGTATATATTAATATATTATATTATATCTTTTTATATCATATTTATGTTGGATGGACATGGAATACTGTTTTGTGTAGTTGATTTTTGGGATCTAAATTCAATTGCAATGAGACAATGACTTTCGTAGCTCAATAATTAGATGGTGTGCTCGCGAAGACCAATGAGGTTTCTAAACAAGACAAAAATGGAAAACAAGAAGTTTAAGCTTATAATTACTGTGAGATTCTAAAGAAAACAAGATATCAAGATATCAATAATTTTGGATCTTGGATAGATATAGGATAACTTTGTCTCGTATATATTAACTAAAAAATCGTTGATTATTGATTTTGAGAGGAGTTGTGTGGAATGATAGTCATGTCCAGAAGGGAGTTCTCGAATGACTAATCATGTCTTCTCCGGGTGAAGTTCTCATGATAGCTAGCTCTTCCCTAGAAAGGAGTTCCAGCTAGCTAGTTATCTCTCTTGGAATGACAAATTTGAATAGTTGACTTCAGCAGGCTTTGTCCTATCAGGAAGCGTCTTCAGCAAGGTTCCGTGGCCCTCGAGTCCGAAAGCTCATTTATGTTCCTGGAGGCCCCAGTACCTTCGCTAACGTGGAGACTTCACTCAAAAAGGAGTTGGTTAAGTTAGTTATTTCTAACAAATTTAACAACCTCGTTTCTTACGGTCACCAACTTTGGGATCCTGATCCTAAGCCTATAAATACCGCCTTAATGTTGTCGTTTGAACAATATATGAGATTTAGAACTTCAGAGGAGATTCAGAGTTGGAGAGAAAGAAGATTGAGAGGTAGAGAGAGGTGCAGAGAAAAGAGAGAGATTGGGTTTAGGTTTTGTAAGAAGAATCTTCTGTAGATGAAGAAGATTCTTGGTGTAAAGTGTGAGAGCTGAAACACTTTGTGAGAACTCAACAGAGAATCTCGTCTCGACTATATTATACCTATTCTTGCTCAATCAATAAAGAAGGATAACGACGGTGTTCTAGAACTTGAGTAAAGCCATAGATCACATCAATCTATCGGACTTGAACAGATATATATCTTGGTGTTGATTTCTTTATTTTCTGTAGTTATTGTTTTCTAGTTTTACATACTCTGTTTGCCACTGTTTCTTATCCGATTGTTGTTCTTGATTGTTGATCTTGTCATTGCTAATTGTTTGAAGTTTTGTTGTTTTGATTCTACTTATTTTGTAAAGCCCGCTTAGTTAATTTGGAAATTAGCAGTTGTTTATGTTAATTATGAAATTATTTATAGCTATTTAAATAATTTATTACTGTTATTTATGGAATTCAGATATGCATGATTATGTCATCAGTAGTTTTTATGTTTCGCATTTCCGGTGTCCGGTATTTTGGAACTCGGCGTTTGGCTCAGTAGAAATCACAACTTAGTATGTTAGTATTTGGGGACGGGTTTTAGACATTGGGAATGTCGGGAATGGCCGGGAATTTAGAATGTCCCAAAAATACCCCTTTAGTATGATTTATGTGATTTTATGGTGAAGGGGCAAAATGGTCTTTTTGCCCCATTAGTGTTTTGTCTTATGTGATTTAATAAATGGATTAAATGTTTATTTTTAAATAATAATTGTGGCTGAAATAAAGTGTTATATGCATTAAAATCCATTTTCTCCTTCACTTGAACACTTAGTCAAAATTAGAAATTCATTTCCAAAAATAACACACTCAAGCTCTCTCTCTCTCTTTCGGCCAAGCTTTGAGCAGCAAGGAGGGGGCGTTTTTCCTTTGATTTTGGCTGGTTATTCATCATCTTTTAAGGTCCATTGCAAGCTAGGTTGGTTCATGTCTCTCCTTCTTTAATTTCTTGAAAAATATGATGAAAAATGATGATGCATGCATGAGTTTTTAGTTGATTTTGCTGCTGTGTTTTTGTGGTTAATTTGTGTGATTCAAAGCATGATTATTGATGTTGATTGAGCTGTGTTGAAAGCATATTAGTTAGGTTGTTCAAGCTTGTAGTTTTATGTGAAAAGTTATGAATTTTGGAAAGAAATGTTATATTTTGTTTCTGTGAATTGCTGGGTGTTCTTGTATGTTTTCAGAGGTGTTATTATGCTTAGTTAAGTAGAATTAACTAGGCTAGGATGCATGTTAGTGGATTTAACCAAGTTTGAGTTTTTGAACTCAAAGCTTGGTCTTTAATGGTGAATTTTGTATACGTGCTTTCTGGGTGATTTTGAGGCTTTGGTTTTGTTCTAGGGATAGTTTAGAACAGGTCTGGAAAGTTTGGGACCAATTGGGGTTGAATTGGTCGAGTTATGGGATTTTTTTAGTTGGCTGCCTGCGAGGAACCGGAATTCCGGTTGTGCATCCGGAATTTCGGATGGGGGTCCTGAATTTCCCAGAACCGGAATTCCGGTTGGGCAACCGGTCTACCGGTTGGGGGATTTTTCAGAACCCTAGTTTTCCTCGTTTTTGGGTTTTTAGGGGTATTGCCATGCTTTTTATCGATAGGGAAACTTTTAGTTCCTAGTTTTAGTCCTCGGGAAGTGATTTAGCGTGTCACTTATAGCGTTGTGATTTTTATGGTTTAGGAGCCGATGTAATCCGCCGCTCGGCTTCGGTTCCATCGGGTTGACCGGCACACCTGAAATCGGAATCCAGGTAAGATTAGTATAACAGTATGCATATGTAGATTACATGTTTAGCGTGCATGTAGGAAGCCTGCTAGATTACATTAGATATGTATTTAGGCTTCGAACCATCCAACCCTGTCACGTCGGTACAGGCTGGAGTATGACCAGCAGCCGGAGTATGACCGGTTCGACCGATCAGGCTGACACTTGGTTGGTGGTTCAGTGCTATTGACCTATCCCGTCGGTACAGGCCGGAGTATGACCAAGCAGGCGGAGTATGACCGGTTCGACCGATCGGAGGATACTTGTCAATAGTACCGTCCCCCGAACGTTCAAAACTCGGCACCATGTTGGACATGGCAAGTAGTAGCTTCGGCACCATGTTGGACATGGCAGTAGCGGGACTCAGTATCGTGTTGGACACGGCAGTTAGTTATTTATGATATTATTATGCTTTTCTTACTGAGTCTGTCGACTCACAGTTTATGTTCATGTGTAGGTAAAGGCAAGGCTATAGCTGATGGACCGTGAGCGAGCTTATGAGATTGTACATGTCGGGGCGGTTAGGCCTGGAGCGTACGATCCTCGGGACAGCAAGGCTGAGATTTTTTTGTAACTGTTGTTAGACGACTTTTATTTTGATGTAATAGTTAAACAGTAAAAACGTTTGTAAATGATTTTATAAATCGGGATCCCGAGACTTTTGTAAAATGGTTTATAAGTTTAATGAAAAAGCAAAATTTTAATTAATCACGTTTTTCCTTAAACCTCGTTGATTAGCAACGAGCTGCACAGTACGTTTAAAAATTCACGTAATACGCCTAAGATAGTTAGGGTGTTACAATTTGGTATCAGAGCCGCCAGGTTGTCTTCCGAAGATCGTCACGACATGTACAATCATCATCAGCAGTTAGCTCGGTTCACGGTTCAGTAAGCCTTTATTGCTTTAGTAGTTTATTTTATTCAGTTATAAAAAAAGAAAAGCCTGTTAGGAAGCATGTTAGTAGCCTGATAGTAGAATATGCGCATGTTTCATTTCTAATTTCCAAATTAAGCGGCATTAGTAAGCTCGCCTTGAATACGACCTGATATGCCAACTCTTGGTTTCGCAGGCGGTTCTAACTAGATGGACGCCAGGCGGACTACCAGGAGTCAGGGCAACTCCGTGGGGTCGAATCAGGGACAGGGAGCTCAGTTTCCCCCACCTGCTAGGGGCCGAGGCAGAGGTCCCCGAGGCAGGGCTCGTGGCCGGGGTGATGAAAACCCGCCACAGGCTGCCCAGGCTCCCCCAGCCGATCAGGGAGCCCCGAACTGGGAGTTACGGTTTGCGGAGATGCAAGCCCGGATCGAAGAGCAAGACCTCGAGATTCAGAGGTTGAGACAGCAGGGTGCTCCCTGCCCGGTTCCGGTGCCTTGTACCGCTGGCACCTGCCCGCCGCCCGTGCCGAGATAGTGGTGGCGGCCCATAGATTGGAACCATTGTATGAGCGGTTCCGGAAGCAAGCACCTCCGGTATTCCTGGGAGGTCCAGATGTATCGAAAGCCGAGCAGTGGCTGACGGTGATTACCAGAATTCTGAATTTCATGGGTGTCACCGGTAATGACAGAGTGGTGTGCGCCACATTTCAGTTCCAGGAGGACGCCCTGGTATGGTGGGACATGGTGTCTCAGATTCACGATGTCACCACCATGACCTGGGAAAGGTTTCAGGAACTCTTCAACGCGAAATACTATAATGAGGCGGTCAGAAGCGCCAAGAGGAAAGAGTTCGTTCACCTGACCCAGCGGGAGAACATGAGCGTCACTGAGTATACTACTCAGTTTGATCGGTTGGCGAGGTTAGCCTCGGGAATTGTGCCGACCGACTTCGGCGCAGAAGGAGAAGTATCTGGACGGGTTGAATCCCAAGATCAGGCATGACCTGATGATTACCACCGACGACAGCACCACCTATGCTCAGATGGTGGAGAAGGCACTGCGAGCTGAGGGCGCAGTGGGGTGCATGTCAGATTCAGTCAGTACTCCGGTTGGTGGCGGGGCTCCTACCCCTCCTGCATCAGGCTTTAGCAGGGGGAGTAGTGGTTCGGCCATTGATCAGAGGAAGAGGGCACCCACTGCTTCCGGCGGCTCGAGTCAGAACAAGAGGTTCCGGGGGAACCAGAACAGAGGGAGTCGTCCCGGTGGTAATGAGACCCGATTCTCCTATCCCGAGTGCCCTAGGCGCAAGAGGCATCATCGGGGTGAGTGCAAGGGGCAGGGATGCTTTCATTGTGGCATGCCCGGACACTTCAAGAGGGAATGTCCCCGGCTCGGCCGGAGGCACCGAGAGCTCCAGCGATACCCACTCCGGCCGGTGGTGTTCGCTATCACGCAGCCGATGCGGATGCCGGCCCATCGGTTGTTACGGGTCGGCTTTTTATTAACAACTCGCTTTATTCGATCTTTGTTTGATTCGGGGCTACACATTCTTATGTGGCGGCCGAGTCTTTAGTAAGTTGGGTAGACCCTTTGATAGATATGAATCGGGGTTTGGAACCCCGTTACACCGCGGAGAATTGGTTATCTCCAATAGGTGGATTAGGTCTATGCCGATCGGGATAGATGGTAGAGAGTTAAGCGGCGATCCGATAGAGATGAGCTTAGTCGAATTCGATATTATTTTAGGAATGGATTTCCTATCTAAATATTCGGCGAGCATTGGATCAGTAAAGAGGAAGATGGTGATCTTCCAACCGGAAAGTGAAGAACCGTTCGTGTTTGTAGGTTCGGTTCAGGGATCTCGGATCCCGGTGATCTCGGCTATGTCAGCGAGAGAATTATTGCACGGTGGGTGCTTAGGGTTTCTGGCCGTGGTGGTGGACACCACTCGGCCAGATACCATTCGGCCAGAGGACATCAGAGTGGTTCGGGAATTTTTGGACGTTTTTCCCGAAGAACTTCCAGGGTTACCACCTCAGCGGGAGATTGACTTCGTGATTGACTTGGCACCAGGGGTGGATCCGGTTTCCAAAGCCCCGTATAGGATGGCTCCAGCTGAACTTAAGGAATTAAAGATTCAGCTCCAAGGGTTGCTTGACATAGGGTTCATTCGGCCCAGTGTGTCACCTTGGGGAGCCCCGGTTTTGTTCGTGAAGAAGAAGGATGGATCTATGAGGATGTGCATCGACTACAGAGAGTTGAACAAGCTGACGGTGAAGAATAAATATCCATTACCTAGGATCGATGACTTGTTCGATCAGCTTCAGGGGAAGACGGTCTTTTCTAAGATTGATCTCCGTTCGGGTTATCATCAATTGAGAATCCGAGAGGAGGACATTCCAAAGACGGCTTTCCGCACTAGGTATGGACACTACGAGTTTCTGGTTATGTCATTCGGACTAACCAATGCTCCTGCGGCATTCATGGACACTCGATGAATAGAGTATTCAAGGATTTCCTCGATATCTGTGTGATTGTGTTTATCGACGACATCCTCGTGTACTCTCAATCAGAAGAGGAGCATGAGTTACATCTTCAGATGGTACTGCAACGACTTCGAGAACATAAACTCTACGCCAAGTTCAAGAAATGTGAGTTCTGGTTGTCTCAGGTGTCCTTCCTAGGGCACATTGTGAGTAAAGATGGGATCAAGGTGGATCCCGGGAAGATTGAATCCGTCAGGGATTGGCCGAGACCGAAGACAGTGACAGAGATCAGAAGCTTCTTGGGATTAGCTGGGTACTACCGTAGGTTCGTGGAGGGGTTCTCCAAAATTTCAATGCCCCTAACCGAGCTTACAAAGAAGAATCAGCGATTTATCTGGTCAGATAAATGCGAAGCTAGTTTTCAGGAGCTGAAGCAGAGATTGATTACTGCTCCGGTACTAGCTTTGCCTTCGGACAAGGAGAAGTTCGTAGTTCATCGTGACGCATCCAAACAGGGTTTGGGGTGCGTATTGATGCAAGCCGATCGGGTTATCGCTTATGCCTCCCGTCAGTTAAAGGATTATGAACAGCGATACCCGACTCATGATTTAGAATTGGCCGCAGTGGTTTTTGCACTGAAGATTTGGCGGCATTACCTTTATGGGGAGAAGTGCGAGATCTATACCGACCATAAAAGTCTCAAGTATTTCTTTACTCAGAAAGATTTGAACATGAGACAAAGGCGTTGGTTGGAATTAGTGAAGGATTATGATTGTGAGATCCTCTATCATCCCGGAAAAGCCAATGTAGTGGCCGATGCCCTGAGCAGAAAGGGTCCCGGGCAAGTAGCTAGCATGGTTCAGATCTCATCTCAGCTAGCAGAGGATATGGTTAGATCCAAAGATCGAGTTTGTGGTAGGTCAGCTTCACAACTTGACGCTGCAATCTGATCTATTAGAAAGAATAAAAGTCGCTCAGATGACAGATCCGGAGTTAGTGAAAATCCGAGATGAGGTATTGGCTGGTCAAGCCAAAGACTTTTCAGTGTCAGATAGTGGGATGCTTTTGTATAAAGCCAGGGTTTGTGTTCCGAACAGTGTGGAATTGAGAAACGAGATCTTTGAGGAGGCTCATTCTACTCCATATTCTCTGCATCCCGGCACCACCAAGATGTACCAAGATTTGAAACCGTACTTCTGGTGGAGCGGTATGAAGAAGAATTTAGTAGAATTCGTATCGAGATGCCTCACGTGTCAGCAGATCAAAGCTGAACATCAGAGACCAGCAGGGTTGTTGCAGCCTCTAACCCTACCAGAATGGAAATGGGAGGATATTACGATGGATTTTGTGGTCGGGTTACCTAGGACCACGGGTTTGCATGATTCCATCTGGGTAGTGGTGGACCGATTTACGAAATCTGCTCATTTTCTCCGGTCGAACAACATTTACAGTGGATCAGTTGGCAGAGTTATATGTCAGGGAGATAGTGAGACTTCATGGGGTACCGAAGTCTATAGTTTCGGACAGGGATCCGAAATTCACCTCCAAATTTTGGCAAAGTTTGCAACGGGCAATGGGTACGAAGCTGAAATTCAGTACAGCATTCCATCCTCAGACAGATGGTCAGTCCGAAAGGACAATTCAGATATTGGAGGATATGTTGAGAGCCTGTGTTATGGACTTTGAGGGTTCATGGAGTAAATATCTGCCGTTGATAGAATTTTCGTACAACAACAGTTATCAGAGTACGATAGGGATGGCACCCTATGAACTGTTGTACGGTAGAAAGTGTAGATCCCCTATCCACTGGGATGAGACAGGGGAGAGGAAATACCTAGGTCCGGAGTCAGTTCAGCGGACCAATGAGGCAATAGAGAAAATAAAAGCTAGAATGCTTGCCTCACAGAGCAGACAGAAGAGTTACGCAGATCCGAAACGTAGAGATGTTGAGTTCCGAGTAGGGGACCATGTGTTTTTGCGAGTATCTCCGATGAAGGGGATTAAACGTTTCGGGAAAAGAGGCAAGTTATGCCCTAGGTTTACAGGACCTTTCGAGATTCTCGAGAAGATAGGTCAAGTGGCATATCGGTTAGCATTGCCTCCAGCCTTATCAGCAGTGCACAACGTATTCCATGTCTCAATGTTGAGAAAATACGTTTCGTACCCCTCTCATATACTCGGTTATGAGAGTCTTCGGCTTCACGGACATGTCGTATGAGGAACAGCCAGTGCAGATCCTGGATAGAAAGGATAAAGTCCTTCGGAATAAGACCATAGCATTGGTCAAGGTTCTCTGGAGAAACAGCAAGGTGGAGGAAGCCACCTGGGAGCTAGAGTCAGATATGAGAGCTCAATTTCCAGAGTTATTCAGGTTAGATTTCGGGGACGAAATCCTTTTAAGGGGGGAATAGTTGTAAAGCCCGCTTAGTTAATTTGGAAATTAGCAGTTGTTTATGTTAATTATGAAATTATTTATAGCTATTTAAATAATTTATTACTGTTATTTATGGAATTCAGATATGCATGATTATGTCATCAGTAGTTTTTATGTTTCGCATTTCCGGTGTCCGGTATTTTGGAACTCGGCGTTTGGCTCAGTAGAAATCACAACTTAGTATGTTAGTATTTGGGGACGGGTTTTAGACATTGGGAATGTCGGGAATGGCCGGGAATTTAGAATGTCCCAAAAATACCCCTTTAGTATGATTTATGTGATTTTATGGTGAAGGGGCAAAATGGTCTTTTTGCCCCATTAGTGTTTTGTCTTATGTGATTTAATAAATGGATTAAATGTTTATTTTTAAATAATAATTGTGGCTGAAATAAAGTGTTATATGCATTAAAATCCATTTTCTCCTTCACTTGAACACTTAGTCAAAATTAGAAATTCATTTCCAAAAATCACACACTCAAGCTCTCTCTCTCTCTTTCGGCCAAGCTTTGAGCAGCAAGGAGGGGGCGTTTTTCCTTTGATTTTGGCTGGTTATTCATCATCTTTTAAGGTCCATTGCAAGCTAGGTTGGTTCATGTCTCTCCTTCTTTAATTTCTTGAAAAATATGATGAAAAATGATGATGCATGCATGAGTTTTTAGTTGATTTTGCTGCTGTGTTTTTGTGGTTAATTTGTGTGATTCAAAGCATGATTATTGATGTTGATTGAGCTGTGTTGAAAGCATATTAGTTAGGTTGTTCAAGCTTGTAGTTTTATGTGAAAAGTTATGAATTTTGGAAAGAAATGTTATATTTTGTTTCTGTGAATTGCTGGGTGTTCTTGTATGTTTTCAGAGGTGTTATTATGCTTAGTTAAGTAGAATTAACTAGGCTAGGATGCATGTTAGTGGATTTAACCAAGTTTGAGTTTTTGAACTCAAAGCTTGGTCTTTAATGGTGAATTTTGTATACGTGCTTTCTGGGTGATTTTGAGGCTTTGGTTTTGTTCTAGGGATAGTTTAGAACAGGTTTGGAAAGTTTGGGACCAATTGGGGTTGAATTGGTCGAGTTATGGGATTTTTTTAGTTGGCTGCCTGCGAGGAACCGGAATTCCGGTTGTGCATCCGGAATTCCGGATGGGGGTCCTGAATTTCCCAGAACCGGAATTCCGGTTGGGCAACCGGTCTACCGGTTGGGGGATTTTTCAGAACCCTAGTTTTCCTCGTTTTTGGGTTTTTAGGGGTATTGCCATGCTTTTTATCGATAGGGAAACTTTTAGTTCCTAGTTTTAGTCCCCGGGAAGTGATTTAGCGTGTCACTTATAGCGTTGTGATTTTTATGGTTTAGGAGCCAGTAATCCGCCGCTCAGCTTCAGTTCCAGTCAGGTTGACCGGCACACCTGAAATCGGAATCCAGGTAAGATTAGTATAACAGTATGCATATGTAGATTACATGTTTAGCGTGCATGTAGGAAGCCTGCTAGATTACATTAGATATGTATTTAGGCTTCGAACCATCCAACCCTGTCACGTCGGTACAGGCTAGAGTATGACCAGCAGCCAGAGTATGACCGGTTCGGCCGATCAGGCTGACACTTGGTTGGTGGTTCAGTGCTATTGACCTATCCCGTCGGTAGAGGCTGGAGTATGACCAGCAGCCGGAGTATGACCGGTTCGACCGATCAGGAGGATACTTGTCAATAGTACCGTCCCCTGAACGTTCAAAACTCAGTACCATGTTGGACATGGCAGTAGTAGCTCAGTACCATGTTGGACATGGCAGTAGCGGGACTCAGTATCGTGTTGGACACGGCAGTTAGTTATGTATGATATTATTATGCTTTTCTTACTGAGTCTGTCGACTACCGCGTTTATGTTCATGTGTAGGTAAAGGCAAGGCTATAGCTGATGGACCGTGAGCGAGCTTATGAGATTGTACATGTCGGGGCGGTTAGGCCTGGAGCGTACGATCCTCGGGACAGCAAGGCTGAGATTTTTTTGTAACTGTCGTTAGACGACTTTTATTTTGATGTAATAGTTAAACAGTAAAAACGTTTGTAAATGATTTTATAAATCGGGATCCCGAGACTTTTGTAAAATGGTTTATAAGTTTAATGAAAAAGCAAAATTTTAATTAATCACGTTTTTCCTTAAACCTCGTTGATTAGCAACGAGCTGCACAGTACGTTTAAAAATTCACGTAATACGCCTAAGATAGTTAGGGTGTTACATATTTAGTCTTAATTTTCTCACAAATCAGAGCTTGGTAATCGATCAAGAACGTAAAATCAAGATTCTTTCCGTTGCGATCTTAAAGAAACTTGAATGTCATCAATGGTGATATTCGAATTGGAGAAGTTCGATGGAACTCGGGACTTTGTGCTCTGGAGATAAAGTCTGAAAGGGATCCTTGTACACCAAAAAGTTTACAAGGTTCTTGGAGATGAGAAGTTATTAGCAGAAAAGAAACTAGAGAAAAAAGCAGAAATGGAGGAGATGGTGTACTACATGATCGTCATGTATCAATTAAAGAGTGTTTGAAGAAAACTCATTAGAGAGAAGAAGGCAAAAGGAGTTTGGGATAAATTGGAAGAATTATACTTAAAACCATCGATAACTAGCAAGATTAATTTGCTAGAAAGGTTATACGGTTTTAGAATGATTTCTTCCTTTTCTTTAGATGAGAATATTGATAGATTCAATGAGATTATTGTAGGTTTGGCTAACATAAATCACAAAGTTGATGAAGAAAGCTAGGCCATCATCTTGTTGAGAACACTTCCAATCACATATCAAGAAATTAAGGCTGCCATCAAGTATGGCAGAGATGTTATTGCGTTGGAAGATGTTCTTGCCGCATTTAAAACTAAAGATTTTGAATTACAGTTGGAAAAAGAATCCAAGAAAGAATAAGTGTATTTTGGCAAGAGAAAGATCACCCAAGAAAGTGAGTTTGAAGAGTAAACACCATCACTCTTATTCAAGATCGAAATCTAGAGAGAATGACACTAGGAAGTGTTACTTCTGTGGAAAGTCTAGACACTTGCAAAGATTCTGGAAGAAGTACAAGGAGCAACAAGGCTTCAAGAAATCTCACAATGGAGATAGGAAGGACTTCCAACATCATCATCACGGGAAGGATTTTGCTACAATCACAGAAAATAGTAATGACTGCTCCTCGGACGGAGAACTGTTCTCTATCTCGAAGTCATCTATGAACAGGGAGTGGATTCTCTATTTCAGATGCACTTATCACATGTGTCCAAATCGAATCATTTTTTGATTACAAATCAATTGATGGAGGTAAATTTCTAATGGATAATGATCATTCATGCAGGGTCATTGGAACTTGGAGTGGATTCTCGATTTCGGATGCACTTATCACATGTGTCCAAATCGAGAGTCATTTTTTGATTACAAATCAATTGATGGAGGTAATGATCATTCACGCAGGGTCATTAGAATTGGGAAGGTGGCCATCAAACAATATGATGGCGGAATCAAGGTGCTGACGAACCTAAGCCACATCCCAGACCTTAGACGAAACCTCATATTCCTGGGTGCACTTGAGGATAAAGGATACAGATACAAATCCATGCATGGAAGCTTGAGGATCACCAAAGGTTCTCTGGTAGTGATGAAAGGTGAAAATGTCAATGGTTTTTAAGTTCTCCAAGGAGAAACTATCCCAGCTGGAGAAGCAAGTATAGTGAAAGGACTAGAATCGGATATGAAGTTATGCCATCATAGACTTGGACATGTCAGTGAACAAGGCCTCAAAGAACTACAAAAACAAGGTATAATTAAAAATTAAAATTGTTGTGCCTTCCCATTTTGTGAAGCTTGTGTTTTAGGAAAACAACATAAGTTGAAGTTCACTCTGACAAAGCACACAACTAAAAAGATACTTGAATATGTGCATGCTGATCTTTGGAGACCATACAAGGTGCCTACTCACTCCGGTAAGAAATAATTTCTTTCAATAGTTGATGATTACAGTCGGTGTGTTTTGACCTACTTGTTAACCACTAAGGATGAGTTTTTGGAACAATTTAGAAATTGGAAAACCTAGGTGGAAAACCAAACTGATCTTAAAATTAAGAACCTTAAGACTAATAATGGGTTGGAGTTTGTTAACTCTGAATTTGACAAGATGTATCAAGAGTTTGGAATCACTAGGCATAGAACCGTAGTGAAGACCCTGGAGCAAAATCGTGTTCTTGAAAGGATGAACCAAACATTGTTGAATAAAATTAGATGTTTACTGTTTAGTTCTGGGTTAGGAAAACCATTTTGGGGGAAGCCTTAGCAACCACAACCTACCTTGTTAACAGGAGCCCAAATAGAGTTATAGACCTTAAGACACCTTATGAAATGTGGTACAACAGAACCCTCAACCTAATGCATCTAAGAACATTTGGGTGTACTGCATATGTACACCAATCTATTGACAAGCAGGGTCCTAAGTTTGTGAAGGGAACTTCCCTAGGTTATGCCTTAGGAACCAATGGGTATAGAATTTACATTTCCCAAAAGGATAAAAAAAATGTTGTGATTGCTAAAAATGTTGTTTTCAATGAGTTAGAATATCCTCACTTGACCTCTAGAAAGGATAGTGTGTCTCTATGTGTTACAGGAAAAACAGGAAACAAAGACACTATAAGTGTAGAAGTGGAGTACAGAATAAAGCTTCTAGAAGAAGGTTCACAGGAAGAAGATAGTGTGGAACTAGAAGACAATGCACAACCAGAAGCTGTTGTGGAGTCGGAAGAACAAGATAATGAAGACCAAACAGAGGTGCTGAAAGGGTTCGGACATATAGGTCTGGAAGGTTATCAGTTGGCTTGTGATAGAACCCAGAGAGAGATTTGACCTCTTGCTAGGTTTGCGGAAGCAGACATAATAGCATTTGCACTGGTGGTAGTTCAACAAACTGAAATTGAGGAGCCCAGAAGCTATGAAGAGGCAGTTTTATGTGAAAACAAGTCTAAATGGCTCCAGACCATGGATGAAGAGATGGATTATCTACAGAAGAATAAGACTTGGGTAGTTGTGCCGAAGCCAAAAAACAAGAAAATTGTGGAGTGCAAATGAATTCTCAAGGTGAAAGAGGGAATCAATGAGAATGAATTAGTGAGGTTCAAAGCCAAGTTAGTGGCTAAAGGTTTTACTCAAGTGGAAGGTATAGACTATACTAAAATGTTCTCACCTGTGATAAAGTACAATACAATAAGACTGATGTTGTCTTTGGCAGCATATTTGGAGTTTGAAGTTGAACAACTCGATGTCAAGACTGCCTTTCTAAACAGATTCTTCGATGAAGAGATTTATATGAAGCAACCACCTGGGTTTCAGGTGGAAGGGAAAGGAGTTGAATTAGTTTGCAAGCTTAATAGATCTTTGTATGGTTTGAAATAGTCCCCAAGACAATGGAATAAAAGATTCGATACGTATATGCATCAAATTGGGTTCAAATGATCTGCATATGATCACTGCCTTTATTTTAAGAATCTGAAATAATCTACAACTGTATTCTTATTTCTCTAAGTGGATGATATGATCATCACGAGAAAAGATAAACCAGTGATCAAAAGTCGTAAACCCAAGCTCAAGAGAGAATTTCGATGAAGGAGCTTGGATCAGTTCAAAAGGTACTTGGTATCGAAGTCTCACAGAACCGAAAGGAAGGGACTATTAGTTTGAAGCAGTTTGGCTATATCAAGAAGATTATTTAGAAGTTCAACATGGAAGGTGCAAAAAGTACATCCATTCCTTTAGGGGGACAGTTCATTTTATCAAAGGAACAATGTCCTAACAGTATAAAAGAAAAAGAAAAGATGAAGGATGTACCCTATGCTGTGGTTCTTAGATGCTTAATGTACGTGATGGTGAGCACAAGATCGAACATAGCTCACACTTTAAGCATCCTAAGCAAGTTCATGTCCAATCTGGGCATGGAACATTAGAAGCTCTTAAATGGTTATTGAGATATTTGAAGGGCACATGTGATTATGGTCTGACCTATGAGAAAGGAAAAGGAGAATTAGAGTTGAAAGGGTTCGTGGACGCGGACTATGCCTCGAATAGTGATACTAGGAAATCAACCACTTTTTATATTTTTTTTGACAAACTAGAACTGTATATGCTGGAAGGCTCAATTACAGTCTGTGGTTGCTCTTTCCATCATTGAAGCAGAATTTATGGTGACTGCAGAAGCTTTTAAGGAAGCGTTATGGCTTCGGGGAATACTTTAGTTGAAATAAATCAAAGGAGGAGTGATTGTGTATTCGGATAGCCAGTCTTCAATCCACCTTAGTAAGAATCAAGTTTATCATGAGAAAAGCAAACATATAGATATAAGATATAAAAGTCTACTGGATTAGAGAGAAGATAGAAGAAGGACTGGTTGATTTAGAGAAGGTCAGTGCTGAAGATAATCCTGTTGGGACTAAGGTCTTAACCTTAAACAAGTTCAAGCATTGCTTGAACTTGATCAATATCAAAAGTTAGCATATTGAGATTTTTGGAAAACCAACCAATGATGACTGCATTCTTTCTTCATCCTCGCCATTCTTTTAATTTAAAGTAACTAGGTGGAATTTGTGGTATATACTACAAGAAAAATGTGTTTTACCTACAAAACTTTTGGTAGCCAATAATATCTTTTTGGTAGCGAAAAAACTTTACGCTGCCAAAATTTTTGGTAGCTTGTTCGTAGCTGAATCCCGGTCGCTAAAAGTGTTCAGCTACCAAATATTTCGGTAGCAAATGTACATTATTTACTATTAAATTTTTGGCAGCAAAAAATATTTATTAGTAGCAAAATGATTTAATGTTTTTTTCTATTAATTTTGTGTGCTACCATAATTTGGTAGCAAATTCAATTTTTTATTTATTAATAGAAAGTATTAGCTATTCAATTTTGTGAGTCAAATTTGGTAGCTAAATATTTTAAATCGTTAGGTAATAAAATAATTTATTACACTAGTCAAGATTAATTCTTATTTAATAGTTTGTTTTAATTATTTCTTTTAGCTTATGAAAAGGGATTATAATTGTTCAATTATATAAATGGTATAGACATATTCATGAAAAGTGCGAATCATTATTATACAAATGAGATTCTATTAATATACAAATATTACAATATACAAATGCTACATGTGAAGATTGATTATCTTTATTTATTAATACTAAATTACAAGATATGATAATGATTATAGGCTTTTCTCTGAATTGTAAAATATAAATATCTTCAAACCTCCATGTTTTAAGTTTTCTTGCGAAATCTGTAAAAAGAAAAATATAAAAACAAAGTAATTTGTCAGGTATAAATATAATTAAATGAATATATATAAATATGGAGTACTTCTTAATGGGTATTACCCATTCATAGGTATTTAAAAAAGTGATGATGTGTCAATTTAATAACTTGGTATAGTAGGTCAACAAGTTATTTATTTATTTTTATTAATTTGTATTTATATTTTTTTAATAATATAGAACGATGATTCCAACTAATAAAAAGTACAAAATTACAAGTTATTTTTAGAAACTAAATTATGCTATAAAATTACTATATTATCCATATATATTAACAATCCACATTCATTAGATTATTAAATTGTCAAAGTGAATTGATGACTTTTCACTCTAAAGCTAAAAGTCACGTGTATGTATATTGAACTTCATAATATGGGTTCTCTTTCAAGTAACATGCATATTAGCCCACTCTAACTTTCTTTGAGGGTCTCTTTCTCTATCTCTCTCTCAGAATTAATTATATTACTTGAAAACTTTTTCCCACTAACTTTTACATTGTAATTTGTTGTCATATAGTAATCGATCACAACAATCAATATATCTAATGAACTATCTCATATAATTCAATTGTTGGTTCGGTTCAGATGGATGCAAATAAGAGCTTTTGTACTATCTTTCTCATAAATATGTGTTCCTTTTTTATTTATGTTAAACTTTATGAATTTTTCATTAAAAAATTCAATCACCTCATTCTCTTCTTTTTTTGACATTAATTAATTTTGGAGATAATTCTGTATATAAGACCTTCTCTTTGAACAATTGTACTAGTCCTCCAAAACTAGGAAATTTAAACAAGTTAAAACAATTGTACGTTGGTAACGCTTTATTTTTGTTTCATTTCTTCTTCTAATAAAGAATTTAAGTTCTTATTTGCCTACGTTTAGTTATAGTTATCAAGCCAAGAAATATTGAGACATGAAATCATGTAATTAATTCCTTTGTTTTTATTGTTTATTCGATAGGCTTATTAAGAACTATTATGAGGAAGGTACTAGTGATGATATTGATACTATTTTTATAATCCATTAACTTTACTTGCTACGTTGATATACCTATTAGAATTATATTACTTATTTAAATTTAAACATTCATCATTCACATGAAGCAAACGAAGGAGTTTGTATATTTGGGTTAGCAATGGACATTCAAAAGAATGTAAGAATATGTCAAAGGTACGTGAAAAAAAAAAAAAAAATACAATTTGTTATCAAAATTAAAAATTTCCATATTAATTGAAGATTTTTTTTTTCTTTTTTTCTTTTACTGTCTCTGTCATCTTAATTTTTTTTTTTATCAAAGAAGATACCAAAAATATATATATTAAATTGGGAAAAATGAATTAATTAGAATAAAGAGGTAATGAGATGGGAATAAGAAAAGAATTATCAAATAATAAATTACCTCCACGTCATCAAGTAACCCTTCTACTAGTTTTAAAAAATAAATTTGAGTATTTTAAAATATCAATTAATACTATTAATGTGAATCATTAGATTTAATCTAATGGCCAATAATAAAATACCTATTTATGGGTAATATCCATTTAGAGCATACCCATATAAATATATATTCATATAAATAAGAGATTGATGTGAGATGAGAATTAATGATAATAATCAAGAGAGACAGATCTAGTTGCAAAAAATAATACGTACCTATGAGATTGAGAGAGAAGCTACGTTTCAGCTTTACAAAGGATCGATGGTTAATGTATTATATAATATTTAGTACGTGTTAGTGGTGGGAGACTACAGTTTGTGAGAGTGTACGTGATTGTAACTGTAAATTTTAAGTAGTGGGTTTGTTGTATTATATATATTTGTTAAATGATTTATTATTAATATTGTATTATAAATACTATTTTTTTAATTAACAATTAATATTTTGTGACAAAAGAAAAATGATAGTAAAAATTGATAACTAAAACTTATAATTTGCTACTAAATATATTTGGTAGCTAAATTGGTAGTTAAAGTAAAAAGTTATTTGCCACTAAGAAAAAATGGTTGTTAAATTGGTAGTTAAACAATAATATTTCGCTACCAAAAATTACTAGTAGCTAAAAAAGCAATTTACCTACCAAATATTTTGGTAGTAAAAGTATTTGGTCTAATTTATTTAGAATTTGCTACTAAAATTTTGTAGCAAAATACTTGGTAGCTACAAGATACTTTTCTTGTAGTGATAGTTCCTCCAAATAAAAAGGTCTCTACACACGATATTTCTAGGAAGTTGTCCACTCGTTAATTATCAATCTTGGAAGGAGTTGTGTGGAATAATAGTCAGGTCTGGAAGGGAGTTCACGGATTACTATCATGTCCTCTCCGGGTCCAGTTCTCAGGATAGCTAGCTCTTTCCTGGAAAGGAGTTCTAGTTGGCTTGTTATCCCTCTTGGAATGGTAATAAAGATAGTTAACTTCAGCATGCTTTATCCTATCTGGAAGTGTCTTTAGTAAGGATCCGAGGCCCTTGAGTCTAGAAGCTTATTTATGTTCTTAGAGGCCCTGGTACCTTCATTAACATGGAGACTTCACTCAAAGAGGAGTTGGTTAAGTTAGTTATTTCTAACTAACTTAACAACCTCATTTCTTGCAGCCACCGACTTTAGAATCTTGATCCTAAGCCTATAAATACCACCTTAACGTTGTCATTTGAACAATATATGAGATTCAAAACTTCTAAGGAGATTGAGAGTTGGAGAGAGAAAAGATTGAGAGGTAGGGAGAGAGGTGCAGAGAAAAGAAAGAGATTGAGTTTGGGTTTTGTAAGAAGAATCTTCTGTAGATGAAGAAGATTCTTGGTGTAAAGTGTGACAGTTAAAACACTTTGTGAGAACTCAACAGAGAATCTCGTATCGATTGTATTGTAATTATTCTTGCTCAATAAATAAAGAAGGATTATGGTGGTGTTCCCGAACTGGAGTAGAGCCATAGATTACATTGATCTATTAGACTTAAACCAGTATATATCTTGGTGTTGATTTCTTTATTTTCTGTAGTTATTATTTTTTGGTTTTACATACTCTGTTTGCCCCTGTTTCTTATCTGATTGTTGTTCTTGATTGTTAATCTTGTCATTGCTAACTGTTTGATTGTTTAAAGTTTTGTTATTTTGATTCTGCACATTTAGTCTTAATTTTCCCACATATGTCATCTAAAAAATATAAGCTACTTTACTCATCAACAAATAAAATTTCTTGTGAGTATTTGATCAACATCTATCTAAATAGAAAAGAAAGAAAAATACATTGCACAAGATCTGCATAGTGCAAAGAGTCACTTGAGACCCATGCAAAAATAAGCTAGTAAATGACCACTTATGATACGGTGATTCAAGATTGGTGAGCAGAAAATAACTACCATTTTAGGAGGAGCATGAAGCACTAAGGTGCCTAGAACCACTATGAGATGATGCCCATATAAATCAAATGTAATAAAATATTTATAAGAAAATGAGCTACTTCACTTATCATCGTTTGAAAATTCAACCCATGATTTTTGTTATTGATATAATCATTTTTCAAAAAGTTGATGAGTTTTATTTTTGCTTTTCCAAATATACTTGATACGTGTAGTGGCCAAAAATTGCTTTAAGCTCAACGAAAAGGTCCAACGATCGAAGTACTTACAAAGCCCACTTATAAGTCAGAAACAAGGAACCGGTAAGCCCTCACATGGGCTACGGGCCACGCCCAATCCATGCCTTTTGGGTCATACCCATATTCAAACGCCCAGCCCACAATAAAGCTTGATCTTAAAGTGTAATGTTAGGTTTGACACGTGGATGAAGAAGGATGTTAAGTTTCCCAACTAACCCACAAAAATAGCAATCTTCCCTAGCATAGCGGAGCGAAAAGATCGACCCTCCAAGTGATACGTTGATGAGAAAATCACAGTGCTAATGAGAGAAACATCCAAGAGCGTTTGGATTGGTGCATAGCCAATGCCCCTTTGATGACTATTTTCCCGGAGGCTTGCCTCCACCACAAGGGTTTTTTTGGCTCTGATCATCGGGCTCTTCTTTTTGACTCTCAAGGAAAATCTTCTCAATCCTCTCATCGAAGTTCCAAAAGGTTTCTCTTTGAAAATGTCTGGCTCACCAATCCTAATTGGTCCAAAACTCTGGTTTCGTTTTGGACAAATCATGGGAATAATTCTAGTGCCCTTACCAACGCGGTGGCTACGCAATCTGCTTGTGGCAACAATCTCAATAATTGGAACCACAAGTTAGGTTTCCATTTCAAACAACAAATTAGTACCCTGGAAAAGGAACTTGATCAAGTTAAGAGCAGACCTAATTGGGATGCCAACACTGTTCAAAGAATTAAAACTGTGCAATCCCATTTGGATATACTTCTGCTTAAAAAACAAACCTATTGGAAGCAAAGAGCTAAAATATAAAGACCGCTTAGTTTAAATTTGGAAATTAGCAGATAATTAGGGTTTAATTATGAAAATTATTTATGTTGATTTATTTGAATTCAGAATGCATTTTGTATGTCATATATAGAAATTTCATAATATTTCATTTTCGGTGCCCGACAACATTGGAACGCTGTGTATGGCTTAGTAAAATCACATCCTAGTATTTTAGTATAGCGGGGCAGCTTAGTTAGACATTGAGAATGTCGGGATTAGTTAGGAATTTAGAGTTTTCCCAAAATACCCTAAGTGAATTGTATGACTCTTTAGTATAGGCAAGGGCATTATGGTCTTTTTGCCTATTGAGTTTTGTCTTTTTAGTGAGGGTTTAATATTAAGTTTAAATCTGATTTTTAAAGCTTAGTTTGGCTGAAGCAATGTATTAACTTAAGGAAAAAATTATTCATTTACTCATTTATTGAAAAATTGGAAAAAAGAAGCAAAAATCACTTTTTCTCTCAAACTCTCTTTCTCTCTTTTGAAAATCCTAGGGGCTGCTAGGGTTTGATCTTTTGTTCCTCAAATTCTGCAAGTTTTCATCAATTCTAAGTGTAATCCAAGCTAAGGTAACCCTTGTGCAACTTCCTTGTTAGTTTCCTTGAGTTTTAAGAAAGAAAATTTATGCATGCTTATGGTTTTGTTGCTGCAGCTACTGTATGTGTTTATTGTTGTTTTCTTAGGCTTAATTATGTTGGGATGAATGGATTAGAACATGTTTTAGTGGTTTTTAGTTGATTTTATTCAAGTTTGGAGTTTTAAACTCAAACTTTGATTTTAATGGCGAAATGTTGTTAGCTTGCTGTTCTTGCTGCTGTGGTTAGATTATGTTTTCTGTAGTTTAATTATGGTTTTATAAGGTGATTTGAGCTATTTTTTATAGCTATTTAGTAGGATGCGCAAGCTTTGAGTTTTTGAACTCAAGCTTGGCTCATCAATGGTGGTTTTTGTATTTGTACATGAAGCTATGTTTTGTTGCTTTAGAAATGTTCATTGGGGTCTAATTAGCAGGTCTGGAAAGTTTGAATTGGTTTGGGTTGATTTGGTCGAGATATGAATTTTTTGGTGTTTCCTGCACTGAACCGGAATTCCGATTCAGGGAGGCTGTAGGAACCGGAATTTCGGTTGGCTTCCAGGATTTCTTCCCAAAACCAGAATTCCAGTTGGGGAACCGGTCTACTAGTTGGGGAAAATTTGGGAACCCTAGTTTTTCCTATTTTTGTGTTATTTAGGGTATTTCCATGTTATTCATCGATAGAGAAACTTTTAGTTTCAAGTTTAAGTCCCCAGGAAGTGATTTAGCATGTCGCTTATCAGTGCTGTGATTGATGTGATTTAGGAGCCTGTAATTCGCCGAGCAGATTGTTCCACTCTGGTTGACCGGCACACCTGAATTTGGAATTGATGTAAGATTAGTATAATGTCATGCATATGCTTATACATGTTTAGTGTACATGTTAGTTGACATCCGATTAACATATTAGATATATGTTAGGCAAATTTTATATAGCCGTCAGATTAACATATCAGGACAACAGTGAGGTGTACATAGAGTTGTACCGAGATGCCATCAGATATATGCTAGGCTATCAGATAGTATGAATTAATTGCTACCACATCAGTACGATTAGAGTACTGAGTATAGGCTGGATTCGCGGTTAATCATACTTTGTCAAGGACGTTCCTGATTCAATTAGGGTTAAGGTCAGGTGTATGGGCGCTAGGGCTGAACATCGGGCGGGTTTACCGGGTTTCGGGTTGGCGGGTTTCGGGTTCACGGGTTTCGGGTTCAAAAAATTGAAACTGAACCCGGACCCGAATAGGACACGGGTTGGCGGGTTGGCGGGTTGGCGGGTCACGGGTTGGCGGGTTTCGGTTGGTCGGGTTTAGCGGGTTGGCGGGTTGACCCAGTCAACTCGGTCAACTCTTTAAAAAAATTAATTTTTTATTCAAATAATTATTTTTTTTTATTTTTTTATTTATTAAATTAAGCATATATAATATAACAATTTCATAGTATCTACTATTGAAGAAAAAATGCATTAATCAATCCAACCAACAAACAAACAACCTATTTATCAAAAATTCAAATCAAACTTCATATTCATGTTCATGAATCATGATAAAAGTAAAAACTAAAATATTTCAAAATACATCCATATCTAATATACATAGTCCATAAAAATTTAAAGTCCATATTATATATATAAAAAGAGTAATAAAAAAATATATATAATATATTTATAAACCGGGTTGGCGGGCGGGTTCGCGGGTTCAACCCGAAACCCGGTACCCCTAAAATCTCAACCCGCCAACCCACCCGAAGGGTACCGGGTTGAACCCAACCCGCCCGAAACTTTTTTTTAAAATTTTTTTTGCGGGTTCACCAGTTTGGGTTCGGGGGGGTTGCTCGGGTTCGGGTTATAATGGGCGCTCAATTATAACCCGGGATTTAGTATGTTTATTATGTTATGCTTTTCTTGCTGAGTCTGTCGACTCACAGTGCTATGTTTATGTATAGGTAAGGGCAAGGCTAAAGTTGAGGAACCGTGAGGACGAGCAGATGAAGATTGTACATGTCGGGGCGGTTAGGCCTGGAGCGTACGATCCTCGAGACATCAGGGCTTTTGTTGTTAGTCGCTGGGCGACAAATATTTTGTAAATAAATAGCAAACTTTTGTAAAGTATTTTGTCAACGGAATCCCAAAATATTTTGTGTGTAATATTATAAGTTTTAATTAAATAAGCAAATTTTTAATTAATCACGATTTTTATTAACCTCGTTGATTAGCAACGAGCTGCACAGTAAGTTTAAAATCACGTTAACACGCCTAGGCTAGTTAGGGTGTTACAATTTGGTATCAGAGCTGCCAGGTTGTCTTCTGAAGATCATCACGACATGTACAATCATCATCAGCAGTTAGCTCGTTCTACGGTTCAGTAAGCTTTTATTGCTTTAGTAGTTTATTTTAGTAGTATTATTTAAGAAAAGCCTGTTAGGAAGCATGTTAGTAGCCTGCTAGTAGAATAGGCGCATGTTTTTAATTTCCAAATAAGTGGCATTAGTATGTTCTCGTTGACCATGATCTGACCATGCTAGCTCTTGGTTACGCAGGCTGTTCAGACTAGATGGACGCCAGGCGAAATACCAGGAGTCAGGGCAACTCGGTCGGGTCAAATGAAGGTTAGGGAGCTTAGTTTCCCCCAAATACTCGGGGCCGAGGTGGAGGTCCCAGGGGCAGGGCACGTGGTCGGGGTGATGCTAACCCGCCACAGGCTGCCCAAGCTACTCAGGAAGCTCAGAATTGGGAAAATAGGTTTGCGGAAATGCAAGCTAGAATTGAGGAACAAGATAATGAAATACAGCGATTGAGACAGCAGGGTGCTCCTGCAGTGCCTGCTCTAGAAATTCCGGTGGCACCTGCTGTCCAGGCCGAACCAGTGGTCGCAGTGAATCGGATGGAACCTCTGTATGAAAGGTTCTGCAAGCAAGCACCTCCAGTTTTTCTGGGAGGTCCGGACGTTATGAAAATCGAGCAGTGGCTAACAGTGATTACAAAAATTTTGAATTTCATGGGCGTCACCGAAAATGATAGAGTGGTCTGTGCCACTTTTCAGTTTCAAGAAGATGCGTTAGTGTGGTGGGACATGGTGTCCATGATACATGATGTTACTGCGATGACCTGGAAAAAGTTTCAGGAATTTTTCAATGCCAATTACTATAATGAAGTCGTCAGAAGTGCCAAGAGAAAAGAATTCACCCACCTGACTCAGAAAGAAAACATGAGTGTTACTGAATACACAACGCAGTTTGGCCGTTTGGCACAGTTGGCCTTGAGTATAGTGCCAACCGATTTCAGTAAAAAGGAGAAATGTCTGGATGGATTAAATGCAAAGATTAGACATGATCTAATGATTACTACCGACGACAAAACCACCTATGCTGAAATGGTGGATAAGGCACTGCAAGCTGAGGGCACAGTTGGATGCATGACGGAGTCTTCTAGGACTCCAGTGGTTGGTGGGGCTCCTACCCCTCCTGCATCAGGCTTTAGCAGGGGAGATAGTGGTTCGGCCATGGATCAGAGAAGGAAAGCATCCACTGCAACCGGTGGCTCAGGTCAGAACAAGAGGTTCTGGGGGAACCAGGGTCGAGGTAGTCGCCAGGGTAGTTCTGAGACCCGATACACTTACCCAGAGTGCCCCAGTTGTAAAAGGCTCCATCTGGGGGAGTGTAGAGGACAAGGGTGCTTTCAGTGTGGCATGCCAGGGCATTACAAGAGGGATTTCCCTCAACTCAGAAGTGAGGCACCAAAGGCTCCAGCGAAACCCACTCCAGCAAGGGTGTTCACCATTACTCAGGCTGATGCAGAAGCCAGTCCTTCAGTGGTGACAGGTCAGCTCTCGGTCAACAACTTTTACTTCTCTGTATTGTTTGATTCTGGGGCCACACATTCTTATGTGGCAGCCAGAATCTTTAGTAAATTGGATAGACCACACGATAGTTACGAATCAGGGTTCGAAACCCTATTACCTGGCGGAGAGTTAGTTATCTCCAAAAGGTGGATTAGGTCTATGCCGATCATAATTAACGATAGGGAGTTAAGTGCTAACCTAATAGAAATGAGCTTAGCAGATTTTGATATCATACTAGGAATGGATTTCCTATCCAAATATTCAGCCAGTATTGACTGTAAGAGGAAGATGGTAATCTTCCAACCAGAAGGTGAAGAACCGTTTGTTTTTGTCGGTTCGGTTCAGGGATCTCGGATCCTGGTGATTTCGGCCTTATCAGCTAAAGAATTGTTGTGTAATGGATGTCTAGGGTTTCTGGCCGTGGTAGTAGACACCACTCAGCCTAACCCTATTCGGCCTGAAGACATTCAGGTGGTACAGGAATTTTTAGATGTTTTTCCTAAAGAACTTCCGGGTTTACCACCTCAGCGGGAAATTGATTTTGTTATTGATTTAGCACCTGGAGTGGAACCAGTTTCCAAGGCTCCTTATAGAATGGCTCCAGCTGAGCTCAAAGAATTGAAAATTCGACTCCAGGGGTTACTTGACATAGGGTTTATTCGGCCTAGTGTGTCACCCTGGGGAGCTCCGATATTGTTTGTCAAGAAGAAAGATGGGTCTTTTCGAATGTGCATTGAGTACCGGGAGTTAAACAAGTTAACTGTCAAGAATAAATATCCTTTACCTAGGATCGATGATCTTTTTGATCAACTTCAGGGAAAGACAGTCTTTTCAAAAATCGATCTCCGATCGGGCTATCATCAACTGAGAATCCGAGAGGAGGACATTTCGAAGACGGCTTTCTGTACTAGGTATGGACATTATGAATTTCTGGTTATGTCGTTTGGACTTACCAATGCTCTTGCGACATTCATGGACTTGATGAATAGGGTATTCAAGGATTTCCTCAATATCTGTGTGATTGTGTTTATCAATGACATCCTTGTGTACTCTCAATCAGAAGAGGAGCATGAGCTACATCTCCGAATGGTTCTACAACGACTTCGAGAACACAAGCTTTTTGCCAAATTCAAGAAGTGTGAATTTTGGTTGTCTCAGGTGTCCTTTTTAGGGCACATTATTAGCAAGGATGGGATCAAGGTGGATCCAGGAAAGATAGAATCTGTCAGGGATTGGCCAAGACCGAAAACAGTGACAGAAGTCAGAAGTTTCTTAGGTCTAGCCAGTTATTATCGTCGATTTGTAGAAGGGTTTTCAAAAATATCAACACCCTTAACCGAGCTCACCAAAAAGAATCAGCGTTTTATATGGTTAGACAAGTGTGAGGCTAGTTTTCAGGAGCTGAAACAGAGATTGATTACAGCTCCGGTGCTAGCTTTACCTTCTGACAAAGAAAAGTTCGTAGTTTATTGTGATGCATCCAAACAGGGTTTGGGATGCGTGCTGATGCAAGCCGATCGGGTTATCGCTTATGCCTCCCGTCAGTTAAAAGATTATGAACAGCGATATCCGACTCATGACCTAGAATTGGCCGCGGTAGTGTTTGCTTTGAAAATTTGGCGGCATTATCATTATGGAGAAAGATGTGAAATTTATACCGACCATAAAAGTCTCAAATATTTCTTTACTCGGAAAGATTTGAATATGAGACAGAGGCGATGGTTGGAGTTAGTAAAGGATTATGATTGTGAGATCCTTTATCACCCTGGGAAGGCCAATGTAGTGGCCGATGCTCTGAGCAGGAAGGGTCCCGGGCAGGTAGCTAGTATGATTCAGATTTCACCTCAATTAGCAGAAGATATGGTCAGATCTAGTATTGAATTTGTTGTAGGCAAACTTCACAACTTGACGCTGCAATCTGATCTATTAGAATGAATTAAGGTCGCTCAGATGACTGATCCGGAGTTAGTAAAAATCAGAGAAGAGGTTTCAGCTGGTCAAGCCAGAGATTTTTCAGTATCAGACAGTGGGATGTTATTGTTTAAAGCCAAGGTTTGTGTTCCAAATAGTGTGGAACTTGGAAACAAAATTCTCGAGGAGGCTCCTACCACTCCATATTCCTTACATCCCGGCACCACCAAGATGTATCAGGATCTTAAACCTTACTTCTGGTGGAGCGGAATGAAGAAGAATTTGGTAGAATTCGTATCGAAATGCCTAACCTGTCAGTAGATCAAGGCTGAGCATCAGAGACCGGCAGGATTGTTACAGCCTTTAACCCTATCTGAATGGAAGTGGGAGGACATCACGATAAAATTTGTGGTTGGGTTACCTAGAACCACATGATTGTTCGATTCTATCTGGATGGTGGTAGATCAATTCACGAAGTCTGCTCATTTTCTACCACAAAGGCAAATCTCAAAATCTGATGTGGTGTAGTCTAAGAGTTTTAAATACACCCTTATTGACTAACATATAGTTCCTCTTCTTAATCTTAAGATTTACTTAATTGTCTTCCAATGTTCTTCTCCTGGATTAATCTGATACCTACTCATTACTCCCACTCAACAGCAGGTGTCTGGTCTAAGGCATAGTAAAGCATATCTGAGACCTCTCACTGTTGATTTAAGAAATTCTTTCATGACTTTATCTTTTCTGGAATAGTTGAGACTTTTCCTTAGATAAATAAGATCTATGCCTAGAAGTCGAGAAGCTTTTATAGATTGCCATTAGAAAGAAAAAGCTTCAGCATCTTACTAAAGTAAGTTGCTTGCATTAGAGTAAGTAATTACCAGGTATACCATAAGCCATAGGTTTAGATAAACTCAAAACTATAATACTAAGAACAGGAAGTCTTGTTAAGTCTATTGAATAGACTTATACACGAAATTTCCTTTTATGTCCTTGTAATAGAAAGTTTAGGTTACTCCATGTGAATGGATTAAACCGTAGTTCTATTGGCTTTTCTTCTTAGTTTCTTATCTTGACAATCCATTACTTGTTTAAACTCACAAGGGATTTTAATCACTAGTGTCTTCCAAGTCATAAGAAGGTGAGTTCCTAGAAACTCTCCCACTACGACAGGGTACCGTGAATTATGTCTAAGAAAACTAAATGGTATTGACCTCTTCGGTTGTGACAAGACAACAGAGGCAGTGGGATCATCATATGTCAAATAAGATGATTAAACACTCACGGAATCAAGAAATAAATATCTCCTTTATTTGCTACTTTATTTTCAGACTTAGTCATTTTCTTAGAAAAGTAGTATTTGTTTAAACAAACACTTTCTTATCTATTGACTATGGGATGGTCCACCCCTAATCACTTAGAATAGCTAACAAACATGCAAACCATGGTTAACAGTTTTAGCTTTTCTTAAGATTTTGATTAGGTCATCCATGAATCTAGTAATGATTTACATTAAGTATACAACCATTACATCATTCTGAAATTGTATTACCATAGAAGGATTTAGGCAACGACTAGTAACTAATCATCAATATGCAAATCGAAATTTCTGGGGAGGTAAGTTTGGATATAATTCAAAAATCAATTTAATGATCTTTGAACTGCATATCTACTAACTATTTCTCCACCCCTATCAATTCGCAAGATCTTTAACCACTTACCTTAATGGTTTTAACCATTGCTAGAAATTCATGAATTTTTTTAAACATTTCAAATTTCTTTGCATAAAGTATAATCTAGAGTGATCGTTTGAAGCATACAACGAAAAACTCATATCCACCCCTGAATGTACATCCATCTTCGAATGAGATGAACAACTTTCAGTGGATATAGGCATATTAACTCTTTGCAGAGATTGATCTTGTCAAAACCACTATGAACAAGATACAAATGCCATAGATTAATAAAAATGTGGTTGTATCTTTTTGATGACTTAAGTTTAGTTACATCAAAGAGTTCTTAGAATAGTGCAAGTGGATCCTGGTCACAGAATACTAAACTCAAATTCCATACAGTTTGAATCCATTGATAGAAGATGGATATTAAACACTTGTGAAAGTGTAACTGTATTGTATCCTGGAATTAGAAATATAAGAAAATTTCTGTTTGGAATCTAAAATTAAAGTCAAAGACTTAAATTTATACTAAATATAATGAGTAATTCTTCTTAGACCACCACTAGTAATTTAACTCTAAGTCTGATTTGTTGGAAATTATTTTACCAGGATCTTAGATCTACTCACAAGTATGTTTATTAACACCCTAAATATGAACTTTCTAAAACGATGAAATAAACACATATAAAGTTTAGGAAACCTTACATTGGGTGCAGCGGAATATAATGACTCCTTCCGTTCAGATATCTAGCCCTTGATTCCTTTCTTTAGCAGAGCATTATCAATATCTGAACTTGGATCTCTTTCTCTGAATCTTTGATGCTGAAACTCCTTCTTGCTGAAAGTCTTTCTTCACGATCTTCCTCACTATGATTGAGGTATCACTTGTTGTGTGTGGGCACTACTCATACACTAAGGATTTTCGAAATTGAAGGAAGAAGAAAGAGAAAGTGGGTTCGGCCAAAGATAGGGAGAGAGTAGCTCAGTTTTTTCTGAATCAGAAGTGTCAGAAGAAAAGTGTAATTTTCCTGAAGCCTTCACTATCTATTTATAGCATTCCACTAGGGTTAGGTTTGAATTATTTGGCATTAAAATAATGAAAATATCAGAGGGAAAACCCTACAAAAGTGGCCGGCCCTATACTTGTGGATTTGGGCCTCACTTTTGCAATTTTACAGTTTTATCTTTTCTGCATCTGATTTTCTCAAAAACGCCAATTTTCAAATTCAACCATTTAAATGCCAATTCTAACTATTTAATAACTATAAATAATTATTAAATAATATTGTCATTTATCATATTTATTAATTGAACCATACAAAGTATCATAATTAACTAATATGCCCCGATAAACTCTTTCTTTACAATTTCGCCCTTACTTAGTGAAAAATTCACAAATAGACATAGTCTAATTTGAGAATTATAATTGATTAATCAAAACCAATTATATGAGTCTTACAAGCAATATTATCTCAACTAGTGCGGGGACCATGGGTCTATATAACCGAGCTTCCAATAAGTAGATCAAGAATTTAGCACTAAAATTCACTAACTTATTAATTCTTCGTTGAATCCACGCATAGAACTTAGAATTGCACTCTCAGTATATATAATGCTCTATATGTTCCACCATATAGACACATCATTAGTTATCCATTGTTATAATCCTAATTTGATCAATGATCCTCTATATGAATGATCTACACTGTAAAGGGATTAAATTACCGTTACACCCTACAATGTATTTATTCCTTAAAATACTTGACCCCGTATAAATGATATTTCAGCTTAAGTGAAATGAGTACTCCACCATTTATGTTCGTTTGGTCAAGCTCAAAGGAGATCATCCTTTGCTTACTATTCGCCAGATAGAAGCTATAGATTCCATGTTTATGCAAGCGCTCCCACTCAATTGCACTACCGTGTTCCCAAAATGTACGTATCACCCTGACCTAAAAATAGGCTTAACTAACAAATCAAAGAACACGAATAGCCTTTCAAGATTGAGCCTAATCATAACAGGATTAAGAACATTTGATCTAGGATCAACTTGGCGATATTGACTTGAATAGATATTACGTTAAGTTTAATAAATCTAAGTCAAAGTTCAATATCGATCCCTTCCGATGCATACTCCATGCATCCAACCTGAGCTTTACTTTAACCAATGCTCTGGAAAGAACATAGCACTTCTCCAAATGCAAGTAAACTCTGTTGTAGATTATCATATCAGTAAAACCCTATGTCTGATAAATCTAGAAAACTTTATTCACATAGTCATGTTTACTTTCCAATGTGTTGACAGCACAATAAACAGGATCAAGTATGTGAAAAGGGTTTCAGATGAATTCATACATTATGTACATATAATCATGAAATAAATCATGTGAACCATGCAACATTAAATGTTATTTCTAATCTATATTAATAAGTAAATCTAATTATATTGAAATGAGTTTTATTTAGGGCATAAAACCCAACAAACTCCCACTTGCACTAATATAAAACATAAAAGTGCGTTTCAAATAATCTCAACACCTCGATATACAAATCAAGTGTAGTAGTAGTAAACTCCTCGTAATAGGATCTGAAAGGTTGAATTAACCACAACCTTTTCTCCACCATTATTCTTCCTTAATCACAAAATTATTGACAATGTGAAATTCCTCTCTATATGTCTACTTTCTTGGGATACTGGATTCTATATCTTTGGCAACTACTTTTGGTTAATCAGGAAATTAACACTAGTAGTTTAAAGCAATTTGGAATGGTGCCAAAGATGTAGAGAACTTTCCTTAGACTGAATAAGTACCTTTCCTGCAACTTTAACATTCAGTCCCTTCCTGGTAGACCTAGAGACTTCAGATAGGTTTTTACACTTCTCCAAAATCACTATTCCACCCCCAGAGTAATCACCATCTTATTAGAAATATTTTCTAGCACAAAGGCAAATTTTGAAATCTGATGTGGTGTAGTCTAAGAGTTTTAAACACACCCTTATAGACTAACATATAGTTCCTCTTTTTAATCTTAAGATTTACTTGATTGTCTTCCAATGTTCTTCTCCTGGATTAATCTGATACCTACTCATTACTCCCACTCAACAGCTGGTGTCTGGTCTAAGGCATACAAAAGCATATCTAAGACCTCTCACTGTTGATATAAGAAGTTCTTTCATGGCTTTATCTTTTCTGGAATAGTTAAGACTTTTCCTTAGATAAATAAAATCTATACCTAAGAAGTTGTGAAGCTTCTATAGATTGCCATTAGAAAGAAAATGCTTCAGCATCTTACTAAAGTAAGTTGCTTGCATTAGAGTAAGTAATTACCAGGTATACCACAAGCCATAGGTTTAGATAAACTCAAACCTATAATACTAGGAACAGGAAGTTTTGTTAAGTCCATTGAATAGACTTATAAACGAAATTTTCCTTTTATGTCCTTGTATTAGAAAACTTTAGGTTATTCCATGTGAATGGATTAAACCATAGTTCTATTGGCTTTTCTTCTTAGTTTCTTATCTTGACAATCCATTACTTGTTTAAACTCACAATGGATTTTAATCACTACTGTCTCCCAAGTCATAAGAAGGTGAGTTCCTAGAAACTCTCCCACTACGACAAGGTACCGTGAATTATGTCGAAGAAAACTAAATGGTATTAACCTCTTTGGTTGTGACAAGACAACAGAGGCAGTGGGATCATCATATGTAAGATGATAGAACACTTTTGGAATTAAGAATTAAATATCTCCTTTATTTGCTACTTGTTTTTCAGACTTAGTCATTTTCTTAGAAAAGTAGTATTTGTTTGATCAAACACTTTCTTATCTATTGACAATGGGATAGTCCACCCCTAATCACTTAGAATAGCTAACAAAACATGGTTAACGGTTCTAGCTTTTCTTAAGATTTAGATTAGGTCATCCATGAATCTAGTAATGATTTACATTAAGTATACAACCATTACATCATTCTGAAATTGTATTTCCATAGAAGGAATTAGGCAAGGACTAGTAACTAATCATCAACATGCAACTCGAAATTTCTGGGGAGGTAAGTTTGGATATAATTCAAAAATCGAATTAATGATCTTTGAACTGCATATCTACTAACTATTTCTCCACCCCTATCAGTTCGCAAGATCTTTAACCACTTACCTTAATGGTTTTAACCATTGCTAGAAATTAATGAAATTTTTCAAACATTTCAAATTTCTTGCTAAAAGGTATAATCTAAAGTTATCGTTTTAAGAATACAACGAAAAACTCATATCCACCCCTGAATGTACATCCATCTGCGAATGAGATGAACTACTTTCAGTGGATATAGGCATATTAACTCTTTGCAGAGATTGATCTTTGTCAAATCCACTATGAACAAGATACAAATGCCATAGATTAAAAAAATGGTAGTGTCTTTTGATGACATAGGTTTAGTTACATCAAAGAGTTCTTAGAATACTGCAAGTGGACCCTGGTCACAGAATACCTAACTCATATTCCATACAGTTTTAATCCATTAATAGAAGATGGATATTAAATACTTGAGAAAGTGTAACTGTATTGTATTGTGGAATTAGAAATATAAGAAAATTTCTGTTTGGAATCTAAAATTAAAGTCAAAGACTTAAATTTATACCAAAAGTAATGAGTAATTCTATCTTGGATCAGCACTACTAATACAAACTCTAAGTCAGATTTTCCCATACAAGTAGGAGATTTCTAAGATTGAGGATTTATATCAATTGGGAATAGAATTTCGGGATTATAATCATATGCGTCATTTAATTTCTTAAGAGAAAATATAGAATGATATAAATGATTTATAGACCATTCATCAAATGATATGTTTTGAAGCTAATTCGAAATGAATAAGCTAAGAGGAATTAGGATAATTTCGTTTATAAATAAGAATCCAACGATGCTTCAACTAGCGAATATCAAAGTAATCTTATTTATACAATCTTCTTGTTTCATATCGTAAAAATACTAGTCTAAGGTGTCATCAATTGATGAACAGCTAGATGTCGCATATACAATATTTATCTTTCGAGATCTAACACTATTATGTATGTCTAATGGTGAAAATCCACTAGGGATTTATCTCATTAGATAAACATGCCAAGTTAGACCAACAATGAAGATTCGAAATTAAACTACAACTTAATAACAGAAAATAATATGGTTCAATATAAATTAATACACAATTCAGAAATTATAAACATATAGCAAGTAGGAATGACAAGTGAAAATACTAAAACATACAATCCTAAATAATTTCCAAGGTTTTCAACAAACTGATATCAGTGTCCCGTTTAGGCGAGAGTCAAAGCTACCATTCATTGAATAGAGTTGTCAGCTCGTCTAAAATGTTAAACATTCTAGCAACCTTTTATTCGATCAAGATTGGAATTCAGCGTTGTCCCGTTTAGGCGAGAGTCAAGGCAATTCTATCTTATGAGCTTCCACCATTGTTTCGCAATTTGCAAGTCAAGTATGGTCGCCACCATTAGGGTGATCCATACCATACAAAACACTTACAAACTACTTATCATGCGAGGTTAAACGGTGCGAAATTGCTAATGAACGTTCCTCCATTAGGGAGGATTACTCACTAAAACAAACGCGGTGTAAAACCCACAATGGAGATCGAATATCTTAATAATAAAGCTCATTATTTAAAGAGAGTTGTATTTTCTTTGATTCTCTTTATTTAATCTATTTATTTTAAATATATATTTATTAAAATTTCCAATTTAGAATGAAAAAAATTCTAAATATAAATTTTAATTTAATATTTATAAATTTTACTTAGATGGATATGAAAATAACATGAATTATTTCCATCTTAGTAATAATTTTCAATAAATATTTAGAAAGATATTCAATTTAAGTTGTTACAAAATTAATTTAAATTAATTTACAACTCAAATTTAATTTTCTATAAATATATATTGCATTTCGAAAAATTAAAGTATTCAAGGACACAATTTTTGAAAATGCAAGTTAAAATAAAAAATTAATCTTGGAAAAATTATTCTAATTTAATGTTGGCCCAAAATTAATTAATAAAATTAATTTACAACAAAAAATATAATTTTCCTATTTAATTAAATATATAAGAAAAATTTCAAATATTTAAGTATGATGATGAAAATCAACTTAAATATTAATTTTCTATTTAATTAAATACACTAGAAAAATACTTCAAGCAAAAATATCATCTATCTAGATTTTTCTTGGACTAATTAATTCAATTTCTAATAATATACTTTAATTCAATTTATTTTAAATTAATCAATAAATGAAAAAATCATTGATTTAAGTTGATCCAAGAATTAATTAAAATAAATAATTAATTTACAACTTCATCTATTTTTCAAGATAAAATTCGAAATTCCAGCATTTAAGAAATGCAATTTCGAAATTTGATTAATAAAATAAAGAAAAAAATATATTTTGAAAATTATTTAAATTTAGTTGAAAAAATAAATTTCAACTAAAAATAATTTTCTATTTAATTAAGTGTCATGAAAAAGAAATATTTAAGTATCATGATGAAAATCAACTTAGATATTTAATTTTCAAATTAATTAAATGTATTAAATTCAAGAAATAAATAATTAAGTGTAGAGAAGGCTTAATTATTAATTTCTAGTTTAATACTAGGAAAAAATAAATTGTACCAAAATTAATTATTTAAAATAATTAATTTCACAATGTATAATATTTTTCTATTTAATATTAGAAATAATAAGTAGTCTAGAAATAACTATCTAGAAAATATCTTATTTAAATAAGTATCTTTTCCACAAAATTTGAAAAAATAATATCTAAATTAAGTTGTATTAGAAAAAATCTAGAACTTAAATATTTTTCAAATTTAAATTTAATTAAATATCAAAAATTAAGTTATAACCACTTAATTTGAAAATATTTCATTCTAAGTTAATATTCGAAAAGATATTAACTCAAAAAAAATATCTAAAATATTCCATTTTAAATTAATATTCGAAAAGATATTAACTTAAAAAATATCTAAAGAATCTTAATAACCAATGCCTAAAATTCCTCAACTTAATTTTAAAATTTGAAATTCAAAAGATATTCACATTTAAGTTGTTTAGTTGTAGATAACTAAATATCAACTTAAATAGGAATATTTAATGAAAAATTTAAATTAAGCTTCAGAAAGAATCTAGATGGTTATAATTCTATATTTAATTAAATACAAGAAAATACATATAGTTTAGCTTAGAATAAAAAATTCTTTAAACTATAATTTTCTTAAATTAAATTCAAAATAAATGAAATTAATTATGTTGCTAATCAATTTTATTAGGTTAAACTAGTTTAATTAACCTAGTACAATTATTCAAATCAGGCAAATGGACCTTCACAATTGGGGTGGTTCATGTGAGGGGGTGCTGGGTTCAGTATGTCGTACCCACTACTATGGCTCCCAACTCTCACACAAGCCCCAAAAGAGAGGAATTTAACCTTAAAATGAACAACTGTTATTAATTGAATAAGCCCAAAACTAAATGGGCCTAAATAAAATCTATCAAGAACTATGATATTTTATTTAGCAACAACAACCTATATGCATCTATAATGAAATTAAACACATAGGCTCACACAGGCACACTTTGGATGGGTCCTATCATGTTGCTAGGTCATACATAGATGAAAGAAGATTGTAAATATACCTATTACAAATTATTATCTTGACCAAGGGAGCCATCAGATCATTAGATCTGGCAAAAAGTAACCATGGCTATTTGCAATCAAGTAATAATAAGTTTTGAAAACTTACAAACAATCTAAAACACATACTCCTGCAACAAGGTTAGCTGGATAGTTGGATGTAGGATTTATTTAATTTTAAATTAAATAATTAATTTCGAAATTAAATAATTAATTTAAAAAAAAATTCAAAAATTTAAAAAAAAAATTGAAATAAAAAAAATCGAAATTAAATTAAAATTTAAATTTAAAATTAAACCTACAATTTTGAAAAATTAAGTTTCAACCAACCTAAATATCATTTCAAAATTTGCTAACTACTTTTAAAATTTAAATGTTATTTTATAAATAAAAATTAAATAAAAAATTAGAAAAGATAAATGAATATCTTTTTCAGATTTTAAATGTAATTTAAATAAATAAAATAACAAAATTTAAAAGTTAGCAAAATATCTTACATCCTTTAAAAATTACATGATTATAGTTATCTTATTTTAAATTTAAATAAAGTCAATTTATTAAAAAAAATTTAATTTAAAATATTTTAAATCTGACCTTAAATTTAAAAATAAGATAAGATATAATCAAATTTTAAAATAAGATAGATTATTAAGCAAAAAGATAGATACTAACTATTTTCAAATTCAAATTACACTAATATCTTAAATTAAATTTAAAAAATATTAAATTAATTCAAAATGATAATTAGAATTGAATTAGGAATAGTAATAGTATAAATACAGAACTAGACAAAAAATCGGAAGTTAATTCCATGAAAAAGCATGAAAAAACGAAGAAAAACGAAAAAAAATGTGAGCTGTACGGACACTTTTCGCGATCGCAGGAAAATTTCAGAACAGCTCCGATTTTTCCGAATCTTCAAAAAATCATAACTAATCCAAATTAAATCGAAATTGAGTTCTGTAAAAAAGTAACTTGCTTAATTATTTCCATAATATCCAATAAAAATAATTCTAGAAACAGAATCGCAATTATTTTTCACGAAAATTCACAAACATCAATCAATCATCAAATAACACTCAATACAACATGATACCATCCAAAAGCAAACAAACAATCGTTTTAAAGTCCAAATTTCTTGCAAGTAAATCAATTACCATGGCTCTGATACCAGTTGTTGGAAATTATTTTACCAGGATCTTAGATCTACTCACAAGTATGTTTATTAACACCCTAAATATGAACTTTCTAAAACGATGAAATAAACACATATAAAGTTTAGGAAACCTTACATTGGGTGCAGCGGAATATAATGACTCCTTCTGTTCAGATATCTAGCCCTTGATTCCTTTCTGTAGGAGAGCATTATCAATATCTGAACCTGGATCTCTTTCTCTGAATCTTTGATGCTGAAACTCCTTCTTGCTGAAAATCTTTCTTCACGATCTTCCTCACTATGATTGAGGTATCACTTGCTGTGTGTGGGCACTACTCATACACTAAGGATTTTCGAAATTGAAGGAAGAAGAAAGAGAAAGTGGGTTCGGCCAAAGATAGGGAGAGAGAGGCTCAGTTTTTTCTGAATCAGAAGTGTTAGAAGAAAAGTGTAATTTTCCTGAAGCCTTCACTATCTATTTATAGCATTCCACTAGGTTTAGGTTTGAATTATTTGGCATTAAAATAATGAAAATATCAAAGGGAAAACCCTACAAAAGTGGCCGGCCCTATACTTGTGGATTTGGGCCTCACTTTTGCAATTTTGCAGTTTTAGCTTTTCTGCATATGATTTTCTCAAAAACGCCAATTTTCAAATTCAACCATTTAAATGCCAATTCTAACTATTTAATAACTATAAATAATTATTAAATAATATTGTTATTTATCATATTTATTAATTGAACCATACAAAGTATCATAATTAACAAATATGCCCCTATAAACTCTTTCTTTACAATTTCGCCCTTAATTAGTGAAAAATTCACAAATAGACATAGTCTAATTTGAGAATTATAATTGTTTAATCAAAACCAATTATATGAGTCTTACAAGCAATATTATCTAAACTAGTGCGGGGACCATGGGTCTATATAATCGAGCTTCCAATAAGTAGATCAAGAATTTAGCACTAAAATTCACTAACTTATTAATTCTTCGTCGAATCCACGCATAGAACTTAGAATTGCACTCTCAAGATATAGAATGCTCTATATGTTCCACCATATAGACACATCATTAGTTATCCATTGTTATAATCCTAATTTGATCAATGATCCTCTATATGAATGATCTACACTGTAAAGGGATTAAATTACCGTTACACCCTACAATGTATTTATTCCTTTAAACACTTGACCCCGTATAAATGATATTTCAGCTTATGTGAAATGAGTACTCCACCATTTATGTTCGTTTGGTCAAGCTCGAAGGAGATCATCCTTTGCTTACTATTCGCCAAATAGAAGCTATAGATTCCATGTTTATGCTAGCGCTCCCCCTCAATTGCACTACCGTGTTCCCAAAATGTACGTATCACCCTGACCTAAAAGTAGGCTTAAGTAACAAATCAAAGAACACGAATAGCCTTTCAAGATTGAGCCTAATCATAACAGGATTAAGAACATTTGATCTAGGATCAACTTGGCGATATTGACTTGAATATATATTACAGTAAGTTTAATAAATCTAAGTCAAAGTTCAATACCCTTCCGATGCATACTCCATGCATCCAACCTGAGCTTTACTTTAACCAATGCTCTGGAAAGAACATAGCACTTCTGCAAATGCAAGTAAACTCTGTTGTAGATTATCATATCAGTAAAACCCTATGTCTGATAAATCTAGGAAACTTTATTCACATAGTCATGTTTACTTTCCAATGTGTTGACGGCACAATAAACATGATCAAGTATGTGAAAATGGTTTCAGATGAATTCATACATTATGTACATATAATCATGAAATAAATCATGTGAACCATGCAACATTAAATGTTATTTCTAATCTATATTAATAAGTAAATCTGATTATATTGAAATGAGTTTTATTTAAAGCATAAAACCCAACATGATTTGCCATACAAGTAGGAGAATTCTAAGATTGAGGATATATATCATTTTGGGATAGAATTTCGGGAATATAATCAAAAGTGTCATTTAATTTCTTAAAAGAAAATAGGATGACATTAAATGATATATAGACCATTCATCCAATGATATGTTATTTAGCTAATTTGAAATGAATACGCTATGAGGAATTAAGATAATTTTGTTTATAAATAAGAATCCAATGATGCTTCGGGAGTCAAAGTAATCTTATTTATACAATCTTCTTGTTTCATATTGTAAAAGTACTACTCTAAGGTGTCATCAATTGATGAACAGCTAGATGTTGCATATACAATATTTATCTTTCGAGATCCAACACTATTATGTATGTCTAATGGTGAAAATCCATTAGGGATTTATCTCATTAGATAAACAAAACAAGTTAGACCAACAATGAAGATTCGAAATTAAACTACAATTTAATAACAGAAAATAACATGGTTCAATTCATACACAATTCAGAAATTATTAAACATATAGCAAGTAGGAATGACAAGTGAAAATACTAAAACGTACAATCCTAAATAATTTCCAAGGTTTTCAACAAACTGATATCAGTGTCCCGTTTAGGCGAGAGTCAAAGCTACCATCCATTGAATAGAGTTGTCAGCTCATCTAAAATGTTAACCATTCTAGCAACCTTTTATTCTATCAAGATTGGAATCCAGCGTTGTCCCGTTTAGGCGAGAGTCAAGGCTATTCTATCTTATGAGCTTCTACATTTGTTTCATACTTTGTAAGTCAAATACAGTCGCCACCATTAGGCTGATCCATACCATATAAAACACTTACAAAGCTACTTATCTTTCGAGATTAAACGGTGCGAACTTGCTAATGAACGTTCCTCCATTAGGGAGGATTACTCACTAAAACAAACCTTATGTAAAACCAACAATGGAGATCGAATATCTTAATAATAAAACTCATTTTTTAAAATGTATTTTCATTATTATTTATAATAAAGAAAATATTCATTAAATATCGAATTTCGAATTAAAATTCTAAATTAGAATTTTAATTTAATATTTATAAAATTATACTTAGATGGTGATTTAAATAAATTGAATTATTTCCATCTCAGTAGTAATTTTGATATATATAAATATTAAGAAAATTATTTAAGCTGTATTAATTTAAATTAATTTGCAACTCAAAATAAATTTTCATGAGAATATATTTATTTTATTTTGAAAAAGAAAGTATAAAAACTTTATATTTTCGAAATACTTAAATAATAATTACTTAGAAAAACACTTCAAGCAAAATTATCACCTATCTAGATTTTCCTTTGACTAATTAATTCAATTTCTAATAATATACTTTAATTCATTTATTTTAAATTAATCAATAAATGAAAAAATCATTGATTTAAGTTGGTCAAAGAATTAATTAAAATAAATAATTAATTTACAACTTAATCTATTTTTCAAGATAAATTCAAAATCATCTTGCATTATGAAATGCAATTTGGAAAACTGATTAATAAAATAAAGAAAAAATAGATATGTTGAAAATTATTTAAATTTAAGTTGAAAAAATAAATTTCAACTAAAAATAATTTTCTATTTAATCAAGTGTCATGAAAAAGAAATATTTAAGTATCATGATGAAAATCAACTTAGATATTTAATTTTCAATTTAATTAAATGTATTAAGTTCAAGAAATAAATAATTAAATGTAGAGAAGGCTTAATTATTAATCTCTGGTTTAATACTAGGAAAAAATACACTTAAAATAAATTGTACCAAAATTAATTATTTAAATAATTAATTTCACAATGTATAATATTTTCCTATTTAATATTAGAAATAATAAGTAGTCTAGAAATAACTATCTAGAAAATATCTTATTTGACTAAGTATCTTTTCCACAAAATTTGAAAAAATATCTAATTTAAGTTGTATTAGAAAAAATCTAGAACTTAAATATTTTCAAATTTAAATTTAACTAATATCAAAAATTAAGTTGTAACCACTTAATTTGAAAATATTCCATTTTAAGTTAATATTTGAAAAAATATCAACTTAAAAAATATCTAAAGAATCTTAATAACCAATTCCTAAAATTCCTCAACTTAATTTTGAAATTTGAAATTCAAAAGATATTCAGATTTAAGTTGATTAGTTAGAGATAACTAATTTTCAACTTAAATAGGAATATTTAATGAAAAATTCAAATTAAGCTTTAGAAAGAATATAGATGGCTATAATTCTATATTTAATTAAACACAAGAAAATACATATAGTTTAGCTTAGAATAAAATTCTTTAAACTATGGTTTTCTTAAATTAATTTCAAAATAAATGAAATTAATTATGTTGTTAATCAATTTTATTAGGTTAAACTAGTTTAATTAACCTAGTACAGTTATTCAAATCAGGCAAATGGGGCTTCACAATTGGGGTGGTTCATGTGAGGGGGGGCTGGGTTCAGTATGTCGTACCCAATACTATGGCTCTCAATTCTCACACAAGGCCCAAAAAAGAGAAATTTAACCTTAAAATGAACAACTGTTATTAATTGAATAGACCCAAAAAACTAAATGGGCCTAAATAAAATCTATCAAAAACTACGATATGTTATTTATCAACAATAACCTATATGCATCTATAACAAAAATTAAACATATAGGCTCACACAGGCACACATTTGGATGGATCCTATCATGTTGCTAGGTCATACACAGATGAAAGAAGATTGTAAAATTTACTTGTTACAAATTATTTACTTGACCAATGGAGCCATGAGTTAAAATCAGATCATTGGATCTGTCAACAAGTTAACCATGGCTATTTGCAATCAAGCAATAATAGGTTTTGAAAACTTACAAACAAGCTAAAACACATACTCTTGCAACAAGGTTAGCTGGATAGTTGGATGTAGGATTTATTTAATTTTAAATAATTAAATTTCGAAAAATAATTAAAAAAAATAAAAAAATTATTTTCGAAAAAAAAAATAATAATAAATAAAATATATATATTTTCGAAATTCATAAAATAATATTTAAAATTAAACCTACAATTTTGAAAAATTAGGTTTCAACTAACCTAAATATCATTTCAAAATTTGCTAACTACTTTTAAAAATTTAATCTTATTTTATAAATTAAATATTCAATAAAAATAAAAAAGATAAATAAATATCTTTTTCAGATTTTATGATTTAATTAAATAAATAAAATAACAAAATTTAAAAGTTAGCGAAATATCTTACTTCTATTTAAAATTACATGATTATAGTTATCTTCTTTTAAATTTAAATAAGGTCAAATTATTTAAAAAAAATAATTAATTTAAAATTTAAAATCTCACCTTAAATTTAAAAAGAAGATAAGATATAATCAAATTAAAATAAGATAGATAACTAAGCAAAAAAATATATATTTACTATTTTCAAATTTAAATTACACTAATATAATGAATTAATTTAAAAAAAAAATAATTAATTTAATTATGATATTTAGAGTTGAATTAGGAATAGTAAATGTCTAAATACAAAAACTACACAAAAAATCAGAAGTTAAATCCATGAACTAGCATGAAAAAACGAAGAAAAATGAAAAAATTGCATACTGTCCATGGGCGCGCATGGGCTGGTCTGACCGTGATACGTCGACGCAAGAGGCTGCTAGCAGCCTCTCCGCGCGTGCAGGGAGTTTTTTCAGACACAAAACGTGTCTGTGCGCGTGTTGTCCGAGGGAATCCCCTCTTCCGCGCGCGCGTGGTGCAGTGACACCATCCCGATATTTTTCGAAACTTCAAAAAATCATAATTAATTCAAATTAAATCGAAATTGAGTTCTGTAAAAAATTAAATTGCTTAATTTTTTCCATACTATCCAATAAAAATAATTACAGCAACAGATATTCAATTATGTTTCACGAAAATTCACAAACATCAATCAATCATCAAACAACACTCAAAACAACATGATACCATCCAAAACACAAACAAATCATTTTAAGTACAAATTTCTTGCAAGCAAATCAATTACCATGGCTCTGAGGCCAGTTGTTGGAAATTATTTTACCAGGATCTTAGATCTACTCACAAGTATGTTGATTAACACCCTAAATATGAACTTATAAAAAGATTATGAAATAAACACATATAAAGTATGAGAAACCTTACATTGGGTGCAGCGGAATTAAATGTCTCCTTCCGTTCAGATCTCTAACCCTTGTATCCTTTCTGTCGCAGAGTATTATCAAGATCTGAACCTAGATCTCTTTCTCTCCTTCTTTAGTGCTGAAACTCCTTCTTGTTGAATGTCTTTCTTCACGATCTTCCTCACTATGATTGAGGTATCACTTGCTGTGTGTGGGCACTACTCTAATCACTAAGTGGTTTGAAATTTCAAGGACGAAGAAAGAGAAGAAGGTGGCGGCTAGGTATAGAGAGAGAAGGCTAAGGTTTTTCTCTGAAGGAAAAGTGTGAAAGTTAAGTGTAAATTTCCTGAAGCCTTCACTATCTATTTATAGCATTCCACTAGGGTTAGCTTTGAATTATTTGGCATTAAAATAATGAAAATATCAGATGAAAAATCCTATAAAAGTGGCCGGCCCTAAGCAATGTGGATTTGGGCCTCACTTTTTGCAATTTTGTAGTTTTATCATTTCTGCATCTCATTTTCTCAAAAACGCCAATTTTCAAATTCAACCATTTAAATGCCAATTCTAATTATTTAATAACTATAAATAATTATTAAATAATATTGTCATTTATCATATTTATTAATTGAACCATACAAAGTATCATAATTAACAAATATGCCCCTAAAACTCTTTTTTTACAATTTCGCCCTTACTTAGTGAAAAATTCACAAACAAACATAGTCTAATTTGAGAATTATAATTGATTAATCAAAACCAATTATATGAGTCTTACAAGAAATATTATCTCAACTAGTGGGGGGACCATGGGTCTATATAACCGAGCTTCCAATAAGCAGATCAAGAATTTATAACCTAAATTCACTGACTTATTAATTCTTCGTTGAATCCACGCATAGAACTTAGAATTGCACTCTCAGTATATAGAATGCTCTATATATGTTCCACCATATAGACACATCATTATTTATCCATTGTTATAATCCTAATTTGATCAATGATCCTCTATATGAATGATCTACACTGTAAAGGGATTAGATTACCGTTACACCTTACAATGTATTTTATCCTTAAAACACTTAACCCCGTATAAATGATATTTCAGCTTATGTGAAATGAGTACTCCACCATTTATTTTTCGTTTGGTCAAGCTCGAAGGAGATCATCCTTTACTTACTATTCGTCAGATAGAAGCTATAGATTCCATGTTTATGTTAGCGCTCCCACTCAATTACACTACCGTGTTCCCAAAATGTACGTATCACCCATACCCAAAAGTAGGCTTAACTAACAAATCAAAGAACACGAATAGCCTCTTGAGATTGAGCCTAATCATAACAGGATTAAGATCATTTGATCTAGGATCAACTAGTCGATATTGACTTGAATAGATATTACGGTAAGTTTAATAAATCTAAGTCAAAGTTCAATATTGGTCCCTTCCGATGCATACTCCATGCATCCAACCTGAGCTTTACTTTAACCAATGCTCTGGAAAGAACATAGCATTTCTCCAAATGCAAGTAAACTCTGTTGTATATTATCATATCAGTAAAACCCTATGTCTGATAAATCTAGGAAACTTTATTCACATAGTTATGTTTACTTTCCAATGTGCTGACAACACAATAAACATGATCAAATATGTGAAAAGGGTTTCAGATGAATTTATAAATCAAATAGACAAGCAATTGATAAGATGAACCAAAACATACTTCTGTTTCTTTATTGATGTTGAATAAAATGGATTACATTGAAATGGAGTTTTATTTAGAGCATAAAACCCAACATCACGGATGCCTTAGCTGCCAACAAAGAGGACATCTCCCTATACGAAGACATTATTAAACAAATTCAGTCAGCTTTATCTCATTTCCCCAACGCCACAATCCATCATGTTAATCGCTCAGGCAAACACGTTTGCTCATGAAAATAGGTAGGAATGTAGTTTAAACATATATTAATGCCCCAGTGAATTTTCAGATTCAAACTTGGGTTTTGAGTTATAATTTTTATAATTAAACCTACATCTCGAAAATTTAATATTCTGGCAGTTTTAAGATGGCAACTTCGCTATGCCATAAGTTAACGTCTTGGTTGAAATAGATTTTTGTATGGGGTTTGTTGAAATTTACAGATTTTGTTTCAAAGTGTAATTTCACACTAGTTTGGTTCTGTTTGGTAAAACATTAAAGAAATGGTAGAGGGTCACAGTTGGCCAAAAATCTTTTTTTTTTGACAATTCTAAAATAATGGGATTTTTGTCAAATAAATTAAATTAATGCTAAAAATGGAGGAAAAAAAGAGAATGAGTTTTAAAATAAAGAGAAATGTAAGTAAATGGCCCTATTTTTAACTCTATAGATAGTTAATATCCATTTTTTAAAATAATAAAGCAAATGTCCTTTTTTACTTTTTAATACCTAAAATATCCTTCATTATATAAAAGGTATTATATGTTTTATTCCTTTAATAAAAATTATGAAAAATAATAAATAAAAACCTCTCTACTGAATTTTTGTCAACTATTTTTTCATTATATAAAAGGTATTATATATTTTATTGTTTTAGATTTTGCTGCTGTTGTTGTTGTTGTCTAATATGTTATTTAACCATATAATTAATTTTTTATTAATATATCGTATGATATACAAACAATATACCTTAAACCAATATACACATATCACAAACTTAAACTAATATACTATTAAATGAATTGTTTTCCACAATATACAGTAGCATACAAAAACTATATACCACAATCATAAGCAGATATACCATAGTCAAAAATTAATATACCACCAGCATAGTGAAAAAAAAAATTACACAAAAAATTTAATTTAATATTCCACAAGTTTTTTTTTCTTGTTCTTTCCTTCATGAAATACCAATGAACATAAAATCAATATACCTCAGTCAAATATAACTATACCTCATACTTAAATTAATATTTAATAGTTTTTTTTTTTCTTTATATCCTTCACAATATACATATCATATACAAACGATATACCTTAGACCAATATAAATATACCATAAACTTAAACTAATATACTATTAAATGATTTTTTTCCACGATATATAATAACATATAAAAACTATATTCTGCAATCATAAGTATAAATACTATAATGAAAAATTATATACCACCAATATAGTGGAATATATATATATATATACTAAAAACTTAATTTAATATTCCACATATTTTTTTTTCTTTTTCTTTCCTTCATGATATACTAATGAACATAAAGACAATATTTCCTAGTGAAATATAACTATACTTCAAACTTAAACTAATATTCCACATTTTTTAATTTCCGTCTTTCGTTCATTATATGCCATATCACATTAAAATAATATACTACAATCTTAAACTAATATACTACATTTCAGTTATTTCAAAAAATATATATATATATACTACCTTTCAATTTTTTTTAATATATTATTGCACATAAAAACGATATACTATTGTGCAAAATAACTATACCAAACTGATAACTCTAGAAATTAGAGTTATTTTTCACATTTTTTTTTACTAAAAATTTGCTTAGTTCTTAAGTTTTTAATTAATTTAGGAAGTTTTTAATTATTTTTTGAATTTATTAGCTTTTTTGTAATTTTATATGTTTTTATGTGTTTTTATAATTATTTTATTATAATATGTTATGTGGTATTTATTTTTAATTTTATTTTAGTTTTCTAATTAATTTTATGTATTTTTAGGTGTATTTGGTAGAGAAAGATTGGGATTAAAATGAAGAAAAACTTAAAGAAATGGGTCAAAAGCATAATTTTAGAAAAGGAAATCAGATCAACCTTTATGAAGCCCACTCTCGGTCAAAGTCAACAGCCCATCTGCACCGTTCGTTGACTGATCGGAGGGCTCCCATGCGTGCGTGAGCCACACTCCAGACAGGCGCAAGTGGTGCGCCAGACCCGCCTGCCAGCCTTCCTCCTGCGTGGTCCCCACCTCGTCAGCGCCCAACCAACCTGCGCACGCCACCTCACGCACGTCAGCTCCAGCCCACGAACCAGCTCGCGCCAAGTGTCCTGCAGAAGAAAAAAAAAAGAAAAAAATGGCTGTTTAAATTTGATACATCTCAGCCAAATAAATTACTTTACAAAAAGCCAAAATTCTCATTTTCTCCCACAACTTACACCTAAATATCAACTTTATTCTCCCAATTATTTTCACCTAAATAAACATTCCTAATTTATTTTTTTTACCCTATCCTTTCACTACTTTTACATCCTTACAAAACATTTATTTTTTCCAATACTCTTACACATACTCTATTTATCCATTCTCTTCCCAACACTAATTAAATTAATCATTTTATTTATTTATTTTGATTAATTTAATTCTCTAATTTTGCCTATAAATATGGTGTTGGAAGACCATTTCAAAAGACATCTCTTCACCCCCCTAAACACCTCTTCAACCCAAAAACACTTCTCCATTCCACACTCTTCATTTTTACCATTTACTTTCTACCATTTTTACACTTTGAAGAGCATGTCAAGTATGTTTATCTTTTGTAATTTTTATCTAGTTATGAGCTTCTAATCTTTTTTCAAGATTATTAAGATAATGATGAAGCAAAATGTAACTAGATAGTGTTTATGTTTGTATGTTGATTTCCCATTTGTGCTATAAAGTTCATGGATTTTTCTATCAAAAATATGTCTTTTTCATCTTCAATATCATGTATTTTTGATTGTTAAAGCATATTTCTACTTAGTTCTTCATTATGCAAAAATATAATACTCTTTGATTAAATGTCTTTCATTAAATTGTTTACATCTAATTCTTAGAATATAAGTGTTATATTTTGCCTAAACATAGTTTCTTTGGTTTTGTGTAGTTTCATTAAATTGTAACACATTTAATGCTTAGAAATTATACATTTTATAAGTGAAGAAAAATCCTACCTTTTTGAAAATAACTTGTACTTAAATGAAAAATATATTTTGGAAAATATGGTGAGATTTATTTCAACTATATCTAAAACTTGGGAATCAATATACTTATAAATATTATTGAACTTGCATTTTGTGGATTCTAATATCTTAATAATCTTATTTTACACATCTTATTTGAAAATCATTTTCATACTCACTCATCTTTAATCTTAAGTATTTTAGTTACTTGTCTTTTATTTTATTTTGCAAAACCAAAATCCTATCAAATATTTGGAGCTAGGTTAGAATATTCTTATTTTGTTTGAAATAGTTTCTTTTGATGTTAGTCAACTCCCATGGGTTCGACCTTGCACTTACATGAACACTATATTCCGAAACGATTCGTGCACTTGCGAGTATAAATATTAAAACACTCACTTTTGAGGACAACACAAACACTTAATTATTCAAGGTTATAATTGTAATTTTATCATCAAATTTTTAACTAAAAGGACACTTTGTTAATTTTTTTTTAAAAATGGACATTTATTAACTTAATTGTTAGATTTAGGGCCATTTTGTAACTTGGCCCTAAAATAAATAGAGATTTGTTTAGGAATATACTATATTAGGTAAGTTTTTACAAAAATAACGTTAATAATGTATCACACACAAAATGACGTGACACGTCATCATCTCCTCCACGATTACCTGCAAACATAAACACAACTGTTAATCCTAAAAATAGAAAATTACCAAAAAAACAGCAATTATATATACAAAAACTTAACATAACAAAAACAACGTTATTTTTAAAAATAATTGCCAAAATAAGGTGGCCCATGAAAATTTCCCAAATAAATATTAGGGCTGAAATGATAATTTGGACTTTTAACAAAGTAGATTTTGGGTCCAAAGCCCATCTCTTCAAAAACGCCATAATTTTGGGGGTAAGTTGAAAAATACCCCTTTTATTAATCAATTAATCAAATTTACCTCTAATTTTATATTTATTTGAGACATAATTCTTTTTATATGTATTGTACCTAAAATACCCTAACATAAGAGAGTCACATGGAGAGTATCTTGAAGTGACAGGGGCAAAATTGGTACAATATTTAGAAAAAGAGGTAAAAATGATAGACTTTGAAAAAGAGGATAAAAATAAAAGAGGACAATATAAAAAGATTATAGAGTTTAATTTTCTCTTAATTTTGTGTGAAGTGGTAAACAGGCACCTTAAGGGATTTTTGAAATTTTGGGCTTTAAGTTAAATTCCTATAGTAGTACTGTAGTAGTGAATTTTAACATAAATATTTAGTGGGCTGTGGGCCCATTTAATTAATGGACATGAGAAAATTGAGATAAATTTTTTGGAAAAAGAACAACTAGCGGTTTTTCCGAAATAACATAAAGGGTAATAATTAGTGTTCTTTCAAGATGACAATTTCTGGGAAAGTAGAGTGAAAAGGTCGAGTGACAGATAATGGAAAATTACACCAACCTTTTAAAATGACTCCATATTTTAATACGAGCGGATGGACTCTTTGGAAAATGATTACTAAGATTAAGAGTCTACTTAAATGTAATTACGTAAATAATTTGAGTGTATATTGTATGGTTTATAGTATCACCTAAGGAGGAAATTATAGTGTTGGGACCCGGATTCAGAGAAGTGCTAAGGACTTACTTAACTAGGAGTGTGCATAAATTATCTTTTTTTTCTTTGAATGCAGAAGTGTGCATACATTATCTAATACAATGACAATCGACCGATTTAATTACAACTGACTACCAAATATTAGATATTCAATTATGATCTGATTAGATGTTATTTTTAAATATCCAATTGGATTGGATCGGATGTTGGATGAAGTGTGTAAAAGTCCAATACATCCAATATCTAATGGAACTAATTAGTATTTTCATTTAGTTTGGATGAGTAATTAGATTTTATATTATTATACGTAAAATATATATGTTAAAAAAAATCCTCACACGCTCTGTCCAAATTAGCAAGAACATGTTACAAGAATAAAAATCTACAAGTGGCCTTCGGCCTCTAACAACCTATTTTGACAGAACCAGCAGTTAGTTGAAAAGTTTATTAAAACTGTTGCAACTAACTTCCAGCTCTCTCATCTATCCTATTACTATAAATACATGCAAACTCAATTGAAAAGCCAGATCAGAACAAAAATTGGAGAGGAGGAGACTTACAGAGGTTAATGTTGGAAATTATTTTACCAGGATCTTAGATCTACTCACAAGTATGTTGATTAACACCCTAAATATGAACTTCTAAAACGATTATGAAATAAACACATATAAAGTATTAGAAACCTTACATTGGGTGCAGCGGAATTAAATGTCTCCTTCCGTTCAGATCTCTAACCCTTGTATCCTTTCTGTCGTAGAGTATTATCAAGATCTGAACCTGGATCTCTTTCTCTCCTTCTTTAGTGCTGAAACTCCTTCTTGTTGAATGTCTTTCTTCACGATCTTCCTCACTATGATTGAGGTATCACTTGTTGTGTGTGGGCACTACTCTAATCACTAAGTGGTTCGAAATTCAAGAGGGAAGAAGAGAGTTTAAAGTGGCGGCTAGGGTTTTAGAAAGAGAAGGCTCAGGTTTTTCTCTGAATGAAAGTGTGAAAGTTAAGTGTAAATTTCCTGAAGCCTTCACTATCTATTTATAGCATTCCACTAGGGTTAGCTTTGAATTATTTGCCATTAAAATAATGAAAATATCAGATGATAAACCCTACAAAAGTGGCCGGCCTAGGCAATATGGATTTGGGCCTCACTTTTTACAATTTTGCAGTTTTATCATTTCTGCATCTCATTTTCTCAAAAACGCCAATTTTCAAATTCAACCATTTAAATGCCAATTCTAACTATTTAATAACTATAAAAAATTATTAAATAATATTGTCATTTATCATATTTATTAATTGAACCATACAAAGTATCATAATTAACAAATATGCCCCTAAAACTCTTTTTTTTACAATTTCGCCCTTACTTAGTGAAAAATTCACAAAGAGACATAGTCTAAATTGAGAATTATAATTGATTAATCAAAACCAATTATATGAGTCTTACAAGCAATATTATCTCAACTAGTGGGGGGACCATGGGTCTATATAATTTAGCTTCCAATAAGCAGATCAAGAATTTATAACCTAAATTTACTGACTTATTAATTTTTTGTTGAATCCACGCATAGAACTTAGAATTGCACTCTCAGCATATAGAATGCTCTATATGTTCCACCATATAGACATATCATTAGTTATCCATTGTTATAATCCTAATTTGATCAATGATCCTCTATATGAATGATCTACACTGTAAAGGGATTAGATTACCGTTACACCTTACAATGTATTTTATCCTTAAAACACTTAACCCCGTATAAATGATATTTCAGCTTATGTGAAATGAGTACTCCACCATTTATTTTCGTTTGGTCAAGCTCGAAGGAGATCATCCTTTACTTACTATTCGCCAGATAGAAGCTATAGATTCCATGTTTATGTTAGCGCTCCCACTCAATTGCACTACCGTGTTCCCAAAATGTACGTATCACCCTGACCCAAAAGTAGGCTTAACTAACAAATCAAAGAACACGAATAACCTCTTGAGATTGAGCCTAATCATAACAGGATTAAGATCATTTGATCTAGGATCAACTAGGCGATATTGACTTGAATAGATATTACGGTAAGTTTAATAAATCTAAGTCAAAGTTCAATATCGGTCCCTTTCGATGCATACTCCATGCACCCAACCCGAGCTTTACTTTAACCAATGCTCTGGAAAGAACATAACATTTCTCCAAATGCAAGTAAACTCTGTTGTAGATTATCATATCAGTAAAACCCTGTGTCTGATAAATCTAGGAAACTTTATTCACATAGTCATCTTTACTTTCCAATGTGTTGACAACACAATAAACAGGATCAAGTATGTGAAAAGGGTTTCAGATGAATTTATAAATCAAATAGACAAGCAATTGATAAGATGAACCAAAACATACACAAATGAATGAAAAATACTTCTGTTTCTTTATTGATGTTGAATAAAATGGATTACATTGAAATGAAGTTTTATTTAGGGCATAAACCCAACAAACTCCCACTTGCACTAATATAAAACAAAAAGTGCATTTCAAATAATCTCAACACCTTGATATACAAATCAAGTGTAGTAGTAGTAAACTCCTCGTAATAGGATCTGAAAGGTTGAATTAAACACAACCTTTTCTCCACCATTACTCTTCCTTAATCACAAAATCATTGATAATGTGAAATTCCTCTCTATATGTCTACTCTTTTTGGGATACTGATTCTATACCTTTGGCAACTACTTTTGGTTAATCAAGAAATAACACTAGTAGTTTAGGCAATTTGGAATGGTGCCAAAAATGTATAGAACTTTCCTTAGACCGAATAAGTACCTTTGCTGCAACTTTAACATTCAGTCCATTTCTGGTAGACCTAGAGACTTCAGATATGTTTTTACACTTCTCCAAAATCACTATTACACCCCCAGAGTAATCACTATCTTATCAGAAAGATTTTCTAGCACAAAGGCAAATCTCGAAATCTGATGTGATGTAGTCTAAGAGTTTTAAATACACCCTTATTTACTAACATATAGTTCCTCTTCTTAATCTTAAGATTTACTTGATTGTCTTCCAATGTTCTTCTCCTGGATTAATCTGATACCTACTCATTACTCCCACTCAACAGCAGGTGTCTGGTCTAAGGCATACTAAAATATATCTGAGACCTCTCACTGTTGATTTAAGAAATTCTTTCAGGACTTTATCTTTTTTTGGAATAGTTAAGACTTTTCCTTAGATAAATAAAATCTATGCCTAGAAGTCAAGAAGCTTCTATAGATTGTCATTAGAAAGAAAATGCTTCAGCATCTTACTAAAGTAAGTTGCTTGCATTAGAGTAAGTAATTACCAGGTATACCACAAGCCATAGGTTTAGATAAACTCAAACCTATAATACTAGGAACAAGAAGTTTTGTTAAGTCCATTGAATAGATTTATACACGAAACTTCCTTTTATGTCCTTGTGATAGAAAGTTTAGGTTACTCCATGTGAATGGATTAAACCATAGTTCTATTGGCTTTTCTTCTTTGTTTCTTATCTTAACAATCCATTACTTGTTTAAACTCACAATGGATTTGCATCACTAGTGTCTGCCAAGTCATAAGAAGTGAAGTTCCTAGAAACTCTCCCACTACAACAAGGTACCGTGAATTATGTCTAAGAAAACTAAATGGTATTGATCTCTTCGGTTGTGACAAGACAACAGAGGCAGTGGGATCATCATATGTCAAATAAGATGATAGAACACTTTTGGAATCAAGAAAAAATATCTCCTTTATTTGCTACTTTTCAAACTTAGTCATTTTCTTAGAAAAGTAGTATTTGTTTAAACAAACACTTTCTTATCTATTGACTATGGGATGGTCCACCCCTAATCACTTAGAATAGCTAACAAACCATGGTTAATAGTTCTAGCTTTTCTTAAGATTTTGATTAGGTCATCCATGAATCTAGTAATGATTTACATTAAGTATACAACCATTACATCATTTTGAAAAAGTATTACCATAGAAGGATTTAGGCAACGACGAGTAACTAATCATCAATATGCAAATCGAAATTTCTGGGGAGGTAAGTTTGGATATAATTCAAAAATCAATTTAATGATCTTTGAACTGCATATCTACTAACTATTTCTCCACCCCTATCAGTTCGCAAGATCTTTAACCACTTACCTTAATAGTGTTCCACCATTGCTAGAAATCAGAAATTTTTCAAACATTTCAAATTTCTTTGCATAAGGTATAATCTAGAGTTATCATTTTAAGAATACTACGAAAAACTCATATTCACTCCTGAATGTACATCCATCTACGAATGAGATGAACAACTTTCAGTGGATATAGACATATTAACTCTTTGCAGAGATTTATCTTGTCAAAACCACTATGAACAAGATACAAATGCCATAGATTAATAAAAATGTGGTTGTGTCTTTTTGACTTAGGTTTAGTCACTTCAATGAGTTCATAGAATAGTGCAAGTGGATCCTGGTCACAGAATATTAAACTCATATTCCATACTTTAATATAAAGTTTTTTGAATCCATTAATAGAAGATGGATATTAAACACTTGTGAAAGTGTAACTGTATTGTATTTTGGAAATAGAAATATAAGAAAATTTCTATTTGGAATCTAAAATTAAAGTCAAAGACTTAAATTTATACCAAATATAATGAGTAATTCTATCTTGGACCACCACTACTAATTTAACTCTAAGTCTGATTTGCCCATACAAGTAGGAGATTTCTAAGATTGAGGACTTATATCATTGTGGAATAGAATTTCGGGATTATAATCATATGTGTCATTTATTTTTTGAAGAGAAAAAATAAAATGACATGAAATGATATATAGACCATTCATCCAATGATATGTTATTGAGCTAATTCGAAATGAATAAGCTAAGAGGAATTAGGATAATTTCGTTTATAAATAAGAATCCAACGATGCTTCGATTAGCGAGAGTCAAAGTAATCTTATTTATACAATCTTCTTGTTTCATATTATAAAAATACTAGTCTAAGGTGTCATCAATTGATGAACATCTAGATGTTGCATATACAATATTTATCTTTCAAGATCTAACACTATTATGTATGTCTAATGGTGAAAATCCATTAGGGATTTATCTCATTAGAAAAACAAACCAAGTTAGACCAACAATGAAGATTCAAAATTAAACTACAATTTAATAACAGAAAATAACATGGTTCAATATAAATTCATACACAATTCAGAAATTATTAAACATATAGCAAGTAGGAATGACAAGTGAAAATACTAAAACATAAAATCCTAAATAATTTCCAAGGTTTTCAACAAACTGATATCAGTGTCCCGTTTAGGCGAGAGTCAAAGCTACCATCCATTGAATAGAGTTGTTAGCTCATCTAAAATGTTAAACATTCTAGCAACCTTTTATTCGATCAAGATTGGAATCCAGCGTTGTCCCGTTTAGGCGAGAGTCAAGGCTATTCTATCTTATGAGCTTCTACATTTGTTTCATATTTTGTAAGTCAAATACAGTCGCCACCATTAGGGTGATCCATACCATATAAAACACTTACAAAGCTACTTATCTTTCGAGATTAAACGGTGCGAACTTAGTAATGAACGTTCCTCCATTAGGGAAGATTACTCACTAAAACAAACGCTATGTAAAACCAACAATGGAGATCGAATATCTTAATAATAATAAAGCTCATTCTTTAAAATGTATTTTCATTATTTATAATAAAATATATTCATTCAATATCGAATTTAGAATTAAAATTATAAATTAGAATTTAATTTAATATTTATAAAATTATACTTAGATGGTTATTGAAATAAATTGAATTATTTCCATCTCAGTAGTAATTTTGATATATAAATATTAAGAAAATTATTTAAGTTGTATTAATTTAAATTAATTTGCAACTCAAAATAAATTTTCATGAGAATATATTTATTGTATTTTGAAAAAAAAAGTATAAAAACTTTATATTTTCGAAATACTTAAATAATAATTACTTAAAAAAATACTTCAAGCAAAAATATCACCTATCTAGATTTTCCTTTGACTAATTTATTCAATTTCTAATAATATACTTTAATTCATTTATTTTAAATTAATCAATAAATGAAAAATCATTGATTTAAGTTGGTCCAAGAATTAATTAAAATAAATAATTAATTTAGAACTTAATCTATTTTTCAAGATAAATTCAAAATCATCTTGCATTATGAAATGCAATTTCGAAAATTGATTAATAAAATAAAGAAAATATATATATTTTGAAAATTATTTAAATTTAAGTTGAAAAAATAAATTTCAACTAAAAATAATTTTCTATTTAATTAAGTGTCATGAAAAAGAAATATTTAAGTATCATGATGAAAATCAACTTAGATATTTAGTTTTCAATTTAATTAAATGTATTAAATTCAAGAAATAAATAATTAAGTGTAGAGAACACTTAATTATTAATCTCTAGTTTAATACTAGGAAAAAATATACTTAAAAAAACTTGTACCAAAATTAATTATTTAAATAATTAATTTCACAATGTATAATATTTTCCTATTTAATATTAGAAATAATAAGTAGTCTAGAAATAACTATCTAGAAAATATCTTATTTGACTAAGTATATTTTCCACAAAATTTGAAAAAATATCTAATTTAAGTTGTATCAGAAAAAATCTAGAACTTAAATATTTTTAAATTTAAATTTAACTAAATATCAAAAATTAAGTTGTAACCACTTAATTTGAAAATATTCCATTATAAGTTAATATTTGAAAAAATATCAACTTAAAAAATATCTAAAGAATCTTAATAACCAATTCCTAAAATTTCTCAACTTAATTTTGAAATTTGAAATTCAAAAGATATTCAGATTTAAGTTGATTAGTTAGAGATAACTAATTTTCAACTTAAATAGGAATATTTAATGAAAAATTTAAATTAAGCTTCAGAAAGAATCTAGTTGGTTATAATTCTATATTTAATTAAAGACAAGAAAATACATATAGTTTAGCTTAGAATAAAATTCTTTAAACTATGGTTTTCTTAAATTAATTTCAAAATAAATGAAATTAATTATGTTGCTAATCAATTTTATTAGGTTAAACTAATTTAATTAACCTAGTACAGTTATTCAAATTAGGCAAATGGGCCTTCACAATTGGGGTAGTTCATGTGAGGGGGTGCTGGGTTCAGTATGTCGTACCCACTTCTATGGCTCGCAAGTCTCACACAAGGCCCAAAAGAGAGGAATTTAACCTTAAAATGAATAACTGTTATTAATTGAATAGGCCCAAAAACTAAATGGGCCTAAATAAAATCTATCAAAAACTATGATATTTTATTTAGCAACAACAACCTATATGCATCTATAACAAAATTAAACTTATAGGCTCACACAGACACACATTTGGATGGATCCTATCATGTTGCTAGGTCATACACAGACGAAAGAAGATTGTAAAATCCGATCATGTTACAAATTATTTACGTGACCAATGGAACCATGAGTTAAAATCCGATCATTGGATCTGTCAACAAGTTAACCATGGCTATTTGCAATCAAGCAATAATAGATTTTATAAAACTTACAAACAAGCTAAAACACATACTCTTGCAACAAGATTAGCTGGATAGTTGGATGTAGGATTTATTTAATTTTGAAATAATTAAATTTCGAAAAATAATTAAATAAAAAAAATATATTTATTTTCGAATTAAAAAAAATAAAATATATATATTTCGAAATTAATAATATTTAAAATTAAACCTACAATTTTAAAAAATTAGGTTTAAACTAACCTAAATGTCATTTCAAAATTTGCTAACCACTTTTAAAAATTTAATGTTATTTTATAAATTAAATATTCAATAAAATAATAAAAAAAAGATAAATAAATATCTTTTTCAGATTTTATGATTTAATTTAAATAAATAAAATAAAAAAATTTAAAAGTTAGCAAAATATCTTACTTCTATTTAAAATTATATGATTATAGTTATCTTATTTTAAATTTAAATAAGGTCAAATTATTTAAAAAAAATTAATTTAAAAAAATATTTAATATCTGACCTTTAAATTTAAAAGATAAGATAAAATAATCAAATTTAAAAATAAGATATAAAATCAAGCAAAAAGATAGATATTTACTTGTTTTCAAATTCAAATTACACTAATATCTAAAATAAAATTTAAAAAATTCAAATTAATTTATTTCTGATATTAGATTTGAAAATTGAAAAGTAAAAATTAAAATACAAAATTACACAAAAAATCGGAAGTTAATTCCATGAAATAGCATGAAATATCGAAGAAAAACGAAAAAAATGCATGCAGTACGGACGGTATGCAATGCATACCATCCTAGGCATGCAAACGGGCGGAATGGGCTGAAAGACACGCCCACGGATGCTGCTAGCAGCATGTACGCGTGCGTAGCCCAGCCCCAGGCACACACGGTGCCTTTAGACTGAGAAATCTCGGACAAGGGGCTGTCCGAACCCGCACACGACCGAGAAACAAGGGAATCCCGCGCGCGTGGGTGAGTGATGTCACATGCTATTTTTCAAAACTTCAAAAAATCATAACTAATTCAAATTAAATCGAAATTGAGTTCTATAAAAAAGTAAACTGCTTAATTTTTTCCATACTATCCAATAAAAATAATTCCAGAAGCATATATTCAATTATTTTTCACAAAAAATCACAAACATCAATCAATCATCAAACAACACTCAAAACAATATGATACCATCCAAAACACAAACAAATCGTTTTAAGTGCAAATTTCTTGCAAGCAAATCAATTACCATGGCTCTGAGGCCAGTTGTTGGAAATTATTTTACCAGGATCTTAGATCTACTCACAAGTATGTTGATTAACACCCTAAATATGAACTTCTAAAACGATTATGAAATAAACACATATAAAGTATTAGAAACCTTACATTGGGTGCAGCGGAATTAAATGTCTCCTTCCATTCAGATCTCTAACCCTTGTATCCTTTCTGTCGCAGAGTATAATCAAGATCTGAACCTGGATCTCTTTCTCTCCTTCTTTAGTGCTGAAACTCCTTCTTGTTGAATGTCTTTCTTCACGATCTTCCTCACTGTGATTGAGGTATCACTTGCTGTGTGTGGGCACTACTCTAATCACTAAGTGGTTCGAAATTCAAGAGGGAAGAAGAGAGTTTAAAGTGGCGGCTAGGGTTTTAGAAAGAGAAGGCTCAAGTTTTTCTCTGAATGAAAGTGTGAAAGTTAAGTGTAAATTTCCTGAAGCCTTCACTATCTATTTATAGCATTCCACTAGGGTTAGGTTTGAATTATTTGGCATTAAAATAATGAAAATATCAGATGATAAACCCTATAAAAGTGGCCGGCCTAGGAAATATGGATTTGGGCCTCACTTTTTGCAATTTTGCAGTTTTACCATTTCTGCATCTCATTTTCTCAAAAACGCCAATTTTCAAATTCAACCATTTAAATGCCAATTCTAACTATTTAATAACTATAAATAATTATTAAATAATATTGTCATTTATCATATTTATTAATTGAACCATACAAAGTATCATAATTAACAAATATGCCCCTAAAACTCTTTCTTTACAATTTCGCCCTTACTTAGTGAAAAATTCACAAATAGACATAGTCTAAATTGAGAATTATAATTGATTAATCAAAACCAATTATATGAGTCTTACAAGCAATATTATCTCAACTAGTGGGGGGACTGTGGGTCTATATAATTTAGCTTCCAATAAGCAGATCAAGAATTTATAACCTAAATTTACTGACTTATTAATTCTTCGTTGAATCCACGCATAGAACTTAGAATTACACTCTCAGTATATAGCATGCTCTATATGTTCCACCATATAGACACATCATTATTTATCCATTGTTATAATCCTAATTTGATCAATGATCCTCTATATGAATGATCTACACTGTAAAGGGATTAAATTACCGTTACACCCTACAATGTATTTTATCCTTAAAACACTTAATCCCGTATAAATGATATTTTAGCTTATGTGAAATGAGTACTCCACCATTTATTTTCGTTTGGTCAAGCTCGAAAGAGATCATCCTTTACTTACTATTCGCCAGATAGAAGCTATAGATTCCATGTTTATGTTAGCGCTCCCACTCAATTGCACTACCGTGTTCCCAAAATGTACGTATCACCCTGACCCAAGAGTAGGCTTAACTAACAAATCAAAGAACACGAATAACCTCTTGAGATTGAGCCTAATCATAACATGATTAAGATCATTTGATCTAGGATCAACTAGGCGATATTGACTTGAATAGATATTACGGTAAGTTTAATAAATCTAAGTCAAAGTTCAATATCGGTCCCTTTCGATGCATACTCCATGCACCCAACCTGAGCTTTACTTTAACCAATGCTCTGGAAAGAACATAGCATTTCTCCAAATGCAAGTAAACTCTGTTGTAGATTATCATTTCAGTAAAACCCTGTGTCTGATAAATCTAGGAAACTTTATTCACATAGTCATGTTTACTTTCCAATGTGTTGACAACACATTAAACAGGATCAAGTATGTGAAAAGGGTTTCAGATGAATTTATAAATCAAATAGACAAGCAATTGATAAGATGAACCAAAACATACACGAATGAATGAAAAATACTTCTGTTTCTTTATTGATGTTGAATAAAATGGATTACATTGAAATAGAGTTTTATTTAGGGCATAAAACCCAACAGTTAAGCCTTGGAGTCCTAGGATTAGGGCTCGGAGATCCAATCCAAAGGGGGAAACACATACACATAAAAAAAAAGAAGAAGAAGGAGTTAGTACAGAGAGAGAGAGAGAGAGAGAGAGAGAGAGAGAGAGAGAGAGAGAGAGAGAGAGAGAGAGAGAGAGAGAGAGAGAGAGAGAGAGAGAGATTGAGAATAAATACACTGTAAATACTTAAAGGATTACTAATCTTACATGTGATTTGGAATCCAACCTTGTAACTCATTTATCTTGAAGATCTTATAGTGGAATCGAGCTATTGAGGCGAGCTCGAAAGAGGATGTACCCAACAACATTTGGGAAACCTTTATAAAATCCTAGTGCAATCTCTCTTACTTTTCTTGCTCTTACTATTTCATATATTTGTGTTTTTTGATCTAAGGGTTTTGGTTTTGATCTGGGAAGGGCACAAGGCTCAATTTGGGGTTGTTAGCAGTCTTCAAGTTTCTTGAGAAGAAACTCAAAGCTTTGCTAGGGTTTCATTTAATTCGTGTGTGAAAGAGTGAGTGAGTTAATTCAAGAGGGTTTCGAGGGTTAAGGGTATTCACCAAATGACAATGCATTTGGAAGAGTCAACGGTCGTTTGACTCAGGGTGAAAGGTCAGTTTTGACCTTAAGTAATACTTTATTTAATTTCTTTTGTGTGTAGGTTATATTGGTAAAATTCCTATAGCGGTATCAGATGTCAATCAAGGCAAAGGAGCTCTAACAGAAAGAAAGGGAAAAATGAAGTAAGGAACAAGAAAGACTCAGAACATCAAGGACTATGCTGCACTTCACACAAATCACAAGATTGGTATATTTCTAAACCTAATACCTTTTCAATTTCTTGACTCAAATCTTTTACGCAATTATGAGTTCTATCAAAGTGGACATTGACAGCTTTGATGGTTCAGGTGACTATCGAATTTGGAGGAAGAAAATCAGAGCCTTACTTGCCTAGAATAAACTACTGAAAGTCCTAAGTGATCCAGTGGAATGACCAGCTGACACAACAAAGGCTAAGCAAGAAGAATTGCTTGAAACAGCATCTGGTTTAATAATTTTCAACCTACCTAATTTCGTAATCAGACTAGTTGATAAAGAAGATACACCAGCAAAAAATTGGACAAAGTTTGAAGAACAATTTCAGAAGAAATCTTTGATCAACAAGATCTATCTAAAAGAAAGAATTTTTAGATTTAAAATGAGTCAGTCTAAGACTTTGGAACAGAACCTTGATGAGTTCTTGAGGTTACATATTGAGTTAGGCAACTTAAGGGAGAATAAGGCCTTAAGTGATGAGAGTCAAGCAATTATGATTCTCAATTCATTGCCATAATCTTACACGGAAGTCAAAACAGTAATTAAGTATGGAAGAACAGAGATTACTCTTGAAGAAGTAATCTCAACACTTTGGAGGTGAAAGTGAAAATGCCTGGACACTCTAATGAAGATTTAAACCTAAGCAATGGAACGTCTACACAGAAGAAACCTTGGCAAAATAGAGGTAGACGCACTAGTAAAGGATCTCAGAAGGGAAACAATCATCACAACAAAGGGAGATCAAGTTCCAAAGGCACTAAAGATCCTAATGGGTGTTATCACTGTGGAAAACCTAGACATTTCAAGAGGAAATGCTACTTCTATAAGAGAAGCAATGGAAAATCAAATACAGATCATCAAGAAGAATCAAACAAACTGAACAAAACCAAGAATGACTATCAGAATGCAAACCTAAGTGATGATTATGATAGTGTGGATGTTTATGTTGCTGCATCATCTTTAAAAGATGATTGGATCATTGATTCAGGCTGTACATTTCATATGACTAATAATAAGTCTTTTCTGTTTTTTTACTAGGAATCTATAGGAGGAAAAGTAATTTTGGGGAATGACCAGACATGCAACATTGAAGGTTTAGGTTCAATTAATTTTAAAATGTTTGATGGCGTTATTAGAACCTTAATGTTAGATATGTTCCTGATTTATCTAGAAACTTAATATTTATCAGTGTACTTGATGATCTGGGAATTGTAAGTAAAATTGAGGTACGTACAATCAAATTGACAAAGGGTTCTATGACAATTACAAAATGGCAAAAAAATGGTGGCCTATACTACTTGCAAGGGAGCCCAGTAGCTTGGTGTCACAATACCAAAGAACATGTCACAGAAGACACTAAAGCTATTCTATGGCATAGGAGATTGGGACATATTAGTGAAAGTGGCTTACAACTTATGAGTGAACAGAAACTACTTGGTAAGGATAAGGTAACTAAAGTAGATTTTTGTGAATTTTGTGTACTATAGGAATACACCATAGGCTTAAATTTTAACTGGCACACACAAATCACAAGGCATCCTAGATTATGTTCATTCAGATTTATGGGGTCCTGAGAAAACCCTAACTTTTGGGGGCAGTGCCTATTTCTTATCTATTATTGCTGATTATTCTAGGAAGGTATGGGTTTATTTGTTAAAACACAAGAATGAAGCTTTTCAAAAGTTTGTACACTGGAAATAACTTGTTGAAAATCTAACTAACAGGAAACTAAAAACCTTAAGAGCAGATAATGGATTAGAATTTTGCAATGATGAGTTTATAAGTTATTGCTAAGATAATGGGATTCAGAGGCACAGAACAGTGAGAAAAATCCCTCAGCAAAATGGTGTTGCTGAAAGGATGAACATGACAATACTTAACAAAGCCAGTTGCATGCTTTTCAATGTAGGGCTCTCAAATGGATTCTGGGGTGAAACAGTGGTAACTACTGCATACCTAATTAACATAAGCCCATCTAGTGCCATAGAAGGTAAAATTCCTGAGAAAAGGTGGACTGGTAAACCACCTGACCTATGTAATTTGAAAGTCTTTGGATGTACAACTTATGCACATCAAAGCATAGGGAAATTTGAGCCTAGAACTCTAAAATGTATTTTTCTGGGATATCCAGAGGGTGTTAAAGTCTACAGGAGGGAAAGGAGGTTTTAAAACTCTGATTAGTAGAGATGTGATTTTTTAAGAAAATAATTTTCCTTGTAAAAATACTAATGAGCTTAATGCAGGTTCCATAGAGACTAACCTTGCAGGTACATCTATTGGGATAACTTAGAATGAGCCAACTGAAATCGAACCTGATCCAGATCAGGTGGAACCAGTTCAGATGGAACCTGAAGCAGCACCAGACCAAGTGGAACCAAATCAGGTGGAACATGAAGTCCAAGATGAAGGGGACAAAAACTAGGAGGACTTAACAGAATATCAACTTACAAGAGACATGGCCAATTGATCGTTAATTAAAGAGAGAGAACATGATCTTTAGTCAATTGATCTCAATCCTAAGATGATTAGGTTCTACCTTAATTGTAATATACAGGCTCTTTAACTTGTTCATTACCAATTTACTCATAAGAATAGTCCAAACATACATCTTGGGAATTCGGTAGTACAATTGAATAGGAGCGTTAGTCACAAATATAGAATCTATAGGTTCTATAATTATTTAGGAGTAAAACGATAATTTCCTTAGAGCTTGTTAAATGCCAAAATATTACATATTTTATAGTGTAAAAATACAAAATAAAATTAATTCTTTATAATATTTTCAAGAAATTAATGCAATATATTATTATATTGAAAATATTTTATTTAAGATTAATTTTATCTTTGTTTATAAATAATAATAGTATTTATGGCATAATTAAAAAAAAAAAGAAATAAAAAGTTAAGAAAATGCATTGTATTTATTTAAAGAAATACAAATTAATTAAATTTTAAATAAATATTTTCATTAAAATTATTGTGATATATTTTATGTTGAAAATATTTTGTTTGGATTTAATTTTGTTTGTGTTTGATTGAGAAAATAGCATTTGTGAAAAGAAAGGAAAAGAAAAAGAAAAATAGTAAAAATGTGATCCAAAGCAATGAAAAATGGCATTTTTGAAGCCCAAAAGAGAGCACAAAAGGACAAAAGCCCATTTGGCCCTCTTCTTCTCCCCTGCCGACATCAGCGCCACGTGGCGCTCTCCCATTGGCTCGGAAAAAGCAGCAGCTCCCTTTGGCCCTCTCTCCCTCTTCACGCGCGAGTGAGGCACACGGCCTCACCCTAGCCGTGCGTGCGCCTCACGCCATGCCCCAGCGGCTGGCCTTCGTTTGGACCGAGCCCTATCAGCCAAAAGGTGGCTTTCTCTCCTCTCGCCTCGTGTCAGTTGCACACCAAAGCCACCAATCCGAGCTTGACACGTGGCACTCCGAAATTAACTTTTTGTATTTACAATTTTACCCACATGCAATTTGTAATAAGTTTAATTGCGTATTAGTCCTTTTACCCTTCTATAAATAGAAGCTTAGGTTTTTAGAATTCAGTTACAGTTTCAGTTTCAGACAGAAAAATCCAGAGAAAACGCTCAGAGCGCTCAGTGTTAGTTTACCGCTTTCTTAGTTAATTTTCTTATGGGTTTCTAAGTTCCCTTATTATTAAGGAGGACGATGAAACCTAGTGTATTTAATTAAGTATTTATTTTTATTTTGATTCTCAGTACAATATATGCTTATGATTTTCGCTTCTTAAAATAATTTCTTTCATCTTTAATATCAAGTATTTTTGATAGTTAGAAATTATTTATGCTTGGTTCCATATTTTATTAAAAATAATATTCTTTGATTTTTTGTATTTACATTAAATTGTTTCACATTTAATGCTTAGAAGTTATAATTTTAAAGCGAAGGAAAATCTATTTTTTTATTAGAAAATAATTAGTTTGATTACTGATTAAATTATGAGAATCAATATAAACATAAATATTTTTATATACATTAAGTGGATTCTGAACCCTTAATAATATCCTAAAATGTTTCTGAAAATATCTGTTACTGTCATTTTTATCATTTAAACACTTCATTTTATTTTGTTACCAAAAACCTCACCATTTTTGGAACTAGGTTAGAGTTTTATTAGCTTAGATTAAATAAGTATTTTCTTCGATTTCACGCAATTCCCATGGGTTCGACCTCGTTCTTCACAATCTCCATACTACAATAAAGATTCGTGCGCTTGCGAGTTGATAAATGTAAAACGTACCATTTCGGTACACAACAAGTTTTTGGCGCCGTTGCCGGGGAACTGCAAGAAGAAAAACTACTTTAATTCAGGTTAGTATAATTCTTCTACTAGTTATTATATTATATATTACGTTTCTTAATAACGAAGTAAAACATATATATAAAGTTATTATTATTATTATTATTATTATTATTATTATAATAAACGTAAACTGATATATATATAAATTTATTATATATTATTATTATTATATATTATTATTATATATAATATTAATATATTATTATATATTATTTATTATTATATACATTACTTAACTATTAAGAAAAATATATTATTATTATAATTATATATAATAAAGTATATATTATAAATTATAATTAATATTAATATTTATATTTTAGTCAAATATATACATATTATTTATTTCCCGCTATATTTTAAATTCTGTCTTTATTTCTGCACATATATTAATATTAGTATTTATATTTCTGTCAAATATATACATATTATTTATTTCCCGCTATATTTTAAATTCAGTCTTTATTTACGCAATTTTATGGTAGGCACCGCCTCCTAATTTTTTCATGTTATTTTAATTTTTGTGATACTTGGTGTATGATTCGCTGGGAACGAAATTCTAAAAATCGTTTGGTAAAAAGAAAATTATTGTGGGTTGAAATTAAAAGTGAAAATTCTGACATCATGGAACCAAATCAAGTAAATGTGGAAGAAAAAACTCTTATTGATCATTTTTTTCCCATTTCTGCTAATCCACCATCATGCATTATTTTTCCTGAAACAAATGCTACACATTTTGAGCTGAAACCTTCCATAATTCAACTTTTGCCATCTTTTTATGGGTTAGGTAAAGAGGATCCATACATGCATGTAAAAGATTTTTTAGAAATTTGCTCTACTTTTAGATTTCAAAATTTTTCTGATGAATCTGTTAGGCTTAGACTTTTTCCATTCTCATTAAAACATAAGTCTAAAGCCTGGTTAAATTCACTCCCAGCCCGATCTATTTCAACTTGGGATGAATTAGTTAATAAATTTTTGTCCAAATTTTTTCCAATGTCTAAAACGGATAATATTAGGAGAAAAATCTCCGAATTTTATCAGAAAGATCACGAAGAATTTTATGAATGTTGGGAAAGATTTAAAGATTTATTGCTAAAATGTCCACACCATGGTTTTGAGAAATGGAGATTGGTAAAATACTTTTATGATGGATTATGTCCTTCAAACCGACAAATGGTACAATCAATGCACACTGGAAAATTTCTGCAATTTAGAGGGGATGAGGCTTGGGAGTCTCTTGAGAATCTTTCTGTAAATTCTCAACAGTGGAATTGCCAAGATCCTAGATCGAAAGCTTCCAACACACCTAAGAGAGGTGGAATTTACGATGTCAAAGATGACGTAGATATTAAAACATTATTAGCAAATCTAACTAGGAGAGTTGAAGCTATGTCATTAAGTCAATCCATGAATACTCCTAGAAATTCGTTCCTTATGCTATAGTACAAGTCATAGTGCCCAGTCATGTCCATCATTGCCTATATACCAAGAGGCATTTTCTGAAGAAGTGAACGCTCTTCAAACTTATGGGAAATCATCTGATAGCCCATTTTCTCAATCCTACAATCCAAATTGGAGAAATCATCCAAATTTTTCATGGAGACAGAACCAGCCTCCAATGAATCAAGGGCACCAGTACAACACGCCCAATCAGAGTCAAGCCCAACCTAATATGCCATATCCTCAACAACAAAGAAAACCATCTTTAGAGGATACATGTAATGACCGCTCTAGTAATGTGGATTAGAAAAGGCAATTAGCACTAATTTTTATTATTTTATTATTATTTGTGAATTAATTTATTTGTGGACCCCAATATTTAGAAATAAATGTTAGAGTTATAATTTCTCAATTCCGGAGATTTTATTAAACTCAAGGGGTATTATTTAGCTTATATGTGAAATATGTTAATTTTGTAATTTTTGCTCGGCGACAACGGAAAATGCGATGGATGGCTAGATAATCACATGAGTAAGTTTAGAACCCTATTTCATAGTGGGGAATATTTTAGAGGAAATAAATTATCGGGATTGAGCGGGGTTATGGAAATTGACCATTTTACCCCTAGTTTCAAAGAAATACCTTAGTTTAAGTCTAAGGGCATTTTTGTCATTTGAAAGGGATAAGAGATAGGTGGCTTTTTGGTTGATTGACACCTAGCAAGGATACTTTCAGCCAAGGGTTAGTTAATCCTTTTCCCAATTTGGAAAATCAAAGAAAAGAAATTAGAAGAAAGCATTTCCTCTTGAACTCTCTCTCTCTTTCTATTCGGCTGAGGCAAACCAAGGATCAAACCTGAATTTTTTCTTCCATTTCCTTGAATCTAAGCTAGGATTCAAAGTGGTTTTATCTAAGGTAAGCCCTAGAACTCTTGCTTATGTTAATTTTGAGCTTTTTTCTTAGTTTGAGCATGTGATTTTGGGAGTAAGTGGCTGTTAGGTTTCAAGGTGTTTAAGGTTCGAATTTTAGGGTTTAGTTGAGTTGATTCTAAGTTCTAGCTGCTGGTTTTAATGGTGTAGATGGTTTTTATGCAATTTTAGGTTTAAAGTTCAAAGCTTTATTCATTAATGGCAATTTGAGTTGTGATGGTTTGTTCTGTGAATTACTGCCTGAAAATCATTGTGTATGCATTGTATAGGTATACTGGAGAGTTTGGTTAAGTTTGGGCTTGATTTGAATTAAGGGGGAAGATTTTTGGTTCCCGGCGGATGAAGAGGAATTCGGGTTCGGGTGAGTACTGGCCTGTAGGTCGGCCAGGTTGGTGACCCGAAACAGGGATGCGGGTTGGAAGCTGATGCACCTGTTGGGGGATTTTCCAGAACCCTAGTTTTGGCCAATTTTGGGTTATATAAGGTATTGCCATGAGGTTTATCGATAGGGAAACTTTTAGTTTCAAGTTTTAAGTCCCGGAAAGTGATTTAGCGAGTCACTCATCTGTATTACCATTATTGTGATTAGGGCATCCATCTAGCACGTGAATTCCGTTCAGGTCGGCCAGCACACTTGAATTCGGAAAACTTAAGAAGTGTATAATGTATGATGTGATTATCTGAATGTGTGTATATGTGTTTATATATGCATGCTTGAATTATGTTAAACACTACCAACACTTGTATGATTAAGTTATAGAGTGTATTGGTACAGTGATTGTTGTTGATTTGTGTACGATACAGTGATACCAACACAAGCATAGGAAAATGCTAAGGTGTGTGGTACATCACTCAGTGTTACTCAGTGATCGGGATAAACCCTACCAACACTCGTACAGCGAGGTACGATGTGTATGTGGTATAGTGGTTGTACCACAGTATTGAACGTTCATACTCATACGTTAAGCTCTTTAAATAGGTGTATGGGCGCCTATTTACGTCGGAAATTATATGATATGTTATATGCATTTCTTGCGGGTACGGTGACTCACGGTTTACGCTTCCATGTGTAGGTAAAGGAAAGGCGAAGGCTGAACAGGAGTGAACCTGAGCTCGGGTGAGATTGTACATGTCAAGCAGCGCGACCTGGAGTGTTCGGTCTCGGGACATCTGGGAGTTGTATTTTGAAAGTCGCTGTGCGACCTGTAAATCTGTATATTTTGGATTGTATACTTGAAAAGTAAAGTTTGTAAAGTTTTAAAAATCGGGATCCCGGCACTTGTAAATATTTTATTAAATTACAAAGTTTAGTATTTAATGCAAAAAATTTTAATTTGACACGTTTTTCGAGAAATTTCTTTGGTTAGCAAAGATTGCACAATTATTGAAAAAGCACTGTAGCGTGCCTTAGCATTAGGGCGTTACAATTTTGGTATCGGAAGCGCGAGGTTTGTCTACGAAGCTTGCTATGACATGTACAATCTTCATCAAAGAAAGCTCGGTTCACGGTTCAGTAAGCCCGTACTTGTTTAGTATTTTAAATAAATGTGAATGAGAAAGCATGTTAGGAAGCATATTAGATTTAAATTAAATATATTTCTTTAAAAAGAAAAGAAAGTGTGTTGCCTTAAGTTATTAAGAGCGGTGTTAATTTTGATCGTATGCTAACACACTGGCTTATGGATTCGCGGGCTAAGTCCTATTAAATGGACGCCCGCGAAATACAAGAATTCGGGGTGGCATGGTTGAGAGGCCGGGAGGCGGTCGGGGGAATCTTCAAAATCCTTGTGGTCGCGGCCGTGGCCGCAGCAGCTCGGGGTGGTCGCCTGTAAATCCACCTCGAAGCTCCTCCCGATTGGGAGCAAAGATTTGCGAAATGCAAGAGAGAATTCGTCGGCAAGATGAAGAGATCCAAAGATTGAGGCGACGGGGTCCTCTGCCGTGCCTCCTCGAGAAGTTCGGGCCGTTGCGGTTCCGGCGGTGCCCCGGCGAACAACTTTGTTGTTGGCAACCGTATGGAAGCGTTGTACGAAAGATTTCGAAAACGGGCACCTCCGGTGTTTGCAGGAGGCCCACGATGTGATGAAGGCCGAGCAATGGCTTTCGATGATTGAGCGTATTCTCAACTTTATGGGAGTGGTTGGAAAGGACCGGGTGACCTGCGCCACTTTCCGGGTTTCGGGAAAGATGCCCTCGTGTGGTGGGAATTGATAACCCTCGCTCGGGACGTCACGGCGATGACTCAGGAAGAATTTAGGGAGTTCACCGATCTAGTTCGAATCCCGAGGGTATGTCGATCCTTTGAGTACACAACGAAGTTTGATCGGTTGGCTAAGTTGGCGGGAATTGTGCCCACGGACTTCAAGGTAAGAAAGAAAAATATTTAGCGGGTTTGAGTGCAAAGATCCGGCATGATGCGGTTATTACCACTTCTTGAAGCAACCACGTATGCGAGATATGGTTGAGAAGGCTTTGAGAGCGGGTGAGGTAAAATTTCTTCGGGAGCCCGGGTGGCTCCGAGTGTTGGTGGAACCCCCACTTTGTTCCTACTCCTTGTTTATGGTAGGGATGGTGGTGACTCCACCAATCGGTGCGAAAAGAAAAGTTGTTCCGACACGGTGGCTCGGGGCAAAGCAAGCGGTTCCGTGGGAACCAAGGCGAGAGGAGGACGCCGGGGTTATTCTTATCCGAGTGTCCAAGGTGCAAAGAAACATCATCGGGAGAGTGTAGCCGGAAGACATGCTTCTGTGTGGCATGGTGGGGCATTTCAAGAAAGATTGCCCCCGAGCAAAGAAAGAGGAGCCAGCCGAGGTGAAACCGGTTCTGCACGTGTGTTTGCCATTACCCAAGGCGATGCGCTGCGGCCGGTCCTTACATTGTGACGGGTCGGCTTCCCGTCAACAACTTGTTATTTACGGTATTATTTGACTCGGGAGCTACACGTTCATATGTAGCTACAAGAGTGATTGATCTTACAGGTAGGCCTTGTGATATTTTAGAAAGAGGGTTTGGAACCCTAATGCCTAGCGGGGAATTGGTTATCTCTAATAGGCGCATTAGGTCTATGCCGATTAGGATCGAAGATAGGGAATTGAGTACTGACCTTATAGAATTGAAATTAACTGAATTTGATATTATGCGGGAATGGATTTTCTATCCAAGTATTCGGCCGGTATAGATTGTAAGGCGTAAAATGGTGATTTTTCGGTAGGAAGGTGAAGATCCATTTGTTTATGTTGGATCGGTTCGGGGGTCTCGGATCCCGGTTATTTACGTGTTGAGAGCTAGGGATTTACTATGCAATGGTTGTGTAGGATTTCTAGCGGTAGTTTTTGACTCCGACGGACACGAAACATTTGGGCTCGAGGTAGTCGGGTGGTGAAAGATTTTCTTGATGTGTTTCGAGGAATTGCGGGATTGCCGCCACGGCGAGAGATTGACTTTGTAATTGATTTGGCACACGGAGTCGAACACTCGTTTCTAAAGCTCCATATAGGATGGCTCCGGCGGAACTCAAGGAGCTTAAGTTACAACTTCGAGGGGATGCTTGATATTGGGTTTATTCGACCCGAGTGTATCGCCACAGGGAGCTCGGTTCTTTTTGTGAAAAAGAAAGATGGTTCCCCTCGGAATGTGTATTGATTATCGGGGAACTAAACAAGCCGACGATTAAGAACAAGTACCCATTGCCTAGGATCGATGATACGGTTCGATCGGCTTCGAGGGGAAAAACGAGTGTTTTCGAAGATTGATTTACGGTACGGTTATCATCGACTCGGGAATTCGGGAGGAGGACATACCGAAGAGCGCTGAACCGGATATGGGCACTATGAGTTTCTGGTAATGTCATTCGGATTGACTAATGCTCCTGCGGCCTTTATGGATCTCATGAATAGGGTATTCAAGGATTTCCTCGATAACTGCGTTATAGTGTTTATCGATGACATTCTTGTGTACTCTCAGTCAGAAGAGGACCACGAGCATCATCTTCGAATGGTGTTACAGCGACTTAGGGATCACAAGCTGTATGCCAAGTTCAAAAAGTGTGAATTCTGGTTGTCCGAGGTGTCCTTTCTGGGTCACATAGTTGGGAAAAATGGAATTATGGTTGATCCAAACAAGATAGAATCAGTGAAGAATTGGCCGAGACCCCAAGTACGTAACAGAAATTAGAAGTTTTCTCGGGTTAGCAGGGTATTATCGACGTTTCGTCGAAGGATTTTCTAAACTTTCTATGCCCCTAACCGAATTGACCAAGAAAAATCAGAGATTTGTGTGGTCAGATAAGTGTGAATCAAGCTTTCAGGAGTTGAAGCAGCGATTGATAACAGCTCCGGTGTTAGCTTTGCCATCGGATCAAGAGAAATTTGTTGTTTATTGTGATGCATCCAGACAGGGTCTGGGATGTGTTCTGATGCAAGCTGACAGAGTCATAGCTTATGCCTCTCGTCAACTTAAGGATTATGAGCAGTGTTACCCAACTCATGATTTAGAGCTCGCTGCTGTGGTTTTTGCTTTAAAGATTTGGCGACATTATCTTTACGGTGAAAAGTGTGAAATTTATACTGATCATAAAAGTCTTAAATACTTTTTCACCCAAAAAGATTTGAATATGAGGCAGAGAAGGTGGTTGGAGTTAGTTAAGGACTACGATTGCGAAATATTGTATCACCCCGGGAAAGCCAATGTTGTGGCCGATGCTCTGAGCAGAAAGGGTCCCGGGCAAGTGTGCACTACGGTTATGATAGCTCCTCAACTAGCCTCAGAAATGGTTAGTGCGGGAATTGAGTTCGTGGTCGGGAAATTACATAATTTAACACTCCAATCTGATCTGTTGGAGAGAATCAGAAAGGCACAACTGGAAGATCCCGAGCTAGTTAAAGTTCGAGATGAAGTAGCGGCTGGTCGGCCTAGAGGTTTTTCAATCTCGATCAGTGGAATGTTGTTATATAAAGCTCGAGTTTGTGTTCCTAGTGTTGATGAGCTTAAGAAAGAGATACTTGATGAAGCTCACACCACGCCTTATTCGTTGCATCCGGGAACCACCAAGATGTATCAGGATTTGAAACCCTACTTCTGGTGGTATGGGATGAAAAGAGATGTGGTGGACTATGTGTCCAAGTGTTTAACACCTTGCCGGCCAGATTAAGGCCGAACATCGGGCGGCGGGGTTGTGCAACCTTTAATCCTTCCGGAATGGAAGTGGGAGACATCGCAATGGACTTTGTAAGCTTGGGTTACCTAGAACTACAGGGATGTATGATTCTGTATGGGTCATTATGGATAGATTTACAAAGTCGGCTCACTTTCTACCAGTGAAAGTTACCTATTCAGTGGATCAGTATGCTGAATTGTATGTGAAGGAGATAGTTCGTCTCCATGGAGCCCCTAAATCTATTGTGTCAGATAGGGATCCAAAGTTCACATCGAAGTTTTGGGTGAGTCTTCAGAAGGCTATGGGTACCAAGTTAAAGTTTAGTACAGCCTTTCACCCTCAGACTGATGGTCAGTCAGAAAGAACTATCCAGATTTTGGAAGACTCTTGCGAGCACAGTGTCATGGACTTTGAGGGTTCATGGAGTAAGTACTTGCCTTTAATTGAATTCTCCTACAACAACGACTACCAAAGTACAATAGGGATGGCTCCCTATGAGATGTTATACGGTAGAAAATGTCGTTCTCCTATTCATTGGGACGAGACGGGGAGAAAGGAAGTACACAGGTCCCGAAATTGGTGCAAAAGACCAATGAAGCTATTGATAAGATCAAGGCTCGGATGCTTGCTTCTCAAAGCGAGCGAAAAGTTATGCCGTCCGAAGCGCGAGATGTCACATTTCGGACGGGGAACATGTTTTTCTGGCGAGTTTCACCCATGAAGGGTATTCGGCGCTTCGGGAAGAAGGGTAAGTTAAGCCCCCAGGTTCATTGGGCCATTTCGGATACTCGAGAAGGTCGGGCGGGTAGCGTATCGGCTAGCCTTACCACCCGGCATTATCAGGCTGTTCATGACGTATTTCACATCTCTATGTTAAGGAAATACGTGTCAGACCCGACTCATGTCTTGAGTTATGAAGCCCTTGAACTACAGCCAGACTTATCCTATGAAGAGCAACCTGTTCAGATTCTGGATAGAAAAGAAAAAGTTCTTCGCAACAAGACTATTGCATTAGTTAAGGTGCTTTGGAGGAACAGTAAGGTGGAAGAAGCCACCTGGGGTGGAGTCGAATATGAGGACTCGACATCCGGAGCTATTCGGGTTAGATTTCGGGGACGAAATCCTATTAACGGGGGATAATTGTAATGGCCGCTCTAAGTAATGTGGATTAGAAAAGGCAATTAGCACTAATTTTTATTATTTTATTATTATTTGTGAATTAATTTATTTGTGGACCCCAATATTTAGAAATAAATGTTAGAGTTATAATTTCTCAATTCCGGAGATTTTATTAAACTCAAGGGGTATTATTTAGCTTATATGTGAAATATGTTAATTTTGTAATTTTTGCTCGGCGACAACGGAAAATGCGATGGATGGCTAGATAATCACATGAGTAAGTTTAGAACCCTATTTCATAGTGGGGAATATTTTAGAGGAAATAAATTATCGGGATTGAGCGGGGTTATGGAAATTGACCATTTTACCCCTAGTTTCAAAGAAATACCTTAGTTTAAGTCTAAGGGCATTTTTGTCATTTGAAAGGGATAAGAGATAGGTGGCTTTTTGGTTGATTGACACCTAGCAAGGATACTTTCAGCCAAGGGTTAGTTAATCCTTTTCCCAATTTGGAAAATCAAAGAAAAGAAATTAGAAGAAAGCATTTCCTCTTGAACTCTCTCTCTTTCTTTCTATTGGTGAGGCAAACCAAGGATCAAACTGAATTTTTCTTCCATTTCCTTGAATCTAAGCTAGGTTTCAAAGTGGTTTTATCTAAGGTAAGCCCTAGAACTCTTGCTTATGTTAATTTTGAGCTTTTTCGTAGTTTGAGCATGTGATTTTGGGAGTAAGTGGCTGTTAGGTTTCAAGGTGTTTAAGGTTCGAATTTTAGGGTTTAGTTGAGTTGATTCTAAGTTCTATTCTTGGTTTTAATGGTGTAGATGGTTTTTATGCAATTTTAGGTTTAAAGTTCAAAGCTTTATTCATTAATGGCAATTTGAGTTGTGATGGTTTGTTCTGTGAAGTACTGCCTGGAAATCATTGTGTATGCATTGTATAGGTATCTTGGAGAGTTTGGTTAAGTTTGGGCTTGATTTGAATTAAGGGGAAGATTTTTGGTTCCCGAGCGGATGAGCACGGAATTCCGGTTGGGTGGTACGTACCAAGCCAGGTCGACCAGGTTGGTGACCCGAAGCCGGGATGCTTGGAAAACCGCCGCCTGTTGGGGGATTTTCCGAGAACCCTAGTTTTGGCCAATTTTTGGGTTATATAGGGTATTGCCATGAGGTTTATCGATAGGGAAACTTTTAGTTTCAAGTTTTAAGTCCGAAAGTGATTTAGCGAGTCACTCATACGTATTACCATTATTGTGATTAGGGCATCCATCTAGCACGTGAATTCCGTTCGTCGACGGCCACACTTGAATTCGGAAAACGAGGTAAGAGCGTGTATAATGTATGATGTGATTATCTGAATGTGTGTATATGTGTTTATATATGCATGCTTGAATTATGTTAAACACTACCAACACTTGTATGATTAAGTTATAGAGTGTATTGGTACAGTGATTGTTGTTGATTTGAGTACGATACAGTGATACCAACACAAGCATAGGAAAATGCTAAGGTGTGTGGTACATCACTCAGTGTTACTCAGTGATCGGGATAAACCCTACCAACACTCGTACAGCGAGGTACGATGTGTATGTGGTATAGTGGTTGTACCCTGGTATTGAACGTTCATACTCATCCATTAAGCTACGTAAATAGGTGTATGGGCGCCTATTTACGGGTCGGAAATTATATGATATGTTATATGCATTTCTTGCGAGTCCGGTGACTCACCGGTTTTACTTCCATGTGTAGGTAAAGGAAAGGCGAAGGCCGAACGGGAGTGAACTGAGCTCGGGTGAGATTGTACATGTCGAGCGGCGCGACTGGAGTGTTCGGTCTCGGGACATCAGGAGTTGTATTTTGAAAGTCATTTGTGCGACACAGCGTAAATCTGTATATTTTGGATTGTATACTTGAAAAGTAAAGTTTGTAAAGTTTTAAAAATCGGGATCCCGACACTTGTAAATATTTTATTAAATTACAAAGTTTAGTATTTAATGCAAAAAATTTTAATTTGACACGTTTTTTGAGAAATTTCTTTGGTTAGCAAAGATTGCACAATTATTGAAAAAGCACTGTAGCGTGCCTTAGCATTAGGGCGTTACAATACACTACAACAGTTTATGCAAACCACCTAACAAGCTTTACACACAAATTCTCAATCCCTATTAAAGCTTGAAACACAAATGGGTCAGCTTGCTACTGCTGTAGCTGAAAGGGAAAAGGGAAAACTTCCCAGTCAACCCATTCCAAATCCAAAGAGTCAGTACGAGGTAAGTACATCTAGACCCTGCGAAGAAGCTAAATCAATTTCTATCCTTAGGTACGGGAAAAATAATTGAAAAACCTGATTACATACCTCGAGCGATCTTTGAAATAAACAAAGACTCATTGAAAGAAAATGAAAAGAGTCAGCCTGAAAGTTCACATTCCAAAGACTCGGTTGAAGAATCGAGTCAAACCTTACCGTTCATTCCAAAAGCTCCATTCCCACAAAGATTGCTCCCGATCAAAAGAGGTAGTCAGTATGGTGACATCTTAGAGGTATTCAAACAAGTAAGTATAAATATCCCTTTCTTAGATGCCATTAAGCAAATACCTGCCTACTCTAAATTCTTGAAAGATTTGTGTACTGCAAAAAGAAACACAAATGTTCCGAAAAAGGCATTTTTAACGGAACAAGTCAGCTCCATAATTCAATATAAAAATCTTGTTAAACACAAAGATCCGGGGTGTCCCACCATTCCTTGTATTATTGGTGATCATGTGATTAACAAAGCTTTACTTGATTTAGGAGCTAGTGTGGTGTGCCTTATTACGTTTATAAGCAACTTGGTCTAGAGGAAGGCCAAAACCAACATCTATGACACTTCGGTTAGATCGTTCTGTGAAAATTCCTAGAGGTGTCATAGAAGATGTTTTGATTAAGGTAGATAAATTTTATTTTCCTGTTGATTTCATTGTTCTTGATACTCATTTTGTTGAAGACATAAGTGCTCAAATTCCGATCATTTTGGGTAGACCATTTTTAGCCACATCAAATGCAATCATCAATTTGTCGTAATGGTGTTCTTAAATTATCATTTGGAAATATGATTTGTTGAGTTGAATGTTTTTAATGTTGCTAATAAATACTGTTGATTGCGATGATGTATATGAGGTAAATTTTATTGATTCCGTCACACAAGATTTCATGCTAAACAAAGATAATTCTTTTGAAAATTGTGTAAGTCATTTTGGTATGAATTTTGAAAGTTCTTTTGATAGTGTAAATTCTTTGTTAGAGTCTACACCATTGATAAACACGAGAAGAGTGGAACACCAAAGTTGAGTCAATTGAACCCTTTCGCCAATTAGAATCACAGTCACTCCCTGAACCACCAAAGTTAGATCTAAAGGTTTTACCTGAAGATCTAAAATATGCATTCCTAGGAGAGTCAGAAACCTTCCCTGTTATCATCGCATCTGCGTTAGACAAGAAACAAGAAGAGAAATTGGTACAAGTTCTTAAGAGTCACAAAGAAGCCATAGGGTGGACCATGACTGACATCAAAGGAATTAGTCCTTCGGTGTGCATGCATCGAATCCATTTAGAAGAAAATGCAAAGCCATCCCGTGAGTGTCAAAGAAGGTTAAATCCAAATATGAAAGAAGTAGTGAGAGATGAAATACTTAAAACATTAGATGTGGGTATTATATACCCAATTTCTGATAGTTCATGGGTCAGTCCAATCCATGTTGTTCCTAAGAAGTCTGGAATTACTGTAGTCAAGAATGCAAACGATGAATTAATCCCCACTAAAATCCAAACTGGATGGAGAGTGTGCATTGACTACGAAAGCCCAGATAAGCCTCACCGAAAGACCATTTCCCATTACCCTTCATTGATCAAATGCTTGAAAGATTAGGCGGTCACGAGTACTACTTGTTTTCTCGATGGTTACTCGGGATACAACCAAATCCCGATAGCACCCGAGATCAAGAAAAGACCACCTTCACATGTCCTTATGGAACATTTGTTTATCGACGCATGTCTTTTGGCTTATGCAATGCACACAGAACGTTTCAAAGGTGTATGATTGCAATTTTTTTCGATATGGTTGAACATTTTTTGGAAATCTTTATGGATGATTTTTCTATTTATGGATCTTCTTTTGATGAATGTTTACACCACCTGTCTCTTGTCTTGATTCGTTGTAAAGAAAAGAATTTAGTGCTAAATTGGGAAAAATGTCTTTTTATGGTAAAACGTGGAATTGTCTTAGGACATGTGATTTCATCTGAGGGAATAGAAGTTGACAAAGCTAAAGTTGATCTTATTTCAAAACTTCCACCACCAAAAACTGTGAAAGAAATTAGATCATTCTTAGGTCACGCCAGTTTCTACCGGAGATTCATAAAAGACTTTAGCAAAATTTCACGGCCTCTGTGCCATTTACTTGGAAAAGATAATGCATTTGTTTTTGATCATGATTGTCATATTGCTTTTGAGAAATTGAAAACTATGCTAACTACGCACCCATTATTCAACCTCCCCGATTGGAACCTTCCTTTTGAAATAATGTGTGATGCTTCCGATTATGCTATAGGAGGTTGTCTTAGGGCAAAGAATTGATAAAATACCACATGTTATTTCCTACTCTAGCGAACTCTAAATGATGCTCAATTAAATTATTCCACAACCGAGAAAGAATTGCTACGTAGTCTTTGCCTTAGAAAAGTTTAGGTCTTATCTGTTAGGATCTAAAATAATTGTTTATTACGATCATCTTTGCTTTAAGATATCTTTTGTCAAAGAAAGATGCAAAATCACGTTAAATCCGGTGGATACTTCTTTTACAAGAGTTTGATCTAGAAATTCGTGATAAAAAAGGGTCGAAAATGTTGTTGCGATCACTTATCTAGGCTAGTTATTGAAACTAGTAAAGAGCCTACCCTATCACCGAAACTTTTCACGATGAACAATTGATGCATGTTTCTTCTCTGCCTTGGTATGTTGACATTGTGAATTATCTTGTTCTTGGTGAAATACCATCTCACCGATGCAAACAAGATAAAAATAAATTTTATTACGAGGTGAAAAATTTTATCTGGGATGATCCATACTTGTTTAAATATTGTCATGATCAGATAGTACGTAGATGTATCCCGAATTGTGATCAAACTAAAATCATATCTTTTTGTCATGATCATGCCTGTGGAGGCCATTTCAGTAGTAAAAAAGGCTATGTTTGCAAAATTTTACAATGTGGTTTTTATTGGCCCACAATTTTTCGTGATACATATGCATACCGTATAAAGCCTATGAACGTTGTCAAAAGTTAGGAAGTGTTTGTCTAGAAGAAACATGATGCCTTTAAACCCTATTCTTATTATTGATGTATTTGATGTTTGGGGTATTGATTTTATGGGACCTTTTCCTAACTCGTTTGGAAATTTGTATATTCTTGTTGGAGTTGATTATGTTTCAAAATGGGTCGAAAGTCATTGCATGTCACACAAACGACCACAAAGTGGTGGTTCGTTTCTTGAAAGAAAATATTTTTTCCCGTTTTGGCACACCACGTGCTATCATTAGTGATGGAGGTACACATTTTTGTAATAAGCCATTTGCACATCTCATGAAAAATTATGGCATTACACACAAAGTCACTACACCGTATCATCCTCAAACTAGTGGTCAAGTTGAAATCTCCAATAGGGAAATAAAGCACATCCTAGAAAAACGATCAACCCAACTAGGAAAGATTGGTCCACGAGACTAAGCGATGCTTTATGGGCATATCGTACTTGCATACAAAACTCCCGTTGGAATGTCACCTTACGCCTAGTGTATGGAAAAGCACATCATTTACCTTGTAGAGTTAGAGCACTTAGAGCCTTTTGGGCAATTAAACAACTGAATTTTGCTTTCACAGACAAAGCGGGAGAAAAAAGAAAGCTCCAATTAAATGAATTGGAAGAACTGAGAAACGATGCTTACGATTGTGTAAAAAGTTACAAAGAATGTACAAACTTCTATCATGATAGGAACATCTAGCAAAAATATTTCTCCACTGGTCAGAAAGTTATTTTATACAACTCTCGATTTCATCTGTTTCCTTGTAAGTTACGTTCTAAATAGAATGGTCCATTTACTATTCGTATTCTTTTTCCTTACGGAGCTATTCTAAAACTGGTAACATATTCAAAGTTAATGGCCAAATGTTGAAACCATTTTTAGAATTAACATCACCTGAAGTGGAGGAAACACTCCTTCACGATCCAATTTACCAAGGTTAGTGAATTCTTTCACTACTGTTCCTATCTTTAATTGCTTTCTTTATTTTTCAGTATTTTAGTTTATTTTCTGTCATTTGTTTTTTAGAAAATTAACATCTATCACTGTGCATATTCTCTATTTTTTTTTTCGGTTCTCATCTCATGTTCTTATCATATACATATTTAGACATTGAGGACATTGTCTCATTTTAGTTGGGGGTACTGAGTATATTCTTGCGTTAAGTTCGATAAATTTCTTACCTTTTTGAAAATTTTGAGTCAAATTTTGCTGCTAATTATGTGAATAAATAAATATTGTGTTAGACTAGTTTATACTATATTTAGTTACTTAGATAGTAATTCCAGTAAAAATTGCACAAACCAAACACATGATTTGATTGTTTTTAACACATTTAATTGAGAAAAATCTTAAGTTAAAAGCTTTCATTTTTTGTGAGAAGTGAGAATTGAGAAAACGACTTTTTGAACACATATTGATCTTCTGAATTGGTAAAATCAAAATTTTTTTGAAATTTGAAAATATGGCAATTACTAGAGGGATACTTTTTTTTTTTAGAATTGAGCCTAATTGTAAATTTATTATCTTTATATTTTCTTATCACATGTTGCCTCTTGTAAAAAAAAAAAAAAAAGTAAAGATATATATATTGTGGATATTGCCCTTAAAAAAAAATACATATATATCATATAAAGAGCAATATCTTACATACTATATATATATAAAAAAAAAAAAAAAAATCAAACAAGAGCAACATTTCTCTTTCAGCGTAGCTTGGTCAAAATTCAAAATATACCAAATAAAATTTTGCTACGGTAAATAATTATTGTGGATATTGCCCTTAAAAAAAAATACATATATATCATATAAAGAGCAATATCTTAGTTTTAATCATTTAGCAAAGTAAAAAAAAAATATATATATATCGGTAAAAATATATATGCATAATATATATATATATAGAAAAAAAAATAATATATCATCATCAATCAAAAGAGACTTTGCTATAGTTTATTTTTCGTAAATTTTAGTCACGAAATAAAAAAAAAAAATCGTTGTTTATTTCTTTATTTTGGCTCCAGGTATTGTAATGAAATCCCGAAAGTTAACTTGTCATTTGAATTTCAAAATATTTTTTTGGTTAGCCTATCTATGGGTCAATAATTGTTTACATTGTTCGTCCTAAAAATCTTTATCCATTTGAGCGTCAATAAATATATCTTTCCAGCTCCAAGAGTGACAACCCTTCCTCTTTTCAAATATTTCAATACCTGTGAGGATTTGAAGTTGAGACTTTTTACTTTAAAGATTTTTCAATATTATCTGTTTTATGATTAAAGCAAAGAATATGATTTGAAACACACACACAAAAAATCTGGAATTATATCTATTGTAATTTTTTATATATAGTATTTTCTAGAGTTTACACTAATATTTTATTTTGTTTCGATTAGTCAGAGTTTGTTTGATTTGTTCATTTTGGTAATATTTTTTTATCCGCTTGAATTGCTAGGGACTAGCAATAAGCTAGTTGGGGGTTGTGTTAAATGCCAAAATATTACATATTTTATAGTGTAAAAATACAAAATAAAATTAATTCTTTATAATATTTTCAAGAAATTAATGCAATATATTATTATATTGAAAATATTTTATTTAAGATTAATTTTATCTTTGTTTATAAATAATAATAGTATTTATGGCATAATTAAAAAAAAAACAAATAAAAAGTTAAGAAAATACATTGTATATATTTAAAGAAATACAAATTAATTAAATTTTAAATAAATATTTTCATTAAAATTATTGTGATATATTTTATGTTGAAAATATTTTGTTTGGATTTAATTTTGTTTGTGTTTGATTGAGAAAATAGCATTTGTGAAAAGAAAGGAAAAGAAAAAGAAAAATAGTAAAAATGTGATCCAAAGCAATGAAAAATGGCATTTTTGAAGCCTAAAAGAGAGCACAAAAGGACAAAAGCCCATTTGGCCCTCTTCTTCTCCCCTGCCGACATCAGCGCCACGTGGCGCTCTCCCATTGGCTCGGAAAAAGCAGCAGCTCCCTTTGGCCCTCTCTCCCTCTTCACGCGCGCGTGAGGCACACGGCCTCACCCTAGCCGTGCGTGCGCCTCACGCCATGCCCCAGCGGCTGGCCTTCGTTTGGACCGAGCCCCATCAGCCAAAAGGTGGCTTTCTCTCCTCTCGCCACGTGTCAGTTGCACACCAAAGCCACCAATCCGAGCTTGACACGTGGCACTCCGAAATTAACTTTTTGTATTTACAATTTTACCCACATGCAATTTGTAATAAGTTTAATTGCGTATTAGTCCTTTTACCCTTCTATAAATAGAAGATTAGGTTTTTAGAATTCGATTCTGAGTTTCGAGTTTCGGACGGGAAAAATCCGTAGAAAACGCTCAGAGCGCTCAGTGTTAGTTTACCGCTTTCTTAGTTAATTTTCTTATGGGTTTCTAAGTTCCCTTATTATTAAGGAGGACGATGAAACCTAGTGTATTTAATTAAGTATTTATTTTTATTTTGATTCTCAGTACAATATATGCTTATGATTTTTGCTTCTTAAAATAATTTCTTTCATCTTTAATATCAAGTATTTTTGATAGTTAGAAATTATTTATGCTTGGTTCCATATTTTATTAAAGATAATATTCTTTGATTTTTTGTATTTACATTAAATTGTTTCACATTTAATGCTTAGAAGTTATAATTTTAAAGCGAAGGAAAATCTATTTTTTTATTAGAAAATAATTAGTTTGATTACTGATTAAATTATGAGAATCAATATAAACATAAATATTTTTATATACATTAAGTGGATCCTGAACCCTTAATAAGATCCTAAAATATTTCTGAAAATATCTGTTACTGTCATTTTTATCATTTAAACACTTTATTTTATTTTGTTACCAAAAACCTCACAATTTTCGGAACTAGGTTAGAGTTTTATTAGCTTAGATTAAATAAGTATTTTCTTCGATTTCACGCAATTCCCATGGGTTCGACCTCGTTCTTCAAAATCTCCATACTACAATAAAGATTCGTGCGCTTGCGAGTTGATAAATGTAAAACGTACCATTTTGGTATACAACAGAGCTTGATTTAATGACATTAATGGAAGAGCTCTTATTTCAGTAATTGCTTATTGAAATATCATTTATAAGTTGCTAAGTGTTTTAAAGATAAAATACATTGAAAGGCTAAACGGTAAATTTTGTCCATACTCAATGTAAATCGTCGATAGAAGATCAATGACTATTAGGATTGAAATAATGGATAATCAGAGCATATCTATATTTGGTATATAGAGTTTTCTATGTAATCAAGAGTGCAATTCCAAATCTATAATGGAGTTGGGAGGAAGTAATAAGTGAGAAAATTTACTTGGTAAATTTTAAATCTACTTATTAGGAGCTTGATTAGATAGACCCATGCTCTCCACATTATTTGGGATAATATTACCTTCTAGACTCAATTAATTGACTTAATTAATTAATTAGAATTCTATAGAAGATTATGTTTTATTTATGAATATACTAAGGAATGGCAAATGTGAGAAGAAAATAAAAGAGAAATATTTATTATTAATTAATTAAGATATTTTATAAGTGTAATTAATAAATATATTTAAATGGTAATTTTATTTGATATTTATTAAATAGATAAAATTAGTATTTAAATAATCATGATAAAAAATTGTATTTTAAGACAAATATAGAAAGTTTCATTGTATGAAATAAAAATAGCAAAAATCAAACCCCTTGAATCCATATTGGTAAGGTTTTTAGGGTCATTATCATTTTCTAAATAGCCAATTATATACTTACCCTAAACCTAAAAGAAAAACTATAAAAAGAGGCCTAATGTTTTGATTTAAGACAGACATTACACTCTTCTATTTTGACAAACAGAAAAAAAACTAAATCAGAAAAAGCTTTTCTTTTCTCTCAAGAAAATTTCTAGTTTCTTTCTTTCTCTTTCACTCTCTAATTTTGTGTCTTATAGTATAGAGTATTTGCCCACGCAGTTCACATCAATATTCAGATCTTTGTAGAAGACTGTAAAAAATAAATATTCGTGATTTGAAGGAAGTAATCTAGGCTTACTTTACAACTGAAAGGAACAACGGTTATAATGATGAACGAAATGATTCATATTATTCCACTTTAATTTATGTAAGAGATCTTTATCTTTTATGTACTTAATTATTATTTTTATAATTTACTCTATAATAGAAAGGAACAACAGTTATAGTACTGAACGAAATGGTTCATATTATTCCACTGTAATTTATGTAAGAGATCTTTATCTTTTATGTGCTTAATTATTATTTTATAGTTTTAATAATAAAGATGTTTGATTATAATATTTATATTAATATACATGCTTAGTATATTAAGATTTTAGTAAAATAAGTTTCAATAACTGACCTCAAAGCCATGATAATTATTTACTTTCATGAAATATGATATAAAAATAATATGTTATTTTTTGTTTTGTGTTTTTGATTTCCAGAATTCATTAATGGTGTGTATTTTTTGATGTTTTATGGATAATAATTTTATTTCGTGATTAAATTTTTTTTAGAATGATAAATTGTTGAAAAATGTGTAAGTCAGAATTGAAATTTGGTCAAAATTGACTCGAAAATCGAATTTTTTGGATTGGAGGCATGGCTGCCTGTGCATGCATGCTCCTCACCCCCGCACGCATGGACACAGGGCCCACAAAAACCTCCTTTTTGGCAGCTAGCATGCACACTACTCGTGCATGGTCACGGTTTCTCGGCTAGATGCACGAGCGAGTCGCCGAGGCTCTCTCTACCTCGTGCTTGCACCACATGGCTGCCTAGCAGCCTTGTTTCTCAAAAATCACATTTTTTTTTATTTAGTTTCCCTTTTCCTTATACAATTTTAGTTTTATTATAAAATAATATTAAATAATATAGAGTAGATGAGAAGAAAGAAGATGATGAAGAGAGAAAGAGAAAGTGAATGAGAATTTCTCGGTTGTTTATTCCAACGGAGTGAACCCCTATTTATACAAATACAAGAGTGAAATATTAAGAAACTAAGAAAAAGGGAAACTAAGAAAAAGAGGAATGTTGATTACAATTAATGGTAATAAATAAAAAATTTGGACATCCACATAATTATTAATATTTATAACACTCCCCCTTGGATGTCCATAATAACTGTCTTATTAAAAATCTTGCTAAAAACTTGATCAAAAGAATAAAAGTATAGTGTAAACTAACTCCTCCTCATTTAGACATTCGTGGAGATCTTCTAATCGACGAATTTCGATCTTGTCTATCGTCTTCTCAAATGTTGATGTTGGTAATAACTTTGTGAATAAGTTTGCAAGATTGACACTTGATTGAATATGTTGAACACCAATATGCATTTTCTTGAAGCGTATAAAGAAGAATTTGGTGAAATATGTTCTAATTCTATCTCCTTCAATGTACCCTCCTTTTAGTTGAGCGATGCAAGCAGTATTATCCATAGAGAATTGTTTGGGTTGATACTTCTTTATTGAGTGCAATCAATATGTTTCCCGAATATGCTATGTCAATGATCTCACTCACACACATTCTCTACTTGCTTCATAAAATACAAGTATGTTAACATGATTTATAGTTGTCTCTATAAAAACCTTGTCAGAAAAACCCAGTGGGATAAAATCTGAGCTAGGGAAAAAGAGTACAATATATATTTCATATTCATAACTATTTGCAAGTTGCCTCGTTAAAAACCTTGCCAGGAAATCCCAGTGGGACAAAACCTGAGCTAAGGAAAAAAGAGTGCAACATGAATATGTCTCCCCCTCATGCACATATGATCCATAATTCTTTTGGTGATAATTGATCTCATAAGATTATTGTTATCACTTTTAAAATATCACCATATACAATCTTTGATCATATATTTTCTATAACTCTTCCAGAGTATGTATGGACTTCTAAATTATAGATGAGGGGTTCGTGGAACATTAATCTTTATCCAACTAATTGTATCATTCATGTGTGTACACAACTTTGTTCATACGAAAATTTAAAATTTCAAGTAGATATGAACATAACACATTAATGGTACTATAAATTTTCATTTGTGACAATGATGGTACTCCAAGACCATATATTTGTTCCATCTTGTTGTATGATCTTGATTTCCATATCAAATGATCATATATCTATAATTCTTGATGCATATGAAGTACTTCAGGACTTCAATACTAATGAACAAACTTTATACATTTAATATTTCTCGATATACAAAAGAAATAAAAGTTTGTTCTTTAAAAACTCTTCAAGAGTCCATCACAACATATAATTTACGAATTTATACTGCATAGACAACCATACGTATTTTTCAAACAATAATTTACTTACATGTTTTTATTTCATACAAAGATCTTTGTCATATAGTGCGCGTGACTTTGAATTTATATCACTTAAGACATGTATTAAATTCTTCTAGAATTTTTAGATAAGGCTTATTTCAAATTCTCACTATATTAGGAGCTCCAAATAAATAAATTTTATCGCAACATTTATGTGACGCTTATAAATCCTGATAAAATATATTCCAGGCTATAATCAAATCATGATTATATTTTCTCAATATTTAAGCCTTACTTCAATCAATCTCATGTCTATGCAAACTTTGTACAACAATTCATTATGTACAAATATATATATATGCAAATTTCTCATTAGAAATATTTATTTGCACACCCTACAGGCCTTACTTCACTTTATGTGAGTAAATTTGCCTGGACTGCGTCATAATATTTTGGCCAAAAATAAAATGTATGTCGATAATTCTCGACAAATCTAATATCATGATCCTTACTATCTCATGTTAGTTTATTGCATATGCAAATATTCAACTTCTATTGTCGACAAAAATTTCAGTATATGATAATTTCCTCCCATATTGACATAACTTATAGAGATCTCTTTAAATTACATATTTTCAAATATGTTTATCATTTATAGGTACCTATATAGAACCACTTCAGGGATTCAATTATAATCAAATGTGTTAGGTCTAACTTCTCTTGGGAGTCTCTTCTAGAGTAGTTTCCATCACGGTTATCATTTTTAAATCATCAATACTTTATAACATTAAGGTATCTCCATGAGTACCTCTAGATTTAACAACTTCAGGGCAAATCAAATGAACATTTACTAATAATTTCTATATTGTTCATTTACGCTTCAGGCGTTTTCAACTCATTCTAACTCAACTTTGAATAATATTGATTTGCAGTTGGTATATATCATTTTGAACTATATCGTTCTTATATACTTTGTGCAAGGATCATTTTTATAAAAGTTATCATCGATCCCAACTGCTTCTCTCCCCCTGATCGAGAGAATTTTTAAAAATTGTGATATCTAATAATATTAATATACCTGTAGGGATTTCAATATATCACAGTGAATCAATATTTATTTAAACTCATATATACTATATGACATTGAACTTCAGGTTCAATAACTTCAGTTTCAAGTTCAATCCTTATGAACTTAATTCATTTCTAAGAATGAGTAATACGTGTATAATTAGAAATACATAAATTTACACATTTTGTAAATACATGATCATATAATCTTATCACATCGATAAGAAACTATGCAATAAAAATCTAACAATGGCTCAAGATTGTTAAAGAAATATAATTTAAATATTTTCTAGGTGCAAATATATGCACATTCTTCTTTTGAGCCTTATAAATTAACAATGAGAAGAATCTTTTGGTTCTTCAACAAAATTTAGTCAAATCCTTTAACAATTTATTGCATATGATTGATCATGTCAAAATAACTCAATTCATGAACTTCAGGTTCACTATAATTTGTATTTCAATGAAACTTTCACAAGGTAATGTAAAATCACTACAGCATATAAGTAATCATAACAAGTTTCATTTTTATATACACGAATAATATAATTATATTATTCTTCAAAACATATACACTCTTCAGGAGTCATTATTATGTTTATCAAACTTTATATTTCTTCAGGAATCACTATCATCAATTCAATGATGTGTATAATTTAAAAGATACATGACAACTTCATCATGTTATTGTAATGGTCAAATAGATATAACCATAATATATCATTCATTTTTCCTGGTATCTTTTTAACAAGTTGTCTAATTTATTAATAGACTATTCATCAGTCTAATTATCATGACTTGATATATTATATATTTAAATGTACAACCAGTACATATAATAAGTTATTTCTTATTACTTTCATAACTAGATAAAAGTTATACATCTAGGTACATACAAATATATTTTACTACTCCAAGTAGCAATTGTATGTAAGACTTCTTCAGGAAGCTTTTCAAATAATCATTTTGTGATTCTTTATTACTTTGATTATAGTGTATCACTAACAAATATTAGTAAATTATATATTCACTTCTGGGAATATGCAAACTGAATTAAATAGTAACTGCACATATACATATCTTGTACCAACAATAGTTTGAAACTATTGATTTCAAGAAATAATAAAATATGTATATATTAATTTGCTTCTAGCATTGCCAATATATGTGAAATCTATATTCTTTGAAATAGAATTTCATGTCTATTCATTCTCTTCAGGGAATGATATTTAAATATTCTAAATGTAAAATAAATTTGTACAATTCACATTCTATTCAATAATCAAATATATTTTTATCTTCATTATAAGTGTGTCCGTACTACAGGTACGCGACTACTATTATTCAATTCCACACATGATATATAGATTTCATGCACTTTGATTGTGTGTGGTATTTCATCTTTTGGTTGTTTCCAATTTCTTCTGGAAATATTTGAGTAGCAAACAATGCCATTGATTATTTAAAATCATTACATTCACTTCGTGGAATGACGTTGAACAAGTAGAACATTATTGTAAATTTCTTAAAAATTTATTACTTGTTCATCTATAAAAAGAAATTACTCGGCAATTTCTTTAACAATATTTCAAAGAATATATGTATACAATTTTTGCATAATCTCCAAGATGTATGCAAAATTTGATCTTTAATATATGTCACATGCAATAATTTCTAACATTGCAAGTAATAACAATGTATAGTAATATGACTAATACAAACAATCTTTAAAAGTAGTTGAATTCAATTCGTATCATTCTCTGCATGGAATGATGAACAATAAATACATGTCTCATGTATTTAAATAACATTAGTCATGCTCATTGTTATTCTTATACTTTGATATTTCAATGCAATTTTCTTAACATTCTTTTTGGGTATTCAAAACCCACTATAAAATTGCATCAATAATAATCATTTTTAATGATTCTTTAGTTGTATTCACATAAATACAATCATTTTTTTTCTCGACAAATATAAAACATTTACTTCAGGAAATGTTTGTCAAAATCTATATCGATATTAGATTACTTTTCATTGTCCTCAAAGAATACAAGAACATATATATAAATATGTATTCATCTCTTCCATTATACATCCACCAACTATATAATGAATATTACGTTTACATAATCTTCAGGATATATGCAAGATTTTATTGAGGACGCATAATCTTCAGGATATATGTAATATTTTATCGATGATACATAATCTTCAGGATATATGTATATAGATTTTTCTCTACTATATCATAGACACATATATTGTAAATATTATAATTAATAAGAACATAATATATATATGAAATTAATAATAAACATATACATACATATATAATATATAGATATATAGATAAAAAGAAAAAAGAAAACAAAAGATTCTTGAAATTATTTCTGTCAGATAAGTATATATAAATATATATTTAGTGTATCGTGACCTTGAAACAATTCAAGAACTTTTAACAAAATACTTACATTGGGGCTTAGGCAGAGACTCATGCTTGAAGGTTGGGAAAAGACTCGTACTGATAACATATTATAAAATAATATAGGGTAGATGAGAAGTAAGAATATGATGAAGAGAGAAAGAGAAAGTGAATGAGAATTTCTCAGTTGTTTATTCCAATGGGGTAAACCCCTATTTATATAAATACTAGAGTGAAATATTAAGAAACTAAGAAAAAGGGAAACTAAGAAAAAGAGGAATGTTGATTACAATTAATGCTAATAAATAAAAGAGTTGGACATCCACATAATTATTAATATTTATAACAAGTTTTCCTTTTTTTACTTGTTACCTCTTATTTTCAAAACTTCAAAATAAAAATTAATAATTTTTTTTATTTATTTTTAAAACTAAAAATATTTAGATCAAAATTTTATTAATTTAAGATATTTAGGAGTTTTTATTTATTTTTTTTTAAAGAGAAATCTAACTTGCAATAAATTATGGTATATTTATAGAAATTGATTAATTATTATCATTTATTATTTTAAATTATAAGGTTGAAAATAAACATATTAGATATATTTTAATTAATTTTTATATTTAATTGAAATATTATATTCTAATTACCTTATATGACATTTAGATAATATTACTATTTATAATTAATCTAGATATTTTATAAAAAGTAATAAGCATAATGTTTATATTTGAATTATTTAAGGTATTTTATTTTAAATTATAAAATTAAAAAAATGTTAATAGAAATATCTTTTACTTTATATGATAGACATTTTATCATTTTATTTTGTTGAATCATTATAATATTAATGAAATAACCTAAGAATATAATACTCAATCATTTTTTTAATTTTTTTTACATGAGTGTCTTATAAATTTCTTTTAGTAAACCTATTATTTAATTTATTTAAATGGCTATGATTAATGTAACGTCCCCGCTTCAAGCCTCCATTGGGCCCTTATACCCACGGAATGAATGGCTCTTATACACGAGTTCGTCACTCTAGCTGCTTCATGGACTGACGACTGGCCCTACAGACCACGCGAGTGTTTTCAGCGTGCTTTGTCCTCACTCACACGCATCCTGGGAAAACTTCTCAGGAGGTTACCCATCCTTGAAATTGCTCCAGGCCAAGCACGCTTAACTGTGGAGTTCTTTCGAGATGGGCTACCGAAAAACAAGATGCACCTTGTTGATATAGGTAGTACCAATCAATCCATTTATGCGCTCTCAAGTGTGCAATCCCATACTTACACAGTATCAGAATCATCCCACTTGACCTTCCCCATGCGGTGTGGGATTGCACAGCTTACCCGGTGTTTCCCCTTACGGATCACGGGACTACTGACTGTCACAATCACCCCCCTTACGGGGTCAGACGTCCTCGTCGACCATACTTCCGGCTGGGTCAAGGCTCTGATACCATTTGTAACGTCCCCGCTTCAAGCCTCCATTGGGCCCTTACACCCACGGAATGAATGGCTCTTATACACGAGTTCGTCACTCTAGCTGCTTCATGGACTGACGACTGGCCCTACAGACCAACACGAGTATTTTCAACGTGCTTTGTCCTCACTCACACGCATCCTGGGAAAACTTCCCAGGAGGTCACCCATCCTTAAAATTGCTCCAGGCCAAGCACGCTTAACTGTTGAGTTCTTTCGAGATGGGCTACCGAAAAACAAGATGCACCTTGTTGATATAGGTAGTACCAATCAATCCATTTATGCTCTCTCAACTGTGCAATCCCATACCTACACAGAATCAGAATCATCCCACTTGACCTTCCCCAGGCGGTGTGGGATTGCACAGCTTACCCGGTGTTTCCTCTACGGATCACAGGACTACTGACTGTCACAATTAAATTGTTAATGGATCCCATGATTCAAATTAATTATAGTTAATTGTTAATAAACTAATTAAATAATTTGTAATAAAGGTGTATTTTTCACATTTCTTTCATCTTTTTTTTTTTTAATTATATTCCTTCATCTTTCTCATAACTTAGTAACATGATAGGAACCATCCAAATTAATATAAATCCCATTTATTTTTGAATATTTAAATGGACTACGTTGCTAAATAAAATAATTATTGTTGATAATTTTATTTAGGTCCAATTAGTATGGACATACTCATTAAATAATAATTATTTTAAATAAAGGTTAAATTCCTTTTCTTTGGGCCTTTTGTGAGTGTTAGGGCCATAGTAGTGGGTACAACATACTGAACACAATCATCCTTCACATGAACAATCCCAATTATGAAAGACACATTTGCCTTGTTTAAATAATTGTATTAGACTAATTATATTAGTTTAATCTAATTAAAAAATTGAGTAGCAACATAATTAATTCAAAAAAAATATTTGAAATTAATTTTTTCAATAGATTATTTTAATTAATTTACAAAAATCTATATTTAGTTAAATTAAATATTTCTAGATAATTTGTTTCAGAGTTAAACTAATTTGTATTTAAAATAGTTTAATTAAATAAAAAAGATAAAAAAAATTGATATTTAAGCTTAACTAAAACTCAAGATACTTAAATATTAGATATTTTTTTAGACATTTAATTATGATGAAAATTAATTCTTTATTAATTTTAGAACACCATAAATTAGATTAAAATTTTAAGATATTTAACTTTATTTCGAATTTTTACTAAATATAGAAAAATTAATTGAAGTTAAATTAATTTTATTTAATTTTAGATTAACTTAAAGGGGAATTACCCCATATCCTATTTTTTTAACTTTTTTTTTTTCAAATTTAAGATTTGGGTTTCTAAAGTGGTTGCAGCGCTAGTTGCAATAGGGGTTTCTATATGATTTTTTGTTGCAATTTACGTTGCAGCGCTAGTTGCAATAGGAGTTTCTATGTAGAATTTCGTAAAAATGCAACAAAAAAAAAACATATTTTGAAGTGTAAAAATAAAAAAAACCCCTAACTTAAATCATAAAATTTTCAGAATTATTTATTTAATAACCGGATTAAATTAAACTATTTTGTATTCTTCTAAGTGTTTCATTATATATAAAAAATTATTGTTTCAGCATTGTTTGCAAATCCTTCCAATTATGAATTGATGAGGGAGATAATTTTTTCCACCAGTCTTCAACAAATTTAAACAAAGTTAATGAAAAGCAAAAGCGCTTTACGTCATCACTAGCTTTTGCTACCTACATCATCTGGTTGTACTTTGATTGATTATCTTTGGGGATACCGTTGTTCCTTCATACAATTTTATCTGAGACATTTTGAAGTGTTCTGACAACTATGCATCTATGATTCTTTTGACACACGGTTATATATCCTCCTCCTCCGAGTCAGACACAATTCTATTTTGCTTTCGAGAGATCTTTGACTTGTTCATTATCAGCTTACCCATAGGAATTGTCCATACTTACATCTTGGGAATTTGATAGTACAATTGAGTGAGAGCGTTAATTATAAATATAAAATCTATAGCTTCTATAACTATTTAGAAGTGAATGATAGTTTCCTTAGAGATTTTATTAATAACATAAATGGAAGAGCTCTTATTTCAATGATTATATTAGTTTACTAAAAGATCATTTATAATTAGCTATGTATATTTTAAGGATAAAATACAATGAAGGGTAAAATAATAAATTTTGTCCCCACTAAATGTAAACCGTTTATAGAGGATCAATGACTATTAAGGTTAAAACAATGGATAATCATAGAGTCTCTACATTTAGTATATAGAGCATTCTATGTAATCAAGAGTGTAATTTTGAATCTATAGTAGAGTCAAGAGTAATTAATAAGTGAGAAAATTTACTTGGTTAATTTTAGATCTACTTATTAGGAGCTTGATTAAATAGGCACATGGTCCCCACATTATCTGGGATAATATTTCTTTGTAGACTCAACTAATTGACATAGTTAATTAATTAGAATGCTAAAGAAGAATATATCTGATTTACGAATTATACTAAGGAAGGGCACATGTGAAGAAACTAAAAGAGAAAGGTTTACTTATTAAATAAGAAACTTTATGGTTGTAATTAATAAATATATTTAAATAGTAATTTTGTTTGATAACTATTTATAATTATTAAATAGATAAAATTAGCATTTAAATAATTAAGACAAGAAAATAGTAATTTTAAAAAAATTGAGAGGTTTCATTGTATGAAATAAAAATTGCAAAATCAAACCCCTTGGATCCATATGGTATTCAACCAAGGGGAGATTTTTAGGGCTATTCTCCTTTCCTAAATAGCCCATTATAAACTTACCCTAAACCTAAAAGAGAAACTATAAAAGGAGGCTTAAAGCTTTGATTCAAGACAGACATTGCACTTTTCAATTTTGACAAACAAAAAAGAAATTTGAATAAAAAAAGTCTTCCTTTTCTGTCAAGAAAATTTTTAGTTTCTCTCTTTCTCTTTCACTCTCTAATTTTTTATTTTATAGTATAGAGTACTTGCCCACACATTCAAACTAATACTCAAATCTTTGTAAAAGACTATGTAGAAGAAACTATTCGTGATTTGAAAGAAGCAAGCTAGGTTTCGTACTTGTTGCTACTCTGCAATTGAATAAGAATTAGAGTACTGAACAGAATGACTCATATTATTTTATTGCAATTTATGTAAGAGATCTTTATCTTTTATGTGTTTAATTATTATTTTATAATTTTCATAATTAGGATATTAGATTATAATGTTTATAGTTAATATACATGATTAGTAAATTAAGATTCTAGTAAAATAAGTCCCAACAGATCTAACTATATTTACATAGATTAAGTCTACACTATGAAATAAGATTATTATACAAGTTGATGAATTAATAGAGTATCCTTAATTCTTTTGTATACTCAAACGATCATTGAATCCAATACAATTATCAAGGTATCCTTAATTCTTTTCGTATACTTAACTCACTAAAGATGAAAAAGAGAGGGAATGTGCTACATGCAAAAGGAGAGAGCACAAGACATAGTGTGGCGACACTGTATTTTTCTATTTGTGAAAAATATGTCAATCGTATCTATTTAGGTTAAACATATAATGTTTGAGTTTTATGCCCTAAATAAATCTAAATTTAATTAATTTATTTTTTTAATTCAATAAAGTTTAAAAATCTCATTTTTATTTTATCGCTTGGCTCACATGTTTATTTACATGATTATATATAATATCTAAATTCTATTAAAATTATTCGTAATTATAGTGATGTTATCATAGTAGAAAAAAATTCTAATTATATGCTGATATTTTAGTCTTGAGATTTATCAGTGCACTGACATGATAATCGACGATGTAGTCTACTTACACTATGGCAAGCGGTATGTCTTTTCTAGGACATTGGTAAAATAGACTTGTATCGAATGTATAGGTTTAGATTTGACTTGACAAATATTGAAAAGTAAAAATATTATAATCTTACCGTTATATCTATTCTTAGTTAATGTCTTTTTAATTTTTTTATAGCGGTATTTGTTATAGTTACAGTATCATTCCTGTAAATTTTTGAAAAATTTCAAATAGTTTACAATACTGAAAACAGAGTTCCTGATATTCCAGTCTACCACGTACGTTCAAAAAATTTCAAATGTACTTTCGGCATTGTAATTAATATTCGAAAATTTTTAGAAATTTATAAGAATGATGTTATAAGTATAATTAATACTGCCATGAAAAAAAATATTCTGGCATATATTTTCGGATACGGAGATTGACTAAGAGGTTGTAGTAGGAGGTTGACAATAACACTAATATTTTTTCTTTGATGTACTCTTTTGATTTGGGCCATATTTCTCTTCACAAAAGATAGGAAATATAAATAAAAAATCAAATAATCAAAAATAACAGACGTATATATACAAAAATAATTTAAAAAAAGAGATGTTTCATTTTAATATATATCACGTATATATTATGTGAAAGAAAATTTTGAATGAAAATGAAAATGAAAATCATGTAGTATGGATTTTAAATTATAGGAATAAAAGATTAAAAAAAAATTATATATAAAAAATAAATAAATAAATAATTGAACCACACTACACAAATATTTGGGTTGGCCGGTGTGTTGATATAGAGCCAAAGGTTCAAGCATTATTTAATTGGTATATATATATAGAGACATGATTTTGTCCCGTGATTGTACTTTCACGGAATATATTCTGTGATGTACGATAGCCGTTAAATGAGAGAGTTATTTGATTTGAGGGCTAAGATTGATCTAGAGGTAATTAGGGTTAAAAAATAGTAACGTACCCTAACACTCATCTAATGTACCCTGAGACCCATTTAATGTACCATGGAATACATTCCGTAAAAGTACATCACGGGACAAAATCGTGTCCCTATATATATACGTGCAAAATCATATGGGAAATAAAAAAAGCAAGAATAAAAAAAAATTAAATTTAATCTCAAACCACTCTATATTTGTAAAATTCTCATATCAAGATTTGTTGCAAGAATTATCAATAACTCAAAATTTGATACCCTATAAAAAGAAAAGCTTTGTTGTTGATCCTCAAGCACAAGCACGCAGTCTACTTAATGTTGTTGTTGGCCTACACCAATACACAACGATGCTTCTTTGCTCAAATGGCCTGCAATTTGGGTGCTAAAAAGATCAAAGTCCAGTCGGACTCTAAGGTGGCGATCATGGCCTTGAAAAATGGTTGTTTGCCTTATGCTTGGGGCACTTACCCTGTTTTTGAATCTTGTCGATGTATTTGTAAGTGTTTTGATCTTGTTGTGTTTGCGCATTGCCCTCGGTATGAAAACCGTGTGGCTGATGCTGTAGCGGGCTGGGCGAGATGTGCCATGACCTGCTCTGAAGGCCTGCTAAAGGACTTGGCTCCTGCAGTTGCCGCAAGTTTGTTGTAGTTTGTTTTGCCTTTCTTTCAATAAAAATCCTTTCTTAACAAAAAAAAAAAAAAACATATTCAGGCATGAAGTAATATGAATGAGTAAATTAGAGTAAGATGATCAAAAGAATTGAAAAGAAATAATATGAAGGGAGCCATATTTTTTTTTTTATTTTTTCTTCTCGAATATAGAATAAAATTAAACTTTATATAAGGGTAAATATCATTTTGGACTATGTATTTTGTAAAAATTACCAATTAAATTAATTATTTTGTTAAACGATAAAATAGACTTTATATTTTCCATGTAGTGAATCAGACACCATCCAAAAACATAACAAACATCAACAAGATCAATTGAAAATAATAAAACATGAACCAAAAAAACAATAACAGCAAGAGTAAAAACAGAGCAAGAGAACACAATGAGTTACAAGGTTCAATCACAAGTTGTAACACTTGGATCTAATCTTTGGGAGGAACTGCCTTGAGGCTTTGCCTTTATTACTTGAAGATGATGCTCAGAGATGATACAATTATGAACAAAACCATAACTGAATGGAGTCATGCTCCTACTCGAAAAATAGGTTCACTCGAGAGCCATGAGTTATAAACTTCTCATGCTCTTTACAACAAAATTCACTCTCAGCTCACACACAAATCTCACCTATAATGAATCACATAATGGTATTTATATATAGACTGAAATAGAGAGTACAAGAACCCAATAACCTTAACAGAATTAACTAACTAATTCAACTATAAAAACTGTCCAAAAACAGACACTTGCACCAGTATATAAACCCCACAAATTCTACCTGGTTTATAAACTTGTGCAAGTTAAGGCTCTGAGAAAAAGAATATAGGCAAAACTGTTCCATCAATAAGGTTTACTTCATGAATGAAGGATCAACAATCTTCAATGTTTAATAGCTTTAGGCATAGCCTAAACTTTTTACCAGTAACACATTTGGTGAAAATATCAGCTGGGTTCTCATGAGTATTGATCTTCTTTACTTTGACTAATTTGTTGGAAACAATGTCTCTAATGAAGTGTAGTTTAATGTCAATATGTTTGGACCTTCCATGATACATGGGGTTCTGCATAAGATGGATTGCACTTTGGTTGTCACAATCTATGAACAGATTTTTAGATTTGATCCCAATTTCTGATGTCAAACCCTTTAGCCAAATAGCTTCTTTGACAACTTCCGTTGCAGCCATGTACTCTGCTTTAGTGGAGGACAAGGAAACAACCTTTTGTAAGTTGGCTTTCCAACTAAAACAGCCCCTAGAAACAGTGAATACAAAACCAGATAAAGATCTTCTTGTGTCTAAATTCCTAGCATAATCTGACAAAACAAGTGACATTGTCATCATAATTGCTGTCATTCCCAAACACCACACCAGTCTTGATTGAACCTTTAATGTATCTAAGGATCCATTTTAATCATTTCCAGTGTTCTTCACCAGGATCACTAATGAACCTGCTTACAACACTCAGGCTGTGTGCCAGATCAGGTTTGGTACACACCATAGCATACATGAGGCTGCCAACCCCATTTGCATAGGGTGTGTTTTCCATATGTTTCCTCTTAGCATCTGTCTTTGGTGACTGATTCTCAGACAATTTAAAATGCTGGGCTAGATGAGTGGTTACTGGTTTGGAATCTTTCATGCCAAGTTTATCAAGTACCTTCTTGAGATAGGCTAATAATGTGAGGTCTGTTTCTCTCTATTTCAATGCCTAGAATTTTCATGGCTGGCCCCAAGTCTTTCATTTCAAATTCAATACTAAGTTGTGACTTAAGATTGTCAATCTGCTTTCTCTCCTTTCCAACTATTAGGATGCCATCAACATACAAAAGTACATAAATGCCATTTTGAAAGTAGACACTTGTATCATAATTGCTCTTGGTGAAACTAATTTTCATCATAAACACATCAAATCTAAGGTTCCATTATCTAGAAGCCTGTTTTAATCTGCAAAGAGATTTGTTTAGAAGGCATACCTGACCTAGTTTCTCATCATAGCCTTCAGGTATCTCCATGTAGATTTTCTCCGCCAAGTTGCCATGAAGGAATGCAGTTCTGACATCCATTTGATCCACCTCAAGATCAAATCTTGCAGCCATGGATATGATAACTTTAATGGTTGTTTGTTTGACAACTGGGGAGAATATATCATTGTAATCAATGCCTTCTTGTTGAGTGAATCCCTTGGCAACTAGTCTTGCTTTAAATCTTAGATCCTCACTCCCTGGTAGACCTTCCTTTTGTTTGAATAACCATTTGCACTTAATAACTCTCTAGTTTTCAGGTTTGTTAACTACTGTCCAGGTTTTGTTCTTTTTCAATGACAATTTCTCTTCCTCATGGCCTACAGCCATGCTGCACTATTCTTTCCAGTAATGGCATTTGTGTAACTAAATGACTCAGCACTATCTATGTCTTCAGCAACACTAAGAGCATAGGCAGTGAATTTAGCATAGCCATACTTATCAGGAGCTTTAGTTGCTCTTCTCTCTATCTCGAGCAAGTTGGTATGTTCTGAGACTGGTTTGAGAGTCACTAACAATGCTATTTTTCAACAGTGACTTCATTAGTCTCTGTAGGTCTAGGTGAGGTTGTGTCCACCTCAATTTGGTCTTTATTGCTACTGTTTTTTGATGCAGAAACCATGTCATTTCTTTTCATATCCATTTCTCCCTCATTGAACACAACATCCTTGCTAATGATGCATTTCTTGTGCCTAGTTCCAAGCACCATAGCTTGTAACCCTTTACTCCATCAGGGTAGCCCAGGAACATGCATTTTAGGGCCCTAGGTTGGAGTTTATCCTGCCTGTAGTGAGCATAGGCAGAGTAGCCAAATACCCTTAGGTGATCTATCTTAGGTACATGACCAGTCCAAAATTCTTGTGGAGTTTCAAACTTGAATGGGATAGATGGACACCTGTTCACTAAGTAGCATGCTGTCTTTACAGCTTCTCCCCAAAAAGATCTATCCAAACCAACACCCTTCAACATACACCTTACTCTTTCAATAAGAGTTCTATTCATCCTTTTAGCAAGACCATTTTGCTGAGGTGTATTCCTAACAATTAGATGTCTAGCTATCCCATGTTCCTTACAAAATTCATCAAATTGCTTTGAGCAATATTCCCAACCATTGTCAGTCCTTAGTTTTCTAATTTTGCATCTGGTTTGATTTTCAATAACCTTTTTCAAGTGACAAAGGTATTGAAGGCTTCATCCTTGCTCTTCAAGAGAAATACCCACACCTTCCTAGAGAAGTCATCTATGATGCTAATGAAATAGCTTGCACACCCAAGTGTCTTGATTCCAGATGGGCCCCAAAGATCAGAGTGAATGTAGGCCAATTTCTCTTTGGTAGTGTGTTGTCTTGTCGCAAACTTGACCCTGCAACTTTTAGCATAAACACACTCTTCACAAAAACCAAGTTTGCCACTCAATCCACCTTGAAACAACCCTTGCTGGTCAAGCTTAGTGAGGCCTATCTCATTGACATGACCAAGCCTCAAATTCCATAAATGTATGCTGTCATTTTTGTCATTATTGATTGCAGGTGATGCTGTCCCAGTAGTTGCAGTGCCAACCATGTAGTATAGACCATTCTTGAGTCTGCCTCTAACTACCACCAGTGAGCCTTTTGACATGTTAAGAGTGCCATTGTCTATTCTAATAGTGTAGCCAAGATTATCAAACATACCTATAGACAATAAATTCCTTTTGAGATTAGGCACATACCTTACATTTTGTATAGATCGAGTTAGGCCATCATGCATTTTCATTTTAACAGAACAAATTCCAAGAATTTTGCAGGCTTTGTTATTTCCCAAAAGAACTGTACCAACTGAATTTGCTTCATAACTTGTAAACAGGTGCTTGTTTGGAGTCATGTGAAATGAGAAACTAGAGATAAGAATCCATTCAACACTAGAATCTTCACTTGAGACAACTAAGACATCTGCAGAATCATAGCCATTTGATGCAATATTTGCTTCACCTCTTTCCTTGCTCTTGTCTCTCTTGAGCTTGTTCTTCAACAGGTAGCAATCATCCTTGAAATGGTCTTCTTTCTTTCAATAGAAACATTTCTTTCCTACTGCATTTCTGTTCTTGGAGTTAGACTTGTGTCCAATCTTGGATTCTTGAAGTCTCTCTTTTCTGATCTTCCTTGAGCAAATAATCCTTCCCCACCAATCTTAAATTTATCATCTACCTTCTTTTGAATTTCTTTCGAGTTGAGTGCAGCCTTAACTTTAGACATGGTCAGTGTATCCTTTTCATAATGAATTGTGTCCACAAAATGTTCATAATTATTTGGCAGAGAACTGAGTAGGAGAATTGCTTGATCTTCTTCTTCAATTTTAACTCCAATGTTTTTTAGGTCCAAGATCACTTTGTTGAAATCATCAAGGTGCCTTCTAAGTTCTTTAGTTTCATCCATCTTCATGGTGTAAAGCTTCTTCTTCAGGTATAGTTTATTATCCTGGGATTTCTTCATGTGTATTGACCAAAGTTTATTCCACAAACCCAGGGCAGTCTCTTCTTCTACAACTTTTCAAAGTACTTCATCGCCCAAGCTCAACAGGATTGCAGTGTGAGCCTTCATTTTAGTTTCTTGGGAGACTTTCTTGACATCTTCTCCTTCTTTAGGGACTGATTTCATAATGGCATTTGAATGCCCTGATGCACGAGCGGTGCTTTCATTTTGATTCGCTAGAGACCAAAATCATTGACCCCTGTAAACTTGTCCACCTCGAATCTTACTGTTGCCATCTTTGTGTTCAAGCTTTGATCTTCACGATTCTTGGTTCCTCAACAACAACCTGTGCTCTGATACCATTAGTGGTGAATCAAACACCATCCAAGAACATAACAAACATTAACAAGATCAATTGAAAACAATAAAACATGAACTAGAAAAACAATAACAGCAAGAGTAAAAATAGAGCAAGAGAACACAATGAGTTACAAGGTTCAATTACAAGTTGTAACACTTGGATCAAATCCATAGGAGGAAATGCCTTGAGGCTTTGACTTTATTACTTGAAGATGATGCTCAAAGATGATACAATTATGAACAAAACCAAAACTGAATGGAGCCATGCTCCTACTCGAAAACAGGTTCACTCGAGAGCCATGAGTTATAAACTTCTCATGCTCTTTACAACAAAATTCACTCTCAGCTCAGACACAGATCACACCTATAATGAATCACTAAATGGTCTTTATATATAGACCAAAATAGAGAGTACAAGAACCCAACAACTTTAACAAAATTAACTAACTAATTCAACTATAACAACTGTCCAAAAACAAACACTTGCACCAGTATATAAACCCCACATTCGAAAATGGTAAAATAAGACCATGAGCTCAATTTTTAACAATTTTTTTTTTTAATATAACTAACTTTAAGATAATTTTTAACACAAACAGATTCATAAAATATAACCAGTTTTGTCATAACATCTTTAGGTCAGATTATTATTAAGTTTTATTTTGACAAAAAATCAGTTCATGGGTCCTATTTGTACAATTTTAGAAAATATAGATCAGTTTATTTTGTCATTTAACAAAACAGAGGGTCCAATTGATAATTTTTGTAAAACACAGAGTCCAAAATGGTATTGAAGAACAAACTAAAAGTAGTTATAGATATTATTTTTTAAAATATATATTTTTTTTTAAAAGAAAGTGTAGAAAAATGTAGAAAAATTTATACATTTATACGTACTAGAAAAAAGCTACGTGCAAGGCACGTATACTAAATTTTATGTTAGTTTTCTTCTATGTTAGTTGAAAGTGATACAATTAAAAATTAAAGAAAAGATATTATTAGGGGAGATTATTATTATGTATATCTAAATATTATAGTTTATAATGTTGTCAATTAAAAGTGAATGCCGAATGCAATATATTAATGTTTAAGAAAGCTTGATGATTTAAATATGTTCTTAAGTTAATCCAAAAATAAATTAAAAATTGATGTTTCAATACTTAAAGAAACATTACTTAAATGAGTGTAAGATAAAAAGAAAATTAAAAATCAGTCTCTAAATTATTGATAATTGAAGATAGCATTTGTCTAAAAATTGTAGATAATAAAACTAATGATAGTCATTGGTGGATTTCAATCTTCATTTGCTTCGATAGAGACAATAGTGTAATTTTTGTATTTTGCACTTTTCATTCTAGCCGGGTCCGCATATATCTGGATTGTCCATTTTTCGTTGATAAATTGAATATGGTAGTGCCGACAAAGTGGCGGTGTTCCTGTAAACCGTGATGTATTTTCATTTAAAATGATTAGACATGGTGTGCATAGCTTATTTAATTAAAAAAATCAACTTATGAAAGGCATGTAAAACTATTTTATTTTTTTTAAAATTACACATTTGCAGTATATTTCATTAGTTGGGCAGCAGTACACGAAAATATTTTTTCCACAATATCTGCGAACATGACATCAAATAGGCTCTTTGTGTTGTCATCAAGTTCAACATATGCTGTAGCACTGTAAAATGCATAATAAGATTGTTAGTATCTTTTTTATTTTTTATTTTTTATTTTAACTTAATTTCAATAACATCATATGTTTTTTGTAATATACCGTGGTGTAGGAAATCCTTCCTGGTCGCATGTTGGCTTGTCACATATAATTTTTTCATTGCGATTGTATAAATCTATTTTTTTTATGACATGCGTCACATGACAAGTAATAAAAACTCTGGACAGTATCAGTTATTTTTATTGCCGCCTCAATCCAAAAATATTTTTTCTACATCCAAATCAAATGGTGTTAATAATAGTAAGATATTGAAACAAAAATTTTATAAAGTAAATATTGTAGTAGTCTTTACCTCATTCAGTTACAGATTTTTCGTCAACTCTGAAATTTGGATGTTAGTCACTATTTTGCTAATATATTTAAGTGTGCTTCTAATTTATGAGCACGTGATCAAAAACAGTGCTGTAATGTACTCTGATTTTTTTTTTGTTTTGCATCTAATGCCTCAGGTTTAATTATGATAAGTTTTGGTAGGTTTTAGTAAATATTTTTCTTTTTTTGGTTTGCATTAATAGCTAGAACATGGAGAAATTAATAAGATTGTCATTCCTTTTTATCGCAGCATGTACAAAGCAGCATAATTATAATAATGCTTTAAGTTGCTTTTATTTTTATTTAACAGAAGACGAAATTATAAATTTTATGGCTTCTTAATTATACTGTATGTGCTAAAATATAACTTTTTCTTTTAATGAGTGTTTTTATAGGAAAATGGTAATTCTAGAAGAGAAGAAGAGAAAAATCGATGTACAATAGCAAAAACCCAATCGTATTTTTTTAAAAAAATGTAATGGGTTTTATTTCATTTATTTTATTATATATAAATAAAAAGTGACCCATGAATTTCTCATAAATTATTTTATTTTTAATAATAAATCATTTTATTTTTAATATAAATAAAAAGTCACCCATGAATTTCTCATAAACCAAGAATTCAGTTATATAGGCACACTTTATATAGAATAGATATGCTATAATTTAAAATTATTTATTTATTTTACTTTAATATAGCTATAGTGGTGTTTTTTTTTTTTTTTTGGTTTTAATTTAGCACATAATTAAAAAATTGATTATTTGGTAAATAATTAGAGAAAAATAATTTTTTATTTCACATTTTCGTGAAAATATTAGAAAAAGTTTTTTTAATTAAAATTTACAAATTTAATAAAAAATTAAAAAAAATAAGAAAATTAAAAGGAAAATATAAAAAAGTTTGTAGAATAATTTTAGTGTCATATATCACCATTTTATATGTTTCTTATATATACTAGATAAGAGTTACGTGACGAACCACGTAAATATTAGTTTTATATAAGTTCTTGTGGTTTTTGTTTAAGAATTCAGTAACTAAGCAACAACAACAATAATGGTAGATAAATCTATTTAAGTTTTTTATATTTGTAAAGATTATAAATCTAAACTTTTAATTTTCTTGATTTGAGATTTTGAATTGTTCTGATTTATTCGTACTTGAATATTTATATTGATGATTGTTAATAAAATTAGTCTGTAGCTTTATGTTTCTAGAAAAAAAAATGTATTTTTTAATATAGAGTTTAAATTTTATATTGATGATTGTTAATGAAATTAGTCTGTAGCTTTATATATTTAGAAAAATAAAAGGTATTATTTTATATAGAGTTTAAATTTAAATTTATATAAACATATTTATTTTTAAAAAGAGTAATTAAAAATGCAGAAGAAAATATCACACAAAACTAAACCATACCTCATAAGCAATAAAAGAATATCACATTTCTACAAAATAGAGGCAAAGAGTGCAGATATTGTCAGACAATGAATTGCGACGAAAGTAGGGCTTGCGCATTTCAATCTTAAAAATTTTAAAAATTACCTTCAAATCCTTTAAAAATCGAAAGGAAAAAAATGGTAAAAAAGAAAAACAATAATAATAAAAATCTTAAGACTTGAAGGTACTTCACTTTTACCTTTCAAGTAATCAATTGCTGCCATTCTGATAGATCGTGAACAACAATTCTGAATGCAACCCTCCACCATAAACAAACTAAGTCGCTAGACAATTAAGCCAAATTGTTCGACCCAAAATCGATAGAAGCCCATGAATCAATCAAATCAACACAAACCCAATTCCACCCAAATCGAAAGGAGCAGGTGCCAGGTGGTTCCTTCAATCGTTTTTCCATGATTTTTTTTCTTAAATGATTCTTTGATACGATAAAATAACTATTTCCACATTATACGATATAAGTGGTTATAAATATTTTTTCTTTTCTTTTCTTCTGAAGTAGATTACAGAGAAGATATTTTTGAATAGAAAATATTAAAAAAAAAAGTCATCGAATTTAAAAAAAGATTATTTAATTTTTTGGGTTTAATTATTGAGTTTATTTATTAACGGGAGATCAAACCTATTAATATCGTTAAATTTAACAGAATATTCTTTTATTTTTAAGGTATATTTTGTTAAACTAAGAAACCAAGAAATACCGTTAGATAGACACTTTTAATATATAAAGATATATATAGATATAGATAGATAGATTGTTGGGGGATATTTTTGCTAAGCAAAATAATGCAGGGGCAATAATCTTCTGGCTCGTTTGGAACGCCGTATTAGGTCGTATTGTATTGTATTGTATTATATTGAATTGGATTATATATCATATTTTTATATAACACTATGTTAAACTTTAATTTATACTAAAATATTATATATTTAGGTGTCCATACAAGTTAATACCACATATAGTCTTACATAAAAATATTACATAAAATACAATTCAATATAATACAATACAATACAATACGACCTAATACGACGTTCCAAACGAGCCCTTCAAGTATTATAGTTAAGGGGATAAAAAAGAATTTTGTCCTTAAATATATTATCTGGAAAGGACTAAAAAATTAGAGGAAAAGAAACGGGAACAAATTCGAAAGGTCAACTATATGGAGCTTCATAAAAGAAGTAGTTGGCACTTAGCACAAGAAATCAGCCCAATGAAAGTCAACTATTTCCTAGATGGAAAAATAAAATGCCTTTCTCCACTAGAAAGTCCCAATGAGAAAAGGCTTTTTATAACACCTGGGACCATCGATAAGAATTGATTTCTATCCTTTTAGGGTACCAACCGACCCCTTTTATATTTCTATCTTTTAACATATAGGTCATAATCATGCATATATGTTACATTTTTATTTTATTTGATCATTTTTTTAAACACATTTTATTTAATAATTTAAGTATACTGTATTTATAATTTTCACAGCAGTTGCTAGTTAGTGAATATTGTTAATACTATACACCAGAGGAGGAGAAATAAAATATATTGATATAAATTAAAGTATATAGAACCCCTTATAATTTGAAATATCATTTTATAATTTGGTCCATATAGCTAGGCAAGGGTTATTATTATTACAGCTTCTTTTTATTCCCACCAAAAATATTATTCCAAGAATATATATAATATACATGGACGCCTTTTTTTTATTAGAAAAGTAAGTAATTAAGAAAAAAACAATGTTCTATAATTTGTATTTGTATTTAATATTTATAAAAATTTGAAAGTTTAGACCTTGGAAATGGTGGAGCATATTTCTCCTATAGAGACCAGTACTTTTTTGTGTGAAGGGATGTCGAGTGTTTGAGGATTGGTTGAAATAGAAAGTTTGTCTAGTAAGAGAGCTTTTTATTTTATTCTATTTTAATATTTTTCACATTATACCTACGTGTAGTAATTATAACTTTCCATGCACTAGTGCCCCTTAATAGTAATACTAGTACCCAATGCGACAAAAAATAGTTGGCCAGACACGTGAAAATGTTTTTCATTCTTCAATTTCCAAGTTTCTTAATAATTATATATAACTATATATGCCTACAAATTTAATTTTTTATATAGATATGTGTGTGTTGATTTTTCTTTTCTGCTTTATATTGTTGTAGCCAACAAATGATGGAGAATGAAGAAAAAATGAATAAGAGTATTTATATATATATATCTATATATATATTTATCATTTGAAGAGTAACTGGGAGAGAGAGTAAGAAAAATAATGTTGTTAAATGATTAATTATAGGATATGGGCGGTGTGTGATAATTGATTACATTACATCTTTCTCATTTGATTAGTGCAGAAAAGTAGTGAAGATTCTTGAATATTATTAATTATAGTAAAGATCATATTAGGAAAAACTAAACAATAATAGAAAAAATAAATAAATAATTCCGGCTGTCAAATCGTGGTATTCAATATTATTGTGTGCGGTTTATTTGGTTTAAAGACAAAAACTTAAGAATATATGATGATGATGATGATGAGGAGACATAATACATGATCAAAGGTTGGGATCATGTATAGGGATTTAGTATATAAGTGCCTCACCGAAAGTTTTGGCTCTCTCCTACAGTCCAATCAAACCCTACTCATTGCCTTCATGTATTTTCATATCTGAAATTTAATAAATATTTTCTCTAGTTGTTATTTCTATCACTTTTCTTTTTGGAAAATGATAATTATTTTCATGATCCACTATAACCTTTCGAGTTGGTTAAAGTATATAATACTTAGGGTAGCAATCGTTTCTCTTTGCTTTCTCACTTTAGGAGCTTATAATGACCTTTTCCTTTTTCTTCTACCTTTAATTTAAATAGAGATTTGGTTAAAAGAGATGGTATATAATATATTTCAAATTTAGGATTAAACTTGAGATTGATAGTTAAAAAATAAATGGAATATGTTTTGTCAAAATGAGTTCAATGAATTACTCACATTTCATTTAGCCACTTGGACAACATTTAGGTGCATTCTAAAACAAAATGAGACCTCACCAAAAATGTAAAAATACACAGGAAACTAGGGAGTATACCTAACACAAATAATAGAAAGGAGAGATAAAGATAGACAATCGTACCTCACTTAATTACGATTCTATAACTAGGTCAAGAACGTTCTCAATAAAAGTATGACTAATCACGAATCTAACTTATACTCGGTACTTTAATCATATTGATGAGGTAGCAGTTAATTCATACTTTTTGAAAGCCTAGCATATATCTGTTGATATCTCAGTGCAACTCTATGTAGACTTCATTAATATTCTAATATGCTAAGCTGATGATGGCTACTGATTTGGCTAACATATATTTGTTGACATGTCAGTGCAACTCTATGTACACATCACTGACACCCTGATATGTTATTATGACAGAAACTAAAATACACACTAAACATGTATACATATATGTTATTGTTATACTAATCTTACATTGATTCCAAATGCGAGTATGTCGGTAGCCATGAGTGTTAACTGCTGCTCGATGATTTAAGGCCCTAAGTCACAATTTACGTAAAATTGGTAAGTGATTTGCTAACTCACTTTCAGGGACTTAAACTCAAAGTTAAAAATTTTCATATCGATAGCTAGTATGGAAAAATCTTAAATATCGAGAAAATATCAAAAATGAGATTTCATGTAAAATTCTTAAAAAACGGCAGATCGTTTTTCTTGATTTTCTGCCTAGAAAAACAGTAGACTATTTTTCCATAAATGGTATGCCGTTTTTACAGCAAAACAGGCCCAAAACCTCATAACTCCTCCAAAGCGAAAGCAAACCATCCTAAACTGTGAAGAACTTCTATTTTGGGTCCAATAAATACAAATCAACAAGCCTCTGGATTGAGTTTTTCTATTGATAAGCTAAGTTTGAGCTCTTAAACTCAAACTTAGCTAATCAACCTCAAACTCACACTAAAATTAGCTAAATTAACTCCAAACAACTCAAAATAATAATAGAATTCAACCCTTAAACAACTTAAACATGAAAAGAAACTATAACCCAACTTGCATAACTGAACCTAGCTTTTTACTTAAAATTGAAAGAGAAATCAAGGGAGGAGCTTACGTTATCCTTCGGCTAACAAAGCCTTCTAATTCCCTTCTCAAAAACCCTTGAATATGGTCTAAAAATGTTGAATAAAACCTTGGTTTTCCTTGGCTAGCTAGGGTTGAACAAAGAAGAGAGAAGGAGGAGACCTAATTTTTTTAATAAGTTCCTAATTTACTAACTTAATGTATATCTTAAACAATCAATCTATTACAAAATTCACTAACTTAGTACAAAATATCAAATTTTTCCCTTCCTTCCCTAAGAATAAACCTAAAATGTCTAAGGGTAAAATGGTCCTAAACTACAACCTTGAATAAACTCAATATTCAAAATATCTAACTATCATGACCCGTTAATTCTAAGATACTTAACCGCATCTAAGTGACTCTACTGGCAAAAACGTCGCATTCCACTATTACCGACATAAACTATATGAAAAATATGAAATTTTATATATAACATATATATTACATCTAGAATTTAAATATATCTCTATAATTGAGAACATATTTTTCTAAGGCCTACTTGTGACAGTAAGCCCTAATTTCTACTATAAAGTACATAATCATAAAATAACAATTAAATCCTTAATTATATACTTATTCTCATGATTTAATTATGTGGTCATTATAATTATTCCTTCATTAAAAGAATTTAATCCTCAAAATCTAATATGAATATCTTCGAATACTAAGTCCCCATGTCGAAACCTCATTCCCAAGGGGCTTTTCCACCTTACTAATTCTCCAAAGTACCTTGACCAATACTATAATTCTGCTTCGAAGAACTTTATCTTTGTATCGAGGATCTCAACTTGTTTCTCCTCATAAGATAGATCTGACTGAAGTTATAGGATTTTATAACTTAGCATATGAGTTGAGTCCAAATCATATTTTCTTAACATACAACCTAAAAACATTATGTGATGCTGGCAATACTAATCACAATGCTAGACAATAAATTATTAATCTGATTTCCTCAAAAATCTCTATAAGTCTTAGGAATGTAAGGCATATCTTACCCTTGCCCCAGAAGTATTTCATTCCTTTCACTAATAATATTCGTAGGAAGACATGATTTCCCCTACTTGGGATTTCTATATTTCTGAGCTTCGAATCTACATATTCTTTTTTGCCTGCTGTGAAGAGCAAACATCTTGGTCTTAATCTTCTCTAGCCTCACTGGTCCGTTGAACTGGCTCCAAACCTAGATACTTCATTTCCCTATCTGTAATATCCCAGAAAATATTATAATATTTAATTGGACATATTTTATTAAATATGTGATTTGCTGATACTGGAGTAAGATTATGATCTTACTTAAGCTAATGTGTAATAATTAAAGTAAAAATTAATTTGTGATTAATAAAGCGTAATTTATTAATTACAGAGATTTGATTGAATATTGTGGGAATAGTAAACACTATTTATGAGATAAAATGTTTTCGAGTTCGGCGGCCTTGGAAACTTGACGGAGTGGTCAAAAGCATCACGACAATTAGGTTATGTTGTATTGAAATTATACCGGACTAGGTTAAAATGTTGAGAAGTAAATTAGAACGGGAAAACTAGAAATGACCAAAATGCCCTAGGTTATTCCATAGCCTAAGTTTTGTGGAAAGTATAAAATGGTCATTTTATCCCATTTTGTCTTTTTGTGTTTCTAGCGAATATTGGTTGATTATTAGTAATTACCATTAAGTTTAAAAAGAAAAGAAAAAGAAAAAAATAGTTAAGGTTGGTAAGGCTTAAAGGAAACAAGAAATATCATCCAAAAATCTCCTCTTTCCTCTCTCCTTCGTGCAACCTACAAACCAGCTAAACCAAGGGAGTCCTTCAATTTCATCAAGTCTCTAGCAGATTTCACTCCCAAGCTCAAGCTAGAAGCCTTGAGGTAAGTTCTGTTGGGTTTTATGCCCTAAATAAAACTCATTTCAATATAATCAGATTTACTTATTAATATAGATCAGAAATAACATTTAATGTTGCATGGTTCACTTGATTTATTTCATGATTATTTACATAATGTATGAATTCTTTTTAAGTCCAGAACATATCAATTTGTTAATGATTATAGTGTTGTCAACACAGTGGAATATAATCTTAATTATATGTTCGAAAGTTTATTCCCTGATTTGTTAGTTCACTGGATTTAGACTGACATGATAATCAGCGATAGGTATTCTTACACCTTGGATAAGTGTTATGTCCTTTCCAGGATATTGGCAAAGTTTACCAGCATCGGATGTATGGAGTATACATCGGAAGGGACCGATATTGAACTTTGATTAGATATATTAAAATTTACCGTAATATCTATTCAATTCAGTATCACCTGTTGATCCTAGATCAAATGATCTTAATCCTGATATGTTTAGGTTCGATCTCAAGAGTATTATACATGTTCTTTGATTTGTTAGTTAAGCCTACTTTTGGGTCAGGGTGATACGTACATTTTGGGAACATGATAGTATAATTGAGTAGGAGCGCTAACATAAATATGGAATCTATAACTTCTATAGGGATTTAGAAGTGAAACGATGATATCCTTCGAGGTTGGCTAAACAGAGTTAAATGGTGGAGATCTCATTTCACTTCGCCGAAATATCATTTATACGGAGCTAAGTGTTTTAAGGATAAAATACATTGAAGGTGTAACGGTAATTTAGTGCCTATTCAATGTAGATCATCTATTAGAGGATCATCGATCACATTAGGATTATAACAATCAATAACTAATGACGTGTCTATATCGTGGAACATATAGAGCGTTCTATATACTGAGAGTGCAATTCTAAGTTCTATGCGTGGATTCAACGAAGAATTAATAAGTCAGTAAATTTAAGATATAAATTCTTGATCTACTTATTGGAAGCTCGGATATATAGACCCATGGTCCCCATACTTGTGACAGTCAGTAGTCCCGTGATCCGTAAGGGGAAATACCGGGTAAGCTGTGCAATCCCACACCGCCTGGGGAAGGTCAAGTGGGATGATTCTGAGACTGTGTAGGTATGGGACTACACAGTTGAAGAGGGCTTAAATGGATTGATTGGTACTACCTATGTCAACAAGGTGCATCTTGTTTTTCGGTAGCCCATCTTGAAAGAACTCCACAGTTAAGCGTGCTTGGCTTGGAGCAATTTTAAGGATGGGTGACCTCCTGGGAAGTTTTCCCAGGATGCGTGTGAGTGAGGACAAAGCACGCTGGAAACACTCGTGTTGGTCTGTAGGGTCAGTCATCAATCCAGGAAGCAGCCAGAGTGGCGTACTCGTGTATAAGAGCCATCACTCCGTGGGTGTAAGGGCCCAATGGAGGCTTGAAGCGGGGACGTTACAAAATGGTATCAGAGCCTTGACCCAGCCGGAAGTGTGGTCGACGAGGACGTCGGACCCCGTAAGGGGGGGGTGATTGTGACAGTCAGTAGTCCCGTGATCCGTAAGGGGAAATACCGGGTAAGCTGTGCAATCCCACACCGCCTGGGGAAGGTCAAGTGGGATGATTCTGAGACTGTGTAGGTATGGGACTACACAGTTGAAGAGGGCTTAAATGGATTGATTGGTACTACCTATGTCAACAAGGTGCATCTTGTTTTTCGGTAGCCCATCTTGAAAGAACTCCACAGTTAAGCGTGCTTGGCTTGGAGCAATTTCAAGGATGGGTGACCTCCTGGGAAGTTTTCCCAGGATGCGTGTGAGTGAGGACAAAGCACGCTGGAAACACTCGTGTTGGTCTGTAGGGTCAGTCATCAATCCAGGAAGCAGCCAGAGTGGCGTACTCGTGTATAAGAGCCATCACTCCGTGGGTGTAAGGGCCCAATGGAGGCTTGAAGCGGGGACGTTACAATACTAGTTGATACCATACTGCTTGTAAGACTCAGTTAATTGATTTTGATTAATCAATTATAATTCTAAAGTTAGACTATGTCTACTTTGTGAATTTTTACTAAGCAAGGGCGAAATTGTAAAGAAAAGAGATTCTAGGTTTATTTATTAATTAAGAGACTTTATATGTCTAATTAATAAATATATTAAATGACAATATTATTTAATAATTAATTTTTAGTTATTAAATAATTAGAATTGGCATTTAAATGGTTGAATTTAAAAATTGGCGTTTTTGAGAAAATCAGATGCAGGAATGATAAAACAGAAAAATTGCATAAGTGAGGCCCATTATCCAAGCCCATGGCCGGCCACACTTTATGAGTTTTATCATTTATTTTTTCATTATTTTAATGCCAAATAATTCTAACCTAAACCTAGGTGGTTACCTATAAATAGATAGTGATGGCTCTCATTCACACTTAACTTCTGTTAGATGAAAACTGAGCCTCTATCTTTTCTCTATAGGCCGAACCTCTTCCCTTCTCTTTTCTTCTCTAAATTTTCAAAATCCTTGAGTGAATGAGTGAGTGCCCACACACATCAAGTGGTATCTCAATCATAGTGTGTAAGACTGTGGAAAACCATCCAACAAGAAGGAGAATGAGCATCAAAGGAATGAGAGAAAGAGATCCAGGTTCAGATTTTGATAATGCTCTGCTACAGAAAGGAATCAAGGCCTAGATATCTGAAAGGAAGGAGTCATTATATTCTGCTGCACCCAATGTAAGGTTTACTAAACTTTATATGTGTTTATTTCATTATTTTAGAATTCATATTAGGGTATTAATGAAACATACTTGTTAGTAAATCTAGATCCTAGTAAAATATATCCAACAACTGGCCTCAGAGCCATGGTAATGATTTACTTTCATGAAATATGAATTGAAACGATGTTTTGTGTTGATTTGGATGGTTTCATGTGGTTTATGTGCTTATTTGATGATAGTTTAGAAATCGCAATATATGTTACTGAAATATATTTTTTTTATTTTTTTCTGGAAATTAGACAAAAAATTAATAAATTTAGGCTTTTATAGAACCTAATTTGGATTTTTCCTGAATTAGTTATGATTTTTTGAAGTTGGACGAAAATATCAGGATTTGAATGCACGCACGCGCGCGCGGACGCTCGGACAGCACCCCTGTCTGAAGGGCAGCTCGTGCCCACGTCCCTTGGTCAAATGAGGCTGCTTGCAGCCTCTTTCCTAGGCCAAAACCATGCATCCGCGCGCGGAGGGGTATGCAATGCATACCCCTGTGCCTCAAACTTGTTTTCGTCATAACTTTTGATTCAAAAATCGTTTTTCAATGAAACAAAAGCCAAATTTTGGTAGAATTTTGTGTAGAATCTAAATTTTCAATTAAAAATCTAACTGTCAGAATAAAATTAATTTTTATTAATTTTTTTAATTAATTAAAATTAGTTTCTGATATTAGTAGGCTTTGAATTTTGAAAATTTGATTTCTCACAAAGGAGCCTTATGGTTATTTTTAAAATTTTAGATTATTTTATTTATTTTAATTATAAGATCAGATATTATTTTTTAAATGATCTTACTTTGATATTAAAATACTATCTTTTAAAAATAATCTTGTACTAATTTCAAAATTTGCTAACCATATCATATTTTTTTTCAAATTTTTTATTTTCAAAATATATTTTATTAATTAAAATTATAAGATTAGGAATATGTTAGGTTTAACATTTTATCTTATTAGACATTTTTTTTTATTAAAATTATATTTTGGCAAAAATAACATGAAGATTTGAAAAATTGGTTAGTTTAGTTTGAATAGATATTTTAGGGTTTCATACCATAAATTTTTCAAACTTATTATTTTATTATTTTTTTTAAATATTCTAACCATATAAAATATCTTATTTTTCAATTAGTTTATTTATGAAATATTTAAATTTATTAAATTATAAGACTCAGAATATAATAAAATATCTAAATTTAAAATTCAAGATATTATATTATATTATCTTATTAGAAATTTTAAATAAATTTAAATTTTGAATAAACTTGATATTTGAAAAATTGGTTCGATATTTTTGATTTTTTGTTAGAATTTAAGAAATTTAGGAGTTTGTTGAATTTTAAATTTTTTCAAATATTCTCTAACAACCTAAATTTGAATTCTAGTTAAGATATTTATTTTAAAATTTAATTTTATTTTAAATTTTAAAATTGAGATATTTTAGCTTACTTTCCAGATATTCCAGATCAGTTATTTGTTTGTATTGTTTGATTATATTATTATGTATTCAAATATATTTTTTTTTTACAAACCTATTATTTATTTGATCTAAATTGCTATGATGAACTTGTTGACAGATCCAATGATCTGATTTTAATCATAGTCCAATTGTCAATAGATCTTAAAAATAATTTATAACAGATAAATTCTGCAATTTCTTTCAACTAGTAACATGATAGGGCCCATCCAAATCTTTTGACCTTGTGAGCCTATATGTTTGCTATTGGGCTTAGATGCATATAGGAAGCCCATTTAAGTTTTACTAAGTAAATGGACTAGGTTGCTAAAATAAATTTTGACATAAGTAAATTTATTTAGGCCCAATTAGATTTGGGCTTATTCAATGAATAATAATTGTTTATTTAAATGTTAAATTCCTCTCTTTTGGGCTTTGTGTGAGAGTTGGGGGCCAATAGAAGTAGGTACGACATACTGAACCCAGCTCCCCCTCACATGAACTACCCCAATTGTGAAGGCCCATTTGCCTTATTTAAATAATTGTATTAGGTTAATTATATTAGTCTAACCTAATTAAAATTGAATTAGCAACATAATTAACTTTTAAAATATATGAAATTTAATTTTTCATTTAATATTTTAAAGTTAATTTTAGAAAAACACTTAGTAAATGAAATTATTCTAGATAGTTATTTCTAGAACTAGTTGTTTTTTCTAATATTTAATAAGGAAAATATCATAGATTGTGAAATTAATTGTTTAATAATTAATTTTGGTACAATCTAAGTTAAGTATATTTTTCGTAGTATTAAACTAGAATTAATAATTAAGTCTCCTCTATACTTAATTATTTATTTCTTGAATTTAATACATTTAATTAAATTGAAAATTTAAATATCTAAGTTGATTTTCATCATGATACTTAAATATTATTATTTTCATGTTCTTTAATTAAAATTGAAAATTATTTTAAGTTTGAAATCTTACTTCATATAACTTAAATTTGAATAATTTTCAAAATATATTTTATTTTATTTTATTAATCTTTTTTCCACAATTTTGAAATTGCATTTCTTAAATGCAGAAATTTAGAATTTTATTTGAAAAATAGATTAAAGTTATAAATTATTTATTTTAATTTTGGACCAACTTTAATCAATGATTTTTTCATTTAATGATTAATTAAAATAAATGAAGTAAAATATATTTAATTAGAAAATGAATTAATTAGTCAATGAAAATCTAGATAGATATTATCTGTTTTGCTTGAAGTATTTTTCTAGTGTATTTAATTAAATAGAAAATTAATATTTAAGTTGATTTTCAACATGATAATTAAATATTTGAAATTTTTCTTATATATATTTAATTAAATAGGAAAATGATATTTTTTGTGGTAAATTAATTTTATTAATTAATTTTGGGCCAACATAAAATTAAGATAATTTTTCCAAGATTTATTTTATTTTATTTTAACAAGAAATTTCGAAAATTGTATTCTTAAATACTTTAATTTTTTGAAATGCAATATATATTTATAGAAAATTAAATTTGAGTTGTAAATTAATTTAAATTAATTTTGTAACAACTTAAATTGAATATTTTTCTAAATATTTATTGGAAATTATTACTAAGATGGAAATAATTCATTTTATTTTCATATCCATCTAAGTAAAATTTATGAATATTAAATTAAAATTTATATTTAGAATTTTTCATTCTAAATTGAAAATTTTAATTAAATAAATATATATTTAAAATAAATAGATTAAAATAAGTATCAAAGAAAATACAACTCTCTTTAAAAATAATGAGCTTTATTATTATTAGGACATTCGATCTCCATTGTTGGTCTTACAATAGTTAAATGTTTTCAATATAACCTCGAGACGCTAGACTTCGTCCCCCTTATGGATGGTTAACACCGTAAGATCTCATTTGATAAGTGTTTTGTAAATTTTCGTCTCTATTACACTCTCCCCTACGGTGACTACTTAGAGATAAACTTATAAAACATGAAACAATGGTGGAAGCTCATAAAATGAGAATAACCTTGACTCTTGCCTTCCGGGACAACGTTGGATTCTTATTTTGATCGAATAAAATGTTGCTAGAATGGTTTGCATTTTACATGAGCTGACAACTCTATTCAATGAATGATACTTTGACTCTTGCCTACTGGGACACTGTATCAGTTTGTTGGAAACCTTAGAAATTATTTAAGATGTGCCTGTTTTGTATTTTCACATGTCTTTGTTATTTGCTATATGTTTGATAATTTCTGAATTGTGTATGAATTTATATTGAACCATGTTATTTTCTGTTATTATTTGTAGTTTAATTTCGAATCTTCATTGTTGGTTTAACTAGCCTTGTTGTTTTAATGGGACAAATCCCTAATGGATTGTCATCCATTAAACAAACATAATAATGTTAGATCTCGATAGATAAATATTGTAAATGCAACATCTAGTTGTTCATCAATTGATGACACCTTAGACTAGTATTTAAAATATGAAATAAGAAGATGGTATAACTAAAATTACTTTGACTCTCGCTAATCGGAGCATAGTTGGATTCTTATTTAAACAACGAAATTATCCTAATTCCTCTTAGCTTATTCATTTCGAATTAGCTCAATAACATATCATTGGATGAATGATCTATAAATCATTTAATGTCATTCTATTTTTTCTCTTCAGAAATTAAATGACGCATATGATTATAATCCTGAAATTCTATTCCAAAATAATATAAGTCCTCAGTCTTAGAAATCTCCTACTTGTGTGGGCAAATCAAACTTAGAGTTAAATTAGTAGTGGTGGTCCAAGAAAGAATTACTCATTATATTTGGTATAAATTTAAGTCTTTGACTTTAATTTTAGATTCCAAATATTTTTACAATACAGTTTCACTTTCACAAGTGTTTAATAACCATTTTCTATCAATGGTTTCAAACTATATGGAATATGAGTTTAGTATTCTGTGACCAGGATCCACTTGCACTATTCTAAATTTTTTTGATGTAACTAAACCTAAATCATCAAAAGACACAACCACAATTTTTTTTAATCTATGGCATTTGTATCTTGTTCATAGTGGTTTTCACAAGATCAATCTCTGCAAAGAGTTAATATGCCTATATCCACTGAAGTTGTTCATCTCATTCGTAGATGAATGTACATTCAGGGGTGGATATGAGTTTTTCGTTGTATTCTTAAAACGATAACTGTAAAGCCCGCTTAGTTAATTTGGAAATTAGCAGTTATTTATGTTAATCATGAAATTATTTATAGCTATTTAAATAATTTATTATGGATATTTATGGAATTCAAATATGCATGAGTATGTTATCGGTAGCTTTTATGTTTCGCATTTCCGGTGTCCGGTATTTGGAACGCGGCGTTTGGCTCAGTAGAAATCACAACCTAGTATGTTAGTATTTTGGGGACGGGTTTTAGACATTGGGAATGTCGGGAATGGCCGGGAATTTAGAATGTCCCAAAAATACCCCTTTGGTATGATTTTAGTGATTTTATGGTGGAGGGGCAAAATGGTCTTTTTGCCCCATTAGTGTTTTGTCTTTTAGTGATTTTATTTATTTGAAAAGGATTTGTTAAATGCTTATTACTTTGCTGAAATAAGGTTATTATATGTTAAATGATTTATTAGTTTATTTTTCAAAATTTCAAAGTTTGGAAAAAATAGAAAAATTGGAAGCTTTTTCTCTCTTTTCTCTCTCTCTTTTTCGGCTGAGAACTTTGGGGTTCAAGAGCTGGATTTTGTGGTGATTCAAGCTTTGGTTTGCAAACTTTATTGATCTCTTGTGTGGTATGTGTTTCCTAGTCCCTTTCTCCTTAAATTCTTGAAGAAAAATGATGAAATTGGATGATAATGCATGTGATTTTTGAGAGATGATTCTGCTGTGTTTTGTTGTTGATTTAAGTTGTTTAAAGCATGATTTTTGATGTTAAATGAGCTGTGTTGAAAGCATATTAGTTAGGTTGTTCAAGCTTTTAAATTATATGTGAAAATAGGTGATTTTGTGAGAAAAATGCTTTGTTTAGTTTCTGTGTTATTGCTGGATGTTATTGTTAGTTTGCAGAGGTGTTTTAATGCTTAGTTAAGTAGAATTAACTAGGCTAGGGTGCATGCTAGTGGGTTTAACCAAGTTTGAGTTCTTGAACTCAAAGCTTGGTCTTCAATGGTGAAATTTGCTTGTGAGGTTTCTGGGTAGGTTTGAGGCCTTGGAATGGTCATTTGGGACCTATAGAGCAGGTCTGGAAAATTTGGGATCAATTGGGTTCGAATTGGTCAAGATATGTGTATTTTGGTTGCTGCCTGCGAGGAACCGGAATTCCGGTTGAGCATCCGGAATTCCGGATGGGGGTTCAGATTTTCCCAGAACCGGAATTCCGGTTGGGCAACCGGTCTTCCGGTTGGGGATTTTTCAGAACCCTAGTTTTCCTCGTTTTTGGGTTTTTAGGGGTATTGCCATGCTATTTATCGATAGGGAAACTTTTAGTTTCAAGTTTTAGTCCCCGGGAAGTGTTTTAGCGTGTCGCTTATAGCGTTGTGATTTTTATGGTTTAGGAGCCGATGTCCGCCGTTCGGCTTCGGTTCCGGTCAAGTTGACCGCACACCTGAAATCGGAATCCAGGTAAGATTAGTATAACAGTATGCATATGTAGTTTACATGTTTAGCGTGCATGTAGGAAGCCTGTTAGTTTACATTAGATATGTATTTAGGCTTCGAACCACCCAACCCTGTCACGTCGGTACAGGCTGGAGTATGACCAGCAGCCGGAGTATGACCGGTTCGACCGATCAGGCTGACACTTGGTTGGTGGTTCAGTGCTATTGACCTATCCCGTCGGTACAGGCTGGAGTATGACCAGCAGCCGGAGTATGACCGGTTCGACCGATCAGGAGGATACTTGTCAATAGTACCGTCCCCTGAACGTTCAAAACTCAGTACCATGTTGGACATGGCAGTAGTGCTCAGTACCATGTTGGACATGGCAGTAGCGGGACTCAGTATCGTGTTGGACACCGGCGATCGGTTTTATGTATGATATTAGTATGCTTTTCTTGCGAGTCCGTCGACTCACAGTTTACGTTCATGTGTAGGTAAAGGCAAGGCAGTTGCTGATGGACCGTGAGCGAGCTTATGGGGTTGTACATGTCGGGGCGGTTAGGCCTGGAGCGTACGATCCTCGGGACAGCAGGGCTGAGATTTTTGTAACGGTCGTTAGATGACCTTATTTTGATGTAAAAGTTGAATAGTAAAAACGTTTGTAAATATTTTATAAATCGGGATCCCGAGACTTTTTGGTAAAATGGTTTATAAGTTTAATGAAAAAGCAAAATTTTAATTAATCACGTTTTTCCATAAACCTCGTTGATTAGCAACGAGCTGCACAGTACGTTTAAAAATCACGTAATACGCCTAAATTAGTTAGGGTGTTACAACTTGGTATCAGAGCCGCCAGGTTGTCTTCCGAAGATCGTCACGACATGTACAATCATCATCAGCAGTTAGCTCGGTTCACGGTTCAGTAAGCCTTTATTGCTTTAGTAGTTTATTTTATTCAGTTATGAAAAAGAAAAGCCTGTTAGGAAGCATGTTAGTAGCCTGATAGTAGAATAGGCGCATGTTTCATTTCTAATTTCCAAATTAAGCGGCATTAGTAAGCTCGCCTTGAATACGACCTGATATGCCAACTCTTGGTTTCGCAGGCGGTTCTAACTAGATGGACGCCAGGCGGACTACCAGGAGTCGAGGCAACTCCGTGGGGTCGAATCAGGGAGAGGGAGCTCGGTTTCCCCCACCTGCTAGGGGCCGAGGTAGAGGTCCCCGAGGCAGGGCTCGTGGTCGGGGTGATGAGAACCCGCCACAGGCTGCCCAGGCTCCCCCAGCCGATCAGGGAGCCCCGAACTGGGAGTTACGGTTTGCGGAGATGCAAGCCAGGATCGAAGAGCAAGACCTCGAGATTCAGAGGTTGAGACAGCAGGGTGCTCCTGCAGTTCCAGTGCCAGTAGTTCCAGCGGCACCTGCCCCTGCTGCCCAGGCCGAGATGGTAGTGGCGGCCCACAGATTGGAACCTTTATATGAGCGGTTCCGGAAGCAAGCACCTCCGGTATTCCTGGGAGGTCCAGATGTGTCGAAAGCCGAGCAGTGGCTTACGGTGATCACGAGTCTGAACTTTATGGGTGTCACCGAAACGACAGTAGCAGTGGTGTGCGCCACATTTCAGTTCCAGGAGGACGCCCTGGTATGGTGGGACATGGTGTCTCAGATCCATGACGTCACCACCATGACTTGGGAGAGGTTCCAAGAACTCTTCAACGCGAAGTACTACAATGAGGCGGTTAGAAGCGCCAAGAGGAAAGAATTTGTTCACCTGACCCAGCGGGAGAACATGAGTGTCACTGAGTATACTACTCAGTTTGACCGGTTGGCGAGGTTAGCCTCGGGAATTGTGCCAACCGACTTCAGCAGAAAGGAGAAGTATCTGGACGGGTTGAATCCCAAGATCAGGCATGACCTGATGATTACCACTGACGACAGCACCACCTACGCTCAGATGGTGGAGAAGGCACTGCGAGCTGAGGGCGCAGTGGGATGTATGTCAGATTCGGCCCGGTACTCGGTTGGTGGCGGAGCTCCTACCCCTCTGCATCGGGCTTCGGCGGGGGAGTAGTGGTTCGGCCATTGATCAGAGGAAGAGGGCACCCACTGTTTCCGGCGGCTCGAGTCAGAACAAGAGGTTCCGGGGGAACCAGAACAGAGGGAGTCGTCCTGGCGGTAACGAGACCCGATTCTCCTACCCCGAGTGCCCTAGCTGCAAGAGGCATCATCGGGGAGAGTGCAAGGGGCAGGGATGCTTTCATTGTGGCATGCCCGGGCACTTCAAGAGGGAATGTCCCCAGCTCCGGTCAGAGGCACCGAGGGCTCCAGCGATACCCACTCCAGCCAGGGTATTCGCGATCACGCAGGCTGATGCAGATGCCAGCCCATCAGTTGTTACAGGTCAGATTCTTATTAACGACTCGCTTTATTCAGTGCTGTTTGATTCTGGGGCTACACGTTCTTATGTGGCGGCCAGAGTCTTTAGTAAGTTGGGTAGACCCTTTGATAGATATGAATCAGGGTTTGGAACCCTGTTACCTGGCGGAGAATTGGTTATCTCCAATAGGTGGATTAGGTCTATGCCGATCAGGATAGATGGTAGAGAGTTGAGCGCTGATCTGATAGAGATGAGCTTAGTCGAATTTGATATTATTTTAGGAATGGATTTCCTATCTAAATATTCGGCGAGCATTGATTGCAAGAGGAAGATGGTGGTCTTCCAACCGGAAAGTGAAGAACCGTTCGTATTTGTGGGTTCGGTTCAGGGATCTCGGATCCCGGTGATCTCGGCTATGTCAGCGAGAGAATTATTGCACGGTGGGTGCTTAGGGTTTCTGGCCGTGGTGGTGGACACCACTCGGCCAGACACCATTCGGCCAGAGGACATCAGTGTGGTTCGGGAATTTTTGGACGTTTTTCCCGAAGAACTTCCAGGGTTACCACCTCAACGGGAGATTGACTTCGTGATTGACTTGGCACCAGGGGTGGATCCGGTTTCTAAAGCCCCGTATAGAATGGCTCCAGCTGAACTTAAGGAATTGAAGATTCAGCTCCAAGGGTTGCTTGACATAGGGTTCATTCGGCCCAGTGTGTCACCCTGGGGAGCCCCGGTTTTGTTCGTGAAGAAGAAGGATGGATCTATGAGGATGTGCATCGACTACAGGGAGTTGAACAAGCTGACGGTGAAGAATAAATATCCATTACCTAGGATCGATGACTTGTTCGATCAGCTTCAGGGAAGACGGTCTTTTCTAAGATTGATCTCCGTTCGGGTTATCATCAGTTGAGAATCCGAGAGGAGGACATTCCAAAGACGGCTTTCCGCACTAGGTATGGACACTACGAGTTCCTGGTTATGTCATTCGGACTAACCAATGCTCCTGCAGCATTCATGGACCTGATGAATAGAGTATTCAAGGATTTCCTCGATATCTGTGTAATTGTGTTTATCGACGACATCCTCGTGTACTCTCAGTCAGAAGAGGAGCATGAGTTACATCTCCAGATGGTACTGCAACGACTTCGAGAACATAGACTCTACGCCAAGTTCAAGAAATGTGAGTTCTGGTTGTCTCAGGTGTCCTTCCTAGGACACATTGTGGGTAAGGACGGGATCAAGGTGGATCCCGGGAAGATCGAATCCGTCGGGGATTGGCGGGGGCAGAAGACAGTGACAGAGATCAGAAGCTTCTTGGGATTAGCTGGGTACTACCGTAGGTTCGTGGAGGGGTTCTCCAAAATTTCTATGCCCCTAACCGAGCTTACAAAGAAGAATCAGCGATTTATCTGGACAGATAAATGCGAAGCTAGTTTTCAGGAACTGAAACAGAGATTGATTACTGCACCGGTACTAGCTTTGCCTTCGGACGAGGAGAAGTTCGTGGTCTATTGTGACGCATCCAAACAGGGTTTGGGGTGCGTATTGATGCAAGCCGATCGGGTTATCGCTTATGCCTCCCGTCAGTTAAAGGATTATGAACAGCGATACCCGACTCATGATTTAGAATTGGCCGCAGTGGTTTTCGGTGACCTTTGAAGATTTGGCGGCATTACTTGTATGGAGAGAAGTGCGAGATCTATACCGACCATAAAAGTCTCAAGTATTTCTTTACTCAGAAAGATTTGAACATGAGACAAAGGCGTTGGTTGGAGTTAGTGAAGGACTATGATTGTGAGATCCTTTACCATCCCGGGAAAGCCAATGTAGTGGCCGATGCCCTGAGCAGAAAGGGTCCCGGGCAAGTGGCTAGCATGGTTCAGATCTCACCTCAGCTAGCAGAGGATATGGTTAGATCCAGCATTGAGTTTGTGGTAGGTCAGCTTCACAACTTAACGCTGCAATCTGATCTGTTAGAAAGAATAAAGGTTGCTCAGACGACAGATCCGGAGTTAGTGAAGATCCGAGATGAGGTATTGGCTGGTCAAGCCAAAGACTTTTCAGTGACAGACAGTGGGATGCTTTTGTATAAAGCCAGGGTTTGTGTCCCGAACAGTGTGGACTTGAGGAACGAGATCTTTGAGGAGGCTCATTCTACTCCATATTCTCTACATCCCGGCACCACCAAGATGTACCAAGATTTGAAACCGTACTTCTGGTGGAGCGGTATGAAGAAGAATTTGGTAGAATTCGTTTCGAGATGCCTCACGTGTCAGCAGATCAAGGCTGAACATCAGAGACCAGCAGGGTTGTTGCAGCCTCTAACCCTACCAGAGTGGAAATGGGAGGATATTACGATGGATTTTGTGGTCGGGTTACCTAGGACCACGGGTATGTATGACTCCATCTGGGTAGTGGTGGATCGATTTACGAAATCTGCTCACTTTCTGCCGGTTAGAACAACGTTTACAGTGGATCAGTTGGCAGAGTTATATGTCAGGGAGATAGTGAGACTTCACGGGGTACCGAAGTCTATAGTTTCGGACAGGGATCCGAAATTCACCTCCAAATTTTGGCAGAGTTTGCAACGGGCAATGGGTACGAAGCTAAAATTCAGTACAGCATTCCATCCTCAGACAGATGGTCAGTCCGAAAGGACAATTCAGATTTTGGAGGATATGCTGAGAGCCTGTGTTATGGACTTTGAGGGTTCATGGAGTAAATACCTACCGTTAGTGGAATTTTCATACAACAACGATTACCGAGTACGATAGGGATGGCACCCTACTGAACCGTTGTACGGTAGGAAGTGTAGATCCCCTATCCAGGATGAGACGGGGAGAGGAAATACCTAGGTCCGCAGTCGGTTCAGCGGACCAATGAGGCAATAGAGAAGATTAAAGCTAGAATGCTTGCCTCCCAGAGCAGACAGAAGAGTTACGCAGATCCGAAACGTAGAGATGTTGAGTTCCGAGTAGGGGACCATGTGTTTTTGCGAGTATCTCCGATGAAGGGGATTAAACGTTTCGGGAAAAGAGGCAAGTTATGCCCTAGATTTACAGGACCTTTCGAGATTCTCGAGAAGATAGGTCAAGTGGCATATCGGTTAGCATTGCCTCCAGCTTTATCAGCAGTGCACAACGTATTTCATGTCTCAATGTTGAGAAAATACGTTTCAGACCCCTCTCATATACTCAGTTATGAGAGCCTTCAGCTTCAGTCAGATATGTCTTATGAGGAACGGCCCGGTGCGGATCCCGGATAGAAAGGATAAAGTCCTTCGGAATAAGACCATAGCGTTGGTCAAGGTTCTCTGGAGAAACGGTAAGGTGGAAGAAGCCACACAGGAGCTTGAGTCGGATATGCGAACTCAATATCCGAGTTATTCGGAGTTAGATTTCGGGGACGAAATCCTTTTAAGGGGGGGATAGTTGTAAAGCCCGCTTAGTTAATTTGGAAATTAGCAGTTATTTATGTTAATCATGAAATTATTTATAGCTATTTAAATAATTTATTATGGATATTTATGGAATTCAAATATGCATGAGTATGTTATCGGTAGCTTTTATGTTTCGCATTTCCGGTGTCCGGTATTTGGAACGCGGCGTTTGGCTCAGTAGAAATCACAACCTAGTATGTTAGTATTTTGGGGACGGGTTTTAGACATTGGGAATGTTGGGAATGGCCGGGAATTTAGAATGTCCCAAAAATACCCCTTTGGTATGATTTTAGTGATTTTATGGTGGAGGGGCAAAATGGTCTTTTTGCCCCATTAGTGTTTTGTCTTTTAGTGATTTTATTTATTTGAAAAGGATTTGTTAAATGCTTATTACTTTGCTGAAATAAGGTTATTATATGTTAAATGATTTATTAGTTTATTTTTCAAAATTTCAAAGTTTGGAAAAAATAGAAAAATTGGAAGCTTTTTCTCTCTTTTCTCTCTCTCTTTTTCGGCTGAGAACTTTGGGGTTCAAGAGCTGGATTTTGTGGTGATTCAAGCTTTGGTTTGCAAACTTTATTGATCTCTTGTATGGTATGTGTTTCCTAGTCCCTTTCTCCTTAAATTCTTGAAGAAAAATGATGAAATTGGATGATAATGCATGTGATTTTTGAGAGATGATTCTGCTGTGTTTTGTTGTTGATTTAAGTTGTTTAAAGCATGATTTTTGATGTTAAATGAGCTGTGTTGAAAGCATATTAGTTAGGTTGTTCAAGCTTTTAAATTATATGTGAAAATAGGTGATTTTGTGAGAAAAATGCTTTGTTTAGTTTCTGTGTTATTACTGGATGTTATTGTTAGTTTGCAGAGGTGTTTTAATGCTTAGTTAAGTAGAATTAACTAGGCTAGGGTGCATGCTAGTCGGTTTAACCAAGTTTGAGTTCTTGAACTCAAAGCTTGGTCTTCAATGGTGAAATTTGCTTGTGAGGTTTCTGGGTAGGTTTGAGGCCTTGGAATGGTCATTTGGGACCTATAGAGCAGGTCTGGAAAGTTTGGGATCAATTGGGTTCGAATTGGTCAAGATATGTGTATTTTGGTTGCTGCCTGCGAGGAACCGGAATTCCGGTTGAGCATCCGGAATTCCGGATGGGGGTTCAGATTTTCCCAGAACCGGAATTCCGGTTGGGCAACCGGTCTTCCGGTTGGGGATTTTTCAGAACCCTAGTTTTCCTCGTTTTTGGGTTTTTAGGGGTATTGCCATGCTATTTATCGATAGGGAAACTTTTAGTTTCAAGTTTTAGTCCCCGGGAAGTGTTTTAGCGTGTCGCTTATAGCGTTGTGATTTTTATGGTTTAGGAGCCAGTAATCCGCCGTTCAGCTTCAGTTCCAGTCAGGTTGACCGGCACACCTGAAATCGGAATCCAGGTAAGATTAGTATAACAGTATGCATATGTAGTTTACATGTTTAGCGTGCATGTAGGAAGCCTGTTAGTTTACATTAGATATGTATTTAGGCTTCGAACCACCCAACCCTGTCACGTCGGTACAGGCTGGAGTATGACCAGCAGCCGGAGTATGACCGGTTCGACCGATCAGGCTGACACTGGTTGGTGGTTCAGTGCTATTGACCTATCCCGTCGGTACAGGCTGGAGTATGACCAGCAGCCGGAGTATGACCGGTTCGACCGATCAGGAGGATACTTGTCAATAGTACCGTCCCCTGAACGTTCAAAACTCAGTACCATGTTGGACATGGCAGTAGTGCTCAGTACCATGTTGGACATGGCAGTAGCGGGACTCAGTATCGTGTTGGACACGGCAGTCAGTTTATGTATGATATTAGTATGCTTTTCTTACTGAGTCTGTCGACTCACAGTTTACGTTCATGTGTAGGTAAAGGCAAGGCAGTTGCTGATGGACCGTGAGCGAGCTTATGGGGTTGTACATGTCGGGGCGGTTAGGCCTGGAGCGTACGATCCTCGGGACAGCAGGGCTGAGATTTTTGTAACGGTCGTTAGATGACCTTATTTTGATGTAAAAGTCGAATAGTAAAAACGTTTGTAAATATTTTATAAATCGGGATCCCGAGACTTTTTGGTAAAATGGTTTATAAGTTTAATGAAAAAGCAAAATTTTAATTAATCACGTTTTTCCATAAACCTCGTTGATTAGCAACGAGCTGCACAGTACGTTTAAAAATCACGTAATACGCCTAAATTAGTTAGGGTGTTACAATAACGCTAGATTATACCTTATGCAAAGAAATTTGAAATGTTTGAAAATTTCTGATTTCTAGCAATGGTGATTAATCATTAAGGTAAGTGGTTAAAGATCTTGCGAACTGATAGGGGTGGAGATATGGTTAGTAGATATGCAGTTCAAAGATCATTAATTTGATTTTTGAATTATATCCAAACTTACCTCCCAAAAATTTTGATTTGCATATTGATGATTAGTTACTAGTCGTTGCCTAAATCCTTTTATGGTAATACAATTTCAGAATGATGCAATGGTTGTATACTTAAAGTAAATCATTACTAGATTCATGGATGACCTAATCAAAATCTTAAGAAAAGCTAGAACTGTTAACCGTGGTTTGCATATTTGTTAGCTATTCTAAGTGATTAGGGGTGGACCATCCCATAGTCAATAGATAAGAAAGTGTTTGTTTAAACAAATACTACTTTTCTAAGAAAATGACTAAGTCTAAAAATAAAGTAGAAAATAAAGGAGATATTTTTCTTGATTCTAAAAGTGTTTTATCATCTTATTTGACATATGATGATCCCACTGCCTCGGTTGTCTTGTCACAACCGAAGAGATCAATACCATTTAGTTTTCTTAGACATAATTCACGGTACCTTGTCGTAGTGGGAGAGTTTCAAGGAACTTCACTTCTTATGACTTGGAAGACACTAGTGATTAAAATCCACTGTGAGTTTAAACAAGTAATGGATTGTCAAGATAAGAAACTAAGAAGAAAAGCCAATAGAACTATGGTTTGATCCATTCACATGGAATAACCTAAAGTTTTCTATTACAAGGACATAAAAGGAAATTTTAGTTAATAAGTCTATTCAATGGACTTAACAAAACTTCCTGTTCCTAGTATTATAGGTTTTAGTTTATCTAAACCTATGGCTTGTGGTATACCTGGTAATTACTTACTCTAATGCAAGCAACTTACTTTAGTAAGATGCTGAAGCATTTTCTTTCTAATGGCAATCTATAGAAGCTTCTCGACTTCTAGGCATAGATTTTATTTATCTAAGGAAAAGTCTCAACTATTCCAGAAAAGATAAAGCCATGAAAGAATTTCTTAAATCAACAGTGAGAGGTCTCAAATATGCTTTAGTATGCCTTAGACCAGACACCTGCTGTTGAGTGGGAGTAATGAGTAGGTATCAGATTAATCCAGGAGAAGAACATTGGAAGTCAATCAAGTAAATCTTAAGATTAAGAAGAGGAACTATATGTTAGTCAATAAGGGTGTGTTTAAAACTCTTAGACTACACCACATCAGATTTTGAGACTTGCCTTTGTTCTAGAAAGAATGCTGATAAGATGGTGATTACTCTAGGGTGGAGTAGTGATTTTGGAGAAGTGTAAAAACCTATCTGAAATCTCTAGGTCTACCAGAGAGGGACTGAATGTTAAAGTTGCAGGAAAGGTACTTATTCAGTCTAAGGAAAGTTCTATACAATTGTGGCACCGTTCCAACCTGTCTTAACTACTAGTGTTAATTTCCTGATTAACCAAAAGTAGTTGCCAAAGGTATAGAATCCAGTATCCCAAAAGAGTAGACATATAGAGAGGAATTTCACATTATCAATGACTTTGTGATTAAGGAAGAGTAATGGTGGAGGAAAGGTTTTGGTTAATTCAACCTGTCAGATCCTATTACGAGGAGTTTACTACTACTACACTTGATTTGTATATCAAGGTGTTGCGATTATTTGAAATGCACCCTTTGTTTTATATTAGTGCAAGTGGGAGTTTGTTGGGTTTTATGCCCTAAATAAAACTCATTTCAATATAATCAGATTTACTTATTAATATAGATCAGAAATAACATTTAATGTTGCATGGTTCACTTGATTTATTTCATGATTATTTACATAATGTATGAATTCTATTTAAGTCCAGAACATATCAATTTGTTAATGATTATAGTGTTGTCAACACAGTTGAATATAATCTTAATTATATGTTCGAAAGTTTATTCCCTGATTTTTCAGTTCACTGGATTTAGACTGACATGATAATCAGCGATAGGTATTCTTACACCTTGGATAAGTGTTATGTCCTTTCAAGGACATTGGCAAAGTTTACCAGCATCGGATGTATGGAGTATACATCGGAAGGGACCGATATTGAACTTTGATTAGATATATTAAAATTTACCGTAATATCTATTCAATTCAGTATCACCTGTTGATCCTAGATCAAATGATCTTAATCCTGATATGTTTAGGTTCGATCTCATGAGTATTATACATGTTCTTTGATTTGTTAGTTAAGTCTACTTTTGGGTCAGGGGTATACGTACATTTTGGGAACATGATAGTATAATTGAGTGGGAGCGCTAACATAAATATGGAATCTATAACTTCTATAAGGATTTAGAAGTGAAACAATGATATCCTTCGAGCTTGGCTAAACAGAGATAAATGGTGGAGATCTCATTTCACTTCGCTGAAATATCATTTATACGGAGCTAAATGTTTTAAGGATAAAATACATTGAAGGTGTAACGGTAATTTAGTGCCTATTCAATGTAGATCATCTATTAGAGGATCATCGATCACATTAGGATTATAACAATGGATAACTAATGACGTGTCTATATCGTGGAACATATAGAGCGTTCTATATACTGAGAGTGCAATTCTAAGTTTTATGCGTGGATTCAACGAAGAATTAATAAGTCAGTGAATTTAAGATATAAATTCTTGATCTACTTATTGGAAGCTCGGATATATAGACCCATGGTCCCCATACTAGTTGAGACCATACTTCTTGTAAGACTCAGTTAATTGATTTTGATTAATCAATTATAATTCTAAAGTTAGACTATGTCTACTTTGTGAATTTTCACTAAGCAAGGGCGAAATTGTAAAGAAAAGAGATTCTAGGTTTATTTATTAATTAAGAGACTTTATATGTCTAATTAATAAATATATTAAATGATAATATTATTTAATAATTAATTTTTAGTTATTAAATAATTAGAATTGGCATTTAAATGGTTGAATTGGAAAATTGGCGTTTTCTAGAAAATTAGATACAAGAATGATAAAACAGTAAAATTGCATAAGTGAGGCCCATTATCCAAGCCCATGGCCGGCCACACTTTATGGGTTTTATCATTTATTTTTTCATTATTTTAATGCCAAATAATTCTAACCTAAACCTAGGTTGTTAACTATAAATAGATAGTGATGGCTCTCATTCACACTTAACTTCTGTTAGATGAAAACTGAGCCTCTATCTTTTCTCTATAGGCCGAACCTCTTCCCTTCTCTTTTCTTCTCTAAATTTTCAAAATCCTTGAGTGAATGAGTGAGTGCCCACACACATCAAGTGGTATCTCAATCATAGTGTGTAAGACTGTGGAAAACCATCCAACAAGAATGAGAATCAGCATCAAAGGAAGGAGAGAAAGAGATCCAGGTTCAGATATTGATAATGCTCTGCTATAGAAAGGAATCAAGTGCTAGATATTTGAACAGAAGGAGTCCTTATATTTTGCTGCACCCAATGTAAGGTTTTTTTAAACTTTATATGTGTTTATTTCATTGTTTTAGAATTCATATTAGGGTGTTAATGAAACATACTTGTTAGTAAATCTAGATCCTGGTAAAATATATCCAACAAGTTCCTCCAATGTGTATAAAGATTTCATCAAGTTTTAAGCTAGTTTTAGCTTAGGGTTTTAGGATTTCGAGACTATGTTGTTAAATTAAGTATAGTTTGTTTGTTATTAGGCTTAATTTAAGGTTGATTAGAGTTTAGTTTGTTTGAGTTAGGTGGCTGTGGTGTTGGAATTGAAGAATTGAGTTTTAAAACTCAATTTCTTGGTTCTAGCATGGTGATTTGTGCAATTTGTTAAATTTTTGTGGTTTGATGTGCTGGATATGTATATATTTGATATTGAACTGTCCTAGAAGAGTACGGTAGGTTTGGTGGAGCTTGGATTGGGTTTCGAGGTAACAAACTAGATTCCCCCAGGGCTGCCCAGAAAACCGTTCGACCGGTTTTACAGGCAACTGGCAAACCGGTCAACCGATTTGCTAGCAGGGGAAATCTCAAGTTTTCTCCTTGAATCTGGTTTTGGCTTGGGGTGTTTTCTGGAGTTTAAGTCAGGGCATTTTTAGTGATATTTGAGTTAGATTGAACCAGTGGGAATTAGGTTTGTCTGATTACGAGAATTAGGGCTTGTTCCCAAAAATTTGATTAAGGTATTTACCGAATTTTGCTATCGCGACATAGGACCTGGGATCATCAAGCTTTGTTTCCACTCAGGTGGCCCGCACACCTGATACTGGATTGAGGTAAGAAAAGTGTTATGCACCGCTAAACGGTTAAATGAAAGACGGTTATGATAGTTATAGTCTCAATTATGATCGAGATCTTGATATGTGTTTGTCGTGCCTTGATTATGATCGAGGGAACGGAAATGGTCATTACCATTATGAGTAATTACTCGTTGAAACTGCAAATAGGTTCACTTTATCGGGCAACGATAGTATATACATAGCTCATGGATAACGAGTGGTAAGGGTGCTTTATGAAGTACTGAGATTATGTGATTATGGTGATGTGTAATTATAAGCATGTTAAAATGTAATGTATTCTGAACGCATATATTTTGTCGCGGTATGATTACTTGAATGTACATCTCTTTGAATTTTTTCGCTTTTCTTGCTGAGTCTCTGTGACTCACGAGTGCTTCATGGTGCAGGTAAAGGAATGGGCAAAGCTGAACAACCATGACTTTTAGGTCTCTGCAGCAGTATACATATCACCCGCGGTGCCATGACTCCAGTGGACATGATCCACCCTTTTGTTTGTATTTGAAAGTGTAACCTAATATTGTAATATTACTTTTGGAACATTATGTACAGGGGATCCCCATACCTAACCGTGGTTTTCTTTTATTAAGTTATATTTTATTTTAATTAAAAGTTTAAATTAAACCTCACTTTTTTTGAGTTAATCATTAGGTTAAAACAAATTTGTAAAAGCACATACGTGGTGTCCCTGTGGAACGGGACGTTACAACATGGTATCAGACCGACCAAGGTTTAAAGATCTTGAAGACTGGCTTGATATGTACATTGGCTACGAAGACTCGTTCGACTCATGGTTTAGTAAGTTTTAATTGCTAGATTATTTGTTAATTACCTGATTGCCTGCTTATTTGGAATATGTTAGTTGTTAGAAAAGTATAGTAAAGATTGATGTGTAAGTGAATACATGGAAATACTTATTAGTATTGTCATGATTTGGGATATCTTAAACAATGGGATTATGGTCTCAGGTGTATAGATCATCCACCCGAGGCGATCTGGAAGGGGTAACTGTGAGCTTGCTGGGCTCAGGGTTGGCAGTGAGGGCAAGAATCCTCCACCACCACCAAATTGGGAAGGGTTATATGTCACGATGCAAGAGACCATCCAGCAACAAGGCAATCAAATACAAGAGCTGAGGGAGCAGCGAGCTTAGCCTGCTCTAAATCCAAATCGTGATCTTCCGGCACCTCTAGTAGTGCCACACGACGTAGGTTATTATCTAGAGTCGTTGTACAAGCGGTTCAGTAAGCATAACCCGCTAGTGTTCAAGGATGGTGATGATCCTCGCAAGGCGGAACAATGGATGAGCATGATATGTAACACCCTAACTAGCATAGGCGTGTTATCGTGATTTTAAACGTACTGTACAGCTCGTTGCTAATCAACGAGGTTATTGAAAATCATGAATAATTAAAAATTTGCTTATTTAATTAAAAACTTAAAGTATTACATATATAACATTTCAGGATCCTGTTTACAAAATACTTTACAAAAGTTTTCTATATATATAATTAAAAGTTTGTCGTCTAGCGACTATACAGCGAAAGCCTTGATGTCCCAAAGATCGTACGCTCCAGGTCTAACCTCCCCAACGTGTATAATCTTCACGTGCTCGTACTCACGGCTCCTCAACTTTAGCCTTGCCCTTACCTAAACATAAAGATAGCACTGTGAGTCGACAGACTCAGTAAGAAAAGCATAACATAAACATACAAATAACCCGGGTTATAACCTGGAGCCCATACACTGATCATAACCCTAATCCCTGTGTCCCACACGGTACTGAGTCCAGAACGTTCATAAGACAATACTATCGACCATAATGTCAGCATATACTTAATATGTTAGTCATACTCTAGCCATATTGATGTGACAGTATCGATCAGTATTTTAGCCAACATACATTTATCAGTAATCAGCACAACTCTATGTATACTATTACTGCTATCAATGTAATCTAACAGGCATAACAACATGTACGCTAAACATGTAATAACATATGCATGATATTATACTAATCTTACCTCAATTCCGAATTCAGGTGTGCCGGTCAATCTGAGTGGAACAACTGCTCGGCGAATTATAGGTTCCTAAATAACATCGATAATAACACGCATAAGTGACTTGCTAAATCACAATCGAGACTTAGGTTTTAAACCAAAAACCTATCTACTGAAACTTAACATGGTAATACCCTAAACTAGCAGCGAGTCTACCAATTAGGAACCTGAAACTGACACGAAACTACAAGCTGAAAATCAGGTTTTCCCTGCCGCAAAATCGGGGTAACCAGTTTTACAAGCAGTGTAAAACCAGTTAGCCGATTTTACCAGAAAACAAAAAATATTCAAACCCCTAACCAAAATGTTTCCAAATCCAACCAAACTTTCCAGACCTGCATATTATACCCCAATAAACATATTCCAAGTGACAAAACAACAATCAAAGCTCAGATTTGAATTTCACCATTAAAGCTCCAAGTTTGAGTTCTAAAACTCAAAACTTGGCTAAGCCTTCAAACAACTACCAATTCATGCCTAAAACAACATAATCTAACATATCTAAACTGCAGAAAAAACAATAATCAACACCAACAGCAATTACAGCAGCCAAAACATCATTTCATGCAAAATTTCTTTTCTTAAAATTCAAGAAAACATGAAGAGAAGAGCTAAGAATCTTTACCTTGATTAAAATCACTTAAAACCCAGCTCAATTCCTGAATATTTGAAGAACTAAAGCAACCCTAGCTGCTCTAGGGTGGAACGAAAAAGAGAGAGAGAGAGAGAGAGAGAGAGAGAGAGAGAGAGAGAGAGTTTGCAAGAAAGAAAGTCTTTCCTCTTTGATTTTCTTATTTTTTGTAAAATGAGTGTAATAATAAAAATAAAAGAAAAGGTTTTATCTCATATAATCTCAGCCAAATAAACTAAAAAAAAATCAGATTAACAAACTTTAATTAAAATCCACAAAAAGACAAAACTCACTTAGGCAAAATGACTATTTTGCCCTTCCAACACTTAAAGTCATAAAAGGTCACTTAGGGGTATTTTGGGAAATTCTAAAATTCCGACATTCCCAATGTCTAAACTATTGTCCCGCTATACTAAAAATACTAAGATGTGATTCTAATAGCAAAAACACCGCGTTCCAACGTTGCCTGACACAAAACATGCAATAATTTTGAAATATCTATGTGACATAAAAATACATTATGAATTCAAATAAATCATCATAAATAATTAATTCAATATTAATAAATAGTTTTCATAATAAAGTCGTAATTACCTGCTAATTCCCAAATTAAGGCTAAGCAGTCTTTACATGATAACATCTATTTTTGATTTTATGCGGGTCGAAAGTAAAGATAGGGTCAGGTGTGCCGTTTATATGCTGGGAGAGGATGCACGCATCTAGTGGGAGCTTGTGTCACAGGGTCATGACCTGAATAACATGACATGGGATGCTTTTCGGGCTCTGTTCTACGAGAAATATTACAATGAATCTATCAAAGCAGCAAAAGTAGAAGAATTCATACGGTTGACCCAGGGAAGCATGACAGTGACAAAGTATGCCATCAAGTTTGATCGACTGGCAAAGTTTGCCTCAGATGAAGTGGCCACTAAGGCCGCTAGAAAAGCTAAATTTATTTGGGGGTTGGATGAACACATTGCACGAGACGTGATTGTTCTCGCCAAACAACCTAGGTTTGTTTGAACTTATGCACAGATAGTTGAGTTGGCCCTTGCTGCTGAGGGTGCAAAAGATCAGATACGAAAGAAAAATATTGCAAGAAGGGATTCATGGAAGCAGAGGTCTAGTGCTAGTTCTGGTAAGGGTAGTGACCCTGGTGATCACAAGAAAAGGACCAATGATTAATCAACTACAGGACTAAACAATAGATTCCAAAGTAACCAATGTTTCATTTGTGGTGGAAACAAAAACTGGTGAACTTATCCAGAGTCTCCAAGGTGCAAGAGGCGCCATCAGGGTGAGTGTCAAGCTAGGGCTTGCTTCCAGTGTGGGGTAGGTGGCCACTTGAAAAGAAACTATACACAACTGTTGTGACCAGAACAGAAGAAAGATGAAACCCTTGCTCCTGCTCGGGTATTTGCTCAGACTTAGGTAGAGGCTGATGTTGGCCCTTCCACTGTGATAGGTCAGCTTCCTATCGTTGGTACCTTATTGATCGTTTTGATTGATTCTGGTGCGACACATTCCTATATTTCAAGTAGAGTAATTGAGAACTTGAATAGACCTAGTGATGTGTTTTCGAGCAGTTTTGGTACCTTGCTGCCTACTAGAGAACAGGTTATTTCCAGCAGGTCAGTTAGGTCCCTTCTGGTGTTTGTGGAAGGAAAAGAATTGTCAATTGATCTGATTGAGTTAAATCTGGAAGATTTTGATGTTGTACTAGGTATGGATTGGCTTGCAAAATACAATGCAACAATCGATTGTAAAAGAAAGATGGTAACTTTCCAACCAGAGGGCGAGGACCCATTTGTATTTGTGGGAAAAGTGCAAGGATCTCAGATTCCCTTAATCTCAGTGCTTAAAGTAAGAGATTTATTATGTGAAGGATGTATCGGTTTCCTAGCCAGCATAGTGGATACTATGAAGAAAGCACCTACAGGACCAGAGCATGTTCTAGTGGTTTGAGAATTTCTGGATGTTTTTCTAGAAGAGTTACCTGGGTTACCACCGTAGCAGGAAATTGATTTTGAAATTGATCAGATATCGGGACCGAAGCTTGTATCTAGGGCTCCTTATAGAATGGCACCTGTAGAACTAAAAGAGCTAAAAGTTCAGCTACAAGGGATGTTGGATTTAAAATTAACTAGACTGAGAACCTCACCTTGGGGTGCACCAGTTTTATTCGTGAAGAAGAAGGACAGAACTTTACAGATATGTATTTATTACCGAGAGTTAAACAAATTGACAGTAAAGAACGAGTATCCTCTCCCAAGGATAGATGATATGTTTGATTAATTACAGGGAAAGACAGTCTTCTCCAAGATCGATCTTCGATCTGGTTATCAACAGTTGAGGATTCTGGAAGAGGATATTCCCAAGACAGTCTTTTGTACCCGGTATGCACACTATGAATTTCTAGTAATGTCCTTCTGATTAACAAATGCGCTACCAACATTCATGGACTTGACGAACCGAGTGTTCAAGGACTTTCTAGATGCTTTTGTTATCGTCTTCATTGATGATATTTTAATTTATTCTAATTCAAAAGTGACACACGAGAAACATCTTCGAATGGTGTTGCAACGTCTCAGGGAGCATAAGTTATATGTTAAGTTCAAGAAATGTGAATTCTGGTTGTCCCAAGTAAGTTTTTTAGGGCATGTGGTGAATAAAGACAGTATCTTGGTGGATCTGGTGAAAATTGAAGTAGTTTGGGATTGGCCTCAACTTAAGTCTGCAATCGAGGTTAGAAGTTTTCTAGGATTAGCGGGATCTTACAAAAGATTTACTGAGGGTTTTCTAAGATTTCTACGCCCCTAACAACTCAAAAGAACTATAAGTTTGTTTGTACTAATAAGTGTGAAAATAGTTTTCATGAGTTGAAACAAAGATTAATTATCGCTCCTGTGTTAACTTTGCTGGTCAGTAATCAGAAGTTCGTGATTTATTGTGATGCATCCTATTAGGGCTTAGGTTGTGTTCTAATACAGTCTGGAAAAGTAATTGCCTATGCGTCTAGGCAATTGAAGGAGTATGAGTAGTGATATCCGTTTCACGACATTGAGCTGGCAGCAGTTTCTTTTGCACTGAAAGTTTGGTGCTATTATTTGTATGGCTAAAAGTGCGAAATCTATACCAATCACAAAAGCCTCAAATTCTTTTTCACCCAGAAGGATTTAAATATGAGGCAATGAAGATGGTTAGAACTGGTCACAGATTATGACTGTGAGATTCTCTACCACCCTGAAAAACCAAATATGGTAGTGGATGCTCTAAGTCGAAAAGGTCCAAAGCAAGTCTACGAATTGAAGTGGATTTCACCAAAGCTGGCTGAGGACATGCCTAGAGCGAGGATAGAATTTACGGTTGGAAAACTTGCTAATATCACGTTGCAGTCTGATTTGTTAGATAAAATTAAGACAGCTCAGCAGAATGATTCTGAGCTACAAGGGTACAAAGAAAAGCTAGAAGCTGGGTCAATAAAGGACTTTTTAATTTTGTCGGACAAGTTATTACGGTATAAGGGCACGATTTGTGTACCGATCAACAAAGGTATTAGACAGAAGATTCAGGATGAGTCTCATACCACACCATATTCCTTACACCCAGGAACAACTAAGATGTATCACGATGTGAAAGCCCTGTACTGGTGGTCAGGCATGAAATGTGACATTGTGGAGTATGTATCGAAATGCCTAATCTGTCAGCAGATTAAAGCAAAACATCAGAGACCAGCGGGGTTACTTCAGCCTCTAAAGATTTCCGAGTGGAAATGAGAAGACATCACCATGGACTTCGTGGTGGGATTACCAAGGACAGTAAGGTATTAAGACTCTATCTGGGTGATTGTAGATTGGTATACAAAATCATCACACTTTTTACCAGTACGGTCTACGTATAAAGTGGATCAATATGCTGATATATATATGTCAAGGAAGTAGTTCGACTTCATGGTGCTCCAAAGTCGACTGTCTCAAATTGAGATCCAAAGTTTACGGTTAAGTTCTGGAAAACTCTGCAACGAGCAATGGGTACCAAGTTAAAATTCAGTACAACCTTCCATCCTCAAACTGATGGCCAGTTTGAGAGGACTATTCAGATACTGGAGGATATGCTACGAGCTTGTATCTTAGCTTTTGAGGGTTCTTTGGAACAAGTATCTTCTTCTGATCGAGTTTTCTTATAACAATAGTTATCAGAGTACTATTGGTATGGCACTGTATGAGATGCTTTATGGAAGAAAGTGTCGTTTTCCCATTGACTAGGATGAAGCCACTGAACGTAGATACCTTGGACCTGAGGCAGTCTAAAGAACAAGTGAAGCTATAATGCCCTGACAATTTGACACACTACGATTTTCAATAATCATGACCTAATCCAGCTAAATCAGGATTACTAGAAATAAGAGTAGAATTTAAGCTTTAATTCATTTAGGGAATGAAAATTTAACTTGTAACTATTCAAACTTTACAAACCATTCCAAAATATTCTACATGTTTTGGGATCCCATAAAAATTTTCACAAAATATTACAAGTCTCTTTTCAACATGTCAACCTAAGTGACAAAATCGAGAATAGAAAAAAAAAATCAGCTGGTAGACCCAACCCGCGTGGTCTAGTGTGGCCCGAACATGTACAATCCATCGCCAATCCCTCGAACTCATGGTTGATCACAAACTGATTAACCCTTTCCTGTACAGTAGATCACCCATGAACAAAGCCTAGCAAGACAATAGAAATAAAAATATGCAATATATATTCTTACTCAAAAAAATATTGATGCCATCACATCTACTGTCTATTTAGCATAGACCTATGTGTTGCGCTCACATGTCTATTTACATTACGGCCTTAGATTGGTTTATCTCAATTTTGATTACCGAGTCTAACCTAATTATGCTTTACCTGCATAATTCTTTATTTCAACATATATAGCATGGCATTGCATTCAAAATCATTTAAACACTAGGGTAATAACCCTAGACCATATAACCGCTCACTTTGGGGTGATAACCCTAATCTCAATTTTTCATTTAATCACAAGAATAATACCAAACATGAGTGCCACCACGCTTAACTCTAGGGGCTAACTAGTGTCTTACCTGGTATCCAAAGTATGTGGAGATTCCAAACCTCCGAGTGCTCCTGAGCAAGCGTTGGTAATCTTAGTCATAATTCTCGAGATTTCACAAATAGGGTTAATCCCAAAATTCACTTTCACATAATCACAAAATTTTAATTCCATTTACAGACCAACATATAGATCCCAAAATGAGCTTTCCAACAATACCAAGAACATCCAAAATAGAGTCCCAAGTCAAAAGTTATGGTAAAAACAAAATAGCAAAAAAAATATAATAAACTGCCAATGCTATGGTCGCGACCAAACTTGCGATGGTCGCAACTAGAGCCCAAACAGGGGCTCATCCTCTCTGGTTGAGTGCTAGGTCGCGACCACTGGGTTTAAAAACCCAAAAAATGCCCAAAAAATCATATTTTAACCCAAAAGAAACATACCAAAACCATTCCAGCCATCCAAATCATGCATAATTCTCAAATTCAATATGAAAACAGCCTATACTAATATTAACATCCATCACAAAGGTAATCAAAGTTCAAAAATACCAATTCATACTCATTACACAAAACCTTAAATCAAAACCAATATTTCTCCATTTCACAAGCTTGAACACAAAGCTTTTAAATCAACAAGAAATACCCTGCAAAAATCCATGCCAAACCTAGATTTCAAACACACATCACAACCCTAAATTCCCCCAAAATCAAGCTAGATGCAATACTCATAAGCCTACTAGCTCAATCAACACAAAAACACCATATTTTACCTTAATTCAAATCAACATGCATTCAATTTCCAAATGAATATCAAGAACATCAAGAACACTTAACAATTCATCATAACTTTAAAAAATTAGCAAAATAAAAGGTTAACAATCTTACCACAAGTTCTCTTAAGCTTTAAGTACAAAACTTCACCAATAAGACCTCTAATTCAAGCTAAACTTTCAATTAAATGAGAAAATAATAAAAGAGATGAGAAGAAGAAGGAGAGGATAGGCTAGGGCTGGAAATATACCAGAAATGAGTTTCTAATTTTTTCAAAGTCAGTTTTTTGTTGAATAATGCATAAATGGTCAAATGACTAAATTGCCCTCCAAGGCCAAAATATTCGCATGTATGCATACAAGGTCAAAATAGTCATTTCACATCACACATATATAACTTAATATATTCAAGTTTTCATACTTATCAAATAATGCCAAAGTAAATCCCAAAAATATATTTCGGGCCCCGAACCCGATTAGGCCCTAAATACCCAGTTGTGACTATATCGTGCCGACTTGTCAAAAAAATACCTATAGAAAGATAAAACATACATACTATATAATATTATAGCCATAAGCACAATATATCATAAAATTACGATTTTACCCTTCTCGGGTCAATTACAAAAAATGCCCGTAGCACACCAACGGGGTCTTAAAATGTAATCTATTAGTATAATTTCATACATTAAGTTATATAATAATATAATTATACATTAATACATAATTCAACTAGTTAGGGTTGCTAATCTGGTTTCTAAAACCTTAGGATATTATAAAAGCCATTGAGAAGATTCGAGCTTGTATGCTTGCCTCACAGGGTAGACAGAAGAGCTACGCTGATCCAAATCATAGAGATATTGAATTCCAGGTTGGAAATTTTGTTTTCCTTTAGGTATCCCCAATGAAAGGAATTCGGAGGTTCAAAAAGAAAGGAAAGTTAAGCCCAAAATTTATTGGCCTATTTGAGATTATTGAAAGGGTAGGTCAGGTAGCCTATAGGCTAGCCCTACCCCCTACTTTATCTAGAGTTCACAACATGTTTCACATCTCGATGCTTCAAAAGTATGTGTCTGATACGACTCATGTTTTAGGCTATGAAGATATCGAGCTTCAAACGGACCTGTCATACGATGAACAACCAGTTCAGATCCTGGACAGCAAGAAAAAGGTCTTACGAAACAAGACTATTTCGCTAGTTAAAGTGCTATGGTGGAACAACAAGGTTGAAGAGGTGACTTAGGAGTTAGAGTCAAAGATGCGGGAGCAGTATGTCAAGCTATTCAGGTCAATTTTGAGGATGAAATTTCTATAAGGAGGGGATAGTTGTAATATCCCAGGCCTCCAATCACGATCTTTAGCCTGCCTGCAACTGGTGCATGCATGAGAGGTGCATTACTCCCAATTGGAGCTTCAGGTCGTACATATTGCTGAAGAGCAGCATATTTCTATCTAATGAGAAACTCTATCTCATTTCACACCTCATTACACTTATTAGTGTCATAACGATAATTGTTGTGGTAGAGATAAAAAAATTTCATGTGCCTCTTCCCTATCTCTTTGAAGGGAAGAGGTTTGTGATACTAAGCTATTCACTGTGTAGCCGTATAGATCTCCTTTCTTGGGGCCAAGAGATGGAGTAGGTGGTGAAGTGAGGCTCATATTCTCGTAAGGTCTTGCCCCTAGTCTTAGGCTTCTTACCACTAGAGGAGTTGCCTTTCTTACCAGTATTGTTGGCTTTCTTTCCTCTGTTTGAGCCTCCCTTCTTCGCATTGCCATGCACCTCAGTAGCAAGGACTTCAGTGTTTGATAACTTCTTCTTGCCACCCTTTGAGCCCTTGGCTCACGTGATGGCTTCTTCAAATTTGATAAATCTATTTGCTCTATCTAAGAAGTCATTCATGATGTATACCGCCTTGAGATGAAAGTTAGACCATAGAGGAATCATCTCCTTGAGTCCAGCTTCAAGTGCCATAACCCTCACATCATCGCTAAAACTTTTGGTCTTAGTGGCTGCTTTTAAGACCCGTTGAATGTAGTCCTTAATGGACTTGTCTTCCTGTTGTTTGATATACACCGAATCATTTGAATCGATCTAGCATTGTCAGGAAGGAGTGAACTAGTTACGAAAAGCATCCACTAGATCTTTCCATGAGTCGATTTATCTAGGAGAGAGCTTAAGGTACCACTGTTGAGCTAGGCCTGTCAGTGTGGCAGGGAATATTTTGCACCTGAAGTCATCTGTCATACCTTGCAGATCAATTTGCACTTCGAAGTAGTGGATGTAAGACAGTAGATCTTTTTCCTTGGTGTATTGATGCAAGGAAGGGTTCTTGAACCTCGGAATAATGGGAAGAGCTTTGATTTATTTAGAGAGCGGTGAGTGCTGTTTTGTATCTAGTTTAAATTCAAACAAATTAGGATTTGTGATTCCCTTCACTAAAGTTGCCAAGTTGTCAAATTCGATCCAGTTGACCCCATGGGCAGTGGTCTACTTCCCAGTCAGAGCTTTTGTTGCCAGAGTAGGATCTTCTCTAATAGTTCCTGCTTCTACTATTCTCTTCTTGATTAAGAGGTCACCTAGGTCTCTTGGTCATCCAGGTCAATCTTGTACTACAGTCAACCTAGGCCTTGTACTTGTCTCTTGACCACGGAGTTAAGAAGGCAACACTAGTGAGGCTTCTAGAATGAACTCTAGATCGTCTCAAGACGACCAGCTGTGGGAGTTTCCATTCAGAGCATTGGAGTGGCTACTTCCCTCAAAGTAGTCTCCAACCGGATTACAAGTGTGAAGATAATTGAATTAGTTGATCATGTTCAATTCCTCCCCATGTATGTGAGGGAAGTACTCATAATATTGGCCATTGGGGCCATAGGCAAAGTAATGGCACAATTCACCCCTTTCATCTCGAAAGGGCTTTTGAGTAAAAAAGTTGTTCATTGGTCTTTACTCATCAAATCTCGTAGCCTCCATTTTCAAAGTAGTTTCTCCTACTACCTCCTTCAGTCTCGAGGCCTGGTTTCATGAGAATGTTGAGAAGGACTCAGTGGAGGAGTCCTATTGGTTATGTCATTGTTGCGAGGTCATTTAACACTAGGTGTAGGGCCCATTAGTTGGCCCCCACAAGCTTGAGACCTCTCAGGCTATCGCTCAAAGGTAATTTTCCTCTGAAAGGTCTCCATGCTAGGTGTTTGTTTATTTCCTACTTGGTTACCATGTGTAATGGTGGCATTCTGAGCATTAAGAGTTTTGCCTTGGGCACTAGTTCCCACATGACTAGTTGGTCAACAGGGAGTCTCTCTCACCAACTCAGAAATACCTCTACGGGAAGTAGTTTTGCAATTAGAGAGATAAGCTTCTCTAATCTGTTGAGACATGTTAGTTCTCTAATGTTCCTACTCAACGCATTGACTTTCGATGTTCCTCTAGTTTTCCACAAACCAGTCCTGAAACTGTTCATGTTCCTTATCGAGAGAGTCTCGCAGCTGTTATTGCAAGTCAGCCAAAGTTTGGTTAAGCTGAGCGACCTAAGGATCGCATCGTCAAGGTCATCAATCTCCACATGAGGTTGATGGCATTTTATGCCCTAAATAAAACCCATTTCAATATAATCTTATTTGTTATTAATAGAAGATTGGAAGTCATGTATGTTTACATGTAGTTATTCATGTTTATGGTTTGATATGCAATTTCTGTTAAATCCAGAACATATGGTTATTAACAATTACAGTGATGTGTAACACAGTGGATGGTAATTGTGATTATATACTTCAAAAGTTTATGTCTCATGATTTATCAATGCACTGGATTTACACTAATCTGGTAGTCAACGATAAAGTTTACTTACACCTTGGATAAGTGTTATGTTCTTTCCAGGACATTGGCAAAGTATGCTAGTATCGGATGTATGGAGTATACATTAGACTGGGACTGATATTGATCTTGGTAAAGATATTATAATCTTACCGTTGTATCTTTCTAAGTCAATATCACAAGTTGATCTTAGATCAAAAGATCTTAATCCTGGTATGGTTAGGTTCGATCTCAAGAGTGTTATCTGTGTTCTTAGAGTTATTCGTTAAAGCCTACCAATTAGTTCGAGTAACACGTACATCTTGAGAACATTATAGTACAATTGAGCGGGAGCGCTAATCATAGATACATAATCTATAGCTTCTATCTGGACATAGAAGTGAAATGTTCATTTCTTTCAAGCTTGGGTTAATAGAGATAAATAGAAGAGTTCTTATTTCAGTAATTATATTAGTTTACTGAAATATCACTTATAGGAAGCTAAGTGTTTTAAGGATAAAATACATTGAGGGATGAAACGGTAAATTTGTCCCTACATGATGTAAATCATCTATAGAGGATCTTTGATTATTAGGATTAGAACGATGGATAATTTCATAGCATATCTATATCGTGAAACATATAGAGCGTTCTATATAATTAAGAGTGCAATTCTAAATCTATAGTGGTGCAAGAAAGAATTAATAAGTTAGAGAATTTACTTGGTAAATTCTAGATCTACTTATAGGAAGCTTAGTTATATAGGCCCATGGTCCCCACACTAGTTTAGATAATACTTCTTATAAGACTCAGTTAATTAGTTTTAATTAATCAGTTATAATTCTAAAATTAGACTATGTCTTATTTATGAATTTTAACTAAGAAAGGGCGTAATTGTGAAGAAAAAAGGTTTTAGAGTTTATTTGTTAATTAAGAGACTTTATTAAGTCTAATTAATATATAAATTAAATGATAATTTTATTTGATAATTAGTTTTAATTATTAAATAAATAGTTTTGACATTTAAAGGATTAAAATTAGAAAATATGGTATTTGTGAAAGAAAGGATAAATTGTTGAATAAAATGGTAAAATTCTAATTTAGTGGGGCCCATCTTATGGCCGGCCACTTGAGGTATATTTAGCCATTTTTTTATCATTTTTAATACCATATAATTTAAATCTAACCCTAGGAGAAATCCTATAATAGGAATAAGATGGTTCTCATTCTATCCAACCTAAGTTTACCTAGTGTTCATTCTCTGTCAGACAACTAGAAACTTGAGAACCTCCTTCCATAGAATTTGAATCTCCCTCTCTTCTTCTTTATAATTTTGAGCCTTATAGTAAAAGAGTACATGCCCACCCATAGCAATTCAAGTACTCAATCATAGTGTGTAAGACTGTGAAGAATCCAACACCTGAAGGAGAATCGGGCTCAGATCTTGATAATACTCTACGACAGAAAGGAACAAGGGTTAGAGATCTGAGTGGAAGGAGACATATTATTCCACTGCAATCAATGTAAGGTTTCTTAACTTTATATGTATTTAAATTCTATTATTTTAGATAATTCATATTTAGGGTGTTAATCAACATACATGGTAGTAAATCTAGATCTTGGTAAAATAATACCCAATAGAGGCTCCCTAGGTGGTATCTGGTCATTCGTGCCAATCCCGGGAGCATTTGGTGGTGGCCTTGGAGGCAAAATTGAGTAGCTGGTTTTGAAGCCTGCTCCTAGCACCTGGGGTGCAGAAGTAACCCCTGTTCTTGCTCCATCAACTGGCATGCCCCCAATTTATTGGCTAGCTATTGGAGTCTATCTATCAACACATGTAGAACGTGATGCAACTATCTTGCTAGTATCTTTCTCGATTTGTGGCTCTCAATGAAAGTACAAAAATAATGACTCAAAAATTTGGACTAGACTTTTAAGCCACACTCGCTCACTAAATTAACGAGAATGATTAAGTAGTTAAGTAATTATAAGAGAGAGAACAAATTTAAAGTAGTTCACTCCCTGTATCGCAAAAGTAATGGAGCTACGTCTACTTCGAGTTTTTATTTCTCACGAGATAATAATTACAAAAAAATACTAAGTGTCAATGCTCCAAATTCTAGAAAAATAAACTAGAGAGCGAAGCTCTGATCTTGTAGGTAGTTTTTTTAAATATAAAAAATGAGTTTATGGAGCTCTTGTTTTACAAGTGAAGAAGGTCTACAAAAATAGGGGAAAATACAAATAATATGTTCTTTACCATTGACGATGATCTAACCGTGAAAATTAGCTCTTGGTGGTGATGGCCATTTTTCGGAGCCCGATGGGTCCCACTACGAGTAACTCGACGCTTATTTTCGTAACTCCCTTTGGGTGAATTTTAATGACAAAAGCTTCAGAATTACGATTGGAATATGATACATGACTTGATATATCATTGAATTAGCTTCAAAACGCAAGTTTAATCTCATCAATCAGATCAAAATTGAGTGAGTTATGCTTGTTTTACTGAGGGCAGTTCATGACCAAGTGCCCAAGTCAACATCCAGCGCCCAGGTTGACATCCTAGCGCCTAGGTTGAAATATGGCGTCAACCTGGATGATGTACATTAAGATGCCTAAGTGATATTTAAAATCACTTAGTCAGTTTCTGTGTTCTAGCGAAGTTAGTCACCAGTTCTCAGAGATGTTGCTATTTTTGCAAAAATGAGAGACTCAAAACTCTTTATTTTTGAGTGAGCCAGAAATGAGAAATAAAAAGTTATGAATTTGAATTCTTTGACTTCATGGATGTTTGTTATTGTGAAAAACTAGACAGGCAGGCAAAACAACATCAAAATTGGATAAGTAGAACCCATCGCACCAAGCCATTTGTCAACCTGGGCACTGGATACTTACTTTCGAGCTCCTGGGATCTCGTTTTTGATAATTCCAAGGGTTTTGAACATGAGGACAAGGTCTCCTAACCTGTTTTTGATAATTTTGGATTTAATGGTCATATCAGATTTGGCATTTGAGCAATTAAAGATAGCATCCCATGTTGATTGTCAACCTGGGCGTTAGGCCCAATACTAGGTCAACTTAGGCGCTGGTACTTATTTCCAAGGGCTTGGGTTTGTGGTTTTTTCCCATAGTTTTCTTGAATCTTCATTATTTTTTATGATTAAAAAAGATGTCAAGAACACTTTTTGGTGAACTTGATCAGAAAAAGCCTAGGTTGGCATATTGGCAACCTGGGCGTTGGATCCAAGTTTTGGCCCTCGAGAAATTCTGTTTGGTCTCCAAAAATTGTTGTATCTGAATATTTTTTGAAAAAGAAGAATATGATCATAATTATTCTTGAAAAACTCCATTAAAAATGGCTCAGGTTAACAAAATGTCAAATTGGGCGCAGGGTCAGCCCCATGTGTCAACCTGGGCATTGTGCCTTGCTTTTGGCACCCAGGAAATGTTGTTTACTCTTCAAAAGGACATATTCCCTATTTTTGATGAAAACGAATAAGATTCAAAAGTCAAATCTCCAATTTAATACTTGGAAGGCGCCCAGATTGGCAGATTGTCAACTTGAGTGTTGGGTGCTCGAGGCCGCAGCTGCTAAAAAATGAACTTACTCTGATTCCAATTCTAATGCCTCAAATATATCTTTGGTATGTCTAGTTAATGTCCTAATAGAATTTTTGAGCATTTTTCACTAAGACATTCCCATAAACTGAAATCCTAGTTGGATATGTCAACCTGGACGCCAGGTGAAACCCTAGGTGCCCAAGTTGGCTTTTGGGTTGCAGGTTCATGTAATCTCAGCTCTTGGGGCTTGGATTAGGTTGTTCCATGTCTTCATGATACAGAATACTGAAAGATAGTGAGTTGGAATCAAGTTATTAAAGTCTGAACTTCCATCTCGAGGATGTCGAAGTCAACTTGGGTGTAGGACTAGGGTCCCCTTGATTTATAATAATAATGTAAACAACACAAATTTGACATGGAGGTCAATAGTTACTTAGCGATATTATCTTTTAAATTAAAATATAGGAGACTTGATTAAAACATACCAATAATAATATATCTCCAAAAGTGCTACTCAACATTTTGCGATGAGCAACATTCACAAAGAGGAGCAAACCTTTAATTTGTAATCAAGGTGTGCAAACTCTGTTCTCTGGACTCTGGACTATGTTATTAATAGTTCTAATGAAATTTATATTGCTAAAAAATTGTAAAAATATTGTAATGGTATTTTATTACCCAATTTACAAACTTGTTAGGGAAACTTCAATGGTAATGTTAGATGAAGAAATTAATTAGTTTCTGTTACAGTGAGTTATCACTTCAGCTCACTCTCACTCTTGTTATAACTAACTTTCCCTTATAACTAACTTCTCTTCTCTTAGCTTTGTATATTAAAGCTCATCTTAACAATCAGTGTAACAATACAATCCACTGATTTTGTTCTTTTGGTTTTTCTTGCTCTTGTTTCTCTCATTCAACATGGTATCAGAGCTAGAATCGGCCATGGTGGAACAAGAGGACCGATTTAGGCATTGACAAAATTCTTGATGACATCTCTTCTTCCCACTACTGTGAAGAAAGCTCTTGAATATCTAAAAGGAATGTTGCTATGAACTCAAAAAACAGAGCACTGGTGAAAAATAAAACTTTAGAACTTGTTCTCTTACCTCCTGGAAGATCCTAATTGGTTGCAAATGGATTCTCAAAATCAAAGAAAATGTAGATGACAGCACTATTCAATACAAGGCCAGGGTTGTTCGTGAAGGGTTTCATCAACAATACGGATTTGATTTCAATGAAACCTTTAGTCCAATTGTTAAACCAGAAACAATTAGAGTGGTTCTCACTCTTGGTTTCACTAAAGGATGGAAAATAAGGAAAATAGACATCAACAATGCATTTTTTAAATAGACATCTTGAAGAGGAAGTTTATATGACTCAACCTCCTAGTTTTGTTGATCCTCAATTTCCAAACAAAATATGCAAACTCAAAAAAGCTCTTTGTGGCCTAAAGCAAGCTCCAAGGGCCTGATTTGCTAAACTTTCTAAAGTTCTCATACAGTTTAGATTTAATCTTCAAAGACAGATACTTCACTCTTCATCAGAGTTCTTTTTGAAATGCAACCTACATATTGATTTATGTTGATGATATTGTCTTACATGGAAGCAGTGATGCTCAAGTTCATTTTAGATCTCCACTCCACATTTGCCTTAGAAGACTTGGGACAACTTAACTACTTTCTCGAGATTTGGATTACACATACTGATTCTGAAATACATTTGTCACCAAAGATATCTCTTCAAGATCCCTTTTGTAGAACCAAAATGCAGGGTGCTAAGACAAGATCTACTCCTATGACAAATGGTCTTAAACTATCTCATTTTGGAAGTGATCCTGTCCTTGATCCCTCTCTATACAAGTTTATTGTGGGGCATTGCAATATGCTAAAATCACCAGTCCTGACATAGCTTATTCAGTTAACAAAGTCTCATAGTTTATGCAATCTTCCCTTGAAATGTCATTGGATTGCAATCAAGAGAATACTCGGGTACTTGGCGACTCTCTTGATCATGGGATTCATATCACTAAGTGCTCCAGTTTTTCTATACAAGCGTTCTGTGATGCTGAATGGGCCTCTGATCCTGATAATAGAAGATTCACTAGTGGCTACTGTGTTCTACTTGGTTCCAACATAGGAGCATGGAAATCAAAGAAGCAGCAGACTATCTCTAGATCCTCTATTGAAGCTGAATTTTGCACTGTTGCTGCTGTTGTAATAGAGGTAACATGGCTTCAATCATTACTTTCTGAATTGTGGATATCATCATCATCATCATCAATTCCCAAGGTATGGTATGAAAATCTCAGTACAATAATGATGGCTGGAAATCCAATGCTCTCACCAAACACATTGAGATAGACCTTCATTATGTGCAAGACAATGTTCCTCAAGGCCACTTACAAGTCCTACATGTTCCTTCTCAGGATCAACTGGCTAAGTGCTTAACCAAGGCCATTTCAAGTTCCAGCTTTCCTATTCTACAAGACAAACTCAGTGTAGTCTCAGCTTCCACACTTAGTTTGAGGGGGCAGTTAGATGAACAAATTATTTAGTTTCTTTGGTTAGTTAGTTTCTATTAAAGTGAGCTGTCACTTCAGCTCACTCTCACTCTTGTTGTAACTAACTTCCCCTTGTAACTAACTTCTCTTCTCTCAGCTGTGTATATAAAAGCTCATCTTAAAAATTAGTATAACAATACAATCAATATCAATACAATTCACTGGTTTTGTCCTACTGGTTTTTCTTTCTCTTGTTTCTCTCGTTCAACAGGTAAAACTTATATTCGGTATTAGTTTAGCATCAAGAGCATAATTTTAACACTTAGTTTTCTTTTTTTATATATTCCAACCACAATACCAAAAATTACACTAAATAGTACATTCTTTATTATTATTATATAATTTTATCAAAATTTAATACATATATATTCAACAATATTTAGTTATTGAACTATTACTTTATTATCAAAAATTATTGAAAAAAATATTTTTGTGTTTTATAGTGTCCACAAAATTTAGTAGGATACGTAGACATAGTGCGCACCAAATTTACTGCATACTCATATTTGAGTTAGTGTTTGCAATCAGGCTGGTTTGAAGTTAGTGTTAAACTACCCTATATTTAACATTTTGCCGTAGTGTTGTAGTTCGCCATGGTGCAATGAGCATTTCTATAAGGCACTTATATAATGCATAGTATTACAATGAAGTATCGTCTTATATTAATTGGTTAGCAATTTTTTATAATATTTATTTAAATAAAGTAAGTGGAACTCAATATTGAGTAGTGCAATAGCAATATTACACTTTACAATAATGCTAGGAAACATGGGTGTCCTTTAGCATTTCTCTAGTGCAATGTGTGTTGTGAAACGGGGCCACTTCTGTGGGGCCCTATAAGTGAGTCAGCAGGCATGATTTCATGGATATGGGCATATGGGCTGAGGGAAATACCATAATGAATAATGGGGACCAAACATGATGAAATACAGGACAGTTGCACTCTGCTTATGGGCCCACCTAACAAAGGAAAAGCCCTACTTACCTTTCTTTGTCTCTTGTTCTGCAAATTCCCCACTTCTCTCTCTCGGCCCTTATTAGTTACTTGGAGGAGACAATTCAATTCAATTCAATACAGCAACTATTATAAATACCACTGCCTCTTACGTTTCTCTATTTTGATAAAAAAAAAAACTCAAATGACTAAAAGTATCTATTGGACAATGAGCTACTATAGTATGGGTTCTATTTTCTAATAAAAAAAATCAGTTCTTTCAGGTTTATTCATTACTTTATTAATATAAAAAATGTAATGAGATGGGCTCCACAGTTACTAACTGTCCTTCTTAGATTCCAACTTCAAGTAAATGAGTGCTTAATTTAGCACATAGGAAATTAATTGCAATAAGTTTAGACATATATGATCATTTGTTGAGTGAAATAACCCATGCCTAAACATGTGTACAATTAGCTTTTTATGATTTGGTGGATTTGCTAATGAATTTGGAGTTGGAACTGAAATTGAAACTTGATAGAAGGGATAATTACATAAAATATTTTTTTTTGTAAAATAAATTATATTTTTACATTAATTTTTTTTTATATATATATTTATGGTTCTCTATAAAAACAATACGTAAATAATAAGAAACCTACATAAAAGTAACAAGAAAATATCATCTAAACAAAATTAAAAAAAAAACAAAAAATAAGATATAGATAATAAAAAATCAACAACGAATTAATAAGTATACAACATAAAAAAAAAATCGTATTTTCTGTAAATAAAATTGTAATCGTATTTTTGTAATTTTTTTTTTTTTTTGTTATTTTTGTATATTTGTGAAATAATCTTTAGATAAAATATAAAATTAATGAGCAGAATGATGAAAGAGAGAATTGATAATTATTTTATAAGATAATGCTTCTCTAGTGTTAGAAACAATTAATGTAGAGTCCGTTTTTTTAAATATGTGTGGTTGTTTTATTTTATGTTTATATTTAATATTTATTTTCTTAATATAAAGTGTGTCTATATAACTGAATTCTTGGTTTATGAGAAAATTATGGGTGACTTTTATTTATATTTAATAAAATAATAAAATATTATTTATATATAATAAAATAATAAAATAAAAATAAAACAAATCTTATTAATATTTGAACTGATATTTGATGCTAATCATTTATCTGTTTTTATTTTTTAAAAGATACTTGAGCTTACCAAAATTTATAAGAACAAAACTAATGAAGAAAATTTTAACAAAAAAAATGAACGAAGAAAAAAAGTATCATAAACATTATTGAATAATGGCAATTGCCAACACAAGAATTTCAGCATAAAAAATTATACTTGATCCCTAGACAAGATTATCATTTTCCAATCCTAATAATATAAATAATGAACAACACCTCATTAATTATTCTAGGAGAATGATGCATGGTAATGTCAAAAAAATCATTAGATGATAATAATATTTCTCTAACAATGATACCCTAAGTAAAAACTAAGAAGTATTGTTGCATTTTATTTTTAAGAGCATGAATAATATTAAGACAATTAGATTCCTCAATCAAGCTCTTATTCTCCTATTAAAAAAAACGCATTAATATACATGTAAATGATTCTTAGTTTTACAATAATAAATTATTAATAAACTCACAATTTCATAAAATTATAAAGTAGTAATTTCAATTAATTTTTAAAAATAATTTATAATTTTTTCAAAGTATCGGTTATAATTATTATTTCCAATATTATAAAAAATAAATATAATTTTTTTAAAAAAAATAATTATTAGAAACTTGACATAAAAGGTTATTAGATTGTTACCTTATAATTTTTTTTAGTGTCCATCAATGGGTATTACCTATTTAGAAGTGTTCCATATATATATAAAGTATTTTAACTAAAACATTTCACATTATAATTTGTGAAAAAGAGATTTTTTATCTACAACTTTTAGATAGATGTTATCTTCAATTATCAATAATTTAGAGATTGATTTTTAATTTTCTTTTTTATTTCACACACATTTAAGTTGTGTTTTCTTTAGTATTTGAACATGAATTTTTAGTTTATTTTTGGATTATCATAAGAACATATTACACTTAAATTATCAAGTTTTCTTAAACACTATAATATATTACATCCTGTATTTACTTTTAATTGTCAAAATTATAAATTATATTATTTAAATATACATAATAATAATCTCACCTAATAAGTAATAATATTTTTTCTTTAATTGTTAATTATATCTTTTAAATAAAGTAAAAAATACTTAACATAAAATTAGTATACGTGCCTCGCACGTAACATTTTACTAGTATATATATATAAGTATTTGTCAAAAGTAATATTTTTTTTCTGCCCTCTTTTTCAAAAGTTCTTAAAAGTGTTCCTCAACAATCCAAAATTATCACACAAACTAAGAATTTTGATATTTTCTTTTTTTTTTTTAAAAAAAAAAATATATTGGTTGAGACTCGAAAATTCTCCAATGTCGAAGGCAAAGAACAATACAGTTTTTTTTAGTGAATATGATCTGAGAGGAGATAGATGTACAAAAACTTCCTTTTGCATTATATGTTGGTTTCGTCATTGGTTTCGTCGTTGGTTTGAGAGGAGATAGATGTACAATTTCTAAGTCTCAACTTCTATTTTTCTTTTAAAAGCAAATATTAAAATCCTTAGTTTTGATATATTTTTGGGTCCTAATTTGAGAACTTTTAGAGAGGGAGAAGAAAAAATAAAAAAATAACGAGAAGAATAATTTTTTACAACTAATTATGTAAAAAAAATAATATTAAAAAATATAAATAAAATAAAATAATAACAAATATTAAAAAATTAACTACATAAAATTATTTTTAATGCCTCTTGTAAAACATTACCATATTATAAAAATATATTATATCATAATATATATATATATTAATATATTTATATATAGGTGAAGGGTGTGTTTACACTTTACATATATTTAAATAACAGCAGTGGCAGACAAAGGTGGGGTTCATGAAAATCACAACTGACCCACTTTGTTAGACACAATATAATATGATCAAATATAATTTAGAAATTTTTCCTTTAAATTCCATCAGTTCTCTTATTTTCTTCATCAGGTCTCCCAAATTAAGAAAGTGCTCCAAACTTTTTTTCTTTAATAAATAATGAAATTTTATTGATGATAGTCAATTAAAATAAAAGCTTGGAATTTAATTGGGATATCTTTCCGTTAAAGACACATCAAGATTAAAATTAGAAAAACAAAATAAATAATCAACTACTTAATTTCAAAATCATTTGACACACAAACTAAAATAAAATCTAATGAAAGAAATTACAACATCACAATTATAACATTAAAAACATTTATATTCTATTTTATTCAGCCCTCAGAAGATACAATAGTAGAAATTGTTGTAGCAAGTTCATTCAACTATGTATCTTAAACACTCAATTATCGTGTAAGGTACGTAACTGCACTACTAACAACATTTTTAGTCGCAAAAAACTTGTTATTCTCAACTACTAACAATGATTTGATGGTGAGCCATCGAATAACAAATAATTAGAACTAACAGTGAAATAAAACAAAACAAAATCATGACATACAGACAAGATTAAAACACTTAAAATTATGTCATGTAGACAAAATGCAAATGCTCAAAACTACTATGTCAAAAAAATAAGACTAAAACAACTATGTCACAGAGATCATATAGTGGTAAAATAAAACTACGACCAAGCCACACCTAAATCCAAAAAAAAAATCAGCAGACTATAAATTTAAAACAAAAAATTCTAATTTTTTCTTATTATTAACCCTTGAGAATGAAAGTTTAGACACAAATATGATATACAATCTCCTATTGATATAAAAGAACAGCATGTTTTTTTTTTTTTGCAGCGATTTATATTTAGTTCCACATGAGTAAATAAATAATAAATAGAGGAGCAAATTACGATTCCCCTTCCAAACATTTAACAAACTGTTATAAAATAATATAAAATAATATAAAGTAGATGAGAAGAAAGAAAAAGAAGATGAAGAGAGAAAGAGAAAGTGAATGAGAATTTCTGAGTTCTTTATTCTAATGGGGTGAACCCTTATTTATACAAATACAAGAGTGAGATATTAAGAAACTAAGAAAAAGGGAAACTAAGAAAAAGAGGAATGTTGATTACAATTAATGGTAATAAAAGATTTGGACATCCACATAATTATTAATATTTATAACACTCCCCCTTGGATGTCCATAATAACTGTCTTATTAAAAATCTTGCTGAAAACTTGATCAAAGGAAAAAGAGTATAGTGTAAACTAACTCCCCCTCATTTAGGCATTTGTGGAGATCTTCTAATCGACCAATTTCGATCTTATCTGCCATCTTCTCAAATGTTGATGTTGGTAATAACTTTGTGAATAAGTTTACAAGATTGACACTTGATTAAATATGTTGAACACCAATATGTATTTTCTTGAAGCGTATAAAGAAGAATTTCGTGAAATGTGTTCTAACTCTATCTCCTTCAATGTACCTCCTTTTAGTTGAACGATGCAAGCAGTATTATCCATAGAGAATTGCTTGGGTTGATACTTCTTTATTGAGTGCAATCCATATGTTTTCCGAATATGCTATGTCAATGATCTCACTCACACACATTCTCTACTTGCTTCATAAAATGCAAGTATGTTAACATGATTTATAGTTGCCTCGTTAAAAACCTTGCCAGAAAAACCCAGTGGGACAAAATCTGAGCTAGGGAAAAAGAGTACAATATATATTTCATATTCATAACTATATGTAAGTTGCCTCGTTAAAAACCTTGCCAGGAAAACCCATTGGGACAAAACCTGAACTAAGGGAAAAAGAGTGCAACATGAATATGTCTCCCCCTCATGCACATATGATCCATAATTCTTTTGGTGATAATATATCTCATAAGATTATTGTAATCACTTTTAAAATATCACCATATATAATCTTTGATCATATATTTTCTATAACTCTTCCAGAGTATGTATGAGGAGTTCGTGGAACATTAATATTTATCTAACTAATTGTATCATTCATGTGTATATACAATCTTGTTCATACTAAAATTTAACATTTCAAGTAGATATGAACATAACACATTAATGATAATATAAATTTCATTTGTGACAATGATGGTACTCCAATACCATATATTTGTTCCATCTTGTTGTATGATCTTAATTTTCATATCAAATGATCATATATCCATAATTCTTAATACATATGAAGTACTTCAGGACTTCAATACTAATGAACAAACTTTATACATTTAATATTTCTCGATATACAAAAGAAATAAAAGTTTGTTCTTCAATCAATCAAAAACTCTTCAAGAGTCTATCACAACATATAATTTACGTATTTATATTGCATAGACAACCATAGGTATTTTTCAAATAATAATTTACTTACATGTCTTTATTTCATACAAAGATCTTTGTCATATAGTGCGCGCGACTTTGAATTTATATCACTTAAGACATGTATTAAATTCTTCTAGAATTTTTAGATAAGGCTTATTTCAAATTCTCACTATATTAGGAGCTCCAAATAAATAACCTTTTGTTGCAACATTTATGTGACGCTTATAAATCCTCATAAAATATATTCCAGGCTATAATCAAATCATGATTATATTTTCTCAATATTTAAGCCTTACTTCAATCAATCTCATGTCTATGCAAACTTTGTACAACAATTCATTATGTACAAATACATATATGCAAATTTCTCATTAGAAATATTTATTTGCACACCCTACAGGTCTTACTTCACTTTATGTGAGTAAATTTGCCTGGATTGCGTCATAATATTTTGGCCAAAAATCAAAATGTATGTCGATAATTCTCGACAAATCTAATACAATGATCCTTGCTATCTCATGTTAGTTTATTGCATATGCACACATTCAATATTTATTGTCGACAAAAATTTCAATAAATGATAATTTCCTCCCATATTGACATAACTTATAGAGATCTCTTTAAATTACATATTTTCAAATATGTTTATCATTTATAGGTACCTATAACGAATCACTTCAGGGATTCAATTATGATGAAATGTGTTATGTCTAACTTCTCTTGGGAGTCTCTTCGAGTACCGTTTTCATCACGGTTATCATTTTAATACTTTATAACATTAAGGTATCTCCATGAGTACCTCTAGATTTAACAACTTCAGGGCAAATCAAATGAACATTTACTAATAATTTCTATATTGTTCATTTACGCTTCAGGCGTTTTCAACTCATTCTATCTCAACTTTGAGTAATATTGATTTGCAGTTGGTATATATCATTTTGAACTATATCGTTCTTATATACTTTGTGCAAGGATCATTTTTCAAAAATTATCATCGATCCCAACTGCTTCTCTCCCCCTGATCGAGAGAATTTTTAAAAATTGTGATATCTAATAATATTAATATACCTGTAGGGATTTCAGTATATCACAATGAATCAATATTTGTTTAAACTCATATATACTATATGACATTGAACTTCAGGTTCAATAAACTTCAGTTTCAAGTTCAATCCTTATGAACTTAATTCATTTCTAAGAATGAGTCATACGTGTATAATTAGAAATACATAAATTTACACATTTTGTAAATGCATGATTATATAATCTTATCACATCGATAAGAAACTATGCAATAAAAATCTAACAATGGCTCAAGATTGTTAAGAAAATATAATTTAAATATTTTCTATGTGCAAATATATGCACATTCTTCTTTTGAGCCTTATAAATAACAATGAGAAGAATCTTCTGGTTCTTCAACAAAATTTAGTCAAATTCTTTGACAATTTATTGCATATGATTGATCATGTCAAAATAATTCAATTCATGAACTTCAGGTTCACTATAATTTGTATTTCAATGAAACTTTCAAAATGTAATGTAAATTCATTACAACATAATCATTACAAGTTTCATTTTTATATACACGAATAATATAATTATATTATTCTCCAAAACATATACACTCTTCAGGAATCACTATCATCAATTCAATGATGTGTATAATTTAAAAGATACATGACAACTTCATCATGTTATTGTAATGGTCAAATAGATATAACCATAATATATCATTCATTTTTCCTGATATCTTTTTAACAAGTCGTCTAATTTATTAATAGACTATTCATCAGTCTAATTATCATGACTTGATATATTATATATTTAAATGTACAACAAGTACATATAGTAAGTTATTTATTATCACTTTCATAACTAGATAAAAGTTACACATCTAGGTACATACAAAGACATTTTAATACTCAAAGTAGCAATTGTATGTAAGACTTCTTCAGGAAGCTTTTCAACTAATCATTTTGTGATTCTTTATCACTTTGATTATATTGGATCACTAACAAATATTAGTAAATTATATATCCACTTTTGGGAATATGCAACCGAGATTATATGGTAACTATATATTTACATATCATGTACCAACAATAGTTTGAAACTATTGATTTCAAGAAATAATAAAATATGTATATATTAATTTGCTTCTGGCATTACCAATATATGTGAAATCTATATTCTTTGAAATAGAATTTCATGACTATTCATTCTCTTTAGGGAATGACATTTAAATATTCTAAATGTACAATAAATTTGTACAATTCACATTCTATTCAGTAATCAAATATACTTTTATCTTGATTATAAGTGTGTCCGTACTACAGGTACGCGACTACTATTATTCAATTCCACACATGATATATAGATTTCATGCACTTTGATTGTGTGTGGTATCTCATCTTTTGGTTGTTTCCAATTTCTTCTGAAAATATTTGAGTAGCAAACAATGCCATTGATTATTTAAAATCATTACATTCACTTCGGGGAATGACGTTGAACAAGTGGAACATTATTATAAATTTCTTAAAAATTTATTACTTGTTCATATATAAAAAGAAATTACTCAGCAATTTCTTTAACAATATTTCAAAGAATATATGAATACAATTTTTGCATAATCTCCAAGATGTATGCAAAATTTGATCTTTAATATATGTCACATGCAATAATTTCCAACATTGCAAGTAATAACAATGTATAGTAACATGACTAATACAAACAATCTTTAAAAGTAGTTGAATTCATTTCGTATCATTCTCTGCAGGGAATGATGAACAATAAATACATGTCTCATGTATTTAAATAACATTAGTCATGCTCACTGTTATTCTTATACTTTGATGTTTCAATGCAATTTTCTTAACATTCTTTTTAGGTATTCAAAACCCACTATAAAATTGCATCAATAATAATCATTTTTAATGATTCTTTAGTTGTATTCACATAAATACAATCATTTTTTTTTTTGACAAATATAAAACATTTACTTCAGGAAATGTTTGTCAAAATCTATATCAATATTAGATTACTTTTCATTGTCCTCAAAGAATACAAGAACATAGATATAAATATGTATTCATCTCTTTCATTATATATTCATCAACTATATAATGAATATTACGTTTGCATAATCTTCAGGATATATGCAAGATTTTATTGAGGACGCATAATCATCAAAATATATGCAATATTTTATCGAGGATGAATAATCTTCGGGATATATACAATTTTTTTATCGATGATGCATAATCTTCAGGATATATGCAATATTTTATCGATGATGCTTAATCTTCAGGATATATGCAATATTTTATCGATGATGCATAATCTTTAAGATATATGCAATATTTTATCGATAATACATAATCTTTTGGATATATGTATAATTTATATAGATTTTCTCTATCATATCATAGGCACACATATATTGTAAATATTATGAATGATAAAAACATAATATATATATGAAATTAATAATAAATATATAAAAACATATACATACATATATAATATATAGATATATAGATAAAAAGAAAAAAGAAAACAAAAGATTCTTGAAATTGTTTCAGTCAGATAAGTATATATATAAATATATATTTAGTGTATCGTGACTTTGAAATAATTCAAGAACTTTAACAAGATACTTACATTGGGACTTGGGCAGAGACTCCTGCTTGAAGCTTGGGCAGAGACTCGTGCTGATAACGTGTTATAAAATAATATAAAATAATATAAAGTAGATGAGAAGAAAGAAAAAGAAGATGAAGAGAGAAAGAGAAAGTGAATGAGAATTTCTGAGTTCTTTATTCTAATGGGGTGAACCCCTATTTATACAAATACAAGAGTGAGATATTAAGAAACTAAGAAAAAGGGAAACTAAGAAAAAGAGGAATGTTGATTAGAATTAATGGTAATAAAAGATTTGGACATCCACATAATTATTAATATTTATAACACAAACATACTTCTTGAACTATTTTATTATTGTGTTTTTTAAAAAAAAAAAAAATAAGAATTATTTATTATTTTTTTTATTATACATATATACTTAGTTTAAAATGATGTGCAATGCACGTAAGTTTAATTTTATTTAACTAATGTAATATAAATTTTAAAATTGTATATATAATTTAAATAAATAAATAAATTCAAGATTTAGTAAGTTAAAATCATTTCAAATAAAATTAAATGTTTAAAATAAAATAAATTTCCATAAAGTATTGAAAATAACATTGTTTTTATATACTGTTTTTTATGAACTTTTTCTTTATAGATGTTTTATTTGTATTTTCAAAAAAAAAAGTCAATTGTGTGTATTTTTCTAAAAGAATTATATTAAAATCCATAAAAATATATATAGTCCATATTTTTATAAAATTTTTGTTATTTTAAGTATTTATGAAATAATCTTAATTTTAAAAGAAAATTTAAATAATAACTTATTAAAAAAAATTGTAAAAGTTAAATGTTTAATTTATGTTCAAAACTTATGATAACAGAAAAATAATTTTTTTGGCACTTATTAAAATAAGTCCAACAACAAATTCTGTCTTATTTTAGAAGAATAAAAATATATTTTTATTTGTAATGATGAAGACAAAAAAATGTTTACAAATATGTTAATTAAACATTTAATCCCACCATTAATATAATCAAAGAAAGAAAATAGAGAAGAATTAATGTGAGTGGCTCTAAAATCAAAATAAAACATGTAAAGTTATAATGATATTTTTTTGAGTCAATTAGTATGAAAATAAACAAATCATAGTAGAGTAACACATAAGTTATCCAGCAGACATAATGGAGAAAACTAATAGAGAAGAATTTTTATGAACCCATCAACCTATTTTGGCAAAAGAAAAAAAAAAAAGAAAAGAAAATTCAACTTGAAGCCCCATATGAGCTCTGAATTTGAAGAGCCATCTCACAGAATTCTTGAGATTATTTGACTCTTCAGTAATTTGTATCAAATTAGAGCATCCCAAATCCGAAACATAAATTGATAAACAAATACATGAATGAATACGAGGGAAGCTTACAAGATGAGAGCAAAGATTGGACAGCCAAGAATCAGTTCTCTTAAAGAACACCATCCATCCGTACACTAATCCCCTACAACAAAAGCTACTACTATTTCATAAATATGTATGTGCATTTATATATACATATATCAATTGTGGAAATAATTTATCAAGGTTTTGATTCCATGAGAGCAAAATCGAAAGCAAACAGAGAAATAATATATTACTGAAAAATCATATGAATAAAACCCTAACAAGCAAACGATTAGCAATGACAAAATTAACAAACACAAGCAGTAATCGAAGGAATAATAGGGATGAACATAGTATGAGCAACCAAAAACAATTAAAGTAGTAAAATAATAAAATCAACACCAAGATATATACTAGTTTAAGTGCGATAGATTGATGTGAACTATGAATCTACTTTAGTTCTAGAACACCACTGTATCCTCTTTATTGATTGAGCAAGAATAGGTACAATACACTCGAGATAGATTCTCTGATGAGTTCTCTCAAAGTGTTTCAACTCTCACACTCTTATCCAAGAATCTTCGTTCATCTACAGAAGATTCTTCATACAAAACTCAAACCCAATCTCTCTCTTTTCTCTGTACCTTTCTCTCTCTACCTCTCAATCTTTCCTCTCCCTCTCTCTCTCTATATATATATATCTCAACTCAATCTGATCATTTTGTTTGAAATGATAAGTATTGGTGGTATTTATAGGCTTAGGATCATGATCCTAAAGTCGGTCGCTGCAAGAAGCAAGGTTATTAAGTTAATTAGAAAATAACCAACTTAACCGACTCTTCTTTGAGCGAGATCTCGTCAGCATAAGTAAGAGTGCATCTGGGAGCATGTATGAGGGCTTTTGGAATCACGGACCCAGACACTCGCTGAAGGACCTTCCAGATAAGACAAAACTAGTTGGACTCGTCTATCCAGGACTCCCTTCCAAGAGGAATAGCTAGCCATTCCGAACTCCTTTCCAGAGGAAGGCTAGCTTAGTTCCTATGGACTAAACCCAAAGTGGACATGATAGTCATCCGGGAACTCCCTTCCGGATGGAAACTATCATTCTACAAGACTTCTTCCAGATTGACAGGTTAGCTGTCTAGGAACATATTTCCGGGAGACAGATAACTTTCTCGAAATAATTTTGGAGACTCTTTCATTTGGAAGCTTAACCATACCACAATTATTTTGCGCCATTGATATCTTCTAATATCGATTATATTTATATATTTATTCGAACATTGATAATAACATAGTAATTATCAAATATCGATTTGTGATCTTCGAGAAATTAAATGGTGCTCGTGGTGGTTTAAAAGAAAACAATTAAGAAGAATTAACACACTTGTAATGTGATATTTACGTTAAAATAATAAATAATCTAGAAAAAATTAACAAAATAGTTTAAATGTGTAAAGTCCTTTTTGGCAAGTTAGTTGACAAATAATTTTTCCATTTATGGTAAGATTGTTGAGCTTTTATTTTTCGGATCCCTACCTTATAAATTCGGTTCTTAGTTGCTCTTTTCCTTGTTTGGAAAGTTGCACTTTCAGCTGAACTTTCCTTTCTTGAAAAACTTCTCAAAGGAAAGTTGTCTTTTTTAGGGAAACTTTGATTATTGCCTTTTCCTTATTAATTTCGATTGTATCTTGATACAATCAGAATATCTAATCTGTTTTTGGCAGGAATCAAGCATTGATAGAAGATCGGACCCGATTTTAGTAAGTTTCCCGTTTTCTGGTCAGATCTGCTGCGTCAGCATCCGAATCTGATGTAGCAGATCGTGTTTCGTTTGGAAAGTTTTGTACAGCTGCTAATTCGAACTTGTGGTTGCCTCTTTGGTTTCTATGGTCTATAAATAGAGCCTAGAGAGCAACCATTCAGATTACCTCTTCCATTATTCATTTCTACATTTATCTTTTGAGAGAAGAGAGTGTTTCTTTGTTTTGTGAGAGCGTAGTTGTTCATCTAGGTTCTAGTTGTTTATTTCTGTTCTTACTCTGTCCTAGAGGTTGTGAAGAACTACTTGACTGAACAAGAGATTGGTCTTCGGGAGAAGACTTGATAAAGCCTTACTTCGGGAGGAAGTAAGCACTTGGTCTTCGGGAGAAGACTTGTTGAAGCCTTACTTCGGGAGGAAGTAAGCACTCACACTTCAAAGAAGAAGGGAGTTCGGGCTTGAAGGTGTTTCAAGAAGTCAGATTCATAAAGTGGATTACAAAGGATTGCGGCAATTCTTTAGAGGGAGTCTAAACTTGTTTAAGTCAATTGTCTTTGTAATTTTGATACTTTATTAATTGATTTCATTCTCTGGGCGTGGCCCCGTGGACTAGGAGTGTTCGTGAGAACACTGATACCACGTATAAATCTCTTGTGTCAAGTTATTTATTTTTCTGCAAATATTTTATATTCTGCCTGTTCTGTTTTGCTGTAGCAGAATTACTTTCTGCTGCTGCAAATGTTTACAGTTTTTATATTTTCTTATATACAACTGACATTTGCAACAACACGGTTTTTCAATTGGTATCAGAACGGGACACTAAACTCTTAGTGTGGTCCTATAACGTTTTTGTGTTAAAATGTCATTTTTTGCAGAAGGAAGTTCTATTTCTAGACCACCGTTGCTTAATGACTCTAACTATCCTTATTGGAAAGTTAGAATGAGAGCCTTCATCAAATCTCAAGATGAGAAAGCTTGGAGAATGGTTCTATCAGGTTGGTCTCTTCCAGTTGAGACAGATTCTTCAGGTAATACTATTATAAAATTTAAACTGGAATGGTCTATAGAAGATGATAAACTTTCTGCCTACAATAGCAAAGCCTTGCATGCTATCTTTAATGGTGTAGGGGAGTGTTACATTAAACTTATATCATCTTGTGTTTCTGCTAAGGAAGCTTGGGAGATCCTTCAAACTCAGTTTGAGGGAACTTCTGATGTGAAAAGATCTAGATTTATCATGCTTCAAACTAAATTTGATGAGCTTAGAATGTCTGATAATGAAACCTTAACTGAATTCTATGAAAAATTATCTGATATTGCTAATGAATATTTTGCTCTTGGTGAAAAGCTTGATGATTCTGTTCTTGTGAGAAAAATTGTTAGAGTACTTCCAGAAAGGTTCGATACTAAACTTTTGGCAATGGAGGAAGCTAAAGATTTTAGCACAATGAAGGTAGAAGAATTGATGGGTTCCTTACGTACTTTTGAATTAAATCAACAGATTAAACAAAAGGACAAACCCAAATCCATTGTTGATAAAGGTAAAAGTATTGCTTTGAAAGTTGCTGATAATGAAAATTCTGATAGTGAATGTGATGATGAGATTTCTTTATTAATTAAGAATTTTCAAAAATATATGAAAAAGATGGGAAATAAAAAGAATATTTCGAAAGGTTCAAAAGGTAATACTTTTATTAAACCATCTAACAAAAAGGGAATTCAGTGCAGGGAATGTGAAGGTTTTGGGCATATTCAAGCTGAGTGTGCTAACACTTTGAAAAAGAATAAGAAAAGTTTCAATGTCACTTGGAGTGATGATGAAACCGAAAGTGATGAAGATAATTTTGAAAATGTTGTCCTAACCTCTGTTATGTCTAATGTGTTGTGTTATTCACAGGTGAAAGCTAGATTGGTATGTCTGAATAATACCACCGAACAAGAGGAATCAGATTCAGATGAGTCTGAAATCTGTCAAGAGTCTCTTGCTGAATCATACAAAGTCATGTATGAAAAATGGATTCAGGTTGCTTCTGAAAATAGAGAGTTGAATAAATTGAATAAAAAATTGTCTCATCAGATTGAAATGTGTGAATTGAAAATAAAAGAGTATGAGACAAGTTTTTGTGATAAAGATGAAAAAATCACTCTCTTAAAGAAGGAACTTGAAAATTTTAAGAAAAATGTTCAAATGCTTAACCCTGGATCTTCTATTTTTGAAAAAGCTCAAAATGCAGGTCAAAGAGGTTTCGCAGGCCTTGGTTCAAATGGAATGGAAAGTTCTGGAGTCACGAAGTTTGTAAAATCTAGTGTTCCAACGAATCACTTTGAGGCTACAAATTCTGCTGTAACAGTTTCACAGCCTGTTGCAGCAAGAGCAGCGTCTGATGCTGCAAAATCTCCAGGATTTTCGAAAAGCGTAAGATCTCAGGTAAAAAGATTTGTTCCCACTTGTCATTTTTGTGGTAGAAAAGGACATATCAGACCTAAATGTTTCACGTTGAAAAATCTGTTTAAAACAAATTATATTGATAATTTTGAAAAATCTCAAAAGAAACATAAAGGTTTGAAACAACTATGGGTAAAAAAGAATTGTCTAGCTGGTTTTTCTGATAAAACTGCTGCATCTCAAATGTGGTATTTTGACAGTGGTTGTTCTAGACATATGACAGGTGACAAGGACTTCTTGACTAACATTCGGCCTATGCAATGTGGAGAAGTCACTTTTGGCAATGGCCTATCTGGAAAAGTTGTTGGTATGGGAACTCATCTAAATTTTGAAGGGTTACCTAGACTGAAAAATGTGATGTTAGTTGAAGGACTGAGGGCTAATTTACTTAGCATCAGTCAAATTTGTGATCAAGGGTTTACTGTTTCATTTGATAGTGATCATTGCTATGTTCTGAATGATGATAATGAATGTATCTTGCAAGGATTTAGATCCAATGATAACTGTTACACTCTAACCCCTGTGTTTACTTGTCATTCAGTTATTTTTCTGCAAATATTTTATATTCTGCCTGTTCTGTTTTGCTGTAGCAGAATTACTTTCTGCTGCTGCAAACGTTTACAGTTTTTATATTTTCTTATATACAACTGACATTTGCAAGAACACGGTTTTTCAAAATGAATAATCAAAAAATATAAACTAATTTAATCAAAATCTGTTTAATTTTGTTAAACTTCATTAAAGTTTACAAAAAAAAAATATCGTTAAATTAAAAAATAACATGAAATAATTATATCCAGTGGCAGACTCAAGATATAATTTTAGGGTGGGATAACTAAAATTTGTACTGGAATTTAAAATAATAATTTTAAAAAAATATATATATTACATTTTTTACTTAAAGCTCGGATAAAGTTATTATATAGAAGGAAACAAATTTCAGCATTTAAATAATAATATGAGAATTTATAACTCTTGTTATAGTTTTTTTTTTTTTTTTATGTGAGAACTTATGTTAATTATAAATTAAATATAATTAAATATAATTCTTAATATAATAAGTTTTTTCTAACAGAAAAGTTATTTGTAGTTTGAATGTACTCTATGTTAATACTTTTTAGTTTTTTTTTCTTTCAAAAGGGTAGATTTATATATAAATAAAAATAGAAGATAAAACTGAGGGGAATCAGATTCAAAACCAGGTCTGCTGAATAACGAATAAATACCTACACAAATTATATTGTCTAATAATTATGTATTATTTCTATCTCTAATTTTATATAATCTATTCTGATATTTGAGGGTGTGCTTAAGTTTTTCTTAGACTCTATATAAGTCTGCCTATGTATATATATGGGATAAATGTGTATTCATATAATAAGTAGAATGTTTTTGTCATAAGCTGCCATGATTTGAACAAAGAAAATTGTATAATTAGACAATACTTTATGATCTTTATATAGAAAAATATATGTTCTGGATCTCTTTCTCTGCTATCTCTATATACTCTTTTATCTTTTTTTATGTCACCAAAATGCACAAAATGCTAGAATTAACAAACAATATCTATTCATTTGTGCAATCATATATAATATATATTTATAAACAAGTACCGATTAGTGTAAAAGTCTCAAAGTTTAATGATGACAATAAACACATGATGATACACATAAATAGTTGGAAAATTTACACCTCATAATATTTTATTTTATTTTTTTTTTAATTTCATTATCACATGCATTTTTTCTACTTTTTTACTATTCAATTTATTACACTTGTGTACTGATTTTAAATAAAAAGTTTTATTATATTATTTTAAGGAACGTGGCAACCTAAGGTATATTATAATGTATTTTATCTTGTGTCACTTTTGTGATAATTTCTTTATTTCTTTTTTTTATTATTATTTAAATTGATGATGAAAAACTCATATAACTTACAATATATATGTTAAGGTTATTTTCATCCTTTTTTTTTTTTTTCTCTTCGCTTATTTTCTTGGGGAGTTTTTAATATTATTCTTAAAATTGATTTTATTTACAAAAATATCTTTAAGAAAATTATTTACACAAATACCCTAATGCCACATCAGCATATATACCGAAATTCAAAATAATTACCGAAAATAGAAAAAAAAAATCTCGTTTCTAGATTTTTTTGCTTTTTAGGAGTTTTGTAAAAAGTAAACATTTAGTTACTTTTGATGTGAATAAAATATCAACTAGTTACTTTTCTTTTAAAACTTTATTTCAGAATTTTACACATATAAATAATAAAATAATTATTTTAATATGTGAGAAACATATATTTTTTTATCTCCAAACAAGACAACTAATATTAAAAGAAATTTTTTTGTTTCTTTTTTTATATTTTTAGGTTATATTATGTTATTTTATTCTTAAAGATACATTGAGGTTACTTTTTTTTTTAATATAACTCATAATATATTTTAGACACTATTCAATTTATTATTAAAATAGTTTTAAAAAAAAGTTTATTTTGTAATGTTTAAATATATATAAAAAAAAATATTTTTTAGTAACTTATTAAATTGTTTGATACATTAAATTTTATTTAAATTTAAATATTGTTTATTCATTTATTAACAAAATATAAAAAACAAAATACTTTCAGTAACTTATGAAGTTGTTTGATGTATACTGATTTAAACATTGTTTACTTATTAGTTAACTAAATATTAATGGGTAACTAAAGATCAAGAAAGTAAAATGTTACTTTTGATTTTGGTCATCTTCTTCGATAATGGTAAAAAAAATATATGATTCCCGCATATTAAAATGATCACATTAAATAGTAGATTGCAGATGTAATTTTTGAGACCAAAAAATTAGATGTGTAGTCAAAAAAAAACTTTTTAAATTAAAAAAATAAAATAAAAGGAAAAATCTTTAAAAATAAATTATTTTTTAATAATATTATTTGTTTTATTACATGTGTGGAAAAAAAAAAGAAATAATTTGATGGTATGAGAAAATAAGAGTATAATTATATATATGATGATATGTCATATATATATATATATATATATTGAGAGAGAAAAAAATGGTCAGTGCTAGGGGTGTTCACAAAGTATCCGATCCAATCCAATCCGTACGATCCAATCCAATCCAATCCAATTCGCAAAATGCGGATATCCGCACTTGTGCGGATTGGATTGGATTGAAAAATAAAAAATCCGCACTTGTGCGGATTGGATTTTGTTTGACCTCAAAAAGTAACCGATCCAATCCAATCCGCACTTAATTATACATATTTTTAAAAAATTATAATATATAATATATATTAATCAAAAAAAAAACACAAACTTCTTTTAGTAACATATTGAGTTGGTGCATTTTATTTATTTTATAATAAAAAATACAAGAAAAATAATTCTTATTCACATAGACACATACACATAAATTTAAATATATGTATACTAGCTTAGTTATTTTAGTAAGAGATACATATATATTTTAGTGTAAATCTAAAGATAAGTACATATATATTGATATATATATATATATGTATTGGTTTGATTTATATATAAATAGAGATGAAAATAGATTATTATTGGAGATTAAGAAACAATAGTCTTTTTTTAATTTTTTTTCTATGAAATATTAAATAATTTATTATTAAAAAAATAACCGATCTAATCCGCACTATTGCGGATTGGATTGGATTGGATTTAAACTCTTATGCGGATCGGATTGGATCCAAAATATGAAATCTGCACTTAGTGCGGATTGGATGTTGTTTGACCAAAAAAGTACGGATTGGATCGGATGAACACCCCTAGTCAGTGCATTGAGAAAGAGAAAATTAGTGTCAAAAAAAAAAAAGCAAAAGTAAAGAATATGCGCCAGTGTAATATGAAAGATAACATGTGCATTTTTATAGGTATATACGTATTACAATAAAATTAAAAGAAGAAACGGTATATATGCAAATTAATTGAATAACAATATTGTGTCAATTAATTTTAAATTTTGGTTGTTAGATGCAATTTTTTCTATTTTCTTTGTGTATTAATGATATATATATTTTTAACTCGTTTGTTCCTTAATTAACATATAAGTTTTTTTTTTTCGTTCAGTTCTTCTTTTTAATTTTCTTTTCATTTTTTTTTTAGTTTTTGAAATATTAAGTTACGTTTCTATGGAAGATAAGAGTGTAATTTTTTATTTTCTAATTTTCGAGGATTGGGTTTGTAAATAGCCTCTATTACATTTGATGTGGAGATTGTGTAGAAGATGGTTAGTTTTTTTTTTCTTTTGTTTTTTTTATTTTTTATTTTTTTAGTGTTGTTTTATTGTTATTTTGCCACAATTTATTTATTTGACGTCGATTTCACTGTTCTTACTCCATCTCCCCAAAATTATAGTTAGTTTTTAGATGTTCTTGTGTTGTTGTGGTGGTTCTATCCGTGAGTGTGAAAAAATAGAGGCTATAAATAACATTTTTTTTTCCTTCTCTATGGTTGTTTTTGTGATTTTTCATTTTCATTGTCCTATAAATACATTAAACGAGCTCACTGGCAAAAAGTTTTTTTAGGTATGTAGTTCTTTTATGTTTTTCTAATTACGTGGTTATATGTGCTTCATTGTTTATATTTGTTTTTGTGTTGTTTTAGTAATTTTTTTATTCTAATTTTTCAGCACTGTACTTGCAAATATAGCCGTTATTGCATCTGGTGTTGAGACTGTATAGAAGATTATTAGTTTTTTTTAATCTTTTTTTCTTTTTGTTTTGTTTGATTTGTTTTAGTGTTATTTTTACAGTTATTTTGTCTTGATTATTTATTTGACGTTGATTTTACAATTTTTACTCAATCTCGCCAGAATTAGTAGTTGTTTTCTGGCTGTTTTGGTATTGCTGTGGTCGTTCTATTCGTGGGTGTAGAAGATAGAGATCTTGTTTTCTTTTTTGGTGTATACAGTATAAAATAAAAAATAATAAAAAAAAAAAGAACGACAATATAAATGTAATTTCAATCATGTGGAAGTAAATTGTAAACTTTTACTTAAAATTCGATATTATATAAAAACTCCTAAATGATTATGGTAACTTTATAATCAATAGAATCTGCAATCCCGCTAACTAAACCATATTCTCTTCTTGTAATAATTTGCTCACCTTTTGCATAAAAAAAATTAAATAATTTGCTCACCTTTTTTCTAGTTAATTTTCATGTACTGAATACTAGTTTGAATATTTTGATGATTTCAATCACTATTTTTTATATAACATATATTAATTTCCTTGGGGTCCTGTGTCTTGATTACGATATCTCAACTTATATGCACTATCTATCTAGCTTGAATTAATTAGATAATCATAAATGTTATTACTGTATAACCTCTAATCTAGACCACAAACTACAAGATATTAGAGAAATATCATAAGTAGAAAAAAAAAAAAAAAAAGGTAAAATATTTGAGTACAGATGAAGTACTAAAGAGCTCATCAATTAATTGAAATTAAATGCATTCCATATTAGTCACCGACTATTATAGGGGCATGATATGAGGTGTAAGTTGTAAGGTAACTTTAAGCTTATTCAGCAATAATGAAAGCATAGTTTACCCACTAAGTTAAAGATTCTTTTTTATTATGTTTATTTTTTTTAAAAATAATACCACTAACACTACTACAAAATAGACTTTTAGTGTCGGTTTGATGAACGCTTTTTTAAAAAAACTGACACTAAAAACCACCCCAATTCTTTGGTCTCAGTTTATAACTGACACTTATAATGACTTTAAGTGTCAGTTAGTAGACCGATAATAAAAGTATAACCGACACCAAAAGAAATTAAAAAATATATATACATACAGATTGAATATTAGTGTCGATTTATAACCGAGACTAAAAGATCCTTTGGTCTCGGTTATAAACCGACACTTAAAGAGTATAACAAAAAAAAAGTTTATTATGAGATAGGCTGTTATGTATTTTCTCATTCCAATCATAATTCCAAAAATTACACAACAAAGAATATTTTTATTATTATAGTACTTAATTCACATAAAACAAACTACCATGGGATCTTGTCCACAATCAAACTCAGGTACTTAGATCCGATGAAAGATCTAATAATGATGACTCTATCCAGTAGCAGGATCCATCTGATGAGCGAGAACTGCTCTTAAGTCTTCGAGAAGAGCTTTCATAGAGAATTCAGCGTGTGGAAGTTGGACATTAATTGGAGGGGCATCTTCTCCAACTGTTCTCCTTGTCTTCCTTCCTTTTAGAGGCATTTTCTTAGGTCTGAGAACTAAAGGCTAACCAATTAGTGAGAATTGGATGCTAATAATATAAATATGTCTTATACATGTAAATATCAAGATACTTATTACCATTATTATTTTAAAATAAATTTAAACTATTTAGTGACACACTCCGAGGTAATTAAACCTGATGTTCTTATACTATTTTTCTGTCACGACCCGAGCCCTAGGCTGTAACATATATGTAATATCCATAACTTGGGTGGTCAAAGGTCACACTTTGACCCTTGTAGGAAGATAACACTTATAAATAATCATTTAAGTATATCACAAAATACTTATTTAAAAATAATGGATTAACTCCTATATCGATAAGAAAATACTAGTAATAAAATCAGGACCACTCATTAATATAAAAGAACAATAATAACCCCACAATTATGTAGTCACTGAATAGATAGATTTAATAAGTTAAATAAAATACCAAAATAATATCTAGCATCCATCATTCCTCATTTCTAACTGGCACTTAGCTAATTTAAGTCATCCAGACTATCCATTTCAGCTTAAATACAAAATCAGTTACATTAAAAGTTTAATAAGTAGAATAAGACAAAACTAATAATGATTTTCTTCCTCCTCGGTACCATCCTCATCCACTAGCATCAAACTGAATTCCTTAAGGAGAGAAAATAAGGGGTGAGCTTATAAAGCCCAGTAAAAAAACAACTAATATCAAAGGATCCTTGGTTTAATAAAGATTCTTGCATGGTTAGCTTTTAACAATAAAATATCTCATCACCATTATCAAAATATATAAACAAAGTAGAGAGACCACAAATAATCACAAAATCAAGTGTCAAATGCATATCACATCGTCCACTAGATCCCTAGCTCTCAATACTAATCATAAAAAACGACATCCAAAACCGAGTAGTTGCACCTGATAACCACCATAATACTGGGGCTCAGATTCAATTCACCTCCTGTACAGATTCGAGGTCTTTCACCTACATGTGAGTGCACACCTGATCTACCTATGATGACACAGAGACTAGGTTGTGAAACAACCATATGTACCGAACATGATCAACATGGCTCTCATCAGTATAACTAAAGCAGAGAAATAATAAGAATAACAAAAGAACATATTTCTTTTTTTTTAAAAAAAAAATCGACAGCATTGCGACTATATTTTGAATAAACCCAAAAATCATAATCTGCATAAATATTTGTACAAATATATATTAAGCTCACAGTGCCCCAGAACAATCCAGAAAAATATGCAGATTAAGTTTATAATTTTTCAAACAATTCGCAAATCATAAAAATTTAGAATATGTCTAATGCTATAGAACACATAAAAAATCAAGTCCAATAATTAAGTTGAGTCCCTACCTCTCCCAAGTCGTTAACCTTTGTCCAAAAGACGATCTTAAGCTCTCAAGTCCCGAGCTTCAATTGTTTAGTCCAATCTTAGATATTACTCTCACCTATACCATCAAATAGCTAAATAATTATCATCATTGCATTTTACATTCAAAATCAAGTCCAACGACATATAATATGACTATATTTAAAGTTTGGAGTTCTGAAACCTCACCTAAGCGGTGCACATTAACTATCAGTGGCGATAAAAATCAGTGTACCGAAAATGTCGCCAATTTTTTTATTTTTGGTAGCATATATCAAAATGACCACCTCGATGAGTAGATCATACCCATGCAAACAATTTATCAACAGGGTACACGATATCACCAAAAAGTCGTCGGAAAGGGGTGGAGCTACAAAAATGTCACTAGAAAAAGTAGCGAGTTGGGCAAAATAGCTTAGTGTAGGTTGTTCTCCTTGACGAGCTGAGTCTAGTGGTGAAGACGGCTCGTCAAACGGACACCGGAGGTGGCCGAAAAATTCGTTCAAAGTTTGAACTGCCAAACTTTAACTTGTGATCCGGGGCTAATGGAGGCGAAAGGAGTGGCGCCGCTTGGGGGTTGAGGTCACCGGCACTTGGAGATTAAAATGGTCCGACGCGTGGGGCCGAATGGTGGCTGGAGATGGGTCACTGGAGTCATGCCGGTGATGAGGTCTTGTGGTTTTCTTTTGTGGATTGAAGAGAGAGAAAGAAAGAGAAAGAGAGAGAGGGGACGATATTGGGGGGTTGTTGTGTTTGTTTTTGTTATACATATATATAATTTATTATTATTATTATTATTATTTATTATTATATATAACTTTTGACTCGATCAAAATCGAGTTTTCACAATATAGATTAAAATGTGACAAATATATGTTATTATGAGAATAATATATATTATAGCATTTGGTAAATAAATTGTATAATCTATAATTTATTATAAATAAAATATTGTAACATAAATAAAAATTCAAAGCAGTAACTATTTTGTAACTTATGGATCACAAATATAAATGTACAATTTAAGTGAGTAAATTTTTTATATGTTATGCAAATCAAATGCTATAAAATTATTACCCTTGGAAGAGAATAGATACTCATAAATATCAGATTGTTATGTATCAAAACGTTGAGAATTCATGTAGCTCGGAGAGGAGTAACAAAACTCAAAATTGAGTTTTCTAGAAAACGGTTGTTTTATAGTTGATAACATGTTATTTTATGGTTGTTTTAATCACTTGGAGCCAATTTTGGAATACATTCATGAACGTGTATGTATTTATTGAGCATGTTTCTAGCGCTCTTCCCCAATATTTTTATCATATTAAACACCTACTAAAGTGCTGTGACAGTCATGAAGTAAAAGGAATTCGATTTTCTAAAGTGATCCTCAAGCACTATAATAATAGAGGTCTATAGTGTTCATTTTAGACAATCAGTTTTCTATCAACAAGCACTTGCTAGAAAACACAAGATTTGATGATTCTCAAAGTTATTTCCAAGAGAGTTTTCTTAATTACTGCTAAGGGATAGGGGGACATAAGCTTTTGGACAAAGGTATTATACCTTGTTCAAGTCATGATCCCCACTGATCTACGCTCAAGATTGTGAGTGAGTGTTTCTATACATATTCTTCTTCTTCTACCATTTTTATATATACATATATATAGTGTAGTATCTTTTATTGTAATATTAATTATTTAATATTTTTGTTGGTCCTTGTATTATATTGCAATAGAATTGTAATGTCTTCATTTTCTTCCATTATAATAAAATCTCTTATAATAGAAAGCTCATTCCTTTTCAATGCAAGAGAAGATAAATTAAGATTTTGACAATACAATGGTAAGAGGTTTTATGTGAAAATCATCCATAGATGAACATAGTGGTTATTGATTTTTATTTTACTATTTTAAATAATAGTAATCTATGTATTAACATATTTTCCTTTGTTGAGATGGGAGAGTTTTACATGTATATAGAGAAATATATATATGTGACATATATATCATATTAATATATATAATGGTATATAATATGATATTTAAACTTTATATCATGTTATTATATGTATATACATGAGATATATAATATATATCATGTATATATATGAGTAATATATATTAGAATAATTAGTATTTTTCCCCTTAAACTTTTGGCACTACCTGATTTTAGCTCCTAATAAAATATACGGTTTGTTAAAAATTTCCCCTAAAATATAACAGTTACATAATTATGCCCATTCTGATAGGTTCTTTTTCTTTTACCGTCAAAAGTTAGTATTTTTACCCCGTAAACTTTGACCAATACCAAATTTTGCCATCTTTTATTAAAAAATAATAATTTAAAAATGTAATATTCTATTAATTTTGAAAAAAATAATAAATATTAAAAAATTTGATAAGAATATTAAATTAATTACAAAATATTAATTTTACTTATAAACAATTAAATTATTCCTAAAAAAATATTTTCAAACTTTATTTAATTTATAAACACTTATCTTAAAAAATTAAACTAAAATTATTGAAAATCTAATAAATAATCTAAATAAACTAAGATTTTTTGATGAAAAAATCAAACTTATTTATATTTATAAACTCTTAACAAATAAATAAAAATAATTAAAAATTCAATAAAAATATAAAATTATTTTTTTAAAAAAGGTAGAAATTAAACTAAAAAAATTTATATTTTGTTCACTTAAACAAATCTACATTTTTCTGAGAAAAACAAAATAGACGCAAGTTTGTTCTCGTAAAATTTAGGTTTTATAAAAATTGAATTTTTAATATATTTTTTTAGTATCTAAATGAATTTTTAATAAAAAAAATAAATAATTTTTAAATCGCTTAATTAGTTTTAAAATTTTTATTTCTTTTTTAATTTCTTAATCATTCAAAATAATTATTTTAAGAACAAAATTAACTTTTTAAGATTTACTAAAAAAATGTTGAATCTTTTTAATTTTTATTTTGAGGGGGTACGATTTGATATATAGTTGTCAAAATTTAAGGAATAAAGTTACTAAGTTACAAAGACACGTCAATATTTAAACGAAATAATGGGATGCAACCTAACAAATGGACTAAATTTTTGCAAATATAAAAGTTCAGGAGAATTCTTAACAAGCCGTATATTTTAAGTATATTTTAGAGGGCAAATTCAGTATTATTAAAAGTTCAAGAGAAAAATTACTAATTATTCTATATATATTATATATATATGTAGAGAATGTGACATAATATATATTAGTGAGATTAAATATGTAAAAATAATTATTTTTTAGGTATTTATATGAGACATGCATATATAATATATATTATTTGTACATAGTATATGTTATGCATGTATATTAAAGTATATATATTATATATGTGTGAGATATATAATATATATAATTGTGTTATTAATATATATATTATGTGTATATGATATATATGTATATTAAAATATATATGCTATATGTATATAAGCTATGTAATATATGTATATTTGTGAAATTAATATTACTATTATGTGTATGTTGTGTCACATGTCAATTATTAGCAACATACATATTATATTAATATATAAATTATATAATATGATAATTATATTGATAGTATATAATATAATAACATTGTTTATTACTATTGATGTAAAGATGATTATCATCAAAATTGTGATGATTTTGAGAAAAGAAAATGTAATTTAGAGAAGTTATATTATTTAAGAATTAAAAGTGATAATTATCTCAATTTATAAGATAAAAAAAAATAAACTACAAGAATTACACTTATCAGATTTATCTTGTCAAGAATCAAAAGTGGTTAGCACTGTCTATTATTAACAAGAACAAATAAAATCTCTTAACACATAAATAGTTTGAAGGAACTCATAGAAACTTTTTTGTTTAATCACATTTAACAAAATAATTTAAAAAAATCTCCATTATAAAGTGCTTAGCACTCCCTCCCTTATATATATTAATTAAGATCTTCAAAACTTGTTTTTGTTATTGGGTCAGTCAGTCACTCACTCATCATAGAATTAACTCCATCATTTCCAATTCATGTCCCTGATTCGAAGAGAGTGGACCACTAAACAGTAGTGGAAATATTACCAAACATCATTTTTTTTTTACCTTTTTGGGTACATATATAATATTTATACATATATAAATGTGTATGTATAAGATGGATCCGCTAGCTATTTGGATATGATAAAAGTAATTATTAGTCCCTTGTAATTTTAAATTATCATACATTTCTACATTTCTAGATGACTTCATAATATGCTGATTTGAGAATATATAAATTATAAATTACCATATGTTGTGTGTTAATAGGTCTTCACACACCATATGAAGATCCCATATGCTAATTTATATAAATATATAAGGAGCTTAATTAACCAAAAGTTTTAATTAATAAGCATAAAAAATGATAGACGACAACAAAATCTGAGAAAAAGATATCGGCAGTGAGAATAGAATTTGATCAATAAAGAAATAACATTATATATGTGGGTTGTATATTATTCTACAGAAATGAACAACCTTTGTCTTCTTCTATACCATATGCACTTGAATATATGCTTCTTCTTTTTTTTCTTTTCTTTTGGGTCTGTAGTGAAAGTGGTTTTAATAAATAAGGGGTGTGAGAAGGGAAATGGTGGCAGCCAGCCTTTTTAATTTGGGGATGCCAAAAGTTCACTATCTTTTTGAGTTAAGGCGCAAAAACGTAGGGCATTTGTTTTTTTGTTAGATCATCAAGAAATAAAAGAAAAGTAAAAAGAAATTAAAAAGAGGGATGCCTTTTGCCAGTTCTCTTTCTTTTACTAGTACTACTGTTTCACTTTCAGCTTTTGACATTACCCTATGGACTGAATAAATAATATTAGTATTATTATAATAGCATGATATTTATTATATTTATATAATAATTTTGTATTTTGAGGAGTGAGTGAGTACTGAGTGAAAGAATAGCCATCATTACTGATGAGCAAAGGCTTATTATTCACTGGCATGGGCCACCATGATGCTAAAAGAAGCCGTGTCACCGGTTAAATTACACACAACAAAACACAACCATCCAATTTTCAAAAGTCCTCATCTTCTGGCCCTTAAATCTCCCACAATCCCAAAACCATCATTTGATTTTTTTTCTTTTTAATTCATGGCTTATTTTTCGTTTTTTTCTTTTTAAAATAGTATATATGCTTTTTCTCATTATATATATAATTTTATTGTATAGGGAGCAAAAAGATGAGGAAGATAAAGAAGCTCTTTATAAGTGTTCTGCGTCCAAAGTTATGTCTAAGTCTAACTACTATATCCCCCCTCCCCTCTTCAACATGAAAGGGCCCCAAAACAAAAATTAAAAGCAGTATAGTGTGTGTGTGTCTGCGAATAATAATGTATCTCATCATGTAAAATTTAAAACCAAAGGTGAATAAAAAGATGTATGTATATAATTGAAACTCAATATATATATATGTATATGCATATAGATCATGATCTATCAATCAACAAAATGATAAAAAGATTACTAACTTTTTAGAAATATCACCGTTTCATGCAAAGATATACATTATACCCACTTTTTAAAAGGTTAATAAGTTTATGAACACGGATGTTCTTCTTTCGTTTTCTTTTCTTTTTTCCTATTTCCTAGTTTTGAAAATTGAAACATTTTAGTGTGTGGTTGTCATGTGGGAGATTTTGGAGGGAAAAGCAAGATCAATTTTTGTAGATAACGTTAAGACAAAAAGTACGCATGTTGCATATTATATAAATATATATCTATATTATATTTATATAATCTTCTATTTATTGCTATCATCTTATATAAACGTTGCATAACTCTATTCTATTATATGTAAGTTAAGGAAGGTCTAATAATGATACACTTGACAGAGACAAAATAATAATGAGCCATGTGGGTTAATTTCATTTTTGATTTATTTTTTTAACAGAAAAAGTCACAATATGTCTCAGTATAATTGTGGTATTAGACTTAGTCATCACTTTCAATTTATATTATTGTCTGTGATATTGTTTGAATTATAACAGGTACGACAGTCCTTCCTTACGACTAGATAGGATACAGCTCTTTCCAAGAGAATTTCCACACTAAGAAAAGAAGATAGTTTTAATACACGCATGCATATATGTACTTGTGTACACAGAGAAAAAGAACTGCAAAGTTTATTACTTCTCTCTTTTTAACCTATATATTCTAATGAACTTTGTCTTACTCATTCAAAGGAAGTAATTGATGAGGACAACCAAATATAACTAAAGCCATCACCTTAATTTCTTTTTAGTCTGATGATAATTATGGAATATTGTTATATATTGTGTCCATTGTAAATAAATATATCTATTTATAATTAGCAGTAGTGATAATCTTAGAATTAATATATAATTTCGTGAATATAAATCTAGTTGCACAGGTACTTTACTTATATAAACTAATTAAGAGCAATATAAACAAAAGAGTGCCATTGCACATGAAAAAAAAAAAACAAATCATACACACCTGCCGAGTTTATTAATGCATATTCCACAAATATAATAAACTTTACCTGATATGCATATACTAACTAGCTATATATATATATCATACATGTAATAAGTATGTATGAACATTGAACATTGTCACGTTCATGAAACCCTACTTAAATAAATATTAAGAAATAGGGGAGGAATGAGGATAATTACATTCTCGTCAAGAACTATAATTAAGGCAACAGGTAGATTATTTTAGTTTAATATCAGAATATTATTGAATAAAAACTAAGGTTAATAAAAAAAATTGTACCATATAATATAAATATATAGCTGTTTGGGAGAGGTGATTCGCATTCTTCATGGTCATGAGATTGGCCGGGATTCATTTTCTTATTATGCGAATACAAATAATCAACTTTGTAGTACGAAAGACAATATAGAGAATAAAAACTGCGTGGTTGTACGAATATTTATTTGTGCCTAATAACTCATAAGATAAACTATAATAAATGAAAAAAAAAAAAAAAAACTCATAATAGTGCGTTTTAATTGGATTTTAGAGATATACATTAGCAAACATGACGTCATGACTCAAAAAAAATTATGGTAATAACAAAGAAAATAATTTCATGAGTATAACATCACCAAATATTCATAAATGGTACTCAAAAAGAAAAATCAATGGTATGAGTAAATATGGAGAAGAAAAATGTTATAAAAGATAGTCATATATATTCAGTGACTTCACCAGAAAAAATATTTAGCCATTAAAAACAAACAACTAAACAGAGAAATTTGTATACACTAATTTCCATGTTAAAATTTGAGAAAATGAACAAAAACAAAATTTTGGGGCATTGTACCTTAATGTTAAAGGGTTTTAGTTTTTGAAACTAGCTAGGGAAGCACGTTTGCATGAAGATTCGTTCATACGTAACGAAAGCCAACCAATGCCTAATGATTATTATATAATAACTGTTGAAATTTATACTAATGGACTCACTTGGCATTAATTATCATCTAAGCTTTATATATATTACACATATCTATGTATCTATTCTAATATAAAATAAAAAGAAAGAATATAACCTGTTAGATTAAAAAAATAATGTTAAGTGGAGTGGAGGAAGTATAGCTTAAAAACATAAACAAACACATGATAAAAGAATATGTATATATTTGAATTGTATATTACGAGATTGCGGCGGCTAGCTACACCCCAAATCTCGCCACCAATCACTCCTAGACATCATACAAAATATATTCGAGATTTGTACAAGAAAATAAAAATTAGAAAAAAAAAATACAAGACATTTGAGAGGATTAAATATTAATGATAAAAGCAATTAGACAGTAGTACTACTTAATCTTGGCCATTCGCTGTAATAATAATCATTTAAATTAATTAGATAAAATGAAGTTTATCCATAGAAGTGTAATGTACGAGGAAAACGCGTATTATATATAGCAGGTTAATTATTTGTCTGTATTGGTCTGCTTATACAGTACCACCACTGGTCAAACAAGCAGATTATAACCAAATATTTTACTATTCCGAATAAGTTAATGACATAATAAATATTTGATGCAGCAAGAAATTTTTTTTTGGTATATATATAACAAAATCTGAAAGGATATCATAAGAAAGAAATACGATGTTGGTTATTTACATATATTAATATATGTAATAAAAAAGAAGAAAAAAATTTAAAACCAAAAAAAAGTGTTTGATAATATATATCATCATGTTGGTATAGCGCCATGGTTTTAGATGGAGAAGAGACAAAAGATTCTCTATCATGCATCATCATCATATATAATCAATCACCATGCTTCATACTCTTTTTTTTTTTTTGATATATAATTTGGTTTATATATATGTGATGACTAAGTATTTAATCTGAAGAGCAAATCCATGATTCCACCATACCTTCAGTTCTGGTTGTTACATTCTCTGGCCCTCTACCATTACTATTACTCGTAGTAGGACCGCCATTGATTGACCTCATGAGAAGATGATGATGATGATCTACGTTGTTGTTGTTGTTGTTGTCGTTTCCGCTTCGATTGTTATTATTGTTGGTGTCGTTTAAACCCATTCCGACCTCATCACCCCAGTTGGGTGTAGCAGTTGTCGTTGGCGGAGACGACGTCGTGGTTGGATGGTTGCCGTCGCTCCTCGGTGGTAAGTGATCGGACGACATGAGATTGGGAAGCCCACTGAGCCCATGGTGGCTCAGCCCAAAGTCTTCAAGCCCGTGATGAGAAATCTGATGATCCAACGGTCCTAACGTCTGAGGTTTGGATAATGAGAATTTAGGCTGAGCTTGAAGCAAGGAATGGAAATTCAGAACTGGGTTTTGCATCAAGAGAGGATTCTGTCCTCCATTTCCGCTACCGCTTCCGCCTCCCGGTGGTGGTTGTTGGTAGTTAATGGCAGTTGAAGTTGAAGCCATGGAAGCACTACTTGAAGATGAGATTGGAGGAATGAACGACGTCGTTGGGTGTTGCTGGGGAGCCTGAACCTTTTGAGCAAAAGGTCTTAAAATATAGGGCGGCGGTGAATCCAACGGTCCTGATCTCATCATGGAAGAACCGGCTCCTCCCCCTGTGCCAAAGAGATCCAATCTTGTGCTTCTCGGGAAAGGTGAGGAGGTGAAAGGTGGGGCCGGGATCCCGGTGAATTCCTGGACCATGGCTCGGAAATTGGTGGTGTCAGTGGTCAAAACTGTGGTGGGTGCACGCCTAGAAGCCCTTGACCGCTTCTTCGGATTTCGAACGACATTGTTGTTCCCGTCGTTTTGAGCTGAAGTTCCAGAAATCGCACCTGGGTTTGTACCTCTTGGACCATTATTATTATTACTATTATTATTCTCGAGTGGGATCTGAATTCCCTGAAAAGTGTGACTCGAGCCAAGCCCGACTCCACCTCCGCCGCCTACGTTGCCGGCAAGGCTCACTCCACCTCCAACTCCGCTGATTCCGAATCCACTGCCTCTGTTCTGTCCTTGTCCGTATTGGCTATTTGTGAAAAATGGGTGGCTTTGGTTCTGGGCTGACGACGAAGACATCAACCCGGATCCAAGATCGATTGAATTCGGGTCGGATCGTAAGGTTCTGGGCCAGGCCATGTCAAGATTGAGCGGAGATCGGGAAGAGACTGTTGTCGGATCGAAGAAGTTGGATAAAGGGTCGAACATGGAGGACTGCTGGTGCTGGTGGGTGTGCTGCTGTTGCGGCGCGTGGTGGCTGCCCATATGGCCTTGAGGGTTGGAGCTCAAAAGGGCAGAGATCGATTCGGCGCGTGAGTCGTACTCTTCGTCTCCACCGCTCGAGGATTGCATACTCCCACTGTTACCAGAGTCCATTGCTTCTGGAGAACAGAGAGAGAGAAGCGAAAAACAAAGGAAAGAATTGGTAAGACGTGGAATAGAACTTAGCTTAGCTAGACAGAGATATATATGAAGTTTCAGAGAGATTTGCTTACACAAACAGACTCATTTATTATGATCAGAGAAAGAAGAGAGAGAAAAAGATAACCCCAAAAAAAAACAGAGGGTTTCTCGAAGGAGAACAATGATCAGAAAGTACTAGCCATATATATAACTAAATAAATATAAATCTTAAAAAAGCAATTTTTCTGATCGGTAACTGGGATATCTATAATGGGTTTGGCTTATTTTTTGGATTAGAGCAAAAGGGTACTAGTATTTTTTTAAAAGGGAGAGAACAGAGTTCAATGAAATTGATAGGATGAAAGGGAAGAAAAAGAAAACCCTCTTTGGTTTTGAATTGATGGGTTTTCTTTTCTCTTTTTACTATATGTAGATTAAAGCTGAATTTAGGGTTTTTGTTGGTCAAGGAAAAAAAGGAAATAAGAAAAATAAAAGGGAGGGTTTCTAATTGTTCTCTCTAACCTTTTCTTCTCAAGAAAAAAAAAAAAAAAAAAAAAAAAAAAAAGAGGCTGCTTCTACTGTTTGGCGGTTCCCACCCAAAAAAGATCAGAGTGGGGTAGCTATTATGGGATTTGGCCAAGTGCTTAGCTTAGCTTAGCTTATTAGCTCTACCGGTCAAAGTATGTAAGTGTTGTGGTTTTGATTTGTTAATTAAGTGTGAAACGAATAATGAAAAATTAACTAAGTTATATATATGGGGTTTTAGGAAACTTGTTTAATTATTAGATTTAAAATTCATTTTGGGGGTTCTATTAAATTATACTTTAAACATCATTAATTCTATTTACTTATTTTTTCTTATTTGTAATATATATTTTGGGACTAATGAGGTGGGCAAGCAACCAAATTCGGGAACATGCTTGTTGAATTGTATAAAAGAAAGAGAACCACCAAAGCCAAAGATTACTTTTCAAAAGACTTCCAGAAAACCAAAAATCAAATCTTAAGTAATTGAACATGAAATAACTTTATTGATTTATTTTTATATTTTGAAATTGGGAAATGGCAAATTAATTCCATGTTGCCTTATTTTTTATTATTTTTTTAATAATTCCATGGAAAAATTTGGAAATGGCAAAATAATTACATGTTGCGTTATTAATACACATTATATTGTTCGTCTATAAATAAATACATATATATATTTTGTCTCTCGTTTTCAGGGTTAGGTTTATTTACTCTCTCACAGTAAAAGTAAGCACTATCACATTGGCTATTATCTTATTTATATTTGAAAAGTTTTAAGTTAATCTACCAGCTTAATTTGACCAAGTCAGAAGCCTCATTACAAATTACAATATCATTAATTTTTTTTTAAAAAAAATAAAATAAAAAAGTCATTAGTTATTATTTGGGGAACCTCAGAGAATCTTTCATACGGTCTTCCTCTGCTGGAAAATATAAATAGAAAATGATGATATTTCTCTCTTTCTTTTACACTATAATTCATCTGTTTATTCTATATTCTTTTACAGATATTTTCGCACCTTGTGCATATACAGTTTTTCTACTTATACCTGTATGTACAGTAGACTCTATTCTAGCTTCAGTCCTCAACTCCATGCCTTTCTATTATTATTATTTTTTAATATTTAATGCATAAACAATGCTTCTACAAAATAAAAATAACTATTATTAATTAGAAGATCATCATCTAAGGATTTCCAATCTGTGTTTTTGGATGGATCAGTTCAACAACATGTATCTATAAAGTTCGCTACAACCATCACAACTATAAAATAAACCAATAATTTTATTTTCTTCTTCGTCTTTACTACCTTCTTTAGATCATTTAATAACCCTATTAAATAATATTTACACAGCTTTAAATTATATATATATACACATCATCATCATCGTTCAACGTGTGATTCTATATTCTTTTCCTTCATTTACTATACCCTTTGGTCCCCATTTTGCCCCCACAAAACCAAACCCTAACGGCTAACTCTAACATCCCCATTCTCACGTCTTTCATGTCCACAAGTAATCTAGCATACAACCTCTTCCTAATATATATAGCATGTAGGCTTATTTATAAGTATTAACAATTTTTGCTACAAAAGAATTCATTCTAATTGTATTAACACTATTATTTTGATCCCTTTCAAAAAAAAAAAAAAAACATTATTATAATTTTGGTGTACTTTCAAAAGGAAAAAAAAAAAGGGAAAAAAGAAATCATTATTATGATGTAAAAGTAATATGTATAGTGGAAATTTGGAATTTTAAATCCCAATATATGTGTTTTTTTTTCACTATAACCACTTCATTAAATTAATATGTATGTTAATATACTATATAATCACATAGATAAGAATATTAATTTTTTTCCTTGTGGAAATATATGAATTAGTTTAATCAACAAAACTTTTCTCAGAAAAGAAAACTAGCTAGGTTATACATAATTTATTTATACTATAATCGCTAGAACATATACTTATAATTAAAATTAGTAAAAAGGTAGTCACGGTGGTTTGCTTTGTTAAATATATATATAGACAAAAAATCATTCGGCAAATGAAAGATGATATGATTGATTATTCTGCTTTGAAGCATTTACAAAAGCCATATAGCTAGACTAGAGAGAGAGAGAGAGATATAGCAATCAAAATGATCATTTTGATTGCCAAAATAATTAACCATTATTGCTTTCATATGATTTAGTTATTACTACTTTTTTCACGCCTAAAAATTCAGAAAGTAATTGCTACTACTTTCAAAAGAGATTTTAATCGATTAATTCAGCAAAACCAACAAAAAAAATAAAAATAAATAAAATAAAAAGGAGAGATTTTAATCGGATGGAATGTCACATGAGCAGTGCCACTAAAAAAAGCTACTAAATTCCTGAGCCGTTCTCACCATCTAGAAACTATAATACATAATAAGATTATGTACGACAAAAATAATGATCATCTCTTGCTCTGTAAAAACATTTAACATCAAATAATTTACCGTTTTTTACAGTTAAACAGCTCCACACACAAAAATGATAGTATAATAATTCCAACTTTATTATTATTATTATTATTATTATTATTATTATTATTATTATTATTATTATGGTAATTAAACAAATAATGTAATCAAATCCACGTGGCATTAATTAGGGTGGAATCAATTACCTAATCATGTCCAAAATTAAGTTGCTTAAATCTGTATATTAATCTGCTAAGTGAGGGGGGCTATCTCTTCTCCAAACTCCAACTACAAAAAATTAAGAAATGTAAAAATTAAAAATATATATTATATTAGGGATTGATGGGACCTCCATCATTTTCAATGAACCTGTACCTTACACAAAGGTTGCACAACATAACACAAAAACCATACTATATAACAAAATTAAATTAAAAATAATATATTTTTTGATTTGGACCGTTGGATTGATGGGATTTTCATTGATGCCTTACTTGTGCCATTATTTCACCTCAGAAAAATGCTATCCAAAAAGTTAAAAGAGTAGGGATACTCAGAGGGGCCCCTCATAATCTTACTATGAGCTTCCATTATTACACGCATCTCACAGATGATGCTCATTGCACCAGTTATATATTGTTGGTGTGGAACACAATTAATTTTTTTTTTTTAATATACATTGTAATAAAGCCAAACCTCATTATTATTATTTTGTAAATAAATTCCATCCTTTTATTTATTAGTTTTTTTGGAACGTCAAACTTAAAAAATGAAATAAAAAATTACATCTCAATATTTAGAGTATTGCTATTTGATCATGTTTAACACTATACCAATATAGCATCCATTAATTAGTTTAGTGTTTTTCTATTTTATTTATTAAATAAAAAATTATATAGATTTGATATTTAAATACATTACTAAAAAGATGTTACATTATAAAATACTTAATTACACTTACGGTTCCTCTTAGTATTTCTCCAATATTAATATAATAGTTCTCCCAACTGTACTAGTACCATTAGCTATATGTATCCCCCAAACTGAGATCTGGTTGTAAAAATGACAACTGAACTTTTTCTTAATTTGGGCTTTTTCTCGAATTAATTATTTTTAATTGTTGGGTTTTAATTATTAATTGTTACTAATTAAATATATGGTGTACTCACCACGTCATATTAATTTAATTTCAATTAGTACTGTGTCACACTACCAAAAAATAATTAGTGGCTGACAATATGCCGCTATAATATATATAAGAAACTAAATTAAAGTAACCTTTAACAAAAAAAATATTGTTTTCATTATTTATTATTATTATTATTATTGGTTTTTCGACATTGGGGAGTTAAATTTGGGATTCTTCTTTTTAACTAATAGATTATGATTATAAGAGTATTTTTAATGTTAATATTGTTTAAAGATGTTATATCTCGGTATCATTTAAGTATATAATATTTTATTTTATTTTTCTTCTATATTTTTTTTGGTATTTTTATTTTTAAAAACACTTCAATAGTATGAGACATTTTAAGAATGTTATAATTATGATTAGGGGTGTGCATAAATCGATCCAATCCAATGAGAACCGACCGATCCAATTACAACTGACCGCCAAATATTGGATATCCAATTGTGATCGGATCGGATTGGATGTTATTTTTAAATATCCAGTTGGATCGGATCGGATGGTGGATGTGGTGTCTAAAAATCCAATACATCCAGCATCCAATCGAACTAATTAGTATTTTCATTTAGTTTGGATGAGTAATTAGATTTTATATTGTTATACGTCAAATTTATATGTATATATAAAAATTAACATTAAAGTTTTACTCTTTTTTTCTTGGATTGGATGGATCCAGTCCGATCCAATACATACTGGATCTAAAATATTGGATCGATCCAATCCGATCCAAAAAATATTAGGTTTAAAATATTGGATAAATCCAAATTAAATAAATAAATATATATGAAATACATCCAATGGATAGAACCGACCCAATCCAACATCCAATGGATGTTGGATCGATTGGATGACGAAATTAATTGGATCGGATCGGATGGTAAAATCTAACATCCAATATATGATTGGATCGGATCTGGATAGGCCTAAAAACATTGGATGTGATCCAATGAACACCCCTAATTATGATCTCACATATTATTATATAAGGTAAATAGCGATATAAGTACCCAAAATTTTAAGTTTGTAACCGGCATAAATTCAACGTTTATGGTTTAGCCGCCAATATCCCAATTAAAAATGTAATGTTTGAAAAAAATGTAGTATTTGGTGTAAATTTTTCAAATAAAAAGAAACCATAAAATGTAAGTGTAAAATAAATTAAAAAAATAAATAAAACTAATTAAGCTAAAAACAAAAACATAAAATATGGGATTGGATAATAAGTTTATAAAAATACGTTACATATCAAATTTATTAAAAGAACATTTGCAAGTAAATATTGGATCTAGACCTAATGATCTAGAATTTGGGTCATATCTACATATGTGTCCTGTTAAAGACAATAACAGAGTTTGTACTGATAAAATTAGAGAAAAATCACAGTTTTATAAACATTAGATACTTATGTCGCTAAAAATAAAAATTAGATTTATGTCACTTAAGAACTTAAAACTTTAGATATTTATGCCACTATTTATCCTATTATATATATAAATCTTTTTTTTCATTAAACTATTATATATATTGCACATTTAATTTTTTATTTAAAAAAAAAAATATAGCATCAATGCTATTGTGTGACACAATGCAAATTTAAAAAAAAACATTCTTTTATCTTTAATAATATAGCATTCTTATATTTTACCACCTAAACTTTCCAGCACATCAAATATTCTCTAAAATGTTACTATTGGAAATGCTCTAACCACTCATTATATATTAATTAGTAGGGATTTTTGTTTTTTTTTTTTGAGTAAATTTACATACTAAAGAGTTATTCTAGTACATTGAGCGGAACTTTTTAACTTCATTTTTTTAGGGTAAATAGCGGCATAAGTACCTAAAATTTTATGTTTGTAAGCGGCATAAACCCAATATTTATTTTTAGCGGCATAAGTACCCAATGTTTGTAAAACTGTAATTTTCTTCCAGTTTTGTCAGTACAGACTCTGTTTTGAATTTATTAAAAGAACATTTGGAAGTAACTGATAATGTATATTTCTATCTAAACACGATGATCAAAAATTTAGGCTTTATATGTGCCCTGTTTAAGACAATATCAGAGTCTGTACTGACAAAATTAGAGAAAAATTACAGTTTTACAAATATTAGGTACTTATACCGCTAAAAATAAATATTGGATTTATGCCGCTTACAAACATAAAACTTTGGGTACTTATGCTACTATTTACCCTTTTTTTTATAATAGTGTATATATTAGTTAACTTTTAACTTATTTTTTTTAAAAAAAAATTAAATAATTTATAATACTACAAATTAATATTGTTTAAGTAGTTGCTAACCACGCTCACCGACGCACTCACATGAAGACAACAGAGGGCGGTTGCCCCGTTGAAAAAAAAAAAGTTAAGAAAAGAATTATATAGGTATAGGAAGTTATATAGTTTGAACATAAATCATAAAATATAGTTGAAAATCCTTGAAAGATAATAATAACGAACTTTGCAACTCCTCTCTATATTATCACTCTTAATTAATAAATTGAGTTACTAATTGTATTTGAATGTGATTCAATGGTAGCTATAGAAATATAGTTGTTGAGAAGCTATTTCTATAATGTATAGGGTGTATAAATTATATAAAGTTAATGTGAGAAGTTTTGAACTGTTTGGAGTTATTTTACTAAATGCTGAAAAAAAAAAATTGGTAACTGATTACTAGTTATTAAATTTTGAACTTTTATACTACAGGCGACATGTCGCTTGGCCAAATTTTAGCATGGACTTTTTAACGTTTTATGAACATTATGCTTGGCTAAGAGGTACCATAACTCCCATATCACTCATTTATGTCCATAAACTCCCAAACATTTGTAACAACCAAATAATTATGGTGGTCATTCATGTTCAAATGAGAGTGAAAACTCTATAAATAGAGTTTGTAGTGTTCACTTGAAAATTTTGTTGAATACACTTTATTTTAATTAGAATCTTGTGAAGTTATCCTCATCTTTAGACACTAAACTCAGCATATGAGGCTTGAAAATCCATAAGAGCATTTCTAGAGTTTTCTTTAAAAGAAGAAATAATTTTTAAGACAAAGGTCCTAGCTTTGGTCAAGCCAATGATCTTGATGTGTTGTTTCTTCTCAAATTTTCTTGAAGTTTTGATGTAATACTTTTATTTGTATTTTAAATATCTTTATTATAATCCTCTTATTCCCTTATATAATTCCCTAATATAATGAGGAGATCTCCAAATTTTATTTGTATATATTTTAACTTAAAAGCAAGTTAAGAATTATAAGATTTTTGGGTGTGGTGGTTGTGTTATCTTGAGTTTATCTTAAAGGCAATGATTCAAGTCCTCATAATGCTATTTTGTTTTTAAATATATGTAATTTATTCTTAAAAATAAATGAGCTAAATTACAATTTTTTTTTGTTAATTGTTATTTTTTTAATTTTATTTACTACTCACTACAGAAAATTTTATTTTTAGTCATAATAAAATTTGTGACTAAAAGTAAAAAAATAGTAATTAATTATAAATTATTTTTCTTATATATATGTTGTGACTAAATGTATTTTTAGTCATATTATTTGTTGTGAATAAAACCAAATTATAGTGACAATGTGTATCTAAATACTATATTTTAGTTACAAGTAAATTTTTGCTATGATTAAAAGTTAAATTTAGTCACAAAAAATTTATATTGTAACTAAAAAATTGTCACTAAAAGTAGATATTTTTTGTAGTGACTACATAACCATACATTCATACAATTAAAATAAGCACAAAAAGTGTTACTTCAAAAAAAAAAAAAAAAACCTATACCCCAAGTAGCTTAAATTTTGGGTCTGCCATTGATTACGCTAATAAGAAAAACAATGACGCGTGCAGTAAAATATTTGAATATTATTTTATTCGGCATTATAAGTTATTTAAAATTTTCTAAAAAATTACAATTAATTTTAAATAACTAGAACTTTCTTAATAGATACACTCTTTAGTTGATGTACTAGAATTTTTTTAGATTTTTATTATTTTTCCATTTTCTAAGTTTGACATGAGATTGTATTTCTTTCCTTGTTTTTCCTTACTTCAAGAGTGGTGGTATTTGTTTTTACCTACTTATTGCCTATGTGCTTCAATAGTAGGTCAAGTCCTCATCTGTAATTTCATTTTGATTCATTATGTTATGCCTATAATAAAGCAAATATAGTCAAAGTAATTAAACAATAATGTAAACAAAGATTAATGTTACTAGGCTTTCATTCTTGCATATTATAATGTTATGATTGTTATAAAATAATATAAAGTAGATGAGAGGAAAGAAGAAGAAGATGAAGAGAGAAAGAGAAAGTGAATGAGAATTTCTGAGTTGTTTATTCTAATGGGGTGAACCCCTATTTATACAAATACAAGAGTGAGATATTAAGAAACTAAGAAAAAGAGGAATGTTGATTACAATTAATGGTAATAAATAAAAGATTTGGACATCCACATAATTATTAATATTTATAACACTCCCCCTTGGATGTCCATAATAACTGCCTTATTAAAAATCTTGCTGAAAACTTGATCAAAGGAAAAAGAGTATAGTGTAAACTAACTCCCCTCATTTAAGCATTTGTGGAGATCTTCTAATCGACGAATTTCGATCTTATCTGCCGTCTTCTCAAATGTTGATGTTGGTAATAACTTTGTGAATAAGTTTACAAGATTGACACTTGATTAAATATGTTGAACACCAATATGTATTTTCTTTAAGCGTATAAAGAAGAATTTCGTGAAATGTGTTCTAACTTTATCTCCTTCAATGTACCATCCTTTTAGTTGAGTGATGCAAGCAATATTATCCATAGAGAATTGCTTGGGTTGATACTTCTTTATTGGGTGCAATCCATATGTTTCCCGAATATGCTATGTCAATGATCTCACTCACACACATTCTCTATTTGCTTCATAAAATGCAAGTATGTTAACATGATTTAAAGTTGCCTCTTTAAAAACCTTGTCAGAAAAATCCAGTGGGACAAAATCTGAGCTAAGGAAAAAAGAGTACAATATATATTTCATATTCATAACTATTTGCAAGTTGCCTCGTTAAAAACCTTGCCAGGAAAACCCAGTGGGACAAAACCTGAGCTAAGGGAAAAAGAGTGCAACATGAATATGTCTCCCTCTCATGCACATATGATCCATAATTCTTTTGGTGATAATAGATCTCATAAGATCATTGTTATCACTTTTAAAATATCACCATATATAATCTTTGATCATATATTTTCTATAACTCTTCCAGAGTATGTATGGACATCTAAATTATAGATGAGGGGTTCGTGAAACATTAATCTTTATCCAACTAATTGTATCATTCATGTGTATATACAATCTTGTTCATACTAAAATTTAACATTTCAAGTCGATATGAACATAACACATATAATTTTCGTTTGTGACAATGATGGTACTCCAAGACCATATATTTGTTCCATCTTGTTGTATGATCTTAATTTCCATATCAAATGATCATATATCTATAATTCTTAATACATATGAAGTACTTCAGGACTTCAATACTAATGAACAAACTTTATACATTTAATATTTCTCGATATACAAAAGAAATAAAAGTTTGTTTTGCAATTAATCAAAAACTCTTCAAGAGTCTATCACAACGTATAATTTACGTATTTATACTGCATAGACAATCATACGTATTTTTCAAACAATAATTTACTTACATGTCTTTATTTCATACAAAGATCTTTGTCATATAGTGCGCGCGACTTAGAATTTATATCAACTTAAGACATGTATTAAATTCTTCTAGAATTTTTAGATAAGGCTTATTTCAAATTCTCACTATATTAGGAGCTCCAAATGAATAACTTTTTGTTGCAACATTTATGTGACGCTTATAAATCATCATAAAATATATTCCAGGCTATAATCAAATCATGATTATATTTTCTCAATATTTAAGCCTTACTTCAATCAATCTCATATCTATGCAAACTTTGTACAACAATTCATTATGTACAAATACATATATGCAAATTTCTCATTAGAAATATTTATTTGCACACCCTACAGGTCTTACTTCACTTTATGTGAGTAAATTTGCCTGGACTGCGTCATAATATTTTGGCCAAAAATTAAAATGTATGTCGATACTTCTCGACAAATCTAATACAATGATCCTTGCTATCTCATGTTAGTTTATTGCATATGCACACATTCAATATTTATTGTCGACAAAATTTCAATAAATGATAATTTCCTCCCGTATTGACATAACTTATAGAGATCTCTTTAAATTACATATTTTTAAATATGTTTATCATTTATAGGTACATATAACGAATCACTTCAGGGATTCAATTATGATGAAATGTGTTATGTCTAACTTCTCTTGGGAGTCTCTTCGAGTACCGTTTTCATCACGGTTATCATTTTAATACTTTATAACATTAAGGTATCTCCATGAGTACCTCTAGATTTAACAACTTCAGGGCAAATCAAATGAACATTTACTAATAATTTCTATATTGTTCTTTACGCTTCAGGCGTTTTCAACTCATTCTATCTCAACTTTGAGTAATATTGATTTGCAGTTGGTATATATCATTTTGAACTATATCGTTCTTATATACTTTGTGCAAGGATCATTTTTCAAAAATTATCATCGATCCCAACAGCTTCTCTCCCCCTGATCGAGAGAATTTTTAAAAATTGTGATATCTAATAATATTAACACACCTGTAGGGATTTCAATATATCAGAATGAATCAATATTTATTTAAACCCATATATACTATATGACATTGAACTTCAGGTTCAATAAACTTCAGGTTCAAGTTCAATACTTATGAACTTAATTCATTTCTAAGAATGAGTCACACGTGTATAATAAGAAATACATAAATTTACACATTTTGTAAACGCATGATCATATAATCTTATCACATCGATAATAAACTATGCAATAAAAATCTAACAATGGCTTAAGATTGTTAAAGAAATATAATTTAATTATTTTCTATGTGCAAATATATGCACATTCTTCTTTTGAGCCTTATAAATTAACAATGAGAAGAATATTCTGGTTCTTCAACAAAATTTAGTCAAATCCTTTGACAATTTATTGCATATGATTTATCATGTCAAAATAATTCAATTAATGAACTTCAGGTTCACTATAATTTGTATTTCAATGAAACTTTCAAAGGTAATGTAAATTCATTACAACATAATCATTATAAGTTTCATTTTTATATACACGAATAATATAATTATATTATTCTCCAAAACATATACACTCTTCAGGAGTCACTATTATGTTTATCAAATTTTATATTTCTTCAAGAATCACTATCATCAATTTAATGATGTGTATTATATAAAATGTACATAACAACTTTATCATGTTGTTATAATGGTCAAATAGATATAACCATAATATATCATTCATTTTTCCTGGTATCTTTTTAACAAGTCGTCTAATTTATTTAGACTATTCATTAGTCTAATTATCATGACTTGATATATTATATATTTAAATGTACCACCAGTACATACAATAAGCTATTTCTTATTACTTTCATAACTAGATAAAAGTTATACATCTAGGTACATACAAATATATTTTACTACTCCAAGTAGCAATTGCATGTAAGACTTCTTCAGGAAGCTTTTCAAATAATCATTTTGTGATTCTTTATCACTTTGATTATATTGGATCACTAACAAATATTAGTAAATTATATATCCACTTTTGGGAATATGCAAACTGAATTATATAGTAACTATATATATACATATCCTGTACTAACAATAGTTTGAAACTATTGATTTCAAGAAATAATAAAATATGTATATATTAATTTGCTTCTGGCATTACCAATATATGTGAAATCTATATTCTTTGAAATAGAATTTCATGTCTATTCATTCTCTTTAGGTAATAATATTTAAATATTCTAAATGTACAATAAGTTTGTACAATTCACATTCTATTAAATAATCAAGTATACTTTTATCTTGATTATAAGTATGGCTGTACTACAGGTATGCGACCACTATTATTCAATTCCACACATGATATATAAATTTCATGCACTTTGATTATGTGTGGTATCTCATCTTTTAGTTGTTTCTACTTTTTCTGAAAATATTTGAGTAGTAAATAATGTCATTGATTATTTAAAATCATTACATTCACTTCGGGGAATGACGTTGAACAAGTAGAACATTATTATAAATTTCTTAAAAATTTATTACTTGTTCATCCATAAAAAATATAAGAAATTATTCAACAATTTCTTTTACGATATTTCAAAGAATATATGAATGCAATTTTTGCATAATCTCCAAGATGTATGCAAAATTTAATCTTTAACATATGTCAGATTCAATAATTTCTAACATTGCAAGTAATAACAATGTATAATAACATGACTAATACGAGGAATCTTTAAAAGTGATTGGCTTCAATTCGTATCATTCTCTGCAGGGAATGATGAACAATAAATACTGCCTCATGTATTTAAATAACATTAGTCATGCTCATTGTTATTCTTATACTTTAATGTTTCAATACAATTTTCTTAACATTCTTTTTGGGTATTCAAAACCCACTATAAAATTGCATCAATAATAATCATTTTTAATGATTCTTTAGTTGTATTCACATAAATACAATCATTTTTTTTTCTTCGATAAATATAAAACATTTACTTCAGGAAATGTTTGTCAAAATCTATATCGATATTAGATTACTTTTCATTGTCCTCAAAGAATACAAGAACATATATATAAATATGTATTCATCTCTTTCATTATATATCCATCAACTATATAATGAATATTACGTTTGCATAATCTTCAGGATATATGCAAGATTTTATTGAGGATGCATAATCATCAGGATATATGCAATATTTTATCGAGGATGCATAATCTTCAGGATATATGCAATATTTTATCGATGATGCATAATCTTCAGGATATATGCAATATTTTATCGATGATGCATAATCTTTAGGATTTATGCAATATTTTATCGATGATACATAATCTTCTGGATATATGTATAATTTATATAGATTTTCTCTATCATATCATAGACACACATATATTGTAAATATTATGAATGATAAGAACATTATATATATATATATGAAATCAATAATAAATATATAAAAACATATACATACATATATAATATATAGATATATAAATAAAAAGAAAAAAGAAACCAAATGATTCTTGAAATTGTTTCAGTCAGAGGAGTATATATATAAATATATATTTAGTGTATTTTGACTTTGAAATAATTCAAGAACTTTAACAAGATACTTACATTGGAACTTGGGCAGAGACTCATGCTTGAAGCTTGGGCAGAGACTCATGCTTGAAGCTTGGGCAGAGACTCGTGCTGATAACGTGTTATAAAATAATATAAAGTAGATGAGAGGAAAGAAGAAGAAGACGAAGAGAGAAAGAGAAAGTGAATGAGAATTTCTGAGTTGTTTATTCCAATGGGGTGAACCCCTATTTATATAAATACAAGAGTGAGATATTAAGAAACTAAGAAAAAGAGGAATGTTGATTACAATTAATGGTAATAAATAAAAAATTTGGACATCCACATAATTATTAATATTTATAACAATGATCACATTAATAATGTTTATATTTCTTATAGGCACTAAAATAATAAATTTGTGGAAGATGCCTTCTGATAGGAAAAAATAAATGTTAGAATCTCTTGGCAATTAAAAGAACACTTGTTTTATATACCACCTTACCTTGATTACCTTATCAACCAATAATCACAATAATATGTCTATGTATGTTAAAAAAATATATATGCACAACACACACATTACTCAATACAAAAACGAAAGTCACGTGTGTGATATAATATATGACTTTACTGTATGGGACCAAATATAAACATGTACACTCAATATCTCTTTCCCAATAATTTTATGAATGAATAAGCTCTAGTTTATACCAACTCTCTACCAAGCAAATAATAAAAATAAATAAATACAGATCCAAGTGAGAATTTGGCACAAACAAACATTCTTAATCGGGGAGAAGAAACCTTATATCTGTTCGATATACAGTATTAAACAAAATGATTTCATCCAATTTTTCAATCAGTAGGTTATATATTCTACGATATTTTTTACTACATATGGTTCGATATTAATATATTAAAAAATATGATCGAGAAAGTAAGTGTATGTTTCGCATCATAAATAAAAAATTATTTTTTAAAAAATAAATAAAAAACTATTAATGAAAATAATTAAGCATGTTTAGTCTTATTATTTGAAAACAGTTTTCACATTACAAGATTACAAAAACTAGAATTATGAGAACGACAAAATGTTATTTTCTGTTTTAAAAATTATTCACTTTTAGTTAATATTTTTTTTTTCACTTTGTCTCATATCATTATACTCATCATTTTTTTATATTGTTTTCTCTCATCACAATCTCTATCATTATTTTCTTACATTATTTTCTCACACTTTCTCTCTCATTATTTTCTCACATTATTTTATCACTTTCTTACATTATTTTTTCTCTTTTCATTCTCTCACATTATTTTCTCTCTTATCATTTTCTCTCTCATCATTTCTCTCTATCCTCATTTTCAGTCTAGACCGGGCTGGGCTGAGGCCAGGGTTCGGGTCCAGGGCCGAGGCACGAGTCCGGGTCTAGGCCGAGATCCGAGTCTGGGGCGAGGTCAGGCTGGGTCAGGGTCTGGGGCTGGGGCCGTTGCTTGGTCTGGGTTCGGGTTCGGGCTGAGGTTATTAAGATTTTATGCCCTAAATAAAACTCAATTTTATTGTAATCTTATTTACTTTTAATAAAGATCAGAAATCATATCTTCACCTTGTCATATGCCTTGTTCACATATTTTATACATGATTATAGTTTTAATATATAAATTCTATTAAATCACGAACGTATATTTATTTATAATTACAGTGATGTCATCACAGTAAAAAGTAATTATCATTATATGCTTCAAATTATTTAGTCTCATGATTTATCAGTGCACTGGATTTACACTGATGCGATAATCAACAATAAAGTTTACTTACACACTAGTATGTAGAATGTCCTTTTTAGAACATTATCATAGTACACTGGTATCAGATGTATCGACTATATACATTGGACTTAACCAATATTAACAGTGGAAAAGATATCATAAACTTACTGTTATATCTTTTCTAAGTCAATGTCACTTAGTTGTTCTTAGATCAATTGATCTCAATCCTGAGATGGTTCAGTTCTAGCTTAATTGTATTATACATGTTCTTTGACTTGTTCGTTAAAGTTGACCAATAGATCGACCCAATACTTACATCTTGGGAACTCAGTAGTTCAATTGAGTGGGAGCATATAGCTTCTGTAACTAATAGAAGTGAAACAATGGTTTCCTTAGAGCTTGGCTAAACGCGTTTAAATGATTGATGCCTCATTTCAGTAATTATATTAGTTTTCTGAAATATCATTTACAAGTAGCTAAGTGTTTTAAAGATTAAATATATTGAAGGGTAAAACGGTAATTTAGTCTATATCCAATGTAGACCATCTATAGAGGATCATTAATCATTTAGATTGTAACAATAGATAATTCAAAGCATGCCTATATTTGGTATATAGAGCTTTTTATGTAATCAGGAGTGTAATTCTAAATCTATTGTAGAGTTATGAGTAATTAATAAGATAGAATTTACTTCGTAAATTTTAGAAATACTTATTGGGAGCTTTGTTACATAGGTCCATGGTCCTCACACTTACTAGGATAATATTGTTTTGAGTCTCAATTACTTAATTTACTTAATCAATTAGGATTCTAAATTATGACTATGTCTTATTTATGAATTTTACTAAGGAAGGACATATTTGAGAAGAAAAGAGAAAAGGGGGTTTATTTGTTAATTAGTACACTTTGTGGGTCTAATTAATAAATATATTTAAATTGTATTTTATTTGATAATTATTTATGATTCTTAAAATTAAACTGGTATTTAAATAGTTAGAAGAGATAAGTGGTAAAATTGGAAAAGACACATTGTTTCATTTAAATAAAATAAAGTGGCATAAATCTAACTCTACAACCCATATGTAATTCAGCCCTAACAATTGATTCAGTCCAAGTCTTTATTTTAAGTCCAATCTCATATAAATCTAACTCTAATTGAAGCCTATAAATGGAAAACAAGAGAGCTTTATTAGATGATGACTTTCTAAGCTAGAAAACACTAAAGTGCTCACTTCTTCTTTCTCTTTAATTTTCAAAAATTTAGAGGCTATTTTCTCTTGGATTTCTTCATGAAATATTGTGCTCCTTCGTGTTGAGAGCTTGCCCACATATGTTAAAGCAATACTCAGCATAGTGAGGAAGATTATGTAGTTCAATCGTCATCAGGAAGAATTAGGTTTAGTTTTCTCGGCCAGCAACCTCAAAATTAAATTTTAGGTCCAATGTCAGGCAAGGGTAGCGAAAATTTATGTTTTAAAAGCAGACATTAGATTTGTAAGCCTTTATTACCAAATATATATGTACATTGCATTGCAACAATACATTTGTAAGACTTCTAAATGAATATAAGAAGTTTATCTTTTCAAATTGCACCAAATAACTTGTTAACAAATTACCTTTTTATAGTTAATTTTTATTTTTAGTTAACAGTGCGTTCAAACAAGTCCTCCCAATAAAATATATAGGCAAAGATCTATAGTACGTTGTTAATTTCAAGTGACCAAGAGCCCATAAGTCTACTCGATCACTTAGGGGGCACCTGTTGGAATTATTTTACCAGGATCTTAGATCTACTCACAAGTATATTGATTAACAACCTAAATATGAACTTCTAAAACGATAAAAAGAAAACACATATAAAGTTAAGAAAACCTTACATTGGTTGCAGCAGAATAATATGTCTCATTCCACTCAGATCTCTAACTCTTGAATCCTTTCTGTTGCAGAGTATAATCAAGATCTGAGCCTGAATGTTCTTCTCTTGGATTTGATCCTTCACAGTCTTCCAAACTATGATTGAGGTACTGTTTGCTGTGTGTGGGCACTACTCTCTCACTAGGATTTCGAAATTGTCTCTCATTTCTGTTGTGTATGAAGAAGAAGAGATGGGCGACTATATATAGAGAAAAAGGAAGCTCAACTTTCTGAAAGAGGCAGTTTCCTGAGTTACTGAGTAATTACTTAATTGCCTTATTTGGTGTGAGCCATTACTTTCTATTTATATACAACTGCTAGGTTTAGGTTAGTAATTATTTGACATTAAAAAATTGAAAATAATAATTGGAAAATACACATACAAGTGGCCGGCCATGGTGTGATTGGACCTCACTTGGATTTTGCAGTTTCCACAATTTTATTTTTATTTTTCCAAAAATGCCAATTTTCCAATTCTAACCATTTAAATGCCAAAATTAATTATTTAATAAATAAAATAGATTATTAAATAATATTGTCATTTAACATAATTATTAATTAGACATATAGAGTCTCTTAATTAATAAATAAACCTAGAATCTCTCTTCTTTACAATTTCACCCCTGCTTAGTGAAAATTCACAAATTAGACATAGTCTAACTTTTAGAATTATAATTGATTAATCATAAATCAATTATTGAGTCTTACAAACAGTATGGTCTTAACTAGAATGGGGACCATGGATCTATATTATTGAGCTTCCAATAAGTCGAACCGAATTTACCAGGTAAATTCCCTAACTTATTAATTCCTTGTTGAATCCACTCTTAGAACTTGGAATTGCACTCTCAGACTTATATAGAGCATTCTATATGTTTCACGATATAGATATGCTATCTCATTTAACCATCGTTATAATCTTAATGTGATCAAAGATCCTCTATATAGATAATTTACATCGAGATGGGATAAATTTACCGTTTTCACCCCTCAATGTATTTGGCCCCTTAAAACACTTAGCTACCTGTAAATGATGTTTTAGTGATCTAATATATATAGTCACTGAAACAAGAGCTCATCTATTTACTTCTATTTAGCTAAGCTCGAAGGGAATCATCACTTGACTTCTATACAACAGTAGAAGCTATAAATTCCATATTTATGTTCAGCGCTCCCACTCAGTCATACTATCATGTTCCCAAAATATACGTATCACCCTGACCCAAAAGTAGGCTTAACTAATAAATCAAAGAACATGAATAGCACTCCTGAGATTGAGCCTAAGCATATCAGGATTTAGATTCTTTTAATCTAAGATCAACTAGTGATATTGACTTGGAAAGATACAACGGTAAGTTTATAATATCTTAACTAAGTTCAATATCGGTCCAGTCCAATGTATACTCCATACATTCGAAACTAGTATACTTTACCAATGTCCTGGAAAGAACATAACACTTACTCCAAGTGTAAGTATACTTCATCGCTGATTATCACATCAGTGTAAATTCAAAACACTGATGAAACAGGCACTTAGTCTTTTGAATCATATAATCACAATCACATTCCACTGTGTTGACAATACTGTAATTGTGAATAAATATATGTTCTGGACTTAACTGATTTTGTGCATATATTAAATATATATACTAAACCATAAACATGAAAAATACATGTTAACATAATCACTTCAAATCTCTTAAATTGATAACTAATCAGATTGTAATGAGTTTTATTTAGGGCACAAAATCCAACAAACTGCCACTTGCACTAACATAAAACAAGTTGTGCATTATAATCAATATGTGGTCTCAATCTTCAGATCAAGTGTAGTATATTTGAATCTACCCAAATTTCTGGAACCAGGTTCATAAAACATTATGAAACATCCTTAACTATATGCTTTACTCATCAAGGGATACTGAAATCCTTACTGCTTATTAAGTACATCTGAACAAACAGAAGACATATCTCTCATATTTTAAAATTTGGAATTGAGATAATGCAGTGTAAAATTTTCTTCAGTAGAATAACTTTCTGGTAATTTCGAATTGACAAAGTTATGTATATCTTCTCTGATGGAACTTGAATTATTATAGATGGGTTTTTACACTCTTCTAGAATAACTCCTCCACCCCCAGAGTAACCACCATCTCAAATTCTTAATGAGTTGGTGTAGATATAAGGATAATTAATATACAATTCCTTAATATCTAACATATAGGTCACTTCACATAAATCTTTCTTAACTGTCCCCTAATGTTCCTCATTTGATTACATTTCAGATGGCGCTCACTCAATAATAGGTGTCTGGTTCAAATTACTTTCAACCTCTTACTATTGTTTTGAGGGATATCTAGTTGTGACTTATTATCTTATTCTGAAACTGTAAGTTTCTATAAGACTAAGTCATCAACTTAGCAGTCTAGTATTTGAAGTTTAAAATACTTGCTAGAGATTAAGCAATCAAATTAAGATACCATAAAATTGTTATGAGGATTAGAAATCTTGACTCAAGTCATTCGAATGGACTATGCAAGAATTCTTCTACCTTATTCTCATAATTCTGATAAGTTATATCTATCCACATGAATGGTTAGATTTGCTTACTCAGTAGTGTTCTTAAGTTCCTATCACAAGTGTCAACCAAATGAAAATGGGTGAAGAATTTTAAAATTCTCCCACTCAATTAAGGTAGTGTGATACATTATCAAAGAACTTTATTGGTATCATTATCTATTACAACAGTAAATCTAAACTTGAACATATAATCAAGATCAAGGATTTATTTTTATAATAGCTAATTTATTACTTCCATGTTTAAATTTACGTGTTCACAAAGAGTACTGTGGAATATAGTCCACCCCTAAGTATATAGAGATTATGATCCACCCCTAAAGGTTATAGAGATCATGATTCTCTAAGTGTTATAGAGATTATGTGGAGTTGAATATAATCTAGAGTTCATTAGATATAAAAGATCGTTGAACTGCATATTATTCTTAACTTTTCTCCACCCCTATTAGATCAAAAGACCTTTTTATTAAACAAATTCTTAATAATTGTTTTAGAATTAACAATTATTCGTAAACATAGAAATAATTTCTAGTGTTTATGTAGTAATAACTCTGTAAAGAGTTTAAATAACTATAGAATTTGTATCAATAATAAAAACACATACACATACAAACATAATAAATATAATAATTTGTAATTGATATATAAGATAAAGTAATGAAGCTCAACTCATAGATTACAATTTATTTGTAAAATAAAACTTAATTATAAATTCAAAAAAAAGTTTGCAACATAATGAGAACAGGGAATAAAATCCCAAACTTGAAATCCAAATTGTTCTTAACTGAAACAATTAATTCAAAAAAAAAAAAAAATGAATAAATGAGCTTCATCTTTATCTTGGACGAACTCGTCCCCTTTGTCTAGCTTTCAAATCCAACTCGCTAAGATAGCACCTGAGTTCAAGAAGCTTGGGCTGTAAGAAGAAAAACAAATAAACAAGGTTAGTAGTTGTAACGCCCCAATATTTTGCCTTATTTTACAAAGTGCTAATTTTGATGCATTAATTAAAAAGATTTAAAGCTGTTTGAAAATACACAGTGGGTTTTACAATAAATATGCAAAAAGGTGAATTATCATTCATATTAAAACAAAATAAGTAGTTGAGTGTATTTTTCTAAAAAAAAAAAAATAATAAATTTGTAACATCCCACTGAGCTCAGATTACTTTAGTATAAAAAAAAAAACAAAACCAAGGCTCCACCGGCGTTCTAGACCGTTTGCTCGTCCATAGCCCCTCGCAGTATACATACCAGAACTGACCTAGCTCATCAAACTTACATTCAATGTTTCCTGTCTATTGCCTGTAGGGGGAAAGTAAAGGGGGTGAGCTAAAAGCCCAGTAAGGAAATGCTTAACATACAATAGCATTCAATACACTAAACATATCTTAAAATTCACAATAATACGATTCTTTATAACATTAACGTATCCAGTCTTAACAAAATTATATGCCTTAGCTCATAATTGTAATTTAAATAACTCTAGATATGGAAAGCTATATCATATACCATATATTTGTACTAAACGAAACTATTACATATATGTAGGGATCACAACCCTGACATCATACTCATAGCACAATCATAGCAATAACATATAAAAATTATTTCAATCATATCATGTCTTTACCATAATATTGGCATATCATAGTCATTACTTACATAACCTGGGCTTAGCCTGGCCCAATATCCTGGGCCTAATCTGCCCATATAATAACCTGGGCATATGTAGCCCTACCATTGTTATAGGATAGGGTATCTCTATATTCAACAGTAACATCACTGTATCATACTCCACCATAACAATGTCATACACGAATCAGACAAATGTAGGGTAGGGTATCTCTACATTCAACGGCCTTACCCCGTATCATACCCCACCATGGCCCCTCATTTGTACCTGAGACGTTAGCATACAACATACAACATACAACACACCACATACATCATACAACATACAATATACAAATCGTACCAACCATAATATATTTCGATTCAAAAACCCATATTGTGTCCATACCACACATTTTCAATACTATATACACATTCATAATAATACATCACAAATAATATTTCAATAGACAAATAATTTAAATTATGCAGTTCAACACATAAAAACTACTTAATTTCCTTACCTCAAATCCCGCTGCTTAAGACTTGTTATCTCGTCACTACTACCTATAATAAGACATGGGTCAAGGCCCTAATATTAAAATTCGTACTCTTACAGTACAGTAGAAAGATCATTATTTTTGACCAACAACTACACTAATTCAGTAAAAGTTGTCTTCATAAAAGTTATAGGAAATTCCATTATCTTTCTAATGATATAAAAATCATTAAAAATGGATTAAAACTGAGGGAGTTATGATTGTTTTACTGAAACTATTTCTGAGAAGGAATATGGAGTAACGAATTATACGACTTAGCGAAAATACAAACTTTTGGCATTGAAAGGTTCAAAACTAGAAGATAATATCTTCATGAAAGTTTTAGGAAATTAAATTCCCTTTCCAATGATACTAAAATCTTTGAAATTGGAATTATATTCAGAGAGATATTGTAATTTTACTAAAACAGATTTGCAAGAACATTATTCAAGAAACGAAGCAAATGATACAGAAGGAAAATAACTTTTCGACATAGTATAATTCCGAATTAATGAAATATTTTTTCATGAAACTTATGCGAAATCAAATAAGCTTTGACACCATATATAGATCATTAAAAATGGATGAGAATTGAGAGAGTTATGGTATTTTAAGTGAAAGTACTTTTTCTGGAAATATGAAAAAAATGAATTACAACAACAGCAGAAAGATGATAATTTTTGACATAGAAGAACACCGAATTGGTGAATAGTTTCTTCATAAAAAAATTTAGATCATCGAATAAGCTTTCCAACAGTACAAAAATCGCTGGAAACAGATCAATATTGAGAGAGATATGACTATTTTACTAAGATAATAATTTTCAGAAAAATAAAAAAACGAGATTTCATAGTTTAACCTAAAAGTTCACAACAATAAGTGGAAGAACTCTCTTACCTCTTGATGACTCTTCTTAATCAGTGCTAGATCTTGAAATCTCAAATTATTAGAATGGTGATGATGATCTCAATCTTATGTTGATGAAAATCATGAGTGTTGTTTGGCGAAGAGAACGAAACAAGAAGGAAAATTATAAATCTTTGATAGATAGCGAGATGAATAACTTGTAGGGCATAGGAGTTTATGAGTGTCTTCTCAAAGAATTGTGTTCAGGCTAGAATTGTGTTCAGGCTGAAAGAAAGAGATTGAGATTGAGTTTTATTTTTCTCAGGGTTAGAGGTTCTGCATATTAGGTATCAAGAAGGTGATAGATTTAGGTTTTATAATCTAATTAAACCTATAAAAGAAAATAATAAAATAACCCCTATAATCTGATGCTAATTTAACTCTAAATAGAATAATTAAATAAAAATCTTATTTGTTAGATATAAGTTTTAAATTTGAATTTTAAAACTTAGGGTTTTTCTATACTAAACTTAACAGGTCGTCAATTTGTAGCTTAATTTTGACCCCAATAAAGTTAAAATTACGATAAATCTATTTCTATATAATTGATAGATCTTTGAATTATCTTTCTAACGCCACTAAAATCACCTCAATCTGAGCTCTAAAACTCCAGATATGATTGTTTTAGTAAAACAGTTTTTAATCCTGCGAATTTATCCAAACCTACAAATTTTTTAACATTAAATAATTAAACTCACTAAATATATTATAAAACCCTAATGGACCCTCATATTGGGCTTTAATTAAAAGATTACCTACTTTGTAAAAATACCATAATATTTTACTTTCGTAGTTAATACAACTTTAACTCTCTCTAGAAAATTGGTACAACTACTCTAAGCAATAATATCAACTCACTAACAACACAAAGAAATAAGATAATTATCCTCGCACAATTAATATCCCAAGGAGAAAAAAAAATTAAATACTATTTTAATCTGGATATTACAGTAGTCCAGAATTAATAATCCAAATAGATAATTATTCACTAAAACACATCAGTTTATAGAAAGAAATACCTTTTTTCTTTGCAAGAAGCTTAGGACATTGGGGTTTCCAATGACCTTTCTCATTACAGTAGAAACACTTTCCTTTTGGTGTATCACCAGAAGCAGCAACCTTTTTGTTCTTAGCTGTTTTCACAGCTTGAGCTCGCTTCTTGGTATTTTTCCACTTCTTCTTATTCTTGGGTTTGGAAGTAGAGGCAACGTGTGCCTCAGGATTACTCGTCCCATTACCATTTCTAGAATTCTGAGGTTTACTCCCTTTCTTCTTGGGTCCTCCAATCAAATTTTCATATGTCTGAAGGTCATTGACTAACGTGTGAAAGTCTTGTTCCTTCTTATTCATGACATAATTTGATGTATAGGCCAGAAAAGCTGGAGTCAGACTATTCAAGATAAGACTCACTTGAGTTGTCTGATCCATTTCAGCACCATGATTCTGGGCTTCCTGGAAATAACTTGCCATTTGGAGAAGGTGATCACGCACATTCTGATGGGGTTCCATCCGTGCGTTGATGAATTTCTTAGTCGCGTCAAAGCGGGACTGGATAGATGCCATACCGAATAGCTCAGTTAACTGCGTCATTATTTCTGCATCCGTGACAGCGTTAGCAAACCTTGTTTTCAAGGTGTCAACCATGCTGGAAAGCATGAAGTATCAAGCTTTGTTGTTAGCATTCTGCCAACGCTCAAACTTCTCTTTAACAGCTTTGGTTGCATTGTCACCCGGCTGTTCAGGAGACGGCTCAGTCAACACAAACATGGCACTTTCACCTATGAGAGCAATATTAATGTTCTCTTCCCATTTAGGGAAGTTAGATCCATTTAGCTTATTTTCAGTCAACAGTGATAACATGGGATTTGACATGGCAATTCAGGATACTACAAAATAATAAATAGAAATCAATTATGGTTTAATACAAAATCTTATTCAGAAATTATTATCACATAGCAAGTAGGAATGACAAGAGAAAATACTAAAACATACAATCCTAAATAATTTCTAAGGTTTTCAACAAACTGATATCAGTGTCCCGTTTAGGCGAGAGTCAAAGCTATCTTCCATTGAATAGAGTTGTCAGCTCATCTAAAATAATAACCATTCTAACAACCTTTTATTCGATCGAAAAGAGAATCTGACGTTGTCCCGTTTTGGCGAGAGTCAAGGTCATTCCTATTTCATGAGCTTCCACCATTGTTTCATACGTTTGTAAGTCAAATACAGTCGCCACCATTAGGGTGATCAATACTAATATAAAACACTTACAAATATACTTATCTTTCGAGATTAAACGGCGCTAACTTGCTAATGAACGTTCCTCCATTAGGGAGGATTACTCACTAAAACAATAGCTATGTAAAACCAACAATGGAGATCGAATATCTTAATAATAATAAAGCCCATTATTTAAAATGTATTTTCTTCTATTATTTATTTATTTTAAATATATATTTATTTAATTAAATTTTTAATTTAGAATAAAATTCTAAATAAAATTTAATTTAATATTCATAAAATTAAACTTAGATGGTTAAGAAAATAAAATGAATTATTTCCATCTTAGTATTAATTTTCCAACAAATATTAAGAAAATTATTTTAAATTAAAATGTATTAATTTAAATTAATTTGCAACTCAAATTTAAACTTTCTATAAAAATATATATTGTATTTCGAAAAATTAAATTATAAAATTATACAATCTCCGAAATACTTAAAAACAAATTAATCTTTACTAGAAAAAATACTTCAAGCAAAAATACTATCTATCTAGATTTTTTTTAACTAATTAATTCAATTTCTAATAATAATATATTTTAGTTCATTTATTTTAAATTAATCATTAAATGAAAAAATCATTGATTTTAATTGGTTCAAAATTAATTGAAATAATTAATTTACAACTTTAATATATTTTTCAAGATAAATTTAAAATCATCTTGCATAATCAAATGCGATTTTGAAAATATTGATTAATAAAATAAATAAAATATATTTTGAAAAATTATTCAAATTTAAGTTGTTTTAAAAAAAAAAATTCCAACTTAAAATAATTTTCTATTTAATTAAATGTCATGAAAATAACAATATTTAAGTATCATGATGAAAATCAACTTAGATATTTAATTTTTAATTTAATTAAATGTATTAAATTCAAGAAATAAATAATTAAGTATAGAGAAGGCTTAATTATTAATTTCTAGTTTAATACTAGAAAAATATTCTTAATTTGAATTGTACCAAAATTAATTATTAAATAATTAATTTCACAATCAATTATATTTTCCTATATTGGAAATAATAACTAATATAGAAATAACTATCTAGAAAATATCTCAATTTAATTAAGTACCTTTTCAAAATTTGGAAAATATCTAATTTAAGTTGTTATTGAAAGAATCTAAAATAAGAAACTTACAATTTTCCAAATAAAATTTAATTAAATATCAAAATTAAGTGGTAACTACCTAATTTAAGAATATTCCATTTTAAGTTTAAAAACAACTTAAACAAAAATATCTTAAGAATCTTCAATAACCAACTAGAATTCCTCAACTTAATATTAAATTCAAAAGATATTCAAATTTAAGTTGATAAGGAAAATTAGTTAGAAATAACTAATTTATAACTTAAATAGGAATATTTAATGAAATAATTAAAGTAAGTTTCAGAAAGAATCTAGTTAGTTAAAATTCTTTATTTAATTAAATACAAGAAAAATACAAATAATTTATCTAGAAATAATATCTTAAACTAAAAGTATTTTTCTTAAAATTAACTTTAAAATATTAAAATAAAAATAAATTTCATATATTTTAAAAGTTAATTATGTTGCTAATCAATTTTATTAGGTTAAACTAATTTAATTAAACCTAGTACAGTTATTCAAATCAGGCAAATGGGCCTTCACAATTGGGGTAGTTCATGTGAGGGGGAGCTGGGTTCAGTATGTCGTACCCACTTCTATTGGCCCCCATCTCTCACACAAGGCCCAAAAAAGAGGAATTTAACCTTAAAATAAATAACTGTTATTAATTGAATAGGTCCAAAAACTAAATGGACCTAAATAAAATCTATCAAGGTGTGACATTTTATTTAGCAACAATCTATATGTATCTATAATAAAATAAACATATAGGCTCGCACAGGCACACAAATTTGGATGGACCCTATCATGTTACTAGGTCATACACAGATGAAAGAAGAATGTAAAATTTACCTGTTACAAATTATTTACTTGACCTATTGACAATTGAACCATGGGTTAAAATCAGATTATTGGATCTGTCAACAAGTTAACCATGCAATTTAGATCAAGCAATAATAGATTTTAGAAAAAACTTACAAACAATCTAAAACACATACTCCTGCAACAAGTTAGATTGGATAGTTGGATGTAGGATTTATTTAATTTTAAATAATTAATTATATTTCGAAAATAATTAAATAATAAAAAAATTCGGATTTTTAAATGAAATAAACAATAATATTTAAAATTAAACCTACAATTTTGAAAAATTAGGTTTCAACTAACCTAAATATCATTTCAAAAAACTTTGCTAACTTACCTTTTAAATTTTATATTATTTTATAAACTAAATATTCAATAAAATAAGAAAATGATAAATAAATATCCTTTTCTGATTTTATAATTTAATTTAAATAAAAAAAATAACAAAATTTAAAAGTTAACAAAATTTCTTATTTCTATTTAAAATACCATAATTATAGTAATTTTATTTTAAATCTAAATAAGGTCAAATTACTTAAAATAGAATATTTTATAAAAAAAATTTAATATCTGACCTTAGATTTAAAATTAAGATAAAATAATCTAATTTTAAAGAAAATAAGAAAAGAGGTAAGCAAAAAACATGATTTTTACCTATTTTCAAATTTAAATTACACTAATATCTAAAATTAATTTAAAAAAATCCAAATTAATTTATTTCTGATAATTAGATTTGAAATATGAAAAATAAAAATCAAAATACAAAACTACACAAAAATCAGAAGTTAATTCCATAAAATAGCATGAAAAATCGAAGAAAACGAAAAAAAAATGGCAGGTGGTACGGATGGTATGCACAGCATACCATCTGCGCGCGAAGATGGAGGTAACCTGCCGAGAAATCTCGGCGCATGCCTTCCCTGGCATGATTTCCGCGCGCGTGGGAAGGGTGATCACCACCCTGATTTTTTCCGATTTTCAAAAATTCATAACTAATTCAAATAAAATTGAAATCGAAATCGAGTTCTGTAAAAAAGTAAATTACTTAATTTTTCCAAACTATCCAATAAAAATAATTCCAGAATCGAAAATTCAATTATTTTTCCCAGAATTTCACAAACATCAATCAATCATCAATACAACACACAAAACAATATGATACCATCCAAATCACAAACAAATCGTTTTAAGTCCAAATTTCTTGCAAGCAAATCAATTACATGGCTCTGATACCAGTTGTTGGAATTATTTTACCAGGATCTTAGATCTACTCACAAGTATGTTGATTAACAACCTAAATATGAACTTCTAAAACGATAAAAAGAAAACACATATAAAGTTAAGAAAATCTTACATTGGTTGTAGCGGAATAATATGTCTCCTTCCACTCAGATCTCTAACCCTTGAATGCTTTCTGTTGCAGAGTATAATCAAGATCTGAGCCCAAATGTCCTTCTCTTGGATTTGATCCTTCACAGTCTTTCAAACTATGATTGAGGTACTGTTTGCTGTGTGTGGGCACTACTCTCTCACTAGGATTTCGAAATTGTCTCTCTTGTGTGTTGTATATGAAGAAGAAGAGATGGGCGGCTATATATAGAGAAAAAGGAAGCTCAACTTTCTGAAAGAGGTAGTTTCCTGAATTACTCAGTAATTACTTAATTGCCTTATTTGGTGTGAGCCATCACTTTCCATTTATATACAACTGCTAGGTTTAGGTTAGTAATTATTTGGCATTAAAAAATTAAAAATAATAATTGGAAAATGCACATACAAGTGGCCGGCCATGGTGTGATTGGGCCTCACTTGGATTTTGCAGTTTCCACAATTTTATTTCTATTTTCCCAAAAAATGCCAATTTTCCAATTCTAACCATTTAAATGCCAAAACTAATTATTTAATAACTAAAATAGATTATTAAATAATATTATCATTTAACATAATTATTAATTAGACATATAGAGTCTCTTAATTATTAAATAAACCTAGAATCTCTCTTCTTTACAATTTCACCCCTGCTTAGTGAAAATTCACAAATTAGACATAGTCTAACTTTTAGAATTATAATTGATTAATCATAAATCAATTATTGAGTCTTACAAACAGTATGGTCTCAACTAGAATGAGGACCATGGATCTATATTATTGAGCTTCCAATAAGTCGAACCGAATTTACCAGGTAAATTCCCTAACTTATTAATTCCTTGTTGAATCCACTCTTAGAACTTGGAATTGCACTCTCAGACTTATATAAAGCATTCTATATGTTTCACGATATAGATATGCTATCTCATTTAACCATCATTATAATCTTAATGTGATCAAAGATCCTCTATATAGATGATTTACATCGAGATGGGATAAATTTACCGTTTTCACCCCTCAATGTATCTGGCCCCTTAAAACACTTAGCTACCTGTAAATGATGTTTTAGTGATCTAATATATATAGTCACTGAAACAAGAGCTCATCCATTTACTTCTATTTAGCTAAGCTCAAAGGGAATCATCACTTGACTTCTATACACCAGTAGAAGCTATAGATTCCATATTTATGTTCAGCGCTCCCACTCAGTCATACTATCATGTTCCCAAAATATACGTATCACCCTGACCCAAAAGTAGGCTTAACTAATAAATCAAAGAACATGAATAACACTCCTGAGATTGAGCCTAAAGATATCAGGATTTAGATTCTTTTAATCTAAGATCAACTAGTGATATTGACTTGGAAAGATACAACGGTAAGTTTATAGTATCTTGACTAAGTTCAATATCGGTCCAGTCCAATGTATACTCCATACATTCGAAACTAGTATACTTTACCAATGTTCTGTAAAGAACATAACACTTACTCTAAGTGTAAGTATACTTCATCGCTGATTATCACATCAGTGTAAATCCAAAACACTAATGAAACAAGGACTTAGTCTTTTGAATCATATAATCACAATGACATTCCACTGTGTTGACAATACTGTAATTGTGAATAAATATATGTTCTGGACTTAACTGATTTTGTGCATATATTAAATATATATATTAAACCATAAACATGAAAAATACATGTTAACATAATCACTTCAAATCTCTTAAATTGATAACTAATCAGATTGTAATGGGTTTTATTTAGGGCACAAAACCCAACAGCACCCACACCGCACATCATCGAACAAGCACAAAAAATACTTAAGCAAGAAAATTGAAGCTTTCTAAGCAAGAAATTGAAGGTTAAGTTTGTGCAAATGTCAAGCTTCAAGGTGAACATAAAATGCATAAGTTCGGGATTAAAAGTTGCCCAATCAGCTATGTGCTCAAAACTAAAAGAAGATAAAGCTAAGATTAAAGACTGCCTGGTCGTTCACTTTTCAAATGTAAAAAGTGTTAGAGTCATACAAGAATAAAATAAAAAGTGCAAAATAAAAGCATGAAAAAAAGTAAAGTCTTCAAATGTCTTTAGGAATAATGGTTGGAGTCAGTAGGTTCAAAGTTACGTCAGAGAGGACAACAAGAGGCTCTAAAGCAGGATCAACTAGAGGCTCTAAAGCAAGATTTCCAGGATGGGCAGCCACATTAGTGGCCTGTCCAGTAAAGCCCTGGCCAAAAGAAGCCTCGACAACTGCTTGGCCGACCCTGTCAACCTAGATAGGAGGGAATGAAGAAGTACCTTCATCTACCACTTTGGATGAAAATAGTTTTTGCTCCAAGCAATCATATCCTCGTGCAAAGGAGCCTCCATATAAGTGAAGTTGCCCTTGTAATTATTTATGTAACACTCATAGAACATCTCCATAGCTAGATCGTGATACTCGGCTATGATGTCATCATGACTCTCCAAGGCAATGTCCAACACCTTTTATTTCTCCTTGCAAGAATTTTCTATCGCATCTAGCTCCTTTTTGAGCTCTTCGATTTCATCTTCCTAGTAGTCATCAATCGACCCAAAGCTTTCCTCTGCCTTGCAAGCTCTCTCACTTTCTCCTTAGTCTCCTCCAAACTCTTCTCCAGCTCAGATGTGGATGGCATATCAAGGATCTTTTCTTTCAGACCCTCAGTTTTCTATTTCGTGTGAGAAAACTCCTTGTTGACCCTATTTAGTTGCTTCTCCTTCTCCTTGATCTAGGTATCTTTCTCCTTCAATTGAGAGTATTTTTCCATAACCATAGAATCCTTCTCTACAATTTTCTGCATGAAAGATAGAGTTGTGCCTTTAGCTGGAGCATGGGCATGGCCAAGTTTTAGGAAGATCTGAAATTAAGAAAAAAAAAGTAAAAGTCACTAAAGGCCGCGGAGCAATATTTTCACAAATGTTAGGTAGTCCAAGGAATCGTTGTCCAACTTACAAAGCTAATCACCGATAGCAGGAAGACAACTTCCAAGATAGTTCTGAACAACTTCCTTAGCCTTGTGTTCAGTGCTGGAAGAAGTTGCCTGACCCTATCTTTGGTAGCCTTTACTGGGTGCCTTTGGAGGAGAAGTAGATCTCAAAGAAGGATCAACAATCACGGGCTAGTTGACCAGAGGTGGACCTGAAGGAGGTGGAGGCAGAGTGGCCTGAGTCATATCTGAGGCAGCCCCTGTCCGGGCAACTTTGGACTGAGTCTGCCCACCAGAAGGGCTGCTCGACGTGCATTTTAGTAGGTCCCTCATCTTAGAAGCCATGTCTGTAAAAGAAAAACAACAAAGTTAGAATACAAGTTATAAACACAAAGAGCAAGTAAGGGTAAGTGAATTACTACCATCAATTTCCTCGAGATAATCTACACAGGGAGAACCATCCAAAGGCCCTTCATCCTCAGAAGAAGACTCGTCAAAGCTTTTCTAAGTCATAACAGCCTTACTACCCGACAGGTCTCACGGACTCCTATTACTTAGGCCTAATCAAAACTGGGGCATAGCCATTTGTGCTACCCCATGCAAGATGCCTCAGTCAGGCTTGGTTCCTCCTAGTTTCTGCTCAAGCAATCTTAACTAGTAACATCTCATTGTCATACTTACTTTTCTCTTTTTTAGCCGCATGCCTCTTTTTCTTGGCCTTCTCCTTCTCAATAGGAGCATCGTTTGGATCATTAGGAGGTTTGATTAGAGCCTCAATTGTTGGTTTTTAAAGCATCTCCAATGGAGGTGTAAATAAATGATGAAAAGCTAAAATATAGCTCATTTAACAAAAAGTGTGCTCCAATGGTGTGCCAAAAAGTGATGTAAATTTGGCACATAGCAAATTTTGTGCGAAATTTGGCACAACATTTGCTATGATGTAAAATTTACACCACAATTAATGTACTACTTTTTTCATTTATATTTATGTCATTTCTATTGTTTTATTAGTATATTTAACTATCACATTAAATTATAAAATATTTATATTATTTTTTTATTGTCTTACATATTAAAATAATAATAAAATTGATTATAAAGTTATTAGATTTTATTTTTTTTAATAAAATATTAATTAGATATTAAATTTTACATGAAAATTTTACAATTGTGCATTGGAGAATAAAGCTAAAATTTTGTGTAAATTTACCACAAAACTACTTTTTGTGTTAAATATAGCACACTTTTTACATCTCTCATTAGAGATGGTCTTATGGTCCATATCAGAGTTGTTGTACCCTAAATTCTGCTATTAATCATAAGCTGACAGCTGTCCTACAAAAGGAATATGAATCAGCTCAAAGAATATAATAATTAAATTACATTATTAAATACAATTTAATACAACTCATTTCAATATTAATTATATGTTGATAGAAATATTCAAACTCGCTAACTACATAGGCATATGCAAAATAAGAATAATAACTATTCACTAATTTAATTGACGAGACAATATGTGCACCTCGGGATAAACAAAGTATATAATAAGAATGTACAAAACGAGACATCAAGAATCTTGCAGGTTATTGACCCACATACTTGGGAATAAAAGCTTGCAACTCATTGACTCACGCAATTGTACATGGAGAAGATTACGTTCATCCATCTCGCTCTCAACGCCACCTCGCAAATAACTTTATAATATGAAGAACATTGCAAGAAGAAGAATAACTATACTTAGCATTTTTTCCTCAAAAGACGGATAAGAAGGATAACTTACATTCCGCGAGAAACGACCTTCTTAGTCAGCATAACATTTTAAAGGATAAAAATAAGAAGCAGTTGGGAAGTTATTAGATATTATCACATGTGTATATAAATGAAACATGGGGAATGTCCACGTTTCATAAGCAGTTGTGAGTAAATAGATCCCAATAAAAATAAATGTCAACATATACACCTATAAATAGGGACAAAATCTATGGGAAAAGGGATGGCAATATTGAGAGAGAATTCTATTATTTATCATTATTGAGAATTATTCTCTGTATTCGAATAAATATACCTAATAATACAGACTCGTGGAGTATGTAGATTTTAACTATAAAATCATGTAAAATATCTGGTGTGATACTCAGGCCTTTGTGGAAGACTGTGATGAACACGATCGAAGGAGAAAAAGATCCAAGTTCAGTTCTTGGTAATACTCTGCGACAAAAAGGAACAAGAATTAGAAAATTGAAAAGGAGTCAATAATTTATGTTGCAGCCATTGTAAGGATTTCCACATCCATTTATGTGTTATATTATTGTTGTAAGAAATTCATATTTAGGATGTAAGATTAAACATAATTTAACATACATGAAAAGTAAATAAGGTCGTGATAAAATAAGTTTCCCACAACTAGCCTTAGATCCTTTTTAAATAATTTTATATGTTTTTTTTGGGTGAGATTTGGATGTCTCATGTTAGTGTTATATGCTTTGATGAATGATTGTGTTATTGCAAATTTTCTATAAAAAAATACATGGAATTTTATTTTAGAATTATTTCAGAATGAAAGTTTAGAAAAATTTAAAAAATTATGCAAGTTTGCTTTTTATGGAACTTGATTTCGATAAAAATTAAGAAAGTTATGAAAGTTTGAAAGATTGCACCCTTGGCTGCCAGTATCACTCGGGTGACACCGAGTGATGCGTAAGGATGAGAAAGGGAATGCCCAGATTTCTTGGCCATGGCTTGGGGGACGCGCGAGTGCAGGAGATGTATGCTAAGCATGCTGGGCGCAAGATTATGCAAACGCCCCTATTTCTCGGACAGGGTCCGAGAAACACGGACTAGGTGCCCGTTCCAAACATGCAATTTGAAAGCCAAAATTGATTTTGGCATATCTTGAGTTTTAAAATTCTTTTCTTAATAAATTTTTCAAGTTTAAAATTGTAAAATCAGAGTAACTTTTTTTTATTGATTTTTTAAATAATAAAATATCAATTTAGATTTTAAGATCTTTTTAACTTTATATTTAAATGGTATATTTTAAGTTTAGTTAATTTTATTTTTTATCTTTTAGTATAAATTATAAGATCAAATATTTTAAGTATCAAAATTATTAAAGTTTAAAATATCCTTTAAATCTTTGATATTATATTTAAACTTATCTTATTAGATATTTAGATATTAAAAAAAGATAAAATTTAAATTAAAATTAGATATTTTAAAATAAGGAAAATTGGAGCAAAAGTCTTAAAATGTTCACTTTGATGCAAATAAGTCCCCAACCTAACTTCGAAAAATAGTGACAATAGTCTCCAAGTTCGAGATTCTTGTAAGTCTGTTGATCTTCTTTTTAGCAAATTCGTTAATTCCTCGCTAAATGTCACATGTTGATATTAAATTGTGCCATAAGTCTTTAAAAAATTTATTTTGATGCACATGAGTCCCTAAAAAGTTACTTTGATGCAGATAAATCTTAATCTCAAAAAATTGTCACTATAGTTCCTAAGCTCGATATTTTCATTAGTCCGTAGGTACCAATTTAATAGTGCTCTGTTTGTAGTTCTTAAAATTTTCACGTGTCAAAAGTTTATTGGTTCACAACATAAAAATTATTTAAATAATAATAAAATTATTAAAAACTTTAATAATTTTATTTTCATTTTCTTTTATTAATATTAAAAAATATTATACATAAATAAAAAAAAAAAACTTCTACTAGCAGGAATATATAAAAAAGCCATTGTGTATTAAAAAAATTATTTTCTTTTAATATTAACACGTGACATCTTAGAGAGTAATTAACAAATCTTTTAAAAAGATGACTGATAGAATTACAAGAATTTTGAACTTGGGGATAAGGTTGAGCATCGGTCGGTTCGGTCGGTTTTTTTCTATATAAAAAATTCAAAATTCAGTTTTCGGTCTGGATTGGTGCAATTCGAAAACCGACCGACCAATCCAGAGCTTATCTTAAAACCGACTGTTTTGAATCTCGGTTTGGTCGGTTTAAACCGCCTAAACCGATTTTTTTTTTTTTTAAAAAAGATCCAATTTATTTTATAAATACATTATTCTATTTTACAACTACAAACATACAAATTAATTGTTCAAAAACTAATAATCTTATTCTTTTAATTTTAATATTAATAAAAAAAATAATATATTATTAGTAATTATAATACATGCAAAAAAAACTTAATAAATTAATATATATATGTATAACGGTCGATTTCTAATTTTTTGACGGTTTATTACAAAAAAAAACCGACTATTCAATGGCGATTTTAACCGTTAGTAGTTTTTTCGGTTTCAGTTCCAAAGATGTTCGCTAAATCGGTTTAAACGGTTTTTTAGTTTTTTAGATTTTATTCTCACCCCTACTTGGAGATTATTATTATTATTGTTATTTTTCAAGATTAAAAATTTATTTATGTCAAAGGAAATTTTTTAAAAACTTTTATCACAATTTTCGCTAATAATTATTTTGAGAGATACTATATATTTACATTATTTTATATTATATTTTATAATTAAGTGGGATATTAAAATAATTAAAGGTGGAGTTGGAGAGATGAAATAATATGTAAGCTGGGGACACTATTTTGTCCCGTGGTGTACTTTTCACGGAATGTATTCCGTGATATATGGAATACATTAGATGAGTCTTAGGGTACGTTATCATTTTTTAACCGTAATTATCCTTAGATCAACCCCAGCTCTCAAATCAAATAACTCCTTCATCTAACGGCTGCCGTACATCACAGAATATATTCCTTGAAAGTATATCATAAGATGAAATCGTGTCCCTATACTTATATATATATAGTAATTAATAGTGAAACGTAGGGAGGTGGTACAAAACGGTACAATAATGTGTGTATTTGGGGTGATAGTGGTAGTAAGTTGAACATGGAAGAGTGAATTGTTTATATATAATAGAAGGTCAGTCAAAGCTGTATGAGAGTCGACAATCGACATGTACAAGGTGGTCACTGCCCAGTGGTCCCATCCCATGCACTTCTGCAGAAGAAGAATATATTGTTTTCATTTTTTGTGTTGTGTGTGAATATCAACTTAGACTAATGAACACCACCAGCACGAGCTCACATTAATTGAACTTAAGAGAAATGCTAAGGCTGGCATACAAAAATTTTGTTAGTTGTAATATTATTATTGGCGTAATTTAATATTAAATTTAACTTATTTTAATTTAATTAACATCAAATAATTATAAGAGGTAACATTATAAAAATACTAAGCACGCACTTTGATAAATTTTTTATATTAATTATTAAATTAAAATATATAAAATTAATATTTAATTACATCAACAACATTTATTTTTTAATATTTCTATAATCAATTAATTTTTTGAAAAATCAACTTTTGAATTTGACATTTGACTATATTTAACAATGGACACACATATACATTGTATAAGACTATAAGAGCACTTTGAATAATTTTTTTATTCTTATATTTAAAATAAAGGATTTTATGTAGAACATCGCTTGGTGTTATAACCAGTTATTACACGCAAATTATATCGTTAATTTTTTGTTGAGGAAAATACTGATATTTAGTTAATTTAATTTAATTTTGAAATTATGTATATAATTAGGGGTATTTATGTAAATTTATTTTATTATTGAGTTGTATTTTTTCTTAATTAGTTATGTTATATTTTTGAAAGGAGATGTAAGAACTAGAACTATTAAGTCTTTTACCATATTGGCTACTGTTGGTGGCAATGGACGATTTTGCAGAATGAGATGGATCGGCTACAGAAAATAAAACTTTTAGGAACGCATATAAATTGGTGAGGTTTCATTTTGCATCTTCCATTAATTATTGTGCACATATGGAGCTTAAGGTTAGCTATTTTTAGATTATGAATTGGAAATTAGACTATAAATTTGCATTATGATAGTCCTTTGTTGCTTAAGTTAATTTGTGTGTTAGTCAGAATGAAAACACTTTCACTAATTGTTTTCTCTAGTAGAAAGACATTGTTGCTACCTAGTAAGGAGGAAGGTGAAAGTCTACCAAATATTGTCAAATTATTTGAACTTAAAAGAGAAATGCTAAGGGCGCTATCATGCTAGCATAAAAGATTTTGTTCGGTATATTGTTGTTGGTGTAATTTTATATTGAATTTAACTTGTTTCAATTTAATAAATATTATAAAAAATCGTTAATTAATTATGAAAAATAATGTCAACCAATTATAAGAGATAATATTATAAAAATACTAAATACCTTGATAAATTTTTTATATTAATTATTAAACTAATATATATAATTAATATTTAATGTAATGACCGCTTTAGTAATATGGTTTAGTAAAGGCAATTAGCACTAATTTTTATTATTTTATTATTATTTGTGAATTAATTTAATTGTGGACCCCAATATTTAGAAATAAATATTAGAGTTATAATTTCTCAATTCCGGAGATTTTATTAAACTCTAGGGGTATTATCTAGCTTATATGTGTAATATGTTATTTTTGTAATTTTTGTTCGGCGACAACGGAAAATGCGATGGATGGCTAGATTGATCACATGGGTAAGTTTAGAACCTTATTTCTTAGTGGGAAATATTTTAAAGGAAATATTTTGTCGGGATTGAGCGGGGTTATGGAATTGACCATTTTACCCCTAGCTTTTGAGACACCTAAGTTGTTAACTTAAAGGGCAAAGTGGTAATTTGTTTGGGGTTGTGTGGCTGCCTAAAAGTGTGGCACGTGGCCACTTGTTTTCAGCCAAGGGAAATGGATTTTCCCTAAATGAATTTATTTCATTTATCCCATTTAGAAAATTAGAAGGAAAATAAGAAATTCAAAGGAAAAGCTTCCTTCTTCTCTCTCTCTCTCTTCGTAACCAGCAAGGGCAAGGAAAAAGGGCTGCTGAATCTTGGTGATTTTAGCAAGGAACCTTGGGAGATTCAAGTTAAGGTAAAGGAAAGGCGAAGGCTGAACAGGAGAGAACCTGAGCTCGGGTGAGATTGTACATGTCAAAGCAGCGCGACCTGGAGTGTTCGGTCTCGGGACATCTGGGAGTTGTATTTTGAAAGTCGCTGTGCGACCTGTAAATCTGTATATTTGTGAATGTATGCTTGAAAAGTAAATTTTATAAAGTTTAAAAAAAAACGGGATCCCGGCACTTGTAAATATTTTATTAAATTACAAAGTTTAGTATTTAATGCAAAAGTTTTAATTTGACACGTTTCGAGAAATTTCTTTGATTAGCAAAGATTGCACAATAATTAAAAAAAAGCACTGTAGCGTGCCTTAGCATTAGGGCGTTACAATTTTGGTATCAGAGCCGCCAGGTTTGTCTACCGAAGCTTGCTAAGATATGTACAATCTTCATCAGAGAAAGCTCGGTTCACGGTTCAGTAAGCCCGTACTTGTTTAGTATTTTCTTTTAAAAAAATTACGAATGGGAAAGCATGTTAGGAAGCATATTAGATTATAACTGTTTATGTTAAGTGCATTGCCTTAAAATCCATAAGTGCGGTAGTAAGTATGTAAATAGGCCGTTGCCTGACCAAGCTGACTTACTAACTGACAGGTTAGTCTTATAGAATGGACACCTGGTGCATTATGGAGAGTCAGAATAAAGTGGCCAGGGCTAGTAACGGTTGGAGAGAATGGAGTTCAAGTTGTCCCCGTTACCAAGGTGAAATCCCTTGGAGGGCTTCCGACGGGAGTGATGGTTATCCGTCACAAGCTCCGTTGGATTTGGAGCAAAGGTTTGCAAAAATAGAAGCTGTGATTCAACGACATGAAGAAGTAATTCAGAGGTTGAAACAGCAAAGGTCTCCTGTAATATCTTTACCACATAAGCCAATCATTTTTGATTCGGTATTACCAGCGAAACATGGAATGGCTGGTACTCAAGTGGAACCATTGCATGAAAAGATTTGGATTCAAGAACCTTCAGACCTTCAGGGAGGTTCAAATGTGAAGAATGCTTCTTGGGTTGGAAGCCCTGAGAAAATTATTATGAGACCTCAGGAGATTATTGTAGGGGGTCAGAATAATACCTGCCTGAATCCAGAATATGGTGGAAGTGGTAGGAGCTCCATGATTGAGCGAAAGAGGAAACCTACGTCATCAGTGGTGGGTTTAAGACAGAACAAGCGGTTCCGAAGGTTTCAAGGCAAGGGAGCACGCCAGGGTTATTCTTACCCTGAGTGCCCACGTTGCATGAAACACCATCCCGGAGAATGCAACCGAAAAGTATGTTTTCAATGTGGCAAGGTTGGACATTTTAAGAAAGATTGCCCACAGGTGGAGAAAGAAGAACAAGAGCAGAAAGCGGTATTTGTTCCTACCCCGGTGAATGCTAATGCTCGAGCTGATGATGCAGCAAGCCCTTCTGTAGTGGCAGGTCAGTTCTTTGTAAGCGACTTCTTTTACATTGTGATGTTTAACTCGGGAGCTACACGCTTATATGTAATTATAAGAGTGGTTGATCTTTTAGGGTAGGCCTTGTGATGTTTTAGAAAGAGGGTTTGGAACCCTAATGCCTAGCGGGGAATTGATTATCTTTAATAGGCACATTAGGTCTAAGCCAGTTAGGATCGAAGATTGGAAGTTAAGTACTGACTTTATAGAGTTGAAATTAACTGAGTTTGCCATTATACTGGAAGTGGATTTTTGTCCAAGTATTCAGCCAGTTTAGATTGTAGGCGGAAAATGGTGATTTTTCATCCGGAAGGTAAAGATCCATTTGGTTATGTTGGATCAATCCAGGGGTTTCGGATCCCGGTTATATCTGTACTAAGGGCTAGGGATTTACTATGCAGTGGCTGTGTAGGATTTCTAGCAGTGGTAATTGACTCCAGCAGACCTGAAACATTTGGGCATGAGGCAATCAGGGTGGTGAAAGATTTTTCTTGATGTGTTTCCCGAGGAATTACCGGGATTGCCGCCACAGCGAGAGGTTGATTTTGTAATTGATCTGGCACCTGGAGTCGAACCTGTTTCTAAAGTTTCCATATAGAATGGCTCCAGCCGAACTCAAGGAGTTTAAGTTGCAACTTCAGGGGATGCTTTGACATTGGGTTTATCCGACCCAGTGCATCGCCCTAGGGAGCTCCGGTTCTGTTTGTAAAGAAGAAAGATGGTTCCCTCAGAATATGTATTAATAATCAGGAACTAAACAAATTAATGATTAAGAACAAGTACCCGTTGCCCTGAATCGACGATCTGTTTGATCAGCTTCAGGGAACGACAGAGTTTTCGAGGATTGATTTACGATCTGATTACCAACTCAGAATTCGGGAGGAGGACATACCGAAGACTGCTTTTAGAACCAGATATGGGCACTATGAGTTTCTGGTAATGTCATTCGGATTGACTAATGCTCCTGCGGCTTTTATGGATCTCATGAATAGGGTATTCAAGGATTTCCTCGATAACTGCGTTATAGTGTTTATCGATGACATTCTTGTATACTCTCAGTCAGAAGAGGAGCACGAGCATCATCTTCGAATGGTGTTACAGCGACTTAGGGATCACAAGTTGTATGCCAAGTTCAAAAGTGCGAATTCTGGTTGTCTGAAGTGTCCTTTCTGGGACATATTGTTGGGAAGAATGGAATTATGGTCGATGCAAACAAGGTGGAACCAGTGAAGAATTGGCCGAGGCCCAAGTCTGTGACGGAAATTCGAAGTTTTCTCGGGTTAGCAGGGTATTATCGACGTTTCGTCGAAGGATTTTCTAAACTTTCTATGCCCCTAACCGAATTGACTAAGAAATAATCAGAGATTTGTGTGGTCAGATAAGTGTGAAACAAGTTTTCAGGAGCTGAAGCAACGTTTGATAACAACTCCGGTGTTAGCTTTGCCATGAGATCAAGAAAAATTTGTGGTTTATTGTGATGCATCCAGACAGGGTCTGGGATGTGTTTTGATGCAAGCTGATAGAGTTATAGCCTATGCCTCTCGTCAACTGAAGGATTATAAGCAGCGTTACCCAACTCATGATTTAGAGCTCGCTGCTGTGGTTTTTGCTTTAAAGATTTGGCAACATTATCTTTACGGTGAAAAGTGTGAGATTTATACTGATCATAAAAGTCTCAAATACTTTTTCACCCAGAAAGATCTAAATATGAGGCAGAGAAGGTGGTTGGAGTTAGTTAAGGACTACGATTGTGAAATACTGTATCACCCCGGGAAAGCCAATGTTGTGGCCGATGCTTTAAGCAGAAAGGGTCCCGGGCAAGTTTATACTACGATTATGATAGCCCCTCAACTAGCCTCAGAAATGGTTAGTGCAGAGATTGAGTTTGTGGTCGGGAAATTACATAATTTAACACTCCAATCTGATCTATTGGAGAGAATCAGAAAGGCACAGCTGGAAGATCCCGAGCTAATTAAAGTTCGAGACGAAGTAGTGGCTGGTCGGCCTAGAGGCTTTTCAGTCTCGAGCAGTGGAATGTTGTTATATAAAGCTCGAGTTTGTGTTCCTAATGTTGATGAGCTTAAGAGAGAGATACTTGATGAAGCTCATACCACGCCTTATTCATTGCATCCGGGAACCACCAAAATGTATCAGGATTTGAAACCCTACTTCTGGTGGTATGGGATGAAAAGGGGTGTGGTGGACTATGTGTCCAAGTGTTTAACCTGCCAGCAGATTAAGGCTGAACATCAGAGGCCGGCAGGATTATTGCAACCTTTAGTCCTTCCAGAATGGAAGTGGGAGGACATTGCAATGGACTTTGTAACTGGTTTGCCTAGAACTACGGGGATGTATGATTCAGTATGGGTCATTGTAGACAGATTCACAAAGTCGGCTCACTTTCTACCAGTGAAAGTTACCTATTCAGTGGATCAGTATGCTGAATTGTATATGAAGGAGATAGTTCGTCTCCATGGAGCCCCTAAATCTATTGTATCAGATAGGGATCCAAAGTTCACATCGAAGTTTTGGGTGAGTCTTCAGAAGGCTATGGGTACCAAGTTAAAGTTTAGCACAACCTTTCACCCTCAGACCGATGGTCAGTCAGAAGGAACTATCCAGATTTTAGAAGACCTACTGCGAGCCTGTGTCATGGACTTTGAGGGTTCATGGAGAAAGTACTTGCCTTTAATTGAATTCTCCTACAACAACAGCTACCAAAGTACAATAGGGATGACTCCCTATGAGATGTTATATGGTAGAAAATGTCGTTCTCCTATTCATTGGGACGAGACAGGAGAAAGGAAGTACCTGGGTCTAGAGTTAGTGCAGAGGACCAATAAGGCTATTAATAAGATCAAGGCTGAGATGCTTGCTTCTCAAAGCAGGCAGAAAAGTTATGCTGATCCGAAGCGTAGAGATGTTACATTTCAGGCAGGAAAACATGTTTTCCTGCGGGTTTCACTAATGAAGGGTATTAGACGCTTCGGGAAGAAGGGTAAGTTAAGCCCTAGGTTCATTGGGCCATTTCAGATACATGAGAAGGTCGGGCAGGTAGCGTATCGGCTAGCCTTACCACCAGCACTATCGGCTGTTCATGACGTATTTCACATTTCTATGTTAAGGAAATACGTGTCAGACCCGACTCACATCTTGAGTTATGAAGCCCTTGAACTACAATCAAACTTATCCTATGAAGAGCAACCTGTGCAGATTTTGGATAGGAAGGAAAAAGTTCTTCGAAACAAGACTATTGCACTGGTTAAAGTACTCTGGAGGAACAGTAAGGTGGAAGAAGTCACCTGAGAATTAGAGTCGGATATGAGGACTCAACATCCAGAGCTATTCAGATTAGATTTCGGGGACGAAATCCTATTATCGGGGGGATAATTGTAATGACCGCTTTAGTAATATGGTTTAGTAAAGGCAATTAGCACTAATTTTTATTATTTTATTATTATTTGTGAATTAATTTAATTGTGGACCCCAATATTTAGAAATAAATATTAGAATTATAATTTCTTAATTCCGGAGATTTTATTAAACTCTAGGGGTATTATCTAGCTTATATGTGTAATATGTTATTTTTGTAATTTTTGTTCGGCGACAACGGAAAATGCGATGGATGGCTAGATTGATCACATGGGTAAGTTTAGAACCTTATTTCTTAGTGGGAAATATTTTAAAGGAAATATTTTGTCGGGATTGAGCGGGGTTATGGAATTGACCATTTTACCCCTAGCTTTTGAGACACCTAAGTTGTTAACTTAAAGGGCAAAGTGGTAATTTGTTTGGGGTTGTGTGGCTGCCTAAAAGTGTGGCACGTGGCCACTTGTTTTCAGCCAAGGGAAATGGATTTTCCCTAAATGAATTTATTTCATTTATCCCATTTAGAAAATTAGAAGGAAATTAAGAAATTCAAAGGAAAAGCTCCCTTCTTCTCTCTCTCTCTCTCTTCGTAACCAGCAAGGGCAAGGAAAAAGGGCTGCTGAATCTTGGTGATTTTAGCAAGGAACCTTGGGAGATTCCAGTTAAGGTAAAGGAAAGGCGAAGGCTGAACATGAGTGAACCTGAGCTCGGGTGAGATTGTACATGTCAAAGCAGCGCGACCTGGAGTGTTCGGTCTCGGGACATCTGGGAGTTGTATTTTGAAAGTCACTGTGCGACCTGTAAATCTGTATATTTTGGAATGTATGCTTGAAAAGTAAATTTTATAAAGTTTAAAAAAAAAACGGGATCCCGCCACTTGTAAATATTTTATTAAATTACAAAGTTTAGTATTTAATGCAAAAGTTTTAATTTGACACGTTTTTCGAGAAATTTCTTTGATTAGCAAAGATTGCACAATAATTAAAAAAAAGCACTGTAGCGTGCCTTAGCATTAGGGCGTTACATTTAATTACATCGGCAATATTTATTTTTTAATATTTATATAATCAATTAATTTTTTGAAAAATTAAATTTTGAATTTGACATTTGACTATATACATTATATAAGACTATAAGAGCATCTCTAATAGTAGCATTTTTTAAGACGTTAAAAATCTCTACATCATCCAAAAATATAATATTTTATTTTATATCTTTTCCTTACTATTTTTGGCACTCTTACTTCTAAAATCACTCTTCAAAAATACTATAATTATGATCTCACACATTATTATTTAATTTTTTAACAACAATAATTTTTTAGTTTTAATTATTTATTAAAAAAATAATAATAGCATCAATGCTGCTGTATAGCATTCACACATATTCCTAGAATATCATTCTTGTTCCTCTAATAGTATAGTATCTCAATATTTTGCCACTTCATCTATCCACCTAAGTAAGCATCCCTTAATTTTTTACCATTGGAGATGCTCTAAGAGCACTCTTGATAAATTTTTTATTCTAATATTTAAAATAAAGGATTTTATGTGTAACCTCGCTTGGTGTTACAATCAGTTATTACACTCAAAACTACACTATTTTTGTTGTTGCGAAAAATACTGATATTTAGTTTTGTTTAATTTAATTTTGAAATTATGTATATAGTTGGGGGTATTTATGTAAATTTATTTTATTGAGTTGCATTTTCTCTTAGCTATATATGTTACATTTTTGAAAGGGGATGTAAGAATTAAAACTTTTAAGTTTTTCACCATATTGGCTACTGTTAATGGCAATCGATGATAATTTTGCAGAATGAGATGGATCGGCTACAGAAAAGAGACACTTTCGGAAGGCATATAAATTGGTGAGGTTTCATTTCACATTTGCCATTAATTATTATGCACATATAAAACCTAGGGTTGGCTATTTTCAGATTTTGAATTGAGAATTGGACTATAAATTTGTATTATGATGGTCCTTTACTGCTTAAGTTTGTGTGTTAGTCAGAATGACAACACTTTCACAGATTCTTTTCTTTTGTGGAAAGACATTGTTGCTACCTAGCTAGTAAAGAGATAGGTGAAAGACTACCAAATATTGTTAAATTGTAGGATTCGTAATTTTGAAGAGAGTGCACTACTATAATTATGGTCTTTAGAGGCAGTTTTTTCGAGTCATTATATAAAAAGGGAAGCTAAAAGGTGTGAAAATACCTACCTGGTTTGAAATTTATATTTAGAGGCAGTTTTTTGGTAAAAACCGTAGGTATAGAATTTAATTATATCTATTTTATCGGTTGGGGGTTGGGGTAAAATTAAGAGTTTTTTATTAACCCTATGGCATCAGTTATTTGGTATTAACCGACGCCATAGGTGCACTCATTATTCGACACGTGTGCACCTATGGCGTCGATCAATACTAAATAACCGACGCCATAGGTTTATATATCAGACCCCAAATAGTATCGTCTTCTCCATTTCACAACTTATTGAACACGAAGAACAGCCAGCCATAGCAGCCCCATACCCACGAAAAAATCCTCGCCAACCACCCATAAAAAAGCCTCATTCTCCTCATTTTTTCACCATTTTACCCATTTTTGTTTTAAAATCTTTTATTTTCAATACCTAAACCTATACTGTAAAAAAGTTTAAATTTTTTCCCTTCTATCACTATAACTGAACCTATTATAAAAAAAGTAGTGGTATAACTCCGGCCACCCATTTTAATAGAAAAAATATTGAATCTCAATGTCCATTAAGGTATAAACATGAGTTCTATTCATTTTATTAATGTACATTGCTATATTTTCATTTTTGTAAATTTTTTTGGGATTTTTCCATTTTATTAATATTATGTTTTGTGTGTGCTATAGGTGGCCGGATTTTTGTTGCAATTTGTTGTCAGATTGCGTTTATAAAGTAAATATTTATTAACTTGATATATAATATAATGGTATACATTTTGTGTTTTATTATTGAATATGTGTTTATATATATTGTGTGTATATTATTTGTGTATTTTATGTAATTGTATTGTATATATATTTATTGTAAATGAGAATGAGGTAGTAGGGATTTAATTAGTTTAGAAATAAAGTTTTTAAAATTATGTTAGTGTGATATATAATTGATTATATCTGTATATGTTCTTTTTTAAAAAAATTAACTATAGAATTTAGTAACTAGTAACTTATTACATTTTTTAATAATTAGTAAGTAATTAAATAATTAAAATTCTAATTTGGTTGTATATTGCATTATATTGTAGGTTGTGAGCTAATTTTTGAGGTTTGACATATTTCGGTATTGATTGGATTTTAACGTGCTATAGGTATATACATTCACTAACTTTTTGTTATTATAATTAATTATCAATGCATGCTTAGTGGAGTTTAAATATCTTAAATATTTATTCGTAGTGAAGTAGGTTCTGCGAATACATGTACTGCGGTCGGATGGATGGATAAATTTTGTATTGTTTATGTTATTTTGTTTGTTTTGTATTGTTATATTTGTTTTGTTTGTTACTTTAGGCACTCTTAAAATTTTTGGAAACGTCCAATTACAGCTGTTATGCTGCTAAAATTTTGGTAGAATTAGAATAAATTTTACTAAAAAAACATAAATATTAAATGAAAAGTACATAATATACATAACTAGTTAATTACTCGCTAGTTGTAAGAAATTAGGTGACATAACACATTTATATAAACTTTTTAATTATAAATGACAAACCAAACAAATAAGTGGATTCACTTTAAGAAAAGTCATTTCAATTCTACCAACATTACCATCAACTAAACACTACCCTAGTTAGTTAATTACAATTTTTACAACTTATACAACTTAATAAATTGAACCAAACTAAAACAATAATTTTAGTAATATATAAATTAATATGAATTAATTGTGAGAAATCTACTTAGTTACATTGTGTAAGTAGTAACTAGTTATAATTAGTTACTAAACACTGAATTTTTTGAGTTAAGATATTTGTTATGGATAAATCATGAATGCATGAGGAGAGCGACACACTGTGATTTCAAGTAGAGTTCGATGCATTTTTAGAGTTTTCCTTAAAGAATTCTAAAAATCCCAAACGTATTTATTGTCCGTGTGTAGATTATTGTAATGGATGTAAAAGAAATATTACAATAATTAAGGACCATGTATATTTACGAGGTTTTAATAGAAGTTATACTACTTGGTATTGGCATGGCGAACATTTAGCTGATGATCCATATCCATTAGGAAAGCGGGGGTAGATGATATCGAGGGTAATGATTTCGATGACCATCCATTGGACTTGCTTAATAAAGCACAGGAGGAATTTCTTAATGATCCTGAAAAATTCGATAATTTTCTAAGTGATAAACCCTGTTCGATGGTTGTAAAAAACTAAGATTACCAATAATGGTAAAGTTTTACAACGTCAAAGTAGAAAATGGAGTGAGCGATAAATGTTTTACTCAATTTTTAGCTGCTTTTAAAGATATCTTACCATTTGACAACTGCTTCCCGGAATCTACATATGAAGTGAAAAGAAATTAAATTCCATAGGATTGAAGTATGAAAAAATCCATGCTTGTCCGAACGATTGCATTTTATATCGTAAGGAATATGCAGATATGGATTATTGCCTAACTTGTGGTTTATTCCGCCACAAAGTAAACAAGAGTAAGGTGAATAGGAAACTTATCCCCCCAAAAGTGATGTGGTACATTCCTTTGATTCCGTGACTGAAACGATTATATCGTAGTGCAGAACATTCTAAAAAATTGATTTGGTATGAGACCAAGAAAACCCAGAAATCCTGCAGAGTCCCAAGCTTGGAAAAAAGTAAACTAAATAAATCCTAAATTTAAATCTAAACCAAGACACATTCGTCTCGGTCTGTCTGCGGATGGAATAAATCTAAATAGATCTCTAAGTAGTCGTCATAGTTAATGGCATGTCTTCCTTGTTATGTACAATCTTCCTCCCTGGTTTGTGATGAAGAGGAAATTTAATATGCTTTCTTTAATTATATCAGGCCTGCAACAACCCGGACATAATATCGATGTATATTTGGAACCATTGATTGACGATTTAATAGAATTGTATGAGAATGGTGTTCAGGCCTATGATGGTTTTAAAAAAGAATTCTTTAATCTGAAAGCAGTGTTATTGTGAATTGTCAGTGATTTTCAAGCTTACAGTAATTTATTAGGCTTAAGCACTAAAGGTTACGAAGGTTGTCCGATTTGTTGTACCAACACATGGGCTTGTTGCTTGGCAAACGGACACAAGATGTGTTATATGGGTCACAGACGGTATTTGCCTACAAATCATCCTGATAGATGAAAGAAGAAAGCATTCGATGGTACGAAAGAGGGAGATATGGCTCCTTTGCCATTATCAGGGGAACAAATTCTCCAACAAGTAGAACTTGTAGATTTTAAGTATAGAAAGATGCAAAAAAAAAATAAGAAAACAAATGGTTGTTTTCAAAGAAAGTCAATCTTTTTTTGTCTTTCATATTGGAAAAGTTTACTTGTTCGACATTGTTTGGATGTCATGCATATTGAAAAAAATGTGTGTGAGAGTATTATCGGTACCTTACTTGATATTCCCTGCAAAACTAAGGATGGTCTAAATAGTCATTTAGGTCTCGTTGAAATAGGTATACGACAATCTTTGGCACCTGAGAAGAAAGGTAAACGATTATATTTACCTTCTGCTTGTTTCACTTTGTTTAAAAAGGAAAAACAAATAGTTTGCAAATCATATGCAAATATAAAAGTACATGATGGTTACTCGTCTAAAATCAAAAACTTGGTAAATGAAGCTGAATTGAAACTAATGGGTCTAAAATCACATGATTGACATGTGTTAATGCAACATCTACTTTCAATTTCCATTAGATCAGTCTTGCGGAAAAATGTTCGAGAGTGTTTGACACATGTTTGCATTTCTTTAATAAGTTGTGTGGGAAGGAATTAAAATTGGATAAGTTAGATGTATTACATGAACATGTAGTCAAAACATTATGCAACCTGGAGAACTTTTTTTCGCCATCTTTTTTTGACATCATGATACATTTAATGGTTCATCTAGTAAGAGAAGTAAGGTTATGTGGGCAATTTGGGCGAGATGGATGTATCCATTTGAAAGAAATATGAAGGTGCTTAAAAGTTATGTGCGTAACCACTATCGGCCAGAAGCATTTATGGTTGAGTGCTACATTTCTAAAGAGGCTGTGGAATTTTGTTCAGGGTACATGGCTGGAGTTGAGGTTGATAGAGGATTAAGGGGGAACAGGACAATGGTGACAATGTCCAAGCTTGAACTAGATCAAGCTCAATTAGTCGTGATGAATAATAATGCAGAGGTTCAGCCATATAATGTAAGCAGTTTTTCCTTTGATTAACATTTCTTAAGTAACGATGAAACAATAACTTGATTTACCTTACTTGTTTTACAGTGACCATACAAAGCTGTTACAATCAATGATTCCAAGAAATCATAAAAATAAACAAAAATGGGTTGCGGACCAGCATCGTCAAACTTTCATTGGGCGATTAAGGAATACCATTATAGCAAAGTTGAACGAACTGAATCATGGAGTATCCGATGTGTTGAGTCATATTTCCCTTGGACCAACTTTTGCGGTGGCAAAGTATGAAGCGTACATTGTAAAGGGTAAACATTTCCATAAAAAGCCAAGAGATGATGCTCGAGAGGTTAAAAATAGTGGCATACGTATCTTCACAGAAACTATGCATTTTGTAAGTACAAAAGATAAAAACTCAGTTTTAGGTACTATGACGTATTATGGATTTGTTGAAGAAATATGGGAGCTCAATTATTTTGCGTTCCGAATTCTACTTTTTAAATGTTCTTGGGTTGACAACAATGTTGGAGTAAAAACTGACGAGCTTGGTTTTACTTTGGTTGATTTAAGTAAGAGAGGAAGCAATAATTATCCATTCATCTCTGTTGTTTTATCGACACGAGAGAGGAGGTTCTTAGAGAATGAAAAGGATGAGGAGAATGTTGATTTATGTTATGATGACTTCTGTAAAGACCGCTTAGTTTAATTTGGAAATTAGAAGTTAATCATGTTTAATTGTGGAAAATTATTTATAGATATTTAAATAATTAATTATACTGTTATTATTGAATTCTGAAATGCATTTTATGTCATTTAGTGATTTTCATAATTTTGCATTTTCGGTGCCCGGTAACATGGAACTCGGTGTTTGGCTCAGTGCAATCACAACTTAGTATGTTAGTATTAGGGGGTGGTTATTTAGACATTGGGAATGTCAGGATTTGGCCGGGAATTTAGAATTTCCCAAAATATCCCTTTAGTGCCTTTATGTTGTTTTAGTATGGAGGGGCAAATTGGTCATTTTGCCCCAATGATATTTTGTCCTTTAGTGGACATTGTAATTGGAAATTATGTGATTATGTGGCATTTATATTGGCTGAAGTATGTAATTAAAACCTTTATTTTCATTTTCCAAAGTTAGAAAAGTTAGAAAAATTGTGAAAAAGCTCTCTCTCTTTTCCTCTCTATTAGGCCCTCCTTGAGCAGCAAGGAAGTGGGATTTTTCTTGGTGAATCTAGCTCATTTTAGCAAGATTTTGGTGATCTTTAATTGTTGGTAAAGTTTTTTCATCTTGCTCTTTTAGTTTCTTGAAATTTTGATTAAAAAGATGAGTGTTGCATGCTAGTTTTGTGTTGATGTTGTTGCTGTGATTTTGTTGTTGTATTAAGAGGTTTAAGCATGTTGGATTGAGTGGATTGAATCTGTTTTGGTGCTTGTTTGATTGGATTTAACCTAGTTTAGATTTTTTTGGTTCAAAAGCTTTAGTTTTAAAAGAGAAATTTTGAAATTAGTTGCTGTGTTTGTTGCATGAGTTTGAGATTGGTTTCTCCAGCTTTATTATGCATGAATATGAAGTTTTATTCTGGTTTTGATGCTTGTAGGTGAGCTTTTGTAACGCCCTAATGCTAAGGCACGCTACAGTGCTTTTTCAATTATTGTGCAATCTTTGCTAATCAAAGAAATTTCTTGAAAAACGTGTTAAATTAAAACTTTTGCTTTAATTATTAAACTTTGTAATATAATATAATATTTACAAATTCCGGGATCCCGATTTCAAACTTTGTAAAATTTACTGTTTAAACTTTACATTTCAAAATACATAATTTTCAGGTCGCACAGCGACTTTCAAAATACAACTCCCAGATGTCCCGAGACCGAACAATCCAGGTCGCGCCGCTTGAAATGTACAATCTCACCCGAGCTCAAGTCCACTCCTGTTCAGCCTTCGCCTTTCCTTTACCTACACATAGAAGCAGAAACTGTGAGTCAACAGACTCAGTAAGAAATGCATATAACCTACCATATAATTTCCGACCTGTAAATAGGCGCCCATACACCTATTTACAGAGCTTAACAGATGAGTATGAACGTTCAATACCAGGGTACAACCACTATACCACATACACATCGTACCTCACTGTACAAGTGTTGGTAGGGTTTAACCCGATTACTGAGTAACACTGAGTGATGTACCACACACCTTAGCATTTTCCCATGCTTGTGTTGGTATCACTGTATCGTACTCACAATCACAATAATCACTATACCAATGCACTCTATAACTTATTCATACAAGTGTTGGTAGTGCTTAACATAATTCAAGCATGCATATATAAACACATATACACACATTCAGATAATCACATCATACATTATACACAGTTCTTACCTCTTTTCCGAATTCAAGTGTGCTGGCCGACCTGAACGGAATTCACGTGCTAGATGGATGCCCTAATCACAATAATTGCAACACAGATGAGTGACTCGCTAAATCACTTTCCGGGACTTAAATTTGAAACTAAAAGTTTCCCTATCGATAAACCTCATGGAAATACCCTAAATATCTCAAAATTGGCCAAAACTAGGGTTCTGGAAATTCCCCCAACAGGCAGACCGGATCCCAACCGGCAATCCGGTTCTGGGTCACCAACCGGTCGACCGGTTGGTACTGGTCTCCCAGAACCGGAATTCCGATTCTGCTGCTGGGAACCCAAAAATCATCCCCCTTAATTCAATCCAATCCCAAACCTTACCAAACTCTCCAGTATACCTATACAATGCATAAACATCCATTTCCAACCAATAAATCACAGAACAAACCAACAAATCAAATTATGCCATTAAAGCTCAAAGCTTTGAACTTTAAACCTAAAATTGCATAAAACCATCTACACCCATTAAAACCAGCAGCTAGGACTTAGAATCAACTCAAAATAACTCTAGAATTCGAACCCTAAACATTTTAAAACCTAACAGCCACTTATTCTCAAAATCACATGTTCAAACTAAGTAAAAAGCTCAAAAATACATAAACAAGAGTTCTAGGGCTTACCTTAATGAAATCTCCTTGAATCCTAGCTTAAATTCAAAGAAATGGAAGGAAAAATTCTGGTTTTGGTCCTTGATTTGTCTCAGCCGAAAGAAAGAGAGAGAGTGTTCAAGAGGAAAGGTATTTCTTCTAATTTATTTTCTTTTCTTTTATTTTCTAAGTGGGAAAAAGGATTGATTAATCCTTTGCTAAAAATAAGGCCACTTGTCACCTCCCTAGGCAGCCACTACACCATTCTTTTAAAAAGACTTAAATACCCTTAAAGATATAACTTAAGTATTTCTAAAGCTAGGGGTAAAATGGTCAAAATCCATAACCCCGCTCAATCCCGATAATTTATTCCCTCTAAATATTTCCCACTATGAAATAGGGTTCTAAACTTACCCATGTGATCAATCTAACCATCCATCGCATTTTCCGTTGTCGCCAAGCAAAAATTACAAAATGAACATATTTCACATATAAGCTAAATAATACCCCTAGAGTTTAATAAAATCTCCGGAATTGAGAAATTATAACTCTAATATTTATTTCTAAATATTGGGGTCCACATTTAAAATTAATTCACAAATAATAATAAAATAATAAAAATTAGTGCTAATTGCCTTTACTAATCCACATTACTAGAGCGGTCATTACAGCTTTAGCCAAGTTTGAGTTTGAAACTCAAAACTTGGAGCTCACATGGCATTTTTGGTGTCTGAGGTTTCTGGATGGTTTTGTTGCTTTAGACTTGTTCTTTAGGGTATTTAGAACAGGTCTGGAAGTTTTAGTATGGTTTGGAATTGATTTGAGCAAAGTGTGAATTTTTGAATGTTTTCTGCGAGGAACCGGAATTCCGGTTGTGCATCCGGAATTCTGGATGGGGTTCTGAAATTTCCAGAACCGGAATTCCGGTTGTGCAACCGGTCTGCCGGTTGGGTGATTTTCAGAAACCCTAGATTTTCTCGTTTATATGTTATTTGGGGTATTGCCATGCTTTTTATCGATAGGGAAACTTTTAGTTCCTAGTTTAAGTCCCCGGGAAGTGATTTAGCGTATCACTTATAGTGTTGTGATTGTTATGGTTTAGGAGCCTGTAAACCGCCGTGCAGTTCGTTCCAGTCAGGTTGACCGGCACACCTGAATTCGGAATTGAGGTAAGATTAGTATAATAGTATGCATATGTATTACATGTTTAGCGTGCATGTTAGGAAGCCTGTTAGATTACATTAGATATGTATGTTGGCTTCGTACCATCCGACTGTGTCATATCGGTACAGGCTAGAGTATGACTAGCAGCTGGAGTATGACCAGTGTACCGAGTATAGGCTGACACTGTATCACATCGGTTAGGCTAGAGTATGACTAGCAGCTGGAGTATGACCAGTGAACCGAGTATAGGCTGATACTAGGGTTGGTGGTACTGTACTATTTGACCGTATCACATCGGTTAGGCTAGAGTATGACTAGCAGCTGGAGTATGACCAGTGAACCGAGTATAGGCTGATACTGTAACACATCGGTACAGGCTAAAGTATGACTAGCAGCTGGAGTATGACCAGTGTACCGAGTATAGGCTGTTACTTGTCAATAGTAATGTCTTATGAACGTTCGGGACTCAGTATCGTGTGGGACACGACAGTTAGGGTTATGGTCAGGGATATGGGCGTCTGATCATAACTCGGGATTTATGTATGTTTATGATTTATGCTTTTCTTACTGAGTCTGTCGACTCACAGTGCTATGTTTATGTGTAGGTAAGAGCAAGGTTAAGGCTGAAGGACCGTGAGAACGAGCCGGTGAAGATTGTACATGTCGGGGCGGTTAGGCCTGGAGCGTACGATCCTCGAGACAGCAGTGCTTGTTTTGTAATTAGTCGCTAGGCGACAAGTATTTTGTATAGTCAGTGAACTTTTGTAAAATGTTTTGTAATCGGGATCCCGAGTATTTTTTGTATAAATATTTTATAAGTTTAATTAAAAAGCAAAAATTTTAATTAATCACGATTTCCATAAACCTCGTTGATTAGCAACGAGCTGCACAGTACGTTTAAAAATCACGTAATACACCTATGCTAGTTAGGGTGTTACAACTTCATTGTTGGGCAACCAATTCATCAAAAAGTTATGGGAATTTATCGTAACCTTGAGAAAGACGATTCTGAATACATTAGAAACGATATCAATGAGGGAATATGGGTCAATTGTGATTCAGGCAAACATAAACAAAGAACGAAAAGAAAATGTGTCTAATTGGTAACTTGATATATATCTTACTTTATATTGTGTTTGTTTATGCTGAATACATAATGTTTGTTTATGCATTTAATATTTCGTATAAATTACTTGTTATATATATAGCTAACTTTAAATTTTGTTTGTTAATGGTGTAGATATGGCCAACTAAGGTTTAGGATCAGATTCAAACCTAGAAGCAGAATATCCTAGGCCGATACCTACACTAGGAGCTACTCAGATGAATGAAATATCCAAGCTGATGGACCAAGGAAATGTTGGAAATATTTTACCAGGATCTAGATTTACTACCAAGTATGTTTTATTAACATCCTAATATGAATTCTAAAACAATGAAATAAACACATAAGAGTTTAAGAAAACCTTACATTGGGTGCAGCGAAATATTATGACTCCTTCCATTCAGATCTCTAACCCTTGATTCCTTTCTGTAGCCGAGCATAATCAAGATCTGAATCTGGATCCCTTTCTCTCCTTCTTCGATGCTGATTTTCTAGAGTCTTACATACTATGATTGAGGTACCACTTGATGTGTGTGGGCACTACTCATTCACTCAAGGGATTTCGAAAGTTTAGAGAAGAAAAGAGAGAGGAAAGCGACGCTCAGGAATTCTCTCTGAAAAGAATGAGATGCAATTGTGTGTTGTTTCCTGAAGCCATTACTTTCTATTTATAGAATGCCCTCTAGATTTAGGTTAGAGTAGTGTGGCATTAAAATAATGGAAAAATAAAGGAAAATTTACATGTTATACTAATTTTTGCCATTTTTTTACAAAAATACGGCCAGGCGGTATTTTTTACTTTTTTACTGTGTTTTTTTTATAAGTTTCATACTGCAGTATACTGTGTAAAGTTTCACTAGTGTTCTACTGGTGTTTTACTAGTGTTCTACTGTTGTTTTGAGTTATACTGCTTTGTGTTTTACTGGTGTTTTATAAAAAACACAGTATTTTTGAAAAAATTTCCGTGTGACAGTATTTTTGTAAAAGTTAACCCAAATTCTAGTATTTTTGTAAGTTTCTCAAAATAAAATGGTAAAAGCCTATGCATAGTGGGCGGCCCATATAAGGAAATTGGGCCTCACTTTGCAACTTTCCCATTTTGTTATTTTTGATTCCCATTTTCTCAAAAATGCCAATTTTTCCAATATAACCTTTTAAATGCAAATTCTAATTATTTAATAACTTAAAAAATAATTATTAAATAATATTGCCATTTAATATATTTATTAATTTAGACATATAAAGTATCTTAATTAATAAATAAACCTAGAATCTCTTTTCTTTACAATTTCGCCATTGCTTAGTGAAAATTCATAAAGTAGATATAGTCTAACTTTTAGAATTATTATTGATTAATTAAAATCAATTAACTGAGTCTTACAAGCAGTATGGTCTCAACTAGTATGGGGACCATGGGTCTATATAGCCGAGCTTCCCATAAGTCGAACCGAATTTACCAAGTAAATTCCCTAACTTATTAATTCCTTATTGAATCCACTCTTAGAACTTGGAATTGCACTCTCAGTCATATAGAACGCTCTATATGTTCCACGATATAGATACGTCATTAGTTATCCATTGTTATAATCCTAATGTGATCAATGATCCTCTATATAGATGATCTACACTGTAAAGGGATTAAATTACCGTAACACCCTACAATGTATTTTATCCTTAAAACACTTAACCCTGTATAAATGATATTTTAGCTAAGTGAAATGAGTACTCCACCATTTATTTTCGTTTGGTTAAGCTCGAAGGAAATCATCCTTTACTTTCTATTCGCCAGATAGAAGCTATAGATTCCATATTTATGTTAGCGCTCCCACTCAATTGCACTACCGCGTTCCCAAAATGTACGTATCACCCTGACCCAAAAGTAGGCTTAACTAACAAATCAAAGAACACGAATAACACTCTTGAGATTGAACCTAATCATATCAGGATTAAGATCATTTGATCTAGGATTAACAGGTGATATTAAATTGAATAGATATTACGGTAAATTCTAATATATCTAATCAAAGTTCAATATCGGTCCCTTCCGATGTATACTCCATACATTCGATGCTGGTAAACTTTGCCAATGTCCTAGAAAGGACATAACACTTTTCCAAGGTGTAAGAATACCTATCGCTGATTATACCATGTCAGTCTAAATCCAGTGTTCTGACAAATCAGGGAATAAACTTTCGAACATATTATTAAGATTATATTCCACTGTGCTGACAACACTATAATCATTAACAAATTCATATGTTCTGGACTTAAATAGAATTTATACATTATATATATAATCATGAAATAAATCATGTGAACCATGCAACATAAAATGTTATTTATGATCTTTATTAATAAGTAAATCTGATTATATTGAAATGAGTTTTATTTAGGGCACAAAACCCAACAGGAAAAAGAGTGGCACTCAAAGTGAATGACAAAGGACAGTACTATGGCAAAAACTACTGTAAGCTAGTATCGACTTTAGGAGTTGGATACAAGTAAGCGGTTATTTGTGAGAATTTTGATTTGTTTTTTATTAATTCAGATATTAACTCTAATCGTGTTTGTTTTTCTTCAAACTAGACGGGTTTTATTGTGTCGGATGATTTCAAACATGATTGTCTAATACTTGCTGGGAAGTTAATGAAAGACTTCAAGAATAGAATGATAAAAGATGTTATAATGCCCACATTAGAAGAAAAAGATGTGCAAGGACTGGCACAAGTCCCTGAAAAGCGTTGGAAAATTGACTTTACTGATTGGTTGAAATTTGTTGAAATTCGACTAAGTCCTGAATTTCAAGTACGCTAATTATATTTGTACTAAGATAACTTTTAAATACAAGTGCATGTTTCTAATGTATTTTTTTTTGGCATTGTAGGAATTGAGTAAGGTGCAAAGGGAACGTTAGACAAAAATCCAATCCAAACATCAAAGTGGTCGGAGTGGAATAATGAATGCAAGGGAAGATATGGTAAGTAATCAATGATTTCTAATAATGTGCTTTAAAATGTAATTGTGCTCATTTAACTTTTATAAAGTAATGTAAAAAAAGGACCTCGATGTTCAAGATCCGCCACGCCACCGTGTTTGGATCAAATCTCAGACCAAGAGAACAAAACTTGTCACTGATTACAACAAGGAAATTGCCGAAAAGATAGTAAGTATATATTAATCCTTAATTGAGTACTACTAATGAGTTAGTATATATAATTCATATACTAATTGCTTGCATATGTGCATAATTAGGCTCTATTAGAGGAGTAACTTAGTGACAAATGTAGGTCCATGGCCAAAACGATATCCTGAAGCAGACGCTCGGGACACCAGAGCATCCTGGACGTGTGAGGGCTACTGGGTATGCTAGTACTTGAAATGTTGTTTCCTTAGTTATACAAAAAAATCATAGCTAATTTTATTTCATGATTTGTAGGTTCCTGACCAAAGTATCTAAACTGTTTGGTAGGAAGAAAGGGGAAGTTTTTGATGTTGTAGCTCGGCAACAGAAGGAGATTGATAAATTAAAAGCCGAAATCCAATCCCTTAAACAGAAGAAAAATACTGCCCAACAAGAGGAAGAAGGAGAGGTGGCTGATCAGGCATATGTTCCACAACAATATGCTCGTGAGGATGAGGGTCGACCACGAATTTATACTGAGGAGTTTGTTTCAATCAATCAGCCGCCTGTCCTGTACCATTTCGATGACCAGAGAGCCCTTAATCAACAAGTATACCTCTGCTCTGACAATATCGACAATATTGTGGCCCGAGCGTATCTGTACGAGCATGAGGGTCTAATAAAATTTCACTATAAAGACTACGATGATTCACATGCACAGGTTCTGATTTTGGAAATGCTGCAAGAGGATGCTGAAATCTCAATCTCAATTGAAGGGTATAGATATGTTAGGGAAGTAGAAAACATGTTCCTTCCTTGGCCTAAATATGTAATTGCAACACCCAAGGTAACTTTTGTTATAAATTAATTATTAATGATTAGTGGAGTTTGAATATCTTCAATATTCAACCTTAGTGAAGTAGGATCTACGAATATATGTGTTGTCGTGGGATGGATGAATAAACAACTGTTATATCTGTGTTATTTGTCATTATATGTGCATGTTTAAAATTTTTGGGGGCATTCAATTACAGTTTTTATGCTGCCAAAATTTCAGTAGAATTTGGATCAAATTTGATATATTATGGTGTGTTTTGTGTAGGGTCCACTCGCTCAACCGCCTTCAATATGTGATGTGTCGAAGGGGAAAGGTCCCATGCCTTCTCCACAAGGCGGTCATGATGAAGAAGATGAATTATTCTCGCGAAAGGTCATGGATTTGATCCCTAAATTGCTAAAATAGATGGTTGCTTAATTTTTGAAGCTCAAAGATAAACGTGATCTAATCACAATTTCTTTGCCTAAGTGATTCATAACACCGCGTACCCAGATCACATTATCTGGAGAGGATTTGTAGCAGGTTGCATTATGTGACTTCATCGGCAACTAGGGAATGATATTTTGAATCATGTATACTCTTCCTTAATCTAATTAACCTTATATATCAAATTCTAGTGAAATTATTATAAAACAGTAATACTTAACAATTTAATGCAGACACATTAGGGAGAGCATAAATGATTTGAGAAAATTTTTCAAGCTTTACGACCTAGAGCTTCTCGTAAAGAATGGTATCAACGATGAAGAGAAAAGTCAGTATTTTGACAATGTAGCAAGATGATTGACTGCTTAGTTATCATTGATGAATAATAACCACAAAATGTTCTTTATTCCATGGAATATCGGGTAAACACTATTTAATTTTTTAGTGCTAATTGTTTATTTCTATATTATAACTTGAAATTATTTTTATACTATCTTACCTATAACCTAATATAATTTTTTAGTGCGCATTGAATGTTAGAGGTCGTTGCGCCAATGAAAGTTATCCATTTAGACCCTATATGTGACCACCAAGTTCCCGAACAATTAAATTATTGCAATGTTGAAAAGGTAATAATTTAATGACAATTTATGTAACATATTATTTAATTAACTAATGAATTGAAATGTTAATATAATTTTTCAAACAAAGCATACAAATATATATGGACATCAAATGCGTATCTTGGGCCGTAGCCAGGAATTTCATTAGCAACTTGTCCAAGACAACGTAAAAATCAATAATGTGGTTTTTATGTTTTGAAATACATGACTGACATCGTCGCACGTGCAAACCCCAACCGTTATATACAAGATAAAAAAACAGTAAGTTTTAATTATTGATTATAGTATTTATTATAATAACAAATAATAATATATATAAACTAATATAAATTTTTACTTTATTTTTTAGTTTGGAGACAAGCAGGAATACAATCCAAAAATCGATTTATTACCAGTACAACAACAGTGGATAGAATGGTTAATGGCAGTGATTCACGAAGACTTCGACGATTGATGCTGAAAGACCTAAGAATTTTTCTTCCCTAGCTTATTTTTTAGGTTAACTTGTAGTTAGATTTATTAACTTGTTAATACTTGGACTAATTTTACAATATTTGTGTAATATTTAATTGTAATTTATTTAATTACTTCTATGAAATGAAATTAGGTATATTGGCTAATCATAATATTAATTTAAATAATATTTAATTGGGAATTTTTTATTTTTACACTTCAAAAGAGTTTTTTTTTTTTTTAACTTTTTTTTTAACGGAATTCTACATAGAAACCCCTATTGCAACTAGCGTTGGAACTTAAATTGCAACAAAAAATCGTACAGAAACTCCTATTGTAACTAGCGCTGCAACCACTTTAGAAGCCCAAACCGTAGATTTGAAAAAAAAAAGTTAAAAAAAATAGTATATGGGGTAATTCCCCTATTTAATTTACCTTTTAAAAAAATATCTAATTTAAATTAAATAATATAATATATAAATTAATAAAAATATATAATTTAAATAAATTAAATTAAACTAAATAAACTAAAAAAAATCATTAGAGATTTGACGTCGGGTCTTAGGGGGTAAATGGCATCGGTTATGGGCGTATATGGCGTCAGTTTTTTGCTAGAAACCAATGCAATAGGGCACATATGGCGTCAGTTCCTAGAAAATAACCGACGCCATAGGGCACATATGGTGTCAGTTATTTTAGACCCTACAACGTCACTTGGATCAGCATCAGTAGAAAATTTTGTCAAAACTGACGCTAAAAGGCCTTAAAAACTGCATCTAAAGGATGTTTTCCTAGTAGTGATGGCCACTTCATTCTAATTATATTTTTTTTTCTTTGTTTTTTTTCCTTTCAAAAACTTCATTCTAATTGTAGGACTAAAATACTAATTGAATATATTAGAAAAATACAAATTATACTCGCTCTCCCTCTCTCTCTCATAATATATATTGTTAGCTATTTAATTATTTCTATATATAAAATTGTATTTAAATTGCGATCCTATGACTTCTCAATATATGCTCAAAGTTAGAACTGATTGTTATATTATTTTTAATATAATAATATGTAGATTAAAATGTGGTAATATATAATATTATGTGAATAATATATATTAAGTGTATGGTAGATAAATGTGTAACTTATAATTTAACCTACACTTTTGTAACCTACATAGTAACTTGGAGAGGAGTTACAATTTGTTGTCATTTGTAACTCTTGTGTTGATCACACATTATTAGTGTAATAAAAGGGTTGTTACACAATTTGGTTTAAGGATTTCAAAATTATGATGATATAGTTGTTACAAAATGTAATACTCATTTATGGGAGAGAAATGAGGTGGTATTTTGAATCCTAAGAGTGATCATCTAAATACTATATAAAGGAGTCTAATGTGCTCATTGAGATGAAGTTTTCTATCGAAAAAAAGCACTTTGCTAGAAAACCCTAAGGTTTGATAATTCCCAAAGCTATTTCCTAGAGAGTTCCCTTAGTGCTTAGAGATAGGGGGAAATAAGCTTTTGGACAAAGGTGTAATACCTTGTTCAAGTCATGGTGATCCCCACTAATCTACACTCAAGGTTGTGAGTGAGTGATCTTCTTTTTCTTCTTCATATTATATATACATTATATAATATTGTGTATTCTATTAATATTCTTCTTCTATACCTTTCATATATATGCGATATATATAGTGTATATCTATGTGCATTATAACATATATTTAATCAATCTCTTTTATTATCCTTGTACTATTTTTACAATTGAGTTGTATATGTCTTGATTTATCTTCCATTGTAATTAAATCTCTAACAATCAAAAGCTTATCTCTTTTCAATGGAAGAGGCGATAAATCAAGATTGTGAGAATACAAGGATAAGAGATTTTATGTAAAAGCCATTCATGGGTGAGCATGGTGGTGAATATTATGTGATTTACTATTTTATATGATAGTAATATATATAATATATATATTTATGAGTTATGTATATGTATATATGTCATATATATGTGATCATGAGTCTATATCATATATTATATATAGTAGTATATAATATGATATTTGAATTTTATATCATGTTATTATATGTATATATGTGAGATATATAATATGTAACATGTATATATGAGTAATATATATTATATATATGTAGAGCATGTGATATAATATATATTAGTGAGATTAAATATGTAGAAATAATTATTTCTATGTATTTATATGAGACATGCATATATAATATATGTTATATATATCATGCATGTATATTAAAGTATATATATGTTATATATGTGTGAGATATGTAACATATATAGTTATATAAAATTAATATATTATGTGTATATGTATTATATATATACATGTATATTAAAGTTTGAAAAACCGTATTTTTGCAAATGTCAGTTGTATATAAGAAAATATAAAAACTGTACGCGTTTGCAGCAGCAGAAAGTAATTCTGCTACAGCAAAACTGAACAGGCAGAATATAAAATATTTGTAGAAAAATAAATAACTTGACACAAGAGATTTATACGTGGTATCAGTGTTCTCCCGAACACTCCTAGTCCACGGGGCCACGCCCAGAGAATGAAATCAATTAATAAAGTATCAAAATTACAAAGACAATTGACTTAAACAAGTTTAGACTCCCTCTAAAGTATTGCCGCAATCCTTTGTAATCCACTTTATGAATCTGACTTCTTGAAACACCTTCAAGCCCGAACTCCCTTCGTCTTTGAAGTGTGAGTGCTTACTTCCTCCCGAAGTAAGGCTTCAACAAGTCTTCTCCCGAAGACCAAGTGCTTACTTCCTCCCGAAGTAAGGCTTTATCAAGTCTTCTCCCGAAGACCAATCTCTTGTTCAGTCAAGTAGTTCTTCACAACCTCTAGGATAGAGTAAGAACAGAAATAGAACAACTAGAACCTAGATGAACAACTAGGCTCTCACAAAACAGAGAAAGACTCTCTTCTCTCAAAAGATAAATGTAGAAAATGAATAATGGAAGAGGTAATTCGAATGGTTGCTCTCTAGGCTCTATTTATAGACCATAGAAACCAAAGAGGAAACCACAAGTTCGAATTAGCAGCTGTACAAAAACTTTCCAAAAGAAACACGATCTGCTACATCTGATTCGGATGCTGACGCAGCAGATCTGACCAGAAACGGGAAACTTGCTACAATCGGGTCCGATCCTCTATCAATGCTTGATTCCTGCCAAAAACAGATTAGATATTCTGATTGTATCAAGATACAATCGAAATCAATAAGGAAAAGGCAATAAACAAAGTTTCCCTAAAAAAGACAACTTTCCAAAAGAGAATTCCTTCTCTTTTGAGAAGATTTCAACAAAGGAAAGTTCAGCTGAAAGTGCAACTTTCCAAACAAGGAAAAGGGCAACTACAATCCGAATTTATATGGTAAGAAATCGAATATGAATGCACAACAATCTTACCATAAATGGAAAAATTATTTTGTGAACTAACTTGCCAAAAAAAGACTTTACAATCTCCCCCTTTGGCACTTTAGATGAACAAAATAATTTTTAACACAAAGTACCTGCAAGATAAAGTTAGCCATAACAAATAACTACTCCCCCTGAGTAATACAATCAAAAACCAACAATAACTAAAGAAACATGCTAACTTTTAAACCAAATAGTTCACAGGTACCAAACACAACTCCCCCTGAAAAAAGGGTCTAGAGTTGATAAAAACAAATTGAATGCTCAATAAAATGCACATTAATTAAGAACAATTTTGACAACTAAATTGCCAAAAAAGGACCTAACAATCTCCCCCTTTGGCACTTTAGATAATCAAAATATTATTAATTAACAAACACCTACAAAACAAAGTTAGCAAAATAAACATAAAAACTCCCCCTGAGAAGCACAACATTAAACCAAAATAAACAGCTAACTTTGACCAAAGATGAACACAGACACAAACACAAACACAAACCTCAACTCCCCCTAGACAGTCGAGTATACAATTACTCCCCCTTTTTGTTTATCTATAAGGGCCAAAGACAAAAAGAAATGAAAATATAGAAATATGTCCAACAAAAACAAAAAGAAAGTAGACTTATGCCCCATAAAGCTTGATCAATGAGGACAACTGCTTGGACATCTTTTCCTGAACCTCCTCCATGGCAGCAAGACGATTGGAGCAGCAAGAAGAGCATTTGAGGGGGCTTGTTTAGATTCCACCATTTTCCTTTTTGGGATGCCCTAGGTTCTTTGTTCTCACCATTTTGATCTGAAAGAGACAATGAACAGCAAACAAGCAAGAGAGACAAAGAAATAGAATCGGGTAGGTGGTGAGAGTGAATGACAAAAATTGGTTGAAATAAACATGGGAGAGTTTAGCAAAAAGGAAACCAATTTCAACATATTTGAGAAACCACCAGCCCACGATTACAAAAGGAAACTGCCACTCCTTGCAACTTCTTTCCCCTTTTTTTTAAAAAAATAAATAAAAGGAAACTAGAATTACCAACAATATTTCCAAAAATAAGTCAATCTTTCAAGATTAAAGACACATTACCATATAAAAGATCAATCTTTAAATGGAAACATATAAAAAATAAATCAAAGAAGAATGAATGTTGATACTTACCATTTAGGCACAAGGTTTCCTTAACCCATGAAGCAAGTCACTCGCCTCCCTCTTTTTTATTATTTTAATTTTTTTTTATATATATATATTTTTTTTAAATTAAAACCGAAAATAAAATACAATGTGTACAATAGATATATGTGATTCGAATCAAGCAAAGAAATCAAATATTATTGACAATTGACAAAATACAATACATGTTATGCTTTTAAAGAAAATAACTAATCAGTATCTCAGGGACAAATCATACTTAATTGATGTTGAGGAAAAAGATATGCATGTTACTAAAAGTTGTGAGCCAGGATTATCAATTTAATTTTAATAGAGGAGACTTACAAATTTGAACACACTTGTCAGACATAAGTGTGTGCAGTGAAAATAGGATCATTGTCCTTGGCAAGATTTTTTATTTTCGCCTTTTTCAATTTGATCCCGCAACTGGATGCTTTCACACCATACTGAAGGTAGCCCTTTTCTATGGTAGTGCATCCTCATCATAGTTGCTAATTACAATGTTCCAGCTTACTCAACAGATGGCTTTCACACCTCAGTATGGGTAGCTCTATTCCAGCAAGGGGCCTGACAAGACTGAAACAAAAATTGCTCAACTCTGTATAAGTACATTATTTAATCCTAGACACAAATAAAGAGTAACATGAACCTTTTAACACAACATCACAAAAGTATGATCAGAATGAGATCCTAACTGATTATAATCCAAAAGCATAAACATGATTTGTCAAAATACAATGATAGGAGATTAAAAGCTAGAGAAGAATCACATAACACTATTGTACAAAAATTATGAACATGATAAAATTAAACAATGCAAACTCCCAAAGACTTTCTGAGGGAGTCAAAGCGACTTGCATCTAGGGCCTTTGTGAAAATATCAGCTAATTGTTTTTCAGTATCAACATATTCTAATTGCAATGATTTATTTTTAACAAGTTCCCTGATAAAGTGATGTCTTATATCAATGTGCTTTGTTCTAGAATGTTGAACAGGATTTTTGGAAATATTTATGGCACTAGTATTATCACAAAAAATAGTCAAAACACCTAATTCAAACCCATAATCAATCAACATTTGTTTCAACCACAATAGTTGAGTACAACAACTGCCAGCAGCTATGTACTCAGCTTCGGCAGTGGACAAGGAGATGGAATTCTGTTTCTTGCTATGCCAAGATACTAGATTATTCCCAAGAAAGAAACACCCTCCACTTGTGCTCTTTCGATCATCAGCATTGCCTGCCCAATCTGCATCACTAAAACAAGCAAGATTTGAATTAGTATCTTTTGAGTACCAAATTCCATAATCAGGGGTGCTATTAACATATCTAATAATCCTTTTTACAGCTGATACATGAGATTCCATAGGATTACTTTGATATCTAGCACACACTCCCACACTGTAAATGTATATCGTGACGACTAGCAGTTAAATACAAAAGACTTCCAATCATGCTACGATAGAGTGTAGTGTCTACCTTTACTCCATTCTCATCTTTTGTTAATTTCAGTGTGGTGCTCATTGGAGTACTTACCTGCTTAGCCGATTCAAGGCCAAATTTCTTGACAAGGTTCTTAGCATACTTACTTTGAGATACAAATGTACCTCCTTCCATTTGTCTCACTTGAAGACCCAAAAAGAAATTAAGCTCACCAACCATGCTCATTTCAAATTCACTTTTCATTTGATCAACAAATACCTGCACTTCATGGTAAGATGTAGAACCAAAAACTATATCATCAACATAAATTTGAGCAATGATAAAATAAGATTCTATATGCTTGATGAAAAGAGTTTTATCCACACTACCTCTGTGATAGCCATGAGAAAGTAAAAATTGAGTCAACCTTTCATACCAAGCTCGAGGAGCTTGTTTCAGACCATACAAAGCTTTTTCAAGCTTGTATACATGGTCTGGAAATTGAGGATCTTCGAATCCTTTTGGTTGCTCAACATAAACTTCCTCATTCAAAATACCATTTAGGAAGGCAGATTTCACATCCATTTGAAACAATTTAATATTCAAAATACAAGCAATACACAAAAGTAAACGAATTGATTCTAATCTTGCAACAGGAGCAAAAGTTTCATCAAAATCAATACCTTCTACCTGTGTGTACCCTTGTGCCACCAAACGAGCCTTGTTTCTCACAATTGTACCGAACTCATCACTTTTATTTTTAAATAACCACTTTGTTCCAATTACATTTATACCTTTTGGTCTTCGGACCAAAATCCATACCTTGTTGTGAACAAATTGGTTGAGTTCCTCTTGCATTGCATTGAGCCATTCCTCAAAGGTCATGGCTTCCTCCACATTTTTCGGTTCATATTGAGAAACAAAACAAAGAAAGCTGATTAAATTAACATACCTTCTGCGAGTTACCATGCTTTCTTCAGGATTTCCAATCATGAGATCTTTTGGATGATTCAATTTGACTCTGGTGCTTGGTTCTTTCTGAATAGAATCAGTGATGATGTTTGGATGAGTCAAGATAGACGGTTCTGGTTCTCCAGTCTCAGTTGCAGTAGCAGATTCGTCATTTGCAGCATCAGAAATGGGTTCTGCTGCATCAGGATCTGCTTTTGCTGCTTCTGGAGGAGCATCCATGAGACTATCTATCTTGGCTTCTGTGGAAATCTCTGAAAAATCTTTAAAATCATCAACAACCAAATTAGCTGATTCCAAAACAGTTTGAGTTCTCATGTCATAAACACGATAAGCTCTACTGTTTAAGGAATATCCAATAAACACACCAACATCACTTTTAGCATCAAATTTACCAATATGCTCACGATCTCTATAGACATAACACACACATCCAAAAACATGAAAATGACTTACATTGGGGCGCTTACCTTTCCAGATTTCATAAGATGTTTTTGAGGTACCTGGACGAATAAACACTCTGTTTATTATATAGCAAGCTGTGTTAATAGCTTCAGCCCATAAGCGCTTTGTCAACTTCTTGCTATTTAACATTACTCTTGCCATTTCCTACAATGTTCGATTCTTCCTCTCGACAACTCCATTTTGTTGAGGAGATTTGGGAGCTGAAAATTCATGAGTTATACCTGTAGGCTTGCAAAAATCATCATACACAGAATTTTCAAACTCCTTACCATGATCACTTCGAATTCGAACAATTTTCCCAATATTACAACCTTTCTCAACTCTTAATCTCAAACAAATAGTTTTAAAGGCATCAAAAGTGTCAGACTTTTCTCTTAAGAAATCTACCTAAGTAAAACGAGAGAAATCATCAACACACACAAAGATATATCGTTTACCATTCAAACTGTCAACTTGGATTGGACCCATAAGATCAATGTGAAGCAATTCCAATACTTTTGAGGTATTGATATCAGACACAGGCTTGTGAGTGATTTTTAATTGCTTCCCAAGTTGACACGGTTCACACTTACCAACACTTTCCTTACCAAGCTTGGGAAGTCCTCGAACAATACCTGCATTTGATAATTTTTTCAGGTTTTTAAAATTAATATGCCCAAGCTTGGCATGCCACAGATCTGTGGTGTTGTTGATAGCTGAATGACAAGTAAACACAGGGGTTAGAGTGTAACAGTTATCATTGGATCGAAATCCTTGCAAGACACATTCATTATCATCATTCAGAACATAGCAATGATCACTATCAAATGAAACAGTAAACCCTTGGTCACAAATTTGACTGATGCTAAGTAAATTAGCCCTCAGTCCTTCAACTAACATCACATTTTTCAGTCTAGGTAACCCTTCAAAATTTAGAGTTCCCATACCAACAACTTTTCCAGATAGGCCATTACCAAAAGTGACTTCTCCACATTGCATAGGCCGAATGTTAGTCAAAAAGTCCTTGTCACCTGTCATATGTCTAGAGCAACCACTGTCAAAATACCACATTTGAGATGCAGCAGTTTTATCAGAAAAACCAGCTAGACAATTCTTTTTCACCCATATTTGTTTCAAAATTTTATGTTTCTTTTGAGATTTTTCCAAATTATCAAAATAATTTGTTTTAAACAGATTTTTCAACATGAAACATTTAGGTCTGATATGTCCTTTTCTACCACAAAAATGACAAGTGGGAACAAATCTTTTTACCTGAGATCTTACTCTTTTCGATAATCCTGGAGATTTTGCAGCATCAGAAACTTCTCTTGCTGTAACAGGCTGTGAAATTGTTACAGCAAACTTTGTAGCCTCAAAGTGATTCGTTGGAACACTAGATTTTACAAACTTCGTGACTCCAGAACTTTCCATTCCACTTGAACCAAGGCCTGCGAACCCTCTTTGACCTGCATTCTGAGCTTTTTCAAAAATAGAAGATCCAGGGTTAAGCATTTGAACATTTTTCTTAAAATTTTCAAGTTCCTTCTTTAAGAGAGTGATTTTTTCATTTTTATCACAAAAACTTGTCTCATACTCTTTTATTTTCAAATCACACATTTCAATCTGATGAGACAATTTTTTATTCAATTTATTCAACTCTCTATTTTCAGAAGCAACCTGAATCCATTTTTCATACATGACTTTGTATGATTCAAAGAAGAGACTCTTCACGGATTTCGGACTCATCTCGAATCGATTCCTTTTGTTCGGTGGTATTATTCAGACATACCAATCTAGCTTTCACCTGTGAATCACACAACACATTAGACATAACAGAGGTTAGGGCAACATTTTCAGAATTATCTTCATCACTTTCGGTTTCATCATCACTCCAAGTGACATTGAAACTTTTCTTATTCTTTTTAAAAGTGTTTGCACACTCAGCTTGAATATGCCCAAAACCTTCACATTCCCTGCACTGAATTCCCTTTTTGTTAGAGACAGATGGTTTAATAAAAGTATTACCTTTTGAACCTTTCGATATGTTCTTTTTATTTCCCATCTTTTTCATATATTTCTGAAAATTCTTAGTTAATAAAGCAATCTCATCATCACATTCACTGTCAGAATTTTCATTATCAGCAACTTTCAAAGCAATACTTTTACCTTTATCAGCAATGGATTTGGGTTTGTCCTTTTGTTTAATCTGTTGATTTAATTCAAAAGTACGTAAGGAACCCATCAATTCTTCCACCTTCATAGTGCTAAAATCTTTAGCTTCCTCCATTGCCAAAAGTTTAATATCAAACCTTTCTGGAAGTATTCTAACAATTTTTCTCACAAGAACAGAATCATCAAGCTTTTCTCCAAGAGCAAAATATTCATTAGCAATGTCAGATAATTTTTCATAAAATTCAGTTAAAGTTTCATTATCAGACATTCTAAGCTCATCAAATTTAGTTTGAAGCATGATAAATCTAGATCTTTTCACATGAGAAGTTCCTTCAAACTGAGTTTGAAGGATCTCCCAAGCTTCCTTAGTAGAAACACAAGATGATATAAGTTTAATGTAACCCTCACCTACACCATTAAAGATAGCATGCAAGGCTTTGCTATTGTAGGCAGAAAGTTTATCATCTTCAATAGACCATTCCAGTTCAGATTTTATAGTAGTATTACCTGAAGAATCTGTCTCAACTGGAAGAGACCAACCTGAAAGAACTATTCTCCAAGCTTTCTCATCTTGAGATTTGATGAAGGCTCTCATTCTAACTTTCCAATAAGGATAGTTAGAGTCATTAAGCAACGGTGGTCTAGAAATAGAACTTCCTTCTGCAAAAAATGACATTTTAACACAAAAACGTTATAGGACCACACTAAGAGTTTAGTGTCCCGCTCTGATACCAATTGAAAAACCGTATTTTTGCAAATGTCAGTTGTATATAAGAAAATATAAAAACTGTACGCGTTTGCAGCAGCAGAAAGTAATTCTGCTACAGCAAAACTGAACAGACAGAATATAAAATATTTGCAGAAAAATAAATAACTTGACACAAGAGATTTATACGTGGTATCAGTGTTCTCCTGAACACTCCTAGTCCACGGGGCCACGCCCAGAGAATGAAATCAATTAATAAAGTATCAAAATTACAAAGATAATTGACTTAAACAAGTTTAGACTCCCTCTAAAGTATTGCCGCAATCCTTTGTAATCCACTTTATGAATCTGACTTCCTGAAACACCTTCAAGCCCGAACTCCCTTCATCTTTGAAGTGTGAGTGCTTACTTCCTCCCGAAGTAAGGCTTCAACAAGTCTTCTCCCGAAGACCAAGTGCTTACTTCCTTCCGAAGTAAGGCTTCAACAAGTCTTCTCCCGAAGACCAAGTGCTTACTTCCTCCCGAAGTAAGGCTTTATCAAGTCTTCTCCCGAAGACCAATCTCTTGTTCAGTCAAGTAGTTCTTCACAACCTCTAGGATAGAGTAAGAACAGAAATAGAACAACTAGAACCTAGATGAACAACTAGGCTCTCACAAAACAAAGAAAGACTCTCTTCTCTCAAAAGATAAATGCAGAAAATGAATAATGGAAGAGGTAATTCGAATGGTTGCTCTCTAGGCTCTATTTATAGACCATAGAAACCAAAGAGGCAACCACAAGTTCGAATTAGCAGTTGTACAAAAACTTTCCAAAAGAAACACGATCTGCTACATCAGATTCGGATGCTGACGCAGCAGATCTGACCAGAAACGGGAAACTTGCTATAATCGGGTCCGATCCTCTATCAATGCTTGATTCCTGCCAAAAACAGATTAGATATTCTGATTGTATTAAGATACAATCGAAATCAATAAGGAAAAGGCAATAAACAAAGTTTCCCTAAAAAAGACAACTTTCCATAAGAGAATTCCTTCTCTTTTGAGAAGATTTCAACAAAGGAAAGTTCAGCTGAAAGTGCAACTTTCCAAACAAGGAAAAGGGCAACTACAATTCGAATTTATAAGGTAAGAAATCGAATATGAATGCACAACAATCTTACCATAAATGGAAAAATTATTTTGTCAACTAACTTGCCAAAAAAAGACTTTACAAAGTTTATATGTTATATGTATATGAGATATATAACATATATATTTATATAATTAATATTATGTATGTTACATATATATTATATTAGGGAAGAGGTTTCAATGGTTACATTTTTATTGTAACCATCATGGTTACATTTTTTTTAAGCCATTGGATTACTATTAAATGGTTGTGATTAATTTGGAAATTAAATAAAAATAAATAATAAATAACTTGTAACCTGAAAGTAACCTAATCATTTATTTCCTTATAAAACTTTAATTAAGATTAATTATATTTTAAAATTAAATTAATTATAATTATTAATTAATTTTTTGCAATTTATTACTATATAAGGATATTTTAGCAATTTATTTTTTTATACTTAAATTATTTAAAATTTTATAGCAAAGCTTTTTATAATTTAAAATTATACACATATAATTTCATAATTTAAATTTTATTATACTTATAATCTTAATTTAATTATTACACTTAATTATTTAATTTTTTTATTTAAATATTTAAAAACTAAAAAATGAAATAAGTAGAAGAATTTTTTAGAAAAAAAATGGCTGCACTTGTTTTGAGGTCTCATACTTAGTTCATATAATTGTAACAAAATAATTAAATATCATTTAAAAATAATTAATTATTTGAAAATTTATTATAAGAAGAGAATTTTAATTTGTGTCAAAAGAAGTTTAATTTTTGTAAAAAAAATAAATTTTATTGTAAATATTATAATTAAATGGCTTAATTATTAAAATAATTCAAGTAAGGATTTAAATATAAATATTAATTGCTAAAAGAGGTCTTGTTAAATATTTAATTAATTATTTTAAGAAAATAATTAATTATAATTAAATAATTCTAAAAAAGGAATGTCTATTTAATTAATTATTTTAAGAAAATAGTTAATTATAATTAATTAAATCTAAAAAAGGAAAGTCTACCTATTAGTAACCTGCTATTACAGGTTAAAGAAAAATGTAACCATATAGTTACAATAAAAATGTAACCATTGAATAGTCACCCATTATATTAGTTGGCATATAATTATTATTTGAGAGCTATACTTCATGCATGAGAGTTATATATTAATTTTGTACATTAATATATAAATTATATAATGTATATGATAACAATGTTGATAGTAATATAATAGTGTTTATTACTATTGATGTGGAGATTATTATCATATATATTGTGAATAAAGAGAATTTGGAATTCTTTTTTCAATAGTGATTTTGAGAAAAGAAATTGTAACTTGTGAGAAGTTACATTCTTTGAGAAATTAAAGTGATAATTATCTCATGTTATGAGATAAGGAAAAGTGAACTATGAGAGTTACACTTATGAGAATTGTCTTCTCATGCAAGAGCAAATGGATCAAAAGTGGATCCAAACTTGTGAAATGAGCCATAAATTGAAAGAGTAATTTTAGACTCAAACAAAGTGAATCAATGTGGATTCAAAAATTATGAAAAGATTTCAAAATTAGAGAAGCAATTTTGAATCTTAAATTATCAAAGTAGTGAACAAAATTGATGAGAATTTTGTTAACCTTAGTGTAATATTTGGGTTAATCTCATTGAGGAAATAACTTTAAAATAATGGATAAATATGTTAGACATTTATATGTATAAACTGAAATATATATATTTATGTATAAAATGCGGAATTAAATCAAACATATATATATATATATATACTATGAATTTAAGGATCGAAATACCTCCAGCCATTGATTCTTGAGCTTCAAACCCACATAAGCTTTGATCTGCAAAGGAAATTGACTACCATGGGTAATCGGGCTTCCTCGCTCTCTCAACTCTCTTATATGGAATTTGCTGTTATGAACAGAATGAGTGAGGAGCTCGGGGACCGAGACCCTATATTTATAGGTGAGATACTCCATCAGTATCTGTGCCACATTAATTGTCAGAATATTTTGACAATTAATTCAGGAAATTAAATCAGGTAATGAATATAGAAATCTGACCATATATAGAATATTACGTAATTGATTCTGTCCAGATTCAATGAATATAAAATATTCATTTATCAGAATCAATAATATTATTTTATTTCCTTAATTAGAAATATTCTAATATTCTCCCACTTGGTCAGCATTTAAACTAAAACATTCAAATCCAAACGTTCCTCATTATATAATAAACATACGAATCATAGCGACATGTCCTCATTATAAGTCGAGTATTATCTTCCATGTATTACGATATATTTATTATATAACAATGTACTTTATGTGGCAATGTACTTAAGTGAATAAACCCTAACCCTTATGTTTATTCAGGTCCTCTTACGATAATTTTCTCAGATGAAATTAAGGTGCACATAAATATGAGAAAATATCGAAATTAGAGTTTCATTAAATAATTTTTGGTTGTACAAATAAAAAAACTGCATATGGGTTAACTGAATCCCATATTTACTTTATGATCCTTGAATTTGTGTTGCGGCATGCCTTTAGTCAAGGATCTATGCGATCACCCAATTCAGTTTGCGTGATTAATGACCACTTATCACGCCTTTTTATGGCTAAATACTTAATGTTGATATGCTAGCTTCGACCAGTACTCTTAGAGTTATTAGCCATAAATATTGTAGCTGAATTTATCGTAAAATTTTCTTAATGGCCTAATGAAACTGTAATTCTGAACTCTAGGCCTACTATGAAACTCTATAATACATCATACGAGATGTATCCTCAAAACAATAAATGAATCTGACTTCTATAGTGGAAATAACAATCAAGATTCTCCACAATATAACTTACTGGTAATCTTAAGGACGTAATAAAATATTGATTTACGTGAATCAATACAACCAGGGAAGTATGTTAGAATCTAATTGGTTAACTATATTTCTAGATGGTCAATTCATCTTAAAATATGTATGAATATAATTTTTAGTATCTTAAAGATACCTCATCACTTTGTATGAAAAATAAAGTGGTCTTAACTTTAGTTATTCTGATACTACTTAACGATCCTGAAACAAATGTAATGCAAAGTCTTATTCAGACTCATAGGCATACATTAGGCTTCTAAAATAGACACGAATGAATGTTCTTAATTTATTCTCACTCCAGATCATTTTTTCAGATGCTGGTTCGAGTTGAATTTATCACACTTAAAGATAAAAGTTATATCAGATGAATAATACGTAATTTTATTTAATCAGAGATGCTGTGGCTACTCTCTAATTAATTAAAATTATATATATTATTTATATTCCTTATCTCAAAATAATAATTTGAGATATGAATTATTTCAACTTATATAGAAAACTTTTATCATCATTTGCAAGTAACATATTGTCGACGTATAAAACAAATATTACTCCCACTAACTTTCTAGTATATAATTATTTCCATAATTCTCTTTTCAAACCTAATATATCTAGCACTATAAAAGGAATTTATGTATAGCATTTAAATCATACAAATCAAAATTAATTGTATTAAAAAAAAGTTTGCCAAATAAATACAAATTAATACAATTATTGTATGATAATAAATTAAATGCTTAATTCCATAATATATAATTAATTATGCATTTATGACCATATAATATCTTAAATATTTATACTAATAATTAATTTGTATAAATAAGGTAAATATACAAATTAGTACAATTAATTATATGGAATGAATTAAATGCAAAATTAAAGACTATACTTAATGGCAGATTTTTCAAATTATATTAATTTAAACAATAAATTACATAAATTTGGTAATAAATAATTAAATGCACAATTATTACATGCCTAAATAAATCATGTACTTAATTACCATATTAAAACAAATTTCCATTTTCAGTTTATACTAAATAACATATTAATTCTAAATATATGTATTAAATTAAAAATAGAAATTAATGAATGTAATTTATTGACTAAATTAACAATAGGAGAATAATTTATATTTCCAAATAAATAAAAAATATATATAAAAAAAAAACGAAATTTTTTTTCCTTTTTTTTTTTTTTGAAAACTACACTGCCATAAACGACATGATAAATTTTCCTTAAACTTCCAAAAATCATGAAATCAATTCTAAAATGATCTAAATGAAAAAAATTAAGAGATCTATATTGATTTCAAGCATCGAAAACACGCAAAATGTATACTTTAATTTCAAAAGGTGTTCTCGGGTCCGAATAAATTTTTCCAGTAAAGTTTTCAGATGTTAAGGTATTAAAATTATTTTGATGCACAAAATCGATCTATAATATCTTATGAATATAGTAATGCATATAGAACTCAAAATAAATACCAAAATGAAAACGGAAAAAATACGGACCGAATCATAAAACTTCCATGTATATATATACTCGTATACAATATATACTGCATAAAATCATTATTAATGTATGGAAGAGAGTATTACATACAATTTCATGCAATAAAAGTATATATAAAAAATATATATATATATACGTATATATATACAACAATACTTACGTATATATATAATATATATATATAAAAAAAAAGTTAAAATATGAATATATATATGTATATACGTAGATTGAATTAAAATGTATATATATGATCAGAATTATATGAATATGAATATATATATATAAAATATATATAAATTAAGAATAAATCATATACGTATATATTTATATATGAAGATGTATATGAATATAAATATATATATATATGTATATATATATGAAGATGAATATGAATATGAATATGAATATATATATGTATAAAAAAGAATTGAGTATGAATGTATATATATAATCGGGATTATATAATATGAAAGTATATATATAAAATATATATAATTTATATTATAAATGAAGAACCCCGTAAAAGTATGTATATATATATATATGAAACTCAAAATAAATCAAGGCAGAGATATATAATCCGCTCTGATACCAACTGTTAGACATTTATATGTATAAACTGAAATATATATATTTATGTATAAAATGCGGAATTAAATCAAACATATATATATATATACTATGAATTTAAGGATCAAAATACCTCCAGCCATTGATTCTTGAGCTTCAAACCCACATAAGCTTTGATCTGCAAAGGAAATTAACTACCATGGGTAATCGGGCTTCCTCGCTCTCTCAACTCTCTTTAGATGGAATTTGCTGTTATGAACAGAATGAGTGAGGAGCTCGGGGACCGAGACCCTATATTTATAGGTGAGATACTCCATCAGTATCTGTGCCACATTAATTGTCAGAATATTTTGACAATTAATTCAGGAAATCAAATCAGGTAATGAATATAGAAATCTGACCATATATAGAATATTACGTAATTGATTCTGTCCAGATTCAATGAATATAAAATATTCATTTATCAGAATCAATAATATTATTTTATTTCCTTAATTAGAAATATTCTAATAAAATAATCACATTATTTTGTAAGAGGTTATGTGAGTTTGATATTTTAGTTTTGTTAAGAAAACTAAAAATATCAAATGGTATTTTAAAAGTGACCTTAAAAAGTCATTTCAAGAGGAAATACACAAAAGTGATATTTTATATACACTTTATGCTAGAAATGTGGGGGTGAACCACAAATTTAATCAAAATGTGTTGAGACATTGTTGATTAATTTATTTGATTTTGAATTCAAATTCTAAATCAAGTTTGGCTATGTGCATAAGTGAAAATATTGACACATTTGGTGTGAAATTTTTGGTAAAAATAATTTCAAGAAGGAAATTAAATTTAAGAAAAATTATAGAGACAAAGTGGTCTTCTATAATTTAAAATCAAGATATTATCTTGATAGTGAAATGTGAAAGTGTGGGGGTGATACTCCAATATGAAAAGTTTAAGACATGTTTGGTGTCTTAAAATAAAGTATAATTTAGACATGTTTGGTGTCTAAATTAGTGTTTAATTTTGATATGCATGGTATCAAAATTATTGAGAATTTGAGTTGTGTGAAAGTTAATCTTTTATGATTGAATTTTCAAAGCTTAAGTACTTAAGGAGAAAAGTGGTCACAAAGTGAACACTTATATTTTGGCATGCATGATTCACATGGAATCAATAGTGAGAGGTTATAACAAATCGCTTAATCTCCGTACAAGATTAAAGCATGAATTTTCGAGGGATGGGACCTAAACTCCCTTAGCATTTTGCTCATTGATGGTAACCTATCTTAACACTAGTAAACATCTAGTCTTAAGTTCAATAGGTAATAACAAGTCAATAGAGTGAATATGATACTCAATTGTCCCATCTATGGATGAGTACATGTTGTGAAAATTGAGGGTTAAAACCAAAAGGTTTTTTAATGGAGCTTAAGCTTAAGAAAACTCACTTAAGCTTAAGAAGTGTCTAAAGAGTGGTGAGACACTAAAACTCCACCTATATGGGCTAGAGGTGGTGCCGCCTCTTATGAGAATTAAGAGTATTCTCTAGAGAGTCCATGAATTGGAATTTTGCACATGGCCATTAACCGTGCAAGAGCGAGACATGCGGTCTCAAGTGAGCATTAGCGAGGGTGTGTGTGTTATCACCGGTTTGTACTAAAGGAATAGTGGTTCAATGCTACGGCAACTAAAATTTCATCAAACATTGTGGTAACTACACTAAGGTAAAATTCAAGTCGAAAGATATTTTACCTAATGCACCTAAGCAAGACTTCTTTAAAAGTGTGTATTTATTCAATCAAAGTGGGGGAATGTTATATTTTGATATAATATTTTGATTGATTAAATAAATGTTACAAGTGTGTCACACATTTTAATCTAGTGGGGGATTGTTATATTATTTTTAATATAATAATATGTAGATTAAAATGTGGTAATATATAATATTATGTGAATAATATATATTAAGTGTATGGTAGATAAATGTGTAACCTATAATTTAACCTACACTTTTGTAACCTACATAGTAACTTGGAGAGGAGTTACAATTTGTTGTCATTTGTAACTCTTGTGTTGATCACACATTATTAGTGTAATAAAAGGGTTGTTACACAATTTGGTTTAAGGATTTCAAAATTATGATGATATAGTTGTTACAAAATGTAATACTCATTTATGGGAGAGAAATGAGGTGGTATTTTGAATCCTAAGAATGATCATCTAAATACTATATAAAGGAGTCTAATGTGCTCATTGAGATTAAGTTTTCTATCGAAAAAAAGCACTTTGCTAGAAAACCCTAAGGTTTGATAATTCCCAAAGCTATTTCCTAGAGAGTTCCCTTAGTGCTTAGAGATAGGGGGAAATAAGCTTTTGGACAAAGGTGTAATACCTTGTTCAAGTCATGGTGATCCCCACTAATCTACACTCAAGGTTGTGAGTGAGTGATCTTCTTTTTCTCCTTCATATTATATATACATTATATAATATTGTGTATTCTATTAATATTCTTCTTCTATACCTTTCATATATATGCGATATATATAGTGTATATCTATGTGCATTATAACATATATTTAATCAATCTCTTTTATTATCCTTGTACTATTTTTACAATTGAGTTGTATATGTCTTGATTTATCTTCCATTGTAATTAAATCTCTAACACTGATATGGTAACTTATAAAGGATGATATTTTCTTTAGATCGATTGGTGCTTCAAATTTAAAGGATTAAATTAAATGAAATTCATGGAATAAACAGTGGCTGGTAAGATTTAAGTTAGGTGATGAACTCAGAGATGATGTGGGCTTGGTCCAAAATTGCAGACAAAGCTCAGAAAAAAAAAAATCTTTGTCTTAGTAGAGTATTTCAGTGGCATGTTTCAGTCCTCTTCTCTATTACTTAAAAAAAGTGAGCCACTGGTTCAGGTACAAGATACTATCATTACCGCCTGGACAATTAGACACCCAACCCATAATCGCAATGACCCAAATTCAAGAGCGAAGCTCTACCAACTGAGCTTTTATTTAAAATATTCTATATATATATATTAATATATATTAGATATTGTATTTTTTATTTAGTGTACTCAACTCAAGAGTTGCTCAATGAATCGGTTGATTCGAAATTTTGAAATGGATAGATGTCACAAATGATGAATTGATTTCTTACCTATGTTACTCTATTTTTGTTAGAATCGCCTTCTATAATTATAATAATTGATAAATCAAAAATTTTCAATTGTTATTTTTATTTATTTTAGTATCTTTTATAAATGAAAATTTAGGGAAGTGCTTTAAAAACATATGTATAAAAAGAACATATTTCATTTAGTCTCTTTATGCCTACTATAAATAGTTATTTCAGTTTTCTATTAGCATGTTTGACTATAACCTTAGCTCTATTACTAACCCTTTAAAACTGACGCCTATAGTGGGCACTTTTTCCGTCAGTGTGAAACTGATGCCTACAATATAAGCGTCAGTTTTGCACAGTCATCTATAGTATAACTGACTGTTCAAAACCAATGCCTATAGTGTTTTATAGCGTTGATTTTCTTTTGACATTACGTCGCAAAATAGGGAGAAAAAGCAAATTTTCTACTATTTTTTCTCCAAGATTAGTTTTTCAGATTTTTACAATTTTATATAGTCATCTTCAATAATTCATCGAGCAATGTGATTAAGAATTACTACAAAAATATTCATAATATTAAGAAACTAACTTAATAACCATAGCAATGTATTTAACTTACTTAATTATAAAAGTATACAAATCATAAGTTATATGAAACTAATTACTTAATGAAAATTACATACATGTTTTCAGATATATACTCATCATTTTTCTTGACATACAACCTACGCTTTTACGTAATCTACCCACTGATATTGTAGAACATTCATCTCATCTTTTGTGTACAGCGTGCTAAACCTGCCCTGTAAAACAAAAGAAAGAAATTATTATTAGTAACATTGAAATTGTTATAACAAAAGAAAAGTATTTAAAGCAAACATAAAATTACTTATTAATTGATTTACCACTTGTCTTAAATGGTGCATCAGATTTGGTTCGGTGTATAATCTAACGAGTGTCGATAATTCAGTAAACCTATTATAATTAGGGAAAATAGACTTCTCAATATCCTCTACAAAACTTTGAAATTTTAATGGATCCACGTTTGATTCATAATGTGCATAGTTTATCATTTATGGAATGTGATCATCTTCATAATCCAAATTAACACTTTTGACCTTCTTAAACTTGGATGGTGCCTCGCCCAGTACTCTAATCTATTCTCTGTAGTGAAACCAAATCGTATAACTCTTGTCTATTACATTCCTAAACAAATGCTCATTTATCTTGATAATATTCATACGATCCATATTACCCCATTTACGACAACAATAATTAAGATTTTTCGCATTCTTCAAACAAAAGTCCAAAAAAAGGTTAACACCTTCCCCTTACTCTACTGATAATCTATCCACACTCATTCAATTTCAATCCATTCTAAAACCTTTTAAAAAAACTATATTCAATTAATTATTTTAATATGTGCATTAATTAATTAGTTAAATTAATTACCGCACATAAAAAAATTTACTAAAATCTAACACATTTTTCTCTAATTTTTTATTCTATTACTAAGAAATTTATCTTACTTCTACTGATATTTAATCAGATGTTCCCAAAAATTTTAAACATATAAAAAATAACAAACAAAATAACATTGATAATACAAAAATTTTACACTCATTAGACCGCAGTATATGTATTCGTAGAATTTACTACACTACATACGGATGAATATCTAAGGTATTCAAACTCATCTAACATGCATATTTTACCCATCTAACCACAATACAATTAATCGCATAACCTATTTCACTACGAATGAATATCTAAAATATTCAAACTCCACTAAAGATTTATGAAATATTAACAACAAAATTTTAATAATTTACCAACTCTAGTAAAGCTACTAATCAACGTCCTTGAACAAGATCACCACTAATAAATAAATACCTAAAAATTAAAATTAACAATAGTTAAAAACTTCAAATTTTTCTTAGATTTTTAAAAGATTAAGAAATATAATTTTAGTAGCTTATCAAGTTTTGTATGGCGTCCGAAAAAACTTCAAACGGTATCACCACAAAGGAAATCCTAAATTAAACTAACAATTAACAATTAAATTTAACTTGGATCAAAGTATCCAAACTTAAACATGTTTCTTACATAAATATTACCTAAACTATACTAAATTTATAATAAACTATAATCATTTTTTTTTCCTAAACTACTAAACTTACAATAAAAATTTTCTTTGCCTATACTAATTACACATTACATATATTTTTCCCAATATAAAATTAAAAATTAACATTAGAACTAAATGTTATCAATTTTTTAGTGTGTATTTTTAAATAAAGTTTTTATTCAAAATATACTAAAGATATTTTACGAAACTTTTTAGCTATGCACATGACTGTTAACCCTTAAAATTGACAGAATTTATTTTTGAGATTAGTCAACAATTAGTATCAGGAGTCGAGAGACATTGATTATAAGAGTCGGTCAAGGAATGACTGAATCAATGGATATGGCTCAGGGCTCGTAAATCTCCATAATCAATGCTTACAAGTCTCGGGGTATATCCACGCAACTCGGAGGTCAACCCTATAACAACTCACGAGTACAGTTAGTAAGATCAACTTACTAAGTTATAATTGTTAGAGGATTTTCATAATGATGCGTTCAGAATTAAATCTTGTCCTAAGCATAATATCCATAGATCTCTTTCTCATCTTTTCAACGCATTTTGAATCGTCCAATTTTGACATATACCAAGAGTGTTATGGCCAAAATCTTCAGACTACCAAATTGTGACAACTGGGTGTGCGAGCACATGTGCCAGTGTGCAAGCCCATGAGCTATTATGTGAGTCCATGAGCTATTGTGTGAGCCCATGAGACATTGTGTGAGCCCATGAGTCGTTGGGCAAGCAGAGGAGCATTTAGGTGAGCCGTGGAGCATTTGTGTGAGTCTTGGAGCCTTTTACGCAAGTGGTGGAGCATCCGTGCAAGCCCTGGTGGAGCATCTATTGCCATGGTAACGTCTGTATGCGGGGCTTGTCTGCGAGGCTATGAGGGCTTGCGTGCGAGGCTTTGAGGGCTTGTGTGCAAGGTTGCAAGGGCCTCCCATGCGAGGTTGCGAGGGCTCGAATGCGAGGCTACGACGCTATGAGGGCTTGCATGCGAGGCTACAAGAGCCTCACAAGCAAGCGTGCCTGCATGGATGTGTGTGCATCTGTGAGCATGTGTGTGAGCGTGCATGTATGTGTTTGCATACAAGCCCGTAAGCGTGAAAGTGTTGTGTAGTGACAAATGTGTTGTTTGTGTGAAGGAGAGTGTAAGGTTAGAGGTGAATGCATATCGACAAGAATGACGTTGGAGGAGGAATCAAGGGACAAGACATGCAAGGAAAAAGCGTATAGCCACGCCTCTTGCAAGCTCTAAGAGCGAGGAGGTATGAGTAGTGGAAGCAACGCACCTGCAAGGTCTCAGGACACAATTAAGCGTACATTGCAGCCATCACCCCTCCAATTGGGGGGCCACCTCTGTGACTGGGGACCACCTGACGCCAGACAAAGGTACGAAGAGTAAGGCCACCTACGACGCGCAACCTGAAAGTGACACATTGTCCCCTTGGAACCACCTTGTACTTTAGGCCATTAGAGCCTATAAGTGTTGGATATATTTTACCAGGATCTAGATTTACTACCAAGTATGTTTGATTATCATCCTAATATGAATTCTAAAACAATGAAATAAACACATAAGAGTTTAAGAAAACCTTACATTGGGTGCAGCGGAATATAATGACTCCTTCCATTCAGATCTCTAGCCCTTGATTCCTTTCTGTAGCAGAGCATAATCAAGATCTAAATCTGGATCTCTTTCTCTCCTTCTTTGATGTTGATTTTCCATAGTCTTGCATACTATGATTGAGGTACCACTTGATGTGTGTGGGCACTACTCATTCACTCAAGGATTTCAAAATATTAAAGAGAAGAAAAGAGAGAGGAAAGTGGTGGCTCAGGAATTCACTCTGAAAAGAATGAGATGCAATTGTGTGTTGTTTCCTGAAGCCATTACTTTCTATTTATAGAATGCCCTCTAGGTTTAGGTTAGAATTGTGTGGCATTAAAATAATGGAAAAATAACATGGTAAAAGCCTATGCATAGTGGGCGGCCCATATAAGGAAATTGGGCCTCACTTTGCAACTTTCCCATTTTGTTATTTCTCATTCCTATTTTCTCAAAAATACCAATTTTTCAATTTAACCATTTAAATGCTAATTCTAATTATTTAATAACTAAAGAATAATTATTAAATAATATTATCATTTAATATATTTATTAATTTAGACATATAAAATATCTTAATAAATAAACCTAGAATCTTTTTTCTTTACACTTTCACCCTTGCTTAGTGAAAATTCATAAAGTAGACATAGTCTAACTTTAGAATTATAATTGATTAATCAAAATCAATTAACTGAGTCTTACAAGCAGTATGGTCTCAACTAGTATGGGGACCATGGGTCTATATAACCGAGCTTCCAATTAGTCGAACCGAATTTACCAAATAAATTCCCTAACTTATTAATTCCTTATTGAATCCACTCTTAGAACTTGGAATTGCACTCTCAGTCATATAGAACGCTCTATATGTTCCATGATATAGACACGTCATTAGTTATCCATTGTTATAATCCTAATGTGATCAATGATCCTCTATATAGATGATTTACACTGTAAAGGGATTAAATTACCGTAACACCCTACAATGTATTTTATCCTTAAAACACTTAACCCTGTATAAATGATATTTCAGCTAAGTGAAATGAGTACTCCACCATTTATCTTCGTTTGGTTAAGCTCAAAGGAAATCATCCTTTACTTTCTATTCGCCAAATAAAAGCTATAGATTCCATATTTATGTTAGCGCTCCCACTCAATTGCACTACCGTGTTCCCAAAATGTACGTATCACCCTGACCTGAAAGTAGGCTTAACTAACAAATCAAAGAACACGCATAGCACTCTTGAGATTGAACCTAATCATATCAGGATTAAGATCATTTGATCTAGGATCAACAGGTGCTATTGAATTGAATAGATATTACGGTAAATTCTAATATATCTAATCTAAGTTCAATATTGGTCCCTTCCAATGTATACTCCATACATCCGATACTGGTAAACTTTACCAATGTCCTAGAAAGGACATAACACTTTTCCAAGGTGTAAGAATACCTATCGCTGATTATACCATGTCAGTCTAAATCCAGTGTTCTGACAAATCAGGGAATAAACTTTCGAACATATTATTAAGATTATATTCCACTGTGCTGACAACACTATAATCATTAACAAATTCATATATTCTGGACTTAAATAAAATTCATACATTATATATATAATCATGAAATAAATCATGTGAACCATGCAACATAAAATGTTATTTCTGATCTTTATTAATAAGTAAATCTAATTATATTGAAATAGGTTTTATTTAGGGCACAAAACCCAATAAACTCCCACTTGCACTAATATAAAATAAAATGTGCATTTCAAATAATCATTAACATCTTCATATACAAATCAAGTGTAGTAGTAGTAAACTCCTCGTAATAGGATCTGACAGGTTGAATTAAACACAACCTTTTCTCCACCATTACTCTTCCTTAATCACAAAATCCTTGATAATGTGAAATTCCTCTCTATATGTCTACTCTCTTGGGATACTGGATTCTATACTTTTGGCAACTACTTGTTGGTTATTCAGGAAGTAACACTAGTAGTTAAGGCAAGTTGGAACGGTGCCACAAATGTATAGAACTTTCCTTAGACTCAATAAGTACCTTTCCTGCAACTTTAACATTCAGTCTCTTTCTAGTAGACTAAGAGACTTAAGATAGGTTTTTACACTTCTCCAAAATCACTACTCCTCCCCTAGAGTAATCACCATTTTATCAGCATACTTTCTAGCACCAAGGCAAGTCTCGAAATCTGATGTGGTGTAGTCTAAGAGTTTTAAACACACACTTATTGACTAACATATAGTTCCTCTGTTGGGTTTTGTGCCCTAAATAAAACTCATTTCAATATAATCAGATTTACTTATTAATAAAGATCATAAATAACATTTTATGTTGCATGGTTCACATGATTTGTTTCATGATTATATGTATATAATGTATGAATTCGTTTTAAGTCCAGAACATATGAGTTTGTTGAAGATTATAGTGTTGTCAGCACAGTCGAATATAATCTTAATTATATGTTCGAAAGTTTATTCCATGATTTGTCAGAACACTGGATTTAGACTGACATGGTATAATCAGCGATAAGTATTCTTACACCTTGGAAAAGTGTTATGTCCTTTACAGGACATTGGCAAAGTTTACCAATATCGGATGTATGGAGTATACATCAGAAGGGACCGATATTGAACTTTGATTAGATATATTAAAACTTACCGTGATATCTATTCAATTCAACATATCATTTTTTTCTTATTAGAAATTTATAAATCATATCTTAAATATTTAAATAACATAGATATTTTGTAGAGATTTGAATATTGCCTAATTTGAGATATTTTGACATATAATTATGGTAATTATTGTTCATTTATTATTTTATTCTTAAAATAATAATTATCTAACCAAATCTGTTTGAAAATTGGTTTATTTTATTACTTTAATTTTATTAAATTATAAGATCTGAAAGTGATATTGAAGATTCTTTGCTTTCAAATCATTGATGTTATTTGATATTTAATTCAAATAAATCTAGATATTTTAAAATTAGTTTCTTTATTTGGTTAGTTTAAGAATAATAATTTAATTATATTAATATCTTATTTCACATCTGTTACATGGACAATGTTTGTTTATTTATATTGTTTATTCAAAAATTTTTAACAAACCTATTATTTATTTGATCTAAATTGGTATGATTAACTTGTTGACAGATCCAATGATATGATTTTAATCATAGTCCAATTGTCAATAGATCTTATAAATAATTTGTAACAGGTAAATTTTGTACTTCTTTTATCTATGTAAACCTAGTAACATGATAGGACCCATCCAAATCGTTTGACCTGTGTGAGCCTATATGTTTGTTATTGGGCTTAGATGCATATAGGAAGCTCATTTAAGTTTTTACTAAGTAAATGGACTAGGTTGCTAAAATAAAATTTGACATAAGTAATTTTATTTAGGTCCAATTAGATTTGGGCTTATTCAATGAATAACAATTGTTTATTTAAATGTTAAATTTCTCTCTTTTGGGCCTTGTGTGAGAGTTGGGGGCCAATAGAAGTGCGTACGACATACTGAACCCAGCTCCCCCTCACATGAACTACCCCAATTGTGAAGGCCCATTTGCCTTATCTAAATAATTGTATTAGTTTAATTATATTAGTCTAACCTAATTAAAATTTAATTAGCAACATAATTAACTTTTAAAATATATGAAATTTATTTTTCATTTTAATATTTTAAAGTTAATTTTAGAAAAACACTTAGTTAATGATATATATTCTAGATAGTTATTTCTAGTACTAATTATTATTTCTAATACTAAATAGGAAAATATCATTGATTGTGAAATTAATTGTTTAATAATTAATATTTTAATATTTTAATATTTTAATATTTCTAATACTAACTTTTAAAATATATGAAATTTATTTTTCATTTTAATATTTTAAACTTAATTTTAGAAAAATACTTAGTTAATGATATATATTCTAGATAGTTATTTCTAGTACTAATTATTATTTCTAATACTAAATAGGAAAATACCATTGATTCTGAAATTAATTGTTTAATAATTAATTTTGGTACAATCTAAGTTTAGTATATTTTTCTGGTATTAAACTAGAATTAATAATTAAGTTTCCTCTATACTTAATTATTTATTTCTTGAATTTAATACATTTAATTAAATTGAAAATTTCAATATCTAAGTTGATTTTCATCATGATACTTAAATATTGTTATTTTCATGTAATTTAATTAAAGTGGAAAATTCTTTTAAGTTTGGAATCTTTATTCAGAACAACTTAAGTTTGAATAATTTTCAAAATATATTTTATTTTATTTTATTAATCTTATTCCCAAAATTTCCAAATTGCATTTCTTTAATCCAGAAATTTCGAATTTTATTTGAAAAATAGATTAAAGTTGAAAATTATTTATTTAATTTTGGACCAACTTAAATCAATGATTTTTTCATTTAATGATTAATTAAAATAAATGAACTAAAATATATTATAATTAAAAATTGAATTAATTAGTGTATGAAAGCATAGATAGATATTATCTGTTTTGCTTGAAGTATTTTTCTAGTGTATTTAATTAAATAGAAAATTAATATTTAAGTTGATTTTTAATCATGATACTTAAATATTTGAAAATTTTCTTTGATATTTAATTAAATGGGAAAAATTATATTTTTTGTTGAAAATTACTTTTTAATTAATTTTGGGACAACATAAAATTAGTGTAATTTTCCAGGATTTATTTTTATTTTATTTCAAAGCATTTTCGAAAATAGTATTTGTAAAGCCCGCTTAGTTAATTTGGAAATTAGCAGTTATTTATGTTAATCAGGAAATTATTTATAGCTATTTAAATAATTTATCATTGTTATTTATGGAAGTCAGATATGCATAATTATGTCTTCAGTAGCTTTTATGTTTCGTATTTCCGGTGTCTGGTATTTTGGAACGCGGCGTTTGGCTCAGTAGAAATCACAACTTAGTATGTTAGTATTTTGGGGACGGGTTTTAGACATTGGGAATGTCGGGAATGGCCGGGAATTTAGAATGTCCCAAAAATACCCCTTAAGTATGAATTATGTGATTTTATGGTGGAGGGGCAAAATGGTCTTTTTGCCCCATTAGTGTTTTGTTTTATGTGATTTATTAAATGGAAAAATAAGTATTTATTTTATTAAATGTTGGCTGAAATGAGTTTAATTAAATGGCTTTATTATTTCCAAATTCCTTCATTTTTAACACTTAGAAAAAAATAGAAAATTTTCCAACAAAACTCTCTCTTTTCCTCTTCACTTTCGGCTGGGTATTGTGGGGTGCAAAGCTGGGTTTTTTCTTCATTTCTCTAAGCTAAATTCATCCTAATTGTGAGCTCTTGATTGTGGTAGGTGATTCTAACCCTTTCTCCTTTAATTTCTTGAAAAACTATGTGAAAAATTATGATGCATGCATGTTGTTTTAGATGTTGTTCTTCTTTGTAATTTTGTGGTTGATTTGTGTAGTTCAAGCATGTTATTTTGATAGGATTTAAGCTATGTTGAAAGCATGATAGTTAGATTGAGCTAAGCTTTGTTGTTTTTATGAAAAAGTATGAATTTTGGATGGAAAGTGTTGTGTTTATGTTCTGTGTTGTTGCTGTTGTTCTTGTTAGTTTGCAGAGGTTAGATTATGCTTAGTTATGTTGAATTATGTTGGTTTGCATGCTTGTTTAGGTGGTTTGCTCAAGCTTGAGTTTGGAACTCAAAGCTTGAGCTCCAATGGCAAAATTTGTATGTGGGGTTTCTGGGTAGGTTTGATACTCTAGAATGGTTATTTGGGACCTATAGAGGAGGTCTGGAAAGTTTGGGATCAATTGGGTTCGAATTGGTCAAGATATGAGAATTTTTGGTTGCTGCCTGCGAGGAACCGGAATTCCGGTTGAGCATCCGGAATTCGGATGGGGTTCGAATTTTCCCGAAGCCGGAATTCGGTTGGGCAACCGGACTTCGGATGGGGGATTTTTCGTAACCCTAGTTTTCCTCGTTTTTGGGTTTTTAGGGGTATTGCCATGCTTTTTATCGATAGGAAACTTTTAGTTTCGAGTTTTAGTCCCCGGGAAGTGATTTAGCGTGTCAACTTATAGTGTTGTGATTTTTATGGTTTAGGAGCCGATGTCCGTTCGGCTTCGGTTCCGGTCGGGTTGGACAAGCACACTGAAATCGGAATCCGAGTAAGATTAGTATAACAGTATGCATATGTAGTTTACATGTTTAGCGAGCATGTAGGAAGCCTATTAGATTACATTAGTTGTATGTTGGCTTCAAACCATCCAACCCTGTCACGTCGGTACGAGTGGAGTATGACCGACGGCGGAGTATGACCGGTTTGACCGATCAGTGACACTTGGTTGGTGGTTCCGTGCTATTGACGTATCCGTCGGTACAGAGCTGGAGTATGACCAGCAGCCGGAGTATGACCGGTTCGACCGATCAGAGGATATAGTAACACGTCGGTACAGTGGAGTATGACCGGCGGAGTATGACCGGTTCGACCGATCAGGTTGTTACGTGTCAATAGTACCGTCCCTATGAACGTTCAAAACTCAGTACCATGTTGGACATGGCAGTAGTGCTCAGTACCATGTTGGACATGGCAGTAGCGGGACTCTGTATCGTGTTGGACACGGCAGTCAGTTTTATGTATGATATTATTATGCTTTTCTTGCGAGTACGTCGACTCACGGTTTACGTTGCATGTGTAGGTAAAGGCAAGGCGATTCTTGATGGACCGTGAGCGAGCTTATGGGATTGTACATGTCGGGGCGGTTAGGCTGGAGCGTACGATCCTCGGGACAGCACGGCTGAGATTTTGTAATTGTCGTTAGACGACTTTATTTTGATGTAAAAGTTGAACAGTGAAAACGTTTGTAAATATTTTATAAATCGGGATCCCGTGACTTTTTGTAAAATGGTTTATAAGTTAATGAAAAAGCAAAATTTTAATTAATCACGTTTTTCCATAAACCTCGTTGATTAGCAACGAGCTGCACAGTACGTTTAAAAATCACGTAATACGCCTAAGATAGTTAGGGTGTTACAATTTGGTATCGTAGCCGCTGTGTTGTCTTCCGAAGATCGTCACGACATGTACAATCATCATCAGCAGTTAGCTCGGTTCACGGTTCAGTAAGCCTTTATTGCTTTAGTAGTTTATTTTATTCAGTTATGAAAAAGAAAAGCCTGTTAGGAAGCATGTTAGTAGCCTGATAGTAGAATAGGCGCATGTTTCATTTCTAATTTCCAAATTAAGCGGCATTAGTAAGCTCGCCTTGAATACGACCTGATATGCCCACTCTTGGTTTCGCAGGCGGTTCTAACTAGATGGACGCCAGGCGGACTACCAGGAGTCGAGGCAACTCAGTGGGGTCGAATCAGGGACAGGGAGCTCAGTTTCCCCCACCTGCTAGGGGCCGAGGTAGAGGTCCCCGAGGCAGGGCTCGTGGTCGGGGTGATGAGAACCCGCCACAGGCTGCCCAGGCTCCCCCAGCCGATCAGGGAGCCCCGAATCGGGAGTTGCGGTTTGCGGAGATGCAAGCCGGGATCGAAGAGCAAGACCTCGAGATTCGAGCAGGTTGAGACAGCGGGGTGCTCTGCAGGTTCCAAGGCTCTGTAGTTCCAGCGGCACTGCCCCCGCCGCCCGGCCGAGATGGTAGTGGCGGCCCACAGATTGGAACCTTTATATGAGCGGTTCCGGAAGCAAGCACCTCCGGTATTCCTGGGAGGTCCAGATGTGTCAAAAGCCGAGCAGTGGCTTACGGTGATCACCAGGATTTTGAACTTTATGGGTGTCACCGGCAACGACAGAGTGGTGTGCGCCACCTTTCAGTTCCAGGAGGATGCCCTGGTATGGTGGGACATGGTGTCTCAGATTCACGACGTCACCACCATGTCCTGGGAAAGGTTTCAAGAACTCTTTAACGCGAAGTACTACAATGAGGCGGTTAGAAGCGCCAAGAGGAAAGAGTTCGTTCACCTGACCCAGCGGGAGAACATGAGTGTCACTGAGTATACTACTCAGTTCGACCGGTTGGCGAGGTTAGCCTCGGGTATTGTGCCGACCGACTTCAGTAGGAAGGAGAAGTATCTGGACGGGTTGAATCCCAAGATCAGGCATGACCTGATGATTACCACTGACGACAGCACCACCTACGCTCAGATGGTGGAGAAGGCACTGCGAGCTGAGGGCGCAGTGGGATGTATGTCAGATTCACCAAGATCTCGGTTGGTGGCGGAGCTCCTACCCCTCCGCATCGAGCTTTAGCAGGGGAGTAGTGGTTCGGCCATTGATCAGAGGAAGAGGGCACCCACTGCTTCCGGCGGCTCGAGTCAGAACAAGAGGTTCCGGGGGAACCAGAACAGAGGAAGTCGTCCCGGTGGTAATGAGACTCGCTTCTCCTATCCCGAGTGCCCTATCTGTAAGAGGCATCATCGGGGCGAGTGCAAGGGGCAGGGATGCTTTCATTGTGGCATGCCCGGGCACTTCAAGAGGGAATGTCCCCAGCTCCGGCCAGAGGCACCGAGAGCTCCAGCGATGCCCACTCCAGCCAGGGTATTCGCGATCACGCAGGCTGATGCAGATGCCAGCCCATCAGTTGTTACAGGTCAGATTCTTATTAACGACTCATTTAATTCAGTGCTGTTTGATTCTGGGGCTACACGTTCTTATGTGGCGGCCAGAGTCTTTAGTAAGTTGGGTAGACCCTTTGATAGATATGAGTCAGGGTTTGGAATCCTGTTACCTGGCGGAGAATTGGTTATCTCCAATAGGTGGATTAGGTCTATGCCGATCAGGATAGATGGTAGAGAGTTGAGCGCTGATCTGATAGAGATGAGCTTAGTCGAATTTGATATTATTTTAGGAATGGATTTCCTATCTAAATATTCGGCGAGCATTGATTGCAAGAGGAAGATGGTGGTCTTCCAACCGGAAAGTGAAGAACCGTTCGTATTTGTGGGTTCGGTTCAGGGATCTCGGATCCCGGTGATCTCGGCTATGTCAGCGAGAGAATTATTGCACGGTGGGTGCTTAGGGTTTCTGGCCGTGGTGGTGGACACCACTCGGCCAGACACCATTCGGCCAGAGGACATCAGCGTGGTTCGGGAATTTTTGGACGTTTTTCCCGAAGAACTTCCAGGGTTACCACCTCAGCGGGAGATTGATTTCGTGATTGACTTGGCACCAGGGGTGGATCCGGTTTCTAAAGCCCCGTATAGGATGGCTCCAGCTGAACTTAAGGAGTTAAAGATTCAGCTCCAGGGGTTGCTTGACATAGGGTTCATTCGGCCCAGTGTGTCACCCTGGGGAGCCCCGGTTTTGTTCGTGAAGAAGAAGGATGGATCTATGAGGATGTGCATCGACTACAGAGAGTTGAACAAGCTGACGGTGAAGAACAAATATCCATTACCTAGGATCGATGACTTGTTCGATCAGCTTCAGGGGAAGACGGTCTTTTCTAAGATTGACCTCCGTTCGGGTTATCATCAGTTGAGGATCCGAGAGGAGGACATTCCAAAGACGGCTTTCCGCACTAGGTATGGACACTACGAGTTCTTGGTTATGTCATTCGGACTAACCAATGCTCCTGCAGCATTCATGGACCTGATGAATAGAGTATTCAAGGATTTCCTTGATATCTGTGTAATTGTGTTTATCGACGACATCCTCGTGTACTCTCAGTCAGAAGAGGAGCATGAGTTACATCTTCAGATGGTACTGCAACGACTTCGAGAACATAGACTCTACGCCAAGTTCAAGAAATGTGAGTTCTGGTTGTCTCAGGTGTCCTTCCTAGGGCACATTGTGAGTAAAGATGGGATCAAGGTGGATCCCGGGAAGATTGAATCCGTCAGGGATTGGCCGAGACCGAAGACAGTGACAGAAATCAGAAGCTTCTTGGGATTAGCTGGGTATTACCGTAGGTTCGTGGAGGGGTTCTCCAAAATTTCAATGCCCCTAACCGAGCTTACAAAGAAGAATCAGCGATTTATCTGGACAGATAAATGCGAAGCTAGTTTTCAGGAGCTGAAACAGAGATTGATTACTGCTCCGGTGCTAGCTTTGCCTTCGGACAAGGAGAAGTTCGTGGTCTATTGTGACGCATCCAAACAGGGTTTGGGGTGCGTATTGATGCAAGCCGACCGGGTTATCGCTTACGCCTCCCGTCAGTTAAAGGATTATGAACAGCGATATCCGACTCATGACTTAGAATTAGCCGCAGTGGTTTTTGCACTGAAGATTTGGCGGCATTACTTGTATGGTGAGAAGTGCGAGATCTACACCGACCACAAGAGTCTCAAGTATTTCTTTACTCAGAAAGATTTGAACATGAGACAGAGGCGTTGGTTGGAACTAGTGAAGGATTATGATTGTGAGATCCTCTATCATCCCGGAAAAGCCAATGTAGTGGCCGATGCCCTGAGTAGAAAGGGGCCCGGGCAGGTAGCTAGCATGGTTCAGATCTCACCTCAGCTAGCAGAGGATATGGTCAGGTCCAGCATTGAGTTTGTGGTAGGTCAGCTACACAACTTAACGCTGCAATCTGATCTGTTAGAAAGAATAAAAGTTGCTCAGACGACAGATCCGGAGTTAGTGAAGATCCGAGATGAGGCATTGGCTGGTCAAGCCAAGGACTTTTCAGTGTCAGATAGTGGGATGCTTTTGTATAAAGCCAGGGTTTGTGTCCCGAACAGTGTGGACTTGAGGAACGAGATCTTTGAGGAGGCTCATTCTACCCCGTATTCTCTGCATCCCGGCACCACCAAGATGTACCAAGATTTGAAACCGTACTTCTGGTGGAGCGGTATGAAGAAGAATTTGGTAGAATTCGTTTCGAGATGCCTCACGTGTCAGCAGATCAAGGCTGAACATCAGAGACCAGCAGGGTTGTTGCAGCCTCTAACCCTACCAGAATGGAAATGGGAGGATATTACTATGGATTTTGTGGTCGGATTACCTAGGACCACGGGTATGTATGATTCCATCTGGGTAGTGGTGGACCGATTTACGAAATCTGCTCATTTTCTGCCGGTTAGAACAACGTTTACAGTGGATCAGTTGGCAGAGTTATATGTCAGGGAGATAGTGAGACTTCACGGGGTACCGAAGTCTATTGTTTCGGACAGGGATCCGAAATTCACCTCCAAATTTTGGCAGAGTTTGCAACGGGCAATGGGTACAAAGCTAAAATTCAGTACAGCATTCCATCCTCAGACAGATGGTCAGTCCGAAAGGACAATTCAGATATTGGAGGACATGCTGAGAGCCTGTGTTATGGACTTTGAGGGTTCATGGAATAAATACCTACCGTTAGTAGAGTTCTCATATAACAACAGTTATCAGAGTACGATAGGGATGGCACCCTACGAACTGTTGTACGGTAGGAAATGTAGATCCCCTATCCACTGGGATGAGACAGGGGAGAGGAAATACCTAGGTCCAGAGTCAGTTCAGCGGACCAATGAGGCAATAGAGAAGATTAAAGCTAGAATGCTTGCCTCCCAGAGCGGACGAAGAGTTACGCGGTCCGAAACGTAGGGATGTTGAGTTCCGAGTAGGGGACCATGTGTTTTTGCGAGTATCTCCGATGAAGGGGATTAAACGTTTCGGGAAAAGAGGCAAGTTATGCCCTAGATTTACAGGACCTTTCGAGATTCTCGAGAAGATAGGTCAAGTGGCATATCGGTTGGCATTGCCTCCAGCTTTATCAGCAGTGCACAACGTATTTCATGTCTCAATGTTGAGAAAATACGTTTCAGACCCCTCTCATATACTCAGTTATGAGGGCCTTCAGCTTCAGTCAGATATGTCTTACGAGGAACAGCCAGTGCAGATCCTGGATAGAAAGGATAAAGTCCTTCGGAATAAGACCATAGCATTGGTCAAGGTTCTCTGGAGAAACAGTAAGGTGGAAGAAGCCACCTGGGAGCTAGAATCAGATATGCGAGCTCAATATCCAGAGTTATTCAGGTTAGATTTCGGGGACGAAATCCTTTTAAGGGGGGGATAGTTGTAAAGCCCGCTTAGTTAATTTGGAAATTAGCAGTTATTTATGTTAATCAGGAAATTATTTATAGCTATTTAAATAATTTATCATTGTTATTTATGGAAGTCAGATATGCATAATTATGTCTTCAGTAGCTTTTATGTTTCGTATTTCCGGTGTCCGGTATTTTGGAACGCGGCGTTTGGCTCAGTAGAAATCACAACTTAGTATGTTAGTATTTTGGGGACGGGTTTTAGACATTGGGAATGTCGGGAATGGCCGGGAATTTAGAATGTCCCAAAAATACCCCTTAAGTATGAATTATGTGATTTTATGGTGGAGGGGCAAAATGGTCTTTTTGCCCCATTAGTGTTTTGTTTTATGTGATTTATTAAATGGAAAAATAAGTATTTATTTTATTAAATGTTGGCTGAAATGAGTTTAATTAAATGGCTTTATTATTTCCAAATTCCTTCATTTTTAACACTTAGAAAAAAATAGAAAATTTTCCAACAAAACTCTCTCTTTTCCTCTTCACTTTCGGCTGGGTATTGTGGGGTGCAAAGCTGGGTTTTTTCTTCATTTCTCTAAGCTAAATTCATCCTAATTGTGAGCTCTTGATTGTGGTAGGTGATTCTAACCCTTTCTCCTTTAATTTCTTGAAAAACTATGTGAAAAATTATGATGCATGCATGTTGTTTTAGATGTTGTTGCTGCTGTAATTTTGTGGTTGATTTGTGTAGTTCAAGCATGTTATTTTGATAGGATTTAAGCTATGTTGAAAGCATGATAGTTAGATTGAGCTAAGCTTTGTTGTTTTTATGAAAAAGTATGAATTTTGGATGGAAAGTGTTGTGTTTATGTTCTGTGTTGTTGCTGTTGTTCTTGTTAGTTTGCAGAGGTTAGATTATGCTTAGTTATGTTGAATTATGTTGGTTTGCATGCTTGTTTAGGTGGTTTGCTCAAGCTTGAGTTTGGAACTCAAAGCTTGAGCTCCAATGGCAAAATTTGTATGTGGGATTTCTGGGTAGGTTTGATGCTCTAGAATTGTTATTTGGGACCTATTGAGGAGGTCTGGAAAGTTTGGGATCAATTGGGTTCGAATTGGTCAAGATATGGGAATTTTTGGTTGCTGCCTGCGAGGAACCGGAATTCCGGTTGAGCATCCGGAATTCCGGATGGGGTTCAGAATTTTCCCAGAACCGGAATTCCGGTTGGGCAACCGGACTTCCGGATGGGGGATTTTTCAGAACCCTAGTTTTCCTCGTTTTTGGGTTTTTAGGGGTATTGCCATGCTTTTTATCGATAGGGAAACTTTTAGTTTCGAGTTTTAGTCCCCGGGAAGTGATTTAGCGTGTCACTTATAGTGTTGTGATTTTTATGGTTTAGGAGCCAGTAATCCGCCGTTCAGCTTCAGTTCCAGTCAGGTTGACCGGCACACCTGAAATCGGAATCCAGGTAAGATTAGTATAACAGTATGCATATGTAGATTACATGTTTAGCGAGCATGTAGGAAGCCTATTAGATTACATTAGTTGTATGTTGGCTTCGAACCATCCAACCCTGTCACGTCGGTACAGGCTGGAGTATGACCAGCAGCCGGAGTATGACCGGTTTGACCGATCAGGCTGACACTTGGTTGGTGGTTCCGTGCTATTGACGTATCCCGTCGGTACAGGCTGGAGTATGACCAGCAGCCGGAGTATGACCGGTTCGACCGATCAGGAGGATATAGTAACACGTCGGTACAGGCTGGAGTATGACCAGCAGCCGGAGTATGACCGGTTCGACCGATCAGGTTGTTACGTGTCAATAGTACCGTCCCTATGAACGTTCAAAACTCAGTACCATGTTGGACATGGCAGTAGTGCTCAGTACCATGTTGGACATGGCAGTAGCGGGACTCAGTATCGTGTTGGACACGGCAGTCAGTTTTATGTATGATATTATTATGCTTTTCTTACTGAGTCTGTCGACTCACAGTTTACGTTGCATGTGTAGGTAAAGGCAAGGCAGTTGCTGATGGACCGTGAGCGAGCTTATGGGATTGTACATGTCGGGGCGGTTAGGCCTGGAGCGTACGATCCTCGGGACAGCACGGCTGAGATTTTGTAATTGTCGTTAGACGACTTTATTTTGATGTAAAAGTTGAACAGTGAAAACGTTTGTAAATATTTTATAAATCGGGATCCCGTGACTTTTTGTAAAATGGTTTATAAGTTAATGAAAAAGCAAAATTTTAATTAATCACGTTTTTCCATAAACCTCGTTGATTAGCAACGAGCTGCACAGTACGTTTAAAAATCACGTAATACGCCTAAGATAGTTAGGGTGTTACAGTATTCTTATACACTTCATTTTTTCGAAATGAAATATATATTTATAGAAAATTAAATTTGAGTTATAAATTAATTTAAATTAATTTTGAAACAACTTAAATTGAATAATTTTCTAAATATTTACGGAAATTATTACTAAGATGGAAATAATTCACGTTATTTTCATATCCATCTAAGTATAATTTATAAATATTACATTAAAATTTATATTTAGAATTTTTCATTCTAAATTGAAAATTTTAATTAAATATATATATTTAAAATAAATTGATTAAAATAAATATTAGGAGAAAATACAACCTTCATTAAATAATGAGCTTTATTATTATAAGGATATTCGATCTCCATTGTTGGTTTTACATAGCTATTGTTTTAGTGAGTAATCCTCCCTAGTGGAGGAACGTTCATTAGCAAGTTAGCACCGTTTAATCTCGAAAGATAAGTAATCTTGTAAGTTTTTTATATAGTTTTGATCACCCTATTGGTGGCGACTGTATAAGACTTGCAAGAATATGAAACAATGGTGGAAGCTCATAAGATAGAATAGACTCTCGCCTAAACGGGACAACGCGGATCCACATCTTGATCGAATAAAAGGTTGCTAGAATATTGATCATTTTAGATGAGCTAACAACTCTATTCAATGGATGGTAGCTTTGACTCTCGCCCAAACGGGACACTGATATCAGTTTGTTGAAAACCTTGGAAATTATTTAGGATTGTATGTTTTAGTATTTTCACTTGTCATTCCTACTTGCTATGTGCTTTAATAATTTCTGAATTGTGTATGCATTTGTATTGAACCATGTTATTTTCTGTTATTAAATTGTAGTTTAATTTCGAATCTTCATTATTGGTCTAACTTGGCTTGTTTTTCTAATGAGATAAATCCCTAATGGATTTTCACCATTAGACTAACATAATAGTGTTAGATCTCGAAAGATAAATATTGTATATGCAACATCTAGCTGTTTATCAATGGATGACACCTTAGACTAGTATTTTACAATATGAAACAAGAAGATTGTATAAATAAGATTACTTTGACTCTCGCTATTCGGAGCATCGTTGGATTCTTATTTAAAACGAAATTATCCTAATTCCTCTTAGCTTATTCATTTCGAATTAGCTCAATGACATATCATTGGATGAATGGTCTATAAATCATATAAAGTCATTCTATATTTTCTCTTAAGAAATTAAATGACGCATATGATTATATTCCCAAAATTCTATCCCAAAATGTTATAAATCCTCAATCTTAGAAATCTCCTACCTGTATAGGCAAATCATAGAGTTAGATTAGTAGTGGTGGTCCAAGAAAGAATTACTAATTATACAATTACACTTTCACAAGTGTTTCATAACCATTTTCTATCAATGGATTCAAACTGTATGAGTTTAGTATTCTGTGACCAGAATCCACTTGCACTATTCTAAGAACTCTTTGATGTAACTAAACTTAAGTCATCAAAAGATACAACCACATATTTTATAAATCTATGGCATTTGTATCTTGTTCGTACTGGTCTTGACAAGATCATTCTCTGCAATGAGTTAATATGCCTATATCCACTGAAATTAAGTTCATCTCATTCGCAGATGGATGTACATTCAGGGGTGGATATGACTTTTCGTTGTATTCTTAAAAAGATCACTCGAGATTTTACCTTATGCAAAAGAAATTTGAAATGTTTGAAAAATTTCATCAATTTCTAGCAATGGTAAGTGGTTAAAGATCTTGCGAACTGATAGGGGTGGAGAAAAAGTTAGTAGATATGCAGTTCAAAGATCATTAATTTGATTTTGAATTATATCCAAACTTACCTCCCAAGAAATTCGAGTTGCATATTGATGATTAGTTACTAGTCGTTGCCTAAATCCTTCTATGGTAATATAATTTCAGAATGATGCAATGGTTGTATACTTAATGTAAATCATTACTAGATTCATGGATGACCTAATCGAAATCTTAAGAAAAGCTAGAACTGCTAACCTTGGTTTGCATGTTTGTTAGCTATTCTAAGTGATTAGGGGTGGAGCATCCCATAGTAATTAGATAGGAAAATGTTTGTTTAAACAAATACTACTTTTCTAAGAAAATGACTAAGTCTGAAAATAAAGTAGCAAATAAAGGAGATATTTTTTCTTGATTCCATAAGTGTTCTATCATCTTATTCGTTACAAGATGATCCCACTGCCTCTGTTGTCTTAACACAACCGAAGAGGTCAATAGCATTTAGTTTTCTTAGACATAATTCACGATACCTTGTCGTAGTGGGAGAGTTTCAAGGAACTTTACCTTCTTATGACTTGGAAAATACTAGTCATTAAGATTCATTGTGAGTTTAAACAAATGGATTGTCAAGATAAGAAACTAAGAAGAAAGCCAATAGAACTATGGTTTGATCCATTCACATGGAGTAACCTAAAGTTTTTTGTTACAAGGACATAAAAGGAAATTTTCGTTAATAAGTCTATTCAATGGACTTAGCAAAACTTCCTGTTCCTAGTATTATAGGTTTGAGTTTATCTAAACCTATGGCTTGTGGTATACCTGGTAATTACTTACTCTAATGCAAGCATAAGATGCTGAGGGATTTTCTTTCCAATGGCAATCTATAGAAGCTTCACAACTTCTTAGACATAGATTTTATTTATCTAAGGAAAAGTCTCAACTATTCCAGAAAAGATAAAGCCATTCTTAAATCAACAATGAGAGGTCTCAGATATGCTTTTGTATGCCTTAGACTAGACACCTGCTGTTGAGTGGGAGTAATGAGTAGGCATCAGATTAATCCAGGAGAGGAACATTGGAAGACAATCAATTAAATCTTAAGATTAAGAAGAGGAACTATATGTTAGTCAATAAGGGTGGTTTTGAAACTCTTAGACTACACCACATCAGATTTAGAGACTTGGCTGTGTGCTAGAAAGTCTGCTGATGAGATGGTGATTACTTTGGGGGTGGAGTAGTGATTTTGGAGAAGTGTAAAAACCTATCTGAAATCTCTTAGTCTACCAGAAAGAGACTGAATGTTAAAGTTGCAGGAAAGGTGTTTATTCAGTCTAAGGAAAGTTCTATACATTTGTGGCACTGTTCCAACTTGCCTTAACTACTAGGGTTACTTCTTGAATAACCAAGAAGTAGTTCCCAAAATTATAGAATCCAGTATCCCAAAAGAGTAGACATATAGAGAGGAATTTCACATAATCAAGGATTTTGTGATTAAGGAAGAGTAATGGTGGAGAAGAGGGTGGGTTTAATTCAACCTGTCAGATCCTATTACGAGGAGTTTTCTACTATTACACTTAATTGGTATATCAAGGTGTTAATGATTATTTGAAATGCACTTTTTGTTTTATATTAGTGCAAGTGGGAGTTTGTTGGGTTTTATGCCCTAAATAAAACTCATTTCATATAATCAGATTTACTTATTAATAAAGATCAGAAATAACATTTTATTTTGCATGGTTCACATGATTTATTTCATGATTATATGTATATAATGTATGAATTCTTTTTAAGTCTAGAACATATGAATTTGATAAGATTATAGTGTTGTCAGCACAGTGGAATATAATCTTAATTATATGTTCAAAAGTTTATTCCCTGATTTGTCAGAACACTGGATTTAGACTGACATGGTATAATCAGCGATAGTTATTCTTACACCTTGGAAAAGTGTTATGTCCTTTCCAGGACATTGGCAAAGTTTACCAGTATCGGATGTATGGAGTATACATCGGAAGGGACCGATATTGAACTTTGATTAGATATGTTAAAATTTACTGTAATATCTATTTAATTCAATATCACCTGTTGATCCTATATCAAATGATCTCAATCCTGATATGGTTAGGTTCAATCTCAAGAGTGTTATTCGTGTTCTTTGATTTGTTAGTTAAGCCTTCTTCTGAGTCAAGGTAATACGTACATTTTGGGAACACGGTAATGCAATTGAGTGGGAGCGCTAACATAAATATGGAATCTATAGCTTCTATTTGGCAAATAGAAGTAAAGGATGATTTCCTTCGAGCTTAACCAAACGAAGATAAATGGTGGAGATCTCATTTCACTTAGGTGAAATATCATTTATACACGGTTAAGTGTTTTAAGGATAAAATACATTGAAGGTGTAGCGGTAATAGTAGTGCCTTTTCAATGTAGATCATCTATATAGAGGATCATTGATCACATTAGGGTTATAACAATGGATAACTAATGACGTGTCTATATCGTGGAACATATAGAGCGTTATATATGACTGAGAGTGCAATTCCAAGTTCTAAGTGTGGATTCAATGAGGAATTAATAAGTTAGGGAATTTACTTGGTAAATTCGGTTCGACTTATTGGAAGCTCGGTTATATAGACCCATGGTCACCATACTAGTTGAGACCATACTGCTTGTAAGACTCAGTTAATTGATTTTAATTAATCAATTATAATTCTAAAAGTTAAACTATGTCTACTTTATGAATTTTCACTAAGCAAGGGCAAAATTGTAAAGAAAAGAGATTTTAGGTTTATTTATTGATTAAGAGACTTTATATGTATAAATTAATAAATATATTAAATGGAAATATTATTTAATAATTATTTTCAAGTTATTAAATAATTAGAATTGGCATTTAAAAGGTTAAATTGGAAAATTGGCATTTTTGAGAAAATGGGAATGGAAAATAACAAAATGGGAATGTTGCAAAGTGAGGCCCAAATCCCTTTGTATGGCCGGCCACATGCACTAGGAAATACCATTTGTAGTTTCCATTATTTATGCCATACAATTCTAACCTAAACCTAGAGGGTTTTCTATAAATAGAAAGTGTTGGCTTCAGGAAACAGTGAACTTACACAACCTTTGAACAATTAGTTTCTCTGAGATAGTCGCACGCCTCTCTCTCTTTTCTTTTCTGTAAATTTCGAAATTCCTTGAGTGATGAGTAGTACCCACACACATCAAGTGGTATCCCAATCATAGTATGTAAGACTATGGAAAATCTGCATCAAAGAAGGAGAAAAGAAGATCCAGATTTAGATCTTGATTATGCTCTGCTACAGAAAGGAATCAAGGGCTAGAGATCTGAATGGAAGGAGTCATATTATTCCGCTGGACCCACTGTAAGGTTTTCTAAACTTTATATGTGTTTACTTTCATTGTTTTAGAATTCATATTAGGGTGTTAATCAAACATACTTGTTAGTAAATCTAGATCCTGGTAAAATTAATTTCCAACATCCTCTTCTTAATCTTAAGATCTACTTGATTGTCTTCCAATGTTCCTCTCCTGGATTAATCTGATACCTACTCATTAGTCCCACTCAACAGCAGGTGTCTAGTCTAAGGCATACTAAAGCATATCTGAGACCTCTCACTGTTGATTTAAGAAATTCTTTCATGGCTTTATCTTTTCTGGAATAGTTGAGACTTTTCCTTAGATAAATAAAATCTATGCTTAGAAGTTGTGAAGCTTCTATAAATTGCCATTAGAAAGAAAATGCTTCAGCATCTTACTAAAGTAAGTTGCTTGCATTAGAGTAAGTAATTACCAGGTATACCACAAGCCATAGGTTTAGATAAACTCAAACCTATAATACTAGGAACAGGAAATTTTGTTAAATCCATTGAATAGACTTATTAACGAAAATTTCCTTTTATGTCCCTGTAATAGAAAACTTTAGGTTACTCCATGTGAATGGATTAAACCATAGTTCTCTTGGCTTTCTTCTTAGTTTCTTATCTTGACAATCCATCACTTGTTTAAACTCACAATGAATTTTAATCACTAGTGTCTTCCAAGTCACAATAAGGTGGATTCCTAGAAACCCTCCAACTACGACAAGGTACCGTGAATTATGTCTAAGAAAACTAAATGGTATTGACCTCTTCGGTTGTGTCAAGACAACAGAGGCAGTGGGATCATCATATGTCAAATAAGATGATAGAACACTTTTAGAATCAAGAAATAAAATTATCTCCTTTATTTGCTACTTTATTTTCAGACTTAATTATTTTCTTAGAAAAGTAGTATTTGTTTAAACAAACACTTTCTTATCTAATGACTATGGGATGGTCCACCCCTAATCACTTAGAATAGCTAACAAACATGCAAACCAAGGTTAGCTGTTCTAGCTTTTCTTAAGATTTTGATTAGGTCATCCATGAATCTAGTAATGATTTACATTAAGTATACAACCATTGCATCATTCTGGAAATTATATTACCATAGAAGGATTTAGGCAACGACTAGTAACTAATTATCAATATGCAAATTGAATTTCTGGAGAGGTAAGTTTGGATATAATTCAAAAATCACATTAATGATCTTTGAACTGCATATCTACTAACTTTTTCTCCACCCCTATTAGTTCGCAAGATCTTTACCCACTTACCTTAATTGTTTATCACCATTGCTAGAAATTCATGAAATTTTTCAAACATTTCAAATTTCTTTTTGCATAAGGTAAAATCTAAAGTGATCTTTTTAAGAATACAACGAAAACTCATATCCACCCCTGAATGTACATCCATCTGCGAATGAGATGAACTTAATTTCAGTGGATATAGGCATAGTAACTCTTTGCAGAGAATGATCTTGTCAAAACCACTATGAACAAGATACAAATGTCATAGATTTATTTGGTTGTGTCTCTTGATGACTTGATTTAGTTGCATCCAAGAGTTCTTAGAATAGTGCAAGTGGATTCTGGTCACAGAATACTCAACTCATACAGTTTGAATCCATTAATAAAAAAATGGTTATTAAACACTTATGAAAGTGTAACTGTATGATGAGTAATTCTTTCTTGGACCACCACTACTAATTTAACTCTAAGTTGATTTGCCCATACAAGTAGGAGATTTCTAAGATTGAGGATTTATATCATTTCGAGATAGAATTTTGGGAATATAATCATATGCATCATTTAATTTCTTAAGAGAAAATATAGATTGACTTTATATGATTTATAGACCATTCATCCAATGATATGTCATTGAGCTAATTCGAAATGAATAAGCTAAGAGGAATTAGGATAATTTCATTTTAAATAAGAATCCAACGATGCTTCGATTAGTGAGAGTCAAAGTATTCCTATTTATACAATCTTCTTGTTTCATATTGTAAAATACTAGTCTAAGGTGTCATCAATTGATGAACAGCTAGATGTTGCATATACAATATTTATCTTTCGAGATCTAACACTATTATGTTAGTCTAATGGTGAAAATCCATTAGGGATTTCTCTCATTAGAAAATCAAACCAAGTTAGACAAACAATGAAGATTCGAAATTAAACTACAATTTAATAACAGAAAATAACATGGTTCAATATAAATTCATACACAATTCAGAAATTATTAAACATATAGCAAGTAGGAATGACAAGTGAAAATACTAAAACATACAATCCTAAATAATTTCCAAGGTCTTCAACAAACTGATATCAGTGTCCCGTTTAGGCGAGAGTCAAAGCTACCATCCATTGAATAGAGTTGTCAGCTCATCTAAAATGATAAACATTCTAGCAACCTTTTATTCGATCAAGATTGGAATCCACGTTGTCCTGTTTAGGCGAGAGTCAAGGCTATTCTATCTTATGAGCTTCCACCATTGTTTCATATTCTTGCAAGTCTTATACAGTCGCCACCATTAGGGTGATCAATACTATATAAAAAACTTACAAGATTACTTATCTTTCGAGATTAAACGGTGCTAACTTGCTAATGAACGTTCCTCCATTAGGGAGGATTACTCACTAAAACAATAGCTATGTAAACTAACAATGGAGATCGAATATCCTAATAATAAAGCTCATTATTTAATGAAGGTTGTATTTTCTTCTGAAACTTATTTTAATTTATTTAATTAAAATTTCTAATTTAGAATGAAAAATTCTAAATATAAATTTTAATGTAATATTTATAAATTATACTTAGATGGATATGAAAATAACGTGAATTATTTCTATCTTAGTAATAATTTCCATAAATATTTAGAAAAATATGCAATTTAAGTTGTTTCAAAATTAATTTAAATTAATTTACAACTCAAATTTAATTTTCTATAAATATATATTGCATTTCGAAAAATGAAGTGTATAAGAATACTACTTTCGAAAATACTTTAAAATAAAATAAAAATAAATCTTGGAAAAATTATTCTAATTTTATGTTGGCCCAAAATTAATAAAAATTAATTTACAACAAAAATATAATTTTCCTATTTAATTAAATATTTAAGAAAAATTTCAAATATTTAAGTATCATGATTAAGAATCAACTTAAATATTAATTTTCTATTTAATTAAATATCACTAGAAAAATACTTCAGGCAAAACAGATAATATCTATCTAGACTTTCATGGACTAATTATTTCAATTTCTAATAATAATATATTTTAGTTCATTTATTTTAATTAATCATTAAACGAAAAAATCATTGATTTAAGTTTGTCCAAAATAAATAATTTTCAACTTTAATCTATTTTTCAAATAAAATTCGAAATTTCTGCATTAAAGAAATGCAATTTTAAAATTGTGGGAAAAAGATTAATCAAATCAAATAAAATAAAATATATTTTGAAAATTATTCAAATTTAAGTTATTCAGAAATAAGATTCCAAACTTAAAATAATTTTCAACTTTAATTAAATAACATGAAAATAACAATATTTAAGTATCATGACGAAAATCAACTTAGATATTGAAATTTCCAATTTAATTAAATGTATTAAATTCAAGAAATAAATAATTAAGTATAGAGGAAACTTAATTATTAATTCTAGTTTAATACTAGGAAAATATACTAAACTTAGATTGTACCAAAATTAATTATTAAACAATTAATTTCACAATCAATGACATTTTCCTATTTAATATTAGAAATAATAACTAGTATAGAAATAACTATCTAGAATATATATCATTAACTAAGTGTTTTTCTAAAATTAACTTTAAAATATTAAATGAAAAATAAATTTCATATATTTTAAAAGTTAATTATGTTGCTAATTCAATTTTAATTAGGTTAGACTAATATAATTAACCTAATACAATTTGTAAAGTCCTTTTTTGGCAAGTTAGGTGACAAAATAATTTTTCCTTTTTATGGTAAGATTGCTATGCATTAATTTTCGAAATCTTACCTCTTTTATTCGGTTTTTAGTTGCCATTTTCCTTGTTTGGAAAGTTGCACTTTCAGCTGAACTTTCCTTTGTTGAAAACCTCTCAAAAGAGAATTCTCTTTTGGAAAGTTGTCTTTTTTAGGGAAACCTTGTTTATTGCCTTTTCCTTATTGATTTCGATTGTATCTTGATACAATCAGAATATCTAATCTGTTTTTGGCAGGAATCAAGCATTGAAAGAAGATCGGACCCGATTTTAGTAAGTTTCCCGTTTCTGGACAGATCTGCTTCGTCAGCAACCGAATCTGATGTAGCAGATCGTGTTTCTTTTGGAAAGTTTTTGTACAGCTGCTAATTCGAACTTGTGGTTGCCTCTTTGGTTTCTATGGTCTATAAATAGAGCCTAGAGAGCAACCATTCGGATTACCTCTTCCATTATTCATTTTCTACATTTATCTTTTGAGAGAAGAGAGTCTTTCTTTGTTTTGTGAGAGCCTAGTTGTTCACCTAGGTTCTAGTTGTTCTATTTCTGTTCTTACTCTATCCTAGAGGTTGTGAAGAACTACTTGACTGAACAAGAGATTGGTCTTCGGGAGAAGACTTGATAAAGCCTTACTTCGGGAGGAAGTAAGCACTTGGTCTTCGGGAGAAGACTTGTTGAAGCCTTACTTCGGGAGGAAGTAAGCACTCACACTTCAAAGACGAAGGGAGTTCGGGCTTGAAGGTGTTTCAAGAAGTCAGATTCATAAAGTGGATTACAAAGGATTGCGGCAATACTTTAGAGGGAGTCTAAACTTGTTTAAGTCAATTGTCTTTGTAATTTTGATACTTTATTAATTGATTTCATTCTCTGGGCGTGGCCCCGTGGACTAGGAGTGTTCGTGAGAACACTGATACCACGTATAAATCTCTTGTGTCAAGTTATTTATTTTTCTGCAAATATTTTATATTCTGCCTGTTCAGTTTTGCTGTAGCAGAATTACTTTCTGCTGCTGCAAACGCTTACAGTTTTTATATTTTCTTATATACAACTGACATTTGCAAAAACACCGTTTTTCAATTGGTATCAGAGCGGGACACTAAACTCTTAGTGTGGTCCTATAACGTTTTTGTTAGAATGTCATTTTTTGCAGAAGGAAGTTCTATTTCTAGACCACCATTGCTTAATGACTCTAACTATCCTTACTGGAAAGTTAGAATGAGAGCCTTCATCAAATCTCAAGATGAGAAGGCGTGGAGAATGGTTCTATCAGGTTGGTCTCCTCCAGTTGAGACAGATTCTTCAGGTAATACTATTATAAAATCTGAACTGGAATGGTCTATTGAAGATGATAAACTATCTGCCTACAATAGCAAAGCCTTGCATGCTATCTTTAATGGTGTAGGTGAGGGTTACATTAAACTTATATCATCTTGTGTTTCTGCTAAGGAAGCTTGGGAGATTCTTCAAACTCAGTTTGAAGGAACTTCTGATGTGAAAAGATCTAGATTTATCATGCTTCAAACTAAATTTGATGAGCTTAGAATGTCTGATAATGAAACTTTAACTGAATTCTATGAAAAATTATCGACATTGCTAATGAATATTTTGCTCTTGGAGAAAAGCTTCGATGACTCGTTCTTGTGAGAAAAATTGTTAGAGTTCTTCCAGAGAGGTTTGATACGAAACTTTTGGCAATGGAGGAAGCTAAAGATTTTAGCACTATGAAAGTGGAAGAATTGATGGGTTCCTTACGTACTTTTGAATTAAATCAACAGATTAAACAAAAGGACAAACCCAAATCCATTGCTGATAAAGGTAAAAGTATTGCTTTGAAAGTTGCTAATAATGAAAATTCTGATAGTGAATGTGATGATGAGATTGCTTTATTAACTAAGAATTTTCAGAAATATATGAAAAAGATGGGAAATAAAAAGAATATTTCGAAAGGTTCAAAAGGTAATGCTTTCATTAAACCATCCGTCTCTAACAAAAAGGGAATTCAGTGCAGGGAATGTGAAGGTTTTGGGCATATTCAATCTGAGTGTGCAAACACTTTGAAAAAGAATAAGAAAAGTTTCAATGTCACTTGGAGTGATGATGAAACCGAAAGTGATGAAGATATTACTGAAAATGTTGCCCTAACCTCTGTTATGACTAATGTGTTGTGTGATTCACAGTGAAAGATAGATTGGTATGTCTGAATAATACCACCAAACAAGAAGAATCAGATTCAGATGAGTCTGAAATCTGTGAAGAATCTCTTGCTGAATCATACAAAGTCATGTATGAAAAATGGATTCAGGTTGCTTCTGAAAATAGAAAGTTGAATAAATTGAATAAAAAATTGTCTCATCAGATTGAAATGTGTGAGTTGAAAATAAAAGAATATGAGACAAGTGTTTGTGATAAAGATGAAAAAATCTCTCTATTGAAAAAGGAACTTGAAAACTTTAAGAAAAATGTTCAAATGCTTAATCCTGGATCTTCTATTTTTGAAAAAGCTCAGAATGCAGGTCAGAGAGGTTTTGCAGGCCTTGGTTCTAATGGAATGGAAAGTTCTGGAGTCACGAAGTTTGTAAAATCTAGTGTTCCAACGAATCACCATGAGGCTACAAACTCTGCCGCAACAGTTTCACAGCCTGTGGCAGCAAGAACAGCTTCTGATGCTGCAAAATCTCCAGGATTTTCGAAAAGGGTAAGATCTCAGGTAAAAAGATTTGTTCCCATTTGTCATTTTTGTGGTAGAAAAGGACATATCAGACCTAAATGTTTCACATTGAACAACCTGTTTAAAACAAATTATTTTGATAATTTGAAAAAATCTCAAAAGAAACATAAAGGTTTGAAACAAATATGGGTGAAAAAGAAGTGTCTAGCTGGTTTTTCTGATAAAACTGCTGCATCTCAAATGTGGTATTTTGACAGTGGTTGCTCTAGACATATGACAGGTGACAAGGATTTCTTGACTAACATACGGCCTATGCAATGTGGAGAAGTCACTTTTGGTAATGGCTTATCAGGAAAAGTTGTTGGTATGGGAACTCTAAACTTTGAAGGGTTACCTAGACTGAAAAATGTGATGTTAGTTGAAGGACTGAGGGCTAATTTACTTAGCATCAGTCAAATCTGTGATCAAGGGTTTACTGTTTCTTTTGATAGTGATCATTGTTATGTTATGAATGATGACAATGAATGTATCTTGCAAGGATTTCGATCCAATGATAACTGTTACACTCTAACCCCTGTGTTTACTTGTCACTCAGCTATCAACAACACCACAGATCTGTGGCATGCCAAGCTTGGGCATATTAATTTTAAAAACCTGAAAAAACTGTCAAATGCAGGTATTGTTCGAGGTCTTCCCAAGCTTGGTAAGGAAAGTGAAGGTAAGTGTGAACCGTGTCAACTTGGGAAGCAATTAAAAATCACTCACAAGCCTGTGTCTGATATCAATACCTCAAAGGTATTGGAATTGCTTCACATGGATCTTATGGGTCCAATCCAAGTTGAAAGTTTGAATGGTAAACGATATATCTTTGTGTGTGTTGATGATTTCTCTCGTTTTACTTGGGTAGATTTCTTAAGAGAAAAATCTGACACTTTTGATGCCTTTAAAACTCTGTGTCTGAGATTAAGAGTTGAGAAAGGTTGTAATATTGGGAAAATTGTTCGAATTCGAAGTGATCATGGTAAGGAGTTTGAAAATTCTGTGTATGATGATTTTTGCAAGTCTACAGGTATAACTCATGAATTTTCAGCTCCCAAAACTCCTCAACAAAATGGAGTTGTTGAGAGGAAGAATCGAACTTTGCAGGAAATGGCAAGAGTGATGTTAAATAGCAAGAAGTTGACAAAGCGATTATGGGCTGAAGCTATTAACACAGCTTGCTACATAATAAACAGAGTGTTTATTCGTCCAGGTACCTCAAAAACATCTTATGAAATCTGGAAAGGTAAGCGCCCCAATGTAAGTCATTTTCATGTTTTTGGATGTGTGTGTTATGTCTATAGAGATCGTGAGCATATTGGTAAATTTGATGCTAAAAGTGATGTTGGTGTGTTTATTGGATATTCCTTAAACAGTAGAGCTTATCGTGTTTATAACATGAGAACTCAAACTGTTTTGGAATCAGCTAATGTGGTTGTTGATGATTTTAGAGATTTTTCAGAGTTTTCCACAGAAGCCAAGATAGATAGTCTCATGGATATTCCTCCAAAAGTTGTAACAACAGATCCTGATGCAGCAGAACCCATTGCTGATGCTGCAAATGACGAATCTGCTGCTGCAACTGAAACTGGAGAACCAGAACCGCCTATCTTGACTCATCCAAACATCATCACTGACTCTATTCAGAAAGAACCAAGCACCAGAGTCAAACTGAATCATCCAAAAGATCTCATCCTTGGAAATCCTGAAGAAAGCATGGTAACTCGCAGAAGGTATATTAATTTAATCAGCTTTCTTTGCTTTGTTTCTCAATATGAACCGAAAAATGTGAAGGAAGCCATGACCTTTGAGGAATGGCTCAATGCAATGCAAGAGGAACTCAACCAATTTGTTCGCAACAAGGTATGGATTTTGGTCCGAAGACCAAAAGGTATAAATGTTATTGGAACAAAGTGGTTGTTTAAAAATAAAAGTGATGAGTTCGGTACAATTGTAAGAAACAAGGCTCGTTTGGTGGCACAAGGGTACACTCAGGTAGAAGGTATTGATTTTGATGAAACTTTTGCTCCTGTTGCAAGATTAGAATCAATACGTTTACTTTTATGTATTGCTTGTATTCTCAATATTAAATTGTTTCAAATGGATGTGAAATCTGCTTTCCTTAATGGTATTTTGAATGAGGAAGTTTATGTTGAGCAACCAAAAGGATTCGAAGATCCTCAATTTCCAGACCATGTATACAAACTTGAAAAAGCTTTGTATGGTCTGAAACAAGCTCCTCGAGCTTGGTATGAAAGGTTGACTCAATTTTTACTTTCTCATGGCTATCACAGAGGTAGTGTGGATAAAACTCTTTTCATCAAACATATAAAATCTGATTTTATCATTGCTCAAATTTATGTTGATGATATAGTTTTTGGGTCTACATCTAACCATGAAGTGCAGGTATTTGTTGATCAAATGAAAAGTGAATTTGAAATGAGCATGGTTGGTGAGCTTAATTTCTTTCTTGGTCTTCAAGTGAGACAAATGGAAGGAGGTACATTTGTATCTCAAAGCAAGTATGCTAAGAACCTTGTCAAGAAATTTGGCCTTGAATCGGCTAAACAGGTAAGTACTCCTATGAGCACCACACTGAAATTAACAAAAGATGAGAATGGAGTAAAGGTAGACACTACACTCTATCGTAGCATGATTGGAAGTCTTTTGTATTTAACTGCTAGTCGCCCTGATATATGTTACAGTGTGGGAGTGTGTGCTAGATATCAAAGTAATCCTATGGAATCTCATGTATCAGCTGTAAAAAGGATTATTAGATATGTTAATAGCACTCCTGATTATGGAATTTGGTACTCGAAAGATACCAATTCAAATCTTGCTTGTTTTAGTGATGCAGATTGGGCAGGAAATGCTGATGATCGAAAGAGCACAAGTGGAGGGTGTTTCTTTCTTGGGAATAATCTAGTATCTTGGCATAGCAAGAAACAGAATTCCATCTCCTTATCCACTGCCGAAGCTGAGTACATAGCTGCTGGCAGTTGTTGCACTCAACTATTGTGGTTGAAACAAATGTTGATTGATTATGGGTTTGATTTGGGTGTTTTGACTATTTTTTGTGACAATACTAGTGCCATAAATATTTCCAAAAATCCTGTTCAACACTCTAGAACAAAGCACATTGATATAAGACACCACTTTATTAGGGAACTTGTTGAAAATAAATCATTGCAATTAGAATATGTTGATACTGAAAAACAATTAGCTGATATTTTCACAAAAGCCCTAGATGCAAGTCGCTTTGACTCCCTCAGAAAGTCTTTGGGAGTTTGCATTGTTTAATTTTATCTGTTCATCATTCGTGTACAATAGTGTTGTGTGATTCTTCTCTAGCTCTAATTCTTCTATCATTGTTTTTGACAAATCATGTTTATGCTTTTGGAATATAATTAGTTAGGATCTCTGTCTGATCATACTTTGTGATGTTGTGTTAAAAGATTCATGTTACTCTTTATTTGTGTCTGGGATTAAATAATGTTCTTATACAGAGTTGAGCAATTTTTGTTTCATGCTTGTCAGGCCCCTTGCTGGAATAGAGCTACCCATACTGAAGTGTGAAAGCCATCTGATGAGTAAGCTGGAACATTGTAATTAGCAACTATGATGAGGATGCACTACCATAGAAAAGGGCTACCTTCAGTATGGTGTGAAAGCATCCAGTTGCGGGATCAATTTGAAAAAGGCGAAAATGAAAAATCATGCCAAGGACAATGATCCTATTTTCACTGCACACACTTATGTCTGACAAGTGTGTTCAACTCTGTAAGTCTCCTCTATTAAAATTAAATTAATAATCCTGGTTCACAATTCTCAGTAACATGCATATCTTTTTCCTCAACATCAATTAAGTATGATCATCTCATGAGATTCTAATTAGTTATTTTCCTTGAAAGCATAACATGTAATCTACTTTGTCAATTGTCAATGATATTTGATTTCTCTGCTTGATTCGAATCACATATACTCACTGTACACATTATTTTTTTTTGTTTCGGTTTTATGTTAAAAAAAAAAATAAATAATAAATAAAAAAAAAAAGGGAGGCGTGTGACTTGCTTCATGGGTCAAGGAAAATCTTGTGCATAAATGGTAAGTATCAACATTCATTCTTTCTTTGATTTATTATGATATTTTTCCAAGTAAAGATTAATCTTTATATGGTAATGTGTCTTTATTCTTGAAAGATTGCTTTATTTTTGGAAAAATTTGTTGGAATTTCTAGTTTCCTTTTATTTTTTTTTTAAAAAAAAAAAGGGAAAGGAGTTGAGAAGTGGGCGGTTTCCTCTTTTGGTTCATGGGCTGGCGGTTTCCTTTTGAATTTTCAAAATTGGTTTCCTTTTACTTGTTTTGATTCCAAGGTTATATAAACCAAATTTTGTCACTTATTTCACCACCTACCCGAACCCCCTTTCTTGTTTCTCTGTCAAACACTATTCATCTTCTCTTTCAGTTTCAAAATGGTGAGAACCAAGAATCTAGGGCACTCTAAAAAATTAGAAGAAACCGTTCCAACTCCTTCTAGTGCACCCCCTGCTGCCTCAGTTCCTCCTCCTGCTGTTGCAAAGCCTGGAGATTCATCGCTTCCCCAGCGTGAATCTCAAGCCGTGAAGCCAAAACATCCACCCAAGCAAGTTGCTCGCAAATCTGTAAGGCCCTATCGCACCTGGACTTCCTCTTCTGAATCCTCGAAGGAATCTCCTCCTCCATTGGCTGTTCCTCCTCCTGCTGCATCAATGGCTGGCACCACCCCAACAGGCCCTTCCACTCGAACTCGAGCCCAGCAGGCCTCGGCTGAGAAAGAACTTCAAGCCTCTCAATCTCGAGAGAAGACTGCTCCTCCAGCCAAGAAGAAACTCAAGACGAATCCTCCCTCGGCTTCCTCGAGTTCCAGTTCAGAAGAAGAGGATCCAATGGAAGTCTCTTCAGACAAATCAGTTTCTCTGCATACTGAGAAGGACAGTGAGGACACAGAACTCGAGCCAGAGCCTCCTCGTTCAAAACTCGCTTCGCAAAGAAAGGCTCCCCGCTGCTGCCAAAGGCAAGCAGCCCATGGAAGATCCTCCACCTGGTAATATCCCTTCCTCTATCTCTGGCTGTCCAACTTTTTACTATCGAGACAATGAGCGTGACTGGAATCTTTATGCAACTCGTAAGTTTGAAAGTGAGAGGAATTATGATTTGCATGCCCATCGTGTTTATGGTATTGTAAAGTTCATTCAATTTCATCAATGGGAACACACTCTTACTGGTTTTATTGGGTTCATTGCTAACATTATTAAAGAGTTTTATGCTAATCTTACTGATGATTTCCTTGATGAGAACTCTAGAATGTATAGAAGAGTGTATGTTAGGGGTCATTGGTTCTCATTTTCTGAAAAGGACATTGCTCAGGCCCTGCAATTGCCTGAGAATGTTTCCAATGCTGTGATGTCCATGGATCGTGACTTGATGCACTCTGAACTCACTGGTGCACGTTCAGAATTGAAACCAGGGGAGAGTCTTCGAATTACTCACCTCACTTTTGCTCATGCTTCCCTTATGCGGTTTGCACTAAGCAATTGGGTTCCAAATTCGAACAAGACCGTGGTGTCTCAAGAAGTGGCTACACTCCTATACCGCATCACCTCTGGAACTTCCATTGATCTAGCCTCTCATATTCTCAACCAGATTGTCTCCTTTCGAAGAGGTAAAAAGCCAACCTTCAAACTTGTGTTTCCAAATTTAATCTATAAGGTTTTATCCTCTCAGAAGAATGTGGCCCAAGCACATGAAACACTTGAGCCTCCCATCACTGGCCCTACATTCCAACCTTCTGAGTATTTTGATGGTGTGTTCCAAAAACGGCCAAAGGCTGGTGCTGCTGCTGCTTCTGCTGGTGCAAGTTCAGGCTCTGCTGCTGCAGAGCTCCTGGAAGTCAAGTCTGAACTTCAGAATGTGTACACTCGTCTTGAAGCAATGGCTGATGTCCAGCATGACATGTCCAGGCAACTGTCCACCTTGATTCAACTCTACAAAAATTAAAGTATTATCGTTTGTTTCTTTTTTCTTAAACTTTGGTCTATTTTTGTTCTTTGTTTACTTTGGCACTCCGATAAACAAAAAGGGGGAGAGATATTTATTTTTTGGTTTGTTGCCCAACTCTGGACCCTCTTTTTCAGGGGGAGTTGTGGTGTGTTAGTACCTGTGAACTTAATGTTTCTCAATATTTAAAGTTAGCATGTTTTTTTGGTTTTGTTGTGATATTCGATTGTGTTACTCAGGGGGAGTAGTATCGGTTGCTCTTGCTAACTTTGCATTGCAGGTACTTTATGGAAAAAATTATTTTGTTCATCTAAAGTGCCAAAGGGGGAGATTGTAAAGTCCTTTTTTGGCAAGTTAGGTGACAAAATAATTTTTCCTTTTTATGGTAAGATTGCTATGCATTAATTTTCGAAATCTTACCTCTTTTATTCGGTTTTTAGTTGCCATTTTCCTTGTTTGGAAAGTTGCACTTTCAGCTGAACTTTCCTTTGTTGAAAACCTCTCAAAAGAGAAGGAATTCTCTTTTGGAAAGTTGTCTTTTTTAGGGAAACCTTGTTTATTGCCTTTTCCTTATTGATTTCGATTGTATCTTGATACAATCAGAATATCTAATCTGTTTTTGGCAGGAATCAAGCATTGAAAGAAGATCGGACCCGATTTTAGTAAGTTTCCCGTTTCTGGACAGATCTGCTTCGTCAGCAACCGAATCTGATGTAGCAGATCGTGTTTCTTTTGGAAAGTTTTTGTACAGCTGCTAATTCGAACTTGTGGTTGCCTCTTTGGTTTCTATGGTCTATAAATAGAGCCTAGAGAGCAACCATTCGGATTACCTCTTCCATTATTCATTTTCTACATTTATCTTTTGAGAGAAGAGAGTCTTTCTTTGTTTTGTGAGAGCCTAGTTGTTCACCTAGGTTCTAGTTGTTCTATTTCTGTTCTTACTCTATCCTAGAGGTTGTGAAGAACTACTTGACTGAACAAGAGATTGGTCTTTGGGAGAAGACTTGATAAAGCCTTACTTCGGGAGGAAGTAAGCACTTGGTCTTCGGGAGAAGACTTGTTGAAGCCTTACTTCGGGAGGAAGTAAGCACTCACACTTCAAAGACGAAGGGAGTTCGGGCTTGAAGGTGTTTCAAGAAGTCAGATTCATAAAGTGGATTACAAAGGATTGCGGCAATACTTTAGAGGGAGTCTAAACTTGTTTAAGTCAATTGTCTTTGTAATTTTGATACTTTATTAATTGATTTCATTCTCTGGGCGTGGCCCCGTGGACTAGGAGTGTTCGTGAGAACACTGATACCACGTATAAATCTCTTGTGTCAAGTTATTTATTTTTCTGCAAATATTTTATATTCTGCCTGTTCAGTTTTGCTGTAGCAGAATTACTTTCTGCTGCTGCAAACGCTTACAGTTTTTATATTTTCTTATATATAACTGACATTTGCAAAAACACCGTTTTTCACAATTATTTAAATAAGGCAAATGGGCCTTCACAATTGGGGTAGTTCATGTGAGGGGGAGCTGGGTTCAGTATGTCGTACCCACTTCTATTGGCCCCCAACTCTCACATAAGGCACAAAAGAGAGGAATTTAACCTTAAAATAAACAATTGTTATTCATTGAATAAGCCCAAATCTAATTGGACCTAAATAAAATTACTTATGTCAAATTTTATTTTAGCAACCTAGTCCATTTACTTAGTAAAACTTAAATGGGCTTTCTATATGCATCTAAGCCCAATAGCAAACATATAGGCTCACACAGGTCAAATGATTTGGATGGGCCCTATCATGTTACTAGGTTTACACAGATGAAAGAAGTACAAAATTTACCTGTTACAAATTATTCATAAGATCTATTGACAATTGGACTATGATTAAAATCAGATCATTGGATCTGTCAACAAGTTAATCATAGCAATTTAGATCAAATAAATAATAGGTTTGTAATTTTTTTTTTTGAATAAACAATATAAATAAATAAACAAACATTGTCCATGTAACAGATGTGAAATAAGATATTAATATAATTAAATTATTATTCTTAAACTAACCAAATAAATTTTAAAAATTTAGGGTTGTTAAAACAAACATTAAAATCTCAAAAGAAATGAAACTAATTTTAAAATATCTAAGTTTATTTGAATCGAATTAAATTAAATATTAGATCAATGATTTGAAAGGAAAGAATATTCAAAATTACTTTCAAATCATATAATTTAATAAAATAAACCAATTTTAAAATAGATTTGGTTATATAATTATTATTTTAGGAATAAAATAATAAATAAATAATAATTACCATAATTATATGTCAAAATATCTTAAATTAAGCAATATTCAAATTTCTACAAAATATCTAAGTTATTTAAATATTCAAGATATGATTTATAAATTTCCAATAAGAAAAAAAATGATATATATAGAAAAATATCATTTTTAAACTTATAATTTATAAATAATTAAATATTTAACAAAATAAAAAATTATAAATTTGAAAATATTATGGTAAGTGTATCTATAAAAATATCTATGTTAATTTCAAATTTATTAATTATTTAATTTGTCATATAAGATAATTTTAATATAATATTTTAAATAAAAAAGACAAAATTATCTTTTAATTTAAAATATGTTAAATATCAAAATATCTAATCTTATAATTAAATAAGACATAAATATTAAAGAATTTAATAAATTTTTAAATCTTACCATAATTGGAAATATTTAAAATTGTAAATATTCCAAATTAGAAATATTTTTTTAAAAAAAAAAGAAATATTTCAAATTGGAAATATTTAAAAATGGAAATATTTCAAATTGGAAAAATCTAAAATTGGAAATATCGGATTTTGGGAAACAATCCCATAAAAAATTGGGTTGCCAGGATAGGCTGCATGCAGCAGCCATGATTTCCAATCTTCCAAAATTCATATCTTCTTCGTTTTTCATCGGAATTAAGTTCCGTAAAAACGAAAATTGCTTAATTTTTCACAAGGAATCCAAATAAAATATTTTCAAAAATAGAAAAAAATATTTTTTATGGAAAAATTTCGTACAACACAAACATTCATCACATAAGCACACAAACTGTAACGCCCCGATTTCCCGTGACGTCACACTCGCTAGTCCGTTTAAAACCATTTATAATAAAAACCATAAACTAATTTATTGAAAATAATTAAAGCATGAGATCTCATTATTTGAAAACAAAAACACTTGATTCATTTACAAATTTTTAAACATTAATGTTTACAAAAGTAATCGAGCCATAATCTTTAAAGAAATATTCTTAAACCAAAACATCGCGACAATCCCCTAACATGTAATCCATGCCTCGAGCTCACCACCCTCACTGTATAGTTTTGCCTTTACCTGCACACAGAGTACCCGTGAGCTAACGCCCAGTAAGAAGAGCTATGTAGGACATAACCCCCCCAACCAGATAACATAGTCATAAGTAACAATATCACAACATCAAATCAATTCATACCATACTTGCATACATATAACAACATGTCATATCACATATTATTCGTACATACAATACAACATCATATTGCAGTGTAATCTTAACGCATGCTATACTCACACACATAACACATAGTATCTTATCGCACATTGTCCTCACATACGATAATCTACTCCCACTCATGTTGATCAGACCTGAAGTGTAACTTGCCCTGCCTTGTGCTGTTCTCACACTCGGCATCCAATAGGGCAATCCCTTTTCACAAGTTGTACTCACCCATGAAAGGATAACCTGCAAGTAAACCCATACAAGCAGCCAAAAATATATCCTGCAGTGCTATGCTCACACCAGCAGCAGAAAACCTATCCTATAAGTGCTATCCTCACACAAACAGTCAAAAGCCTTATCACTATCACACACTAATAACATTAGCATAAAACAACAATCTACCATAAAACATGTAAATACAAACCCATAATACAGTTGTATGTTTCAACATACACCACAATGCCTGAGATGTCCACTCTTCTTACCTCAGTTGTTAAGAACACCTTCTTGCTACTCCAAGCACCTCAATAAATTTTCTTGTTGAGGACAAGATCCTCAAATCCCACTGCTTAAGACTTGTTATCTCGTCACTACTACCTATAACAACACATGGTTCAAGGCCCTAACATTAAAATTCGTACTCTTACAGTACAGTAGAAAGATCACTATTTTTGACCAACAACTATACTAATTCAGTGAAAGTTGTCTTCATAAAAATTATAGGAAATTTTATTATCTTTCTAATGATATAAAGATAATTAAAAATGGATTAAAACTGAGGGAGTTATGATTGTTTTACTGAAATTATTTCTGAGAAGGAATATGAAGTAACGAATTACACAACTTAGCAAAAATACAAACTTTTGTCATTGAATGGTTCAGAACTAGAAGATAACATCTTCATCAAAGTTTTAGGAAATTGAATTCCCTTTCTAATGATATAAAATTCTTTGAAATTGGAATTATATTCAAAGAGATATTATAATTTTACCAAAACAGTTTTGCAAGAACAAGATTCTAGAAACGAATTATATGATATTGAAAAAACTAACTTTTTGACATAGTATGGCTTCGAATTAACAAAACGTTTCTTCATAAAACTTATGGGAAATTGAATAAGCTTTAAAACTATATATAGATCATTAAAAATGGATAAGAATTGAGAGAGTTATTGTATTTTAAGTGAAAGTACTTTTTCTGGAAATATAAAGAAAACGAATTACAACAATAGCAGAAAGATGATGATTTTCGACATAGAAGAACACCGAATTGGTCAATAGTTTCTTCATAAAAAATTTAGATCATCGAATAAGCTTTCTAACTATACAAAAATCTCTAAAAACGGATCAATATCAAGCGAGATATCATCACTTTACTGAAACTTGTTTTTTCTGAAAACGAAAAATATAATAGGTCTGAACCATAGATAACATTTAGAATTATTGAGCAAGAAAATATTTCATACCTCTTCACAACTTTCTATTTGATGTCTCAAGCCCACAAGCCTTTATTATAAATCCAAAACTTTAAGAATGAATATAGAAAATAAGAAGAAGTGTGGAAGGTTTGAGAGGAGCAACCATGAAGAAGAATGAAGCTTTGACTAATTGGTTTGGAGAGGAAAAATAAAACTATGATAGTTTAGGGTTTGATAAAAAGATTATGAGATATCGTATTCTGATAGGTTTAGGTTAACTAAAAATAATAATATATAATAAAATGCTAAAATATTATTAAATCAACAAATATCTAATTTTTAAATTTTAAAAGTAAGCCCTTTATCACGTAACTTTAGGCTCAGTTTTCACCTAGAAAAATTCCGAATTATAATATAACTATTTCTACAAAATTTATAGATCTTTGAATTATCTTTCCAACACTACTGGAATCACCTTAATCGGAGCTCTAAAACCCTAGATATGATCATTTTAGTAAAACAGTTTTTAATCCTGCGAATTTATCCAAACCTACGAATTTTTTTAACATTAATTCCATTATAATGTTATTTAATGCACTTCATACAATAAATTAAACCCACTAAATAATCTATAAAACTCTAATAGACTTTCATATTGGGCTTTAATTGAGTAATTATCCTAATTCGTAAAAACACCATAATTTTACCTTGACACTTACTATAATTTCAACTATGTTTAGAAATCTATCAATACTATTTTAAGCAATAGTCTCTATTCACTATTAGTAGAAATAAATAAATACTTATTCTCACACAAATTGTATAACAAATAAAATTTAAAATATATGTATATTTTTACCGGGTATTACATTCTACCCTCCTTAAAGAAATTTCGTCCTCAAAATTTAACTACCAAATACACGAGGGACTTCATGTTTGTCACCACTTACTACATGACCTCCTTATCTACCTTATGGACCCAACAAATATGTACTTAACTTTTATCTTATTGGTCAAACTACAACACATATAACATATACAGTCTAATTTAAGTATTATTATTCCTTTATACATTACTTAAATAACAAAACATACTCCATCCGAATAACTTACATATACGTGCTTTAAATACATAAGTTTTGCAATAACATGCTCGTAATTTTGTAAAAAATTCTTCTCTTATTAACATCCTTACATGTCATTAAGAGTTAAACTATTTATTCTCTAATGAACATCCTTATATGTCACTTGAGAACACATTATACAATACAAAAATAACAAACAACAAAGAGTATGGTAGAAGAACTTATGCAAACTTCTGTTTAATTGTTCTCATTCTTTCGCTAAATGTTAATTTTTTTTTTTTACTTAACTTCCTCCATAAAGCTACAATTTCCTTATTATAGTTTCGTAGCATAATTATTAAGAATGTTGCCCTAGACATAACGATCCAATATATCATCAACAAACCGATGTCATTCAAACAGACCACATGTCTTCTATAAATTACATGAACTACATGTAAGCTAAAGATCGTTAAAGGTCTTCTTATACATGCGAGCTAGCCAATATATAGGCTTAGAAGCACACACAAGTTAACATACTCTCAGGAATGAGCTACATGCATATCACTATAAAAGAAACATTTACTAATCCATCCAACTTATGAAATAGGAAAAAAATTTACTATCAAAATCACTCTTTCTAAGAATAACTCGAGAACAAAATCGCTTAATCCAATTCTCATATACATTTTTCTTTTACTCACTTAATCATATACCAATTCTCATAAACAATTAATTTCACAATCAATGATATTTTCCTATTTAATATTAGAAATAATAACTAGTATAGAAATAACTATCTAGAATATATATCATTAACTAAGTGTTTTTCTAAAATTAACTTTAAAATATTAAATGAAAAATAAATTTCATATATTTTAAAAGTTAATTATGTTGCTAATTCAATTTTAATTAGGTTAGACTAATATAATTAACCTAATACAATTATTTAAATAAGGCAAATGGGCCTTCACAATTGGGGTAGTTCATGTGAGGGGGAGCTGGGTTCAGTATGTCGTACCCACTTCTATTGGCCCCCAACTCTCACATAAGGCACAAAAGAGAGGAATTTAACCTTAAAATAAACAATTGTTATTCATTGAATAAGCCCAAATCTAATTGGACCTAAATAAAATTACTTGTGTCAAATTTTATTTTAGCAACCTAGTCCATTTACTTAGTAAAACTTAAATGGGCTTTCTATATGCATCTAAGCCCAATAGCAAACATATAGGCTCACACAGGTCAAATGATTTGGATGGGCCCTATCATGTTACTAGGTTTACACAGATGAAAGAAGTACAAAATTTACCTGTTACAAATTATTCATAAGATCTATTGACAATTGGACTATGATTAAAATCAGATCATTGGATTTGTCAACAAGTTAATCATAGCAATTTAGATCAAATAAATAATAGGTTTGTAATTTTTTTTTTTGAATAAACAATATAAATAAATAAACAAACATTGTCCATGTAACAGATGTGAAATAAGATATTAATATAATTAAATTATTATTCTTAAACTAACCAAATAAATTTTAAAAATTTAGGGTTGTTAAAACAAACATTAAAATCTCAAAAGAAATGAAACTAATTTTAAAATATCTAAGTTTATTTGAATCAAATTAAATTAAATATTAGATCAATGATTTGAAAGGAAAGAATATTCAAAATTACTTTCAAATCTTATAATTTAATAAAATAAACCAATTTTAAAATAGATTTGGTTATATAATTATTATTTTAGGAATAAAATAATAAATAAATAATAATTACCATAATTATATGTCAAAATATCTTAAATTAAGCAATATTTAAATTTCTACAAAATATCTAAGTTATTTAAATATTCAAGATATGATTTATAAATTTCCAATAAGAAAAAAAATGATATATATAGAAAAATATCATTTTTAAACTTATAATTTATAAATAATTAAATATTTAGCAAAATAACAAATTATAAATTTGAAAATATTATGGTAAGTGTATCTATAAAAATATCTATGTTAATTTCAAATTTATTAATTATTTAATTTGTCATATAAGATAATTTTAATATAATATTTTAAATAAAAAGACAAAATTATCTTTTAATTTAAAATATGTTAAATATCAAAATATCTAATCTTATAATTAAATAAGACATAAATATTAAAGAATTTAATAAATTTTTAAATCTTACCATAATTGGAAATATTTAAAATTGTAAATATTCCAAATTGGAAATATTTTAAAAAAAGTAAATATTTCAAATTGGAAATATTTAAAAATGGAAATATTTCAAATTGAAAAATCTAAAATTGGAAATATCGGATTTTGGGAAACAATCCCATAAAAAATTGGATTTTTGGGAAAAAACTCACAAAAATCGCAATTTGTAGGGGTTGCGAGGATAGGCTGCATGTAGTAGTCATGATTTCCAATCTTCCAAAATTCATATCTTTTTCGTTTTTCATCGGAATTAAGTTCTGTAAAAACAAAAATTGCTTAATTTTTCACAAGGAATCCAAATAAAATATTTTCAAAAATAGAAAAAATATTTTTTATGGAAAAATTTCGTACAACACAAACATTCATCACATAAGCACACAAACCAACATGAAACCATCCAAATCAACACAAAATATCGTTTTAATTCATATTTCATGAAAGTAAATCATTACCATGGCTCTGATACCAGTTGTTGGATATATTTTATCAGGATCTAGGTTTACTACCAAGTATGTTTGATTAACATCCTAATATAAATTCTAAAACAATGAAATAAACACATAAGAGTTTAAGAAAACCTTACATTGGGTGCAGCGGAATATAATGACTCCTTCCATTCAGATCTCTAGCCCTTGATTCCTTTCTGTAGCAGAGCATAATCAAGATCTGAATCTGGATCTCTTTCTCTCCTTCTTTGATGCTGATTTTTCATAGTCTTACATACTATGATTGAGGTACCACTTGATGTGTGTGGGCACTACTCATTCACTCAAGGATTTTGAAATATTGAAGAGAAGAAAAGAGAGAGGAAAGTGGTGGCTCATGAATTCACTTTGAAAAGAATGAGATGCAAATATGTGTTGTTTCCTGAAGCCATTACTTTCTATTTATAGAATGCCCTCTAGGTTTAGGTTAGAATTGTGTGGCATTAAAATAATGGAAAAATAAAATGGTAAAAGCCTATGCATAGTGGGCGGCCCATATAAGGAAATTGGGCCTCACTTTGTAACTTTTCTATTTTGTTATTTCTCATTCCTTTTTCTCAAAAATGCCAATTTTCCAATTTAACCATTTAAATGCTAATTCTAATTATTTAATAACTTAAGAATAATTATTAAATAATATTGTCATTTAATATATTTATTAATTTAGACATATAAAATATCTTAATAAATAAACCTAGAATCTCTTTTCTTTACAATTTCGCGCTTGCTTAGTGAAAATTCATAAAGTAGACATAGTCTAACTTTAGAATTATTATTGATTAATCAAAATCAATTAACTGAGCACTACTACAAGAAAGGCATTTTATCCCGGTTTTTAAGGGCATTTTATCCCGGTTTTCGCTAAAATAAAAACCGGGATATATGCCAGTGGGATAAAAAGTCATATAAAAACCGGGATAAAAAGAGACCTTTTATCCCGGTTTTTACATAAAAACCGGGATAAAAGGTCTCTTTTTATCCCGGTTTTTACATAAAAACCGGGATGAAAGGTCTCTTTTTATCCCGGTTTTTATGTAAAAACCGGGATTAAATGTCAAAAATATAATAAAAAAAATAAACCCAAAAAAAATTATATCAGTTCCATAAAATTAAATAAGAAATGGATATATATAATCGATATACACTCAAAACAAAAATTTATTTACAGATTAATTAAAAAAAAATACAAAACATTTAGAACTGAAATATTCCCATTAATCAATAAAATTCAATACATATAGCTCGAATATGGGTGTGGAGCTCAATACAAACCTAGAAAAATTTCATAATAGTTAAAAAATAAATATAAACAAAATAAACCTAAAAAACTATCAACACAACGCCGAAGTTTGTTGTTCAACGTCGTCCGACTGCACCAAAAAAAAAAAAGAGCAAGTGAGCCACATAGAAACAGAGAAGTAAAAAGTAATATCAACCTTTGCTTTTCGGGGTTGGAATCTCAGATCTACATTTTGAGTGGTTGGATCGAGATATTAAATGAAGAAAAAAAAATAGCAGAGCCTTCGTTATTTGTCGTCGATTTTTTAGTTCAGTCGTGGCTTGAGCTTTGGAGGTTGCAGAAAAAAAAATAGCCATTCGGAGGTTGAGATGCTTGAGCACGAAGAAGAAAAAAAAATAGTAGAGAAAGAATGCACTGCCGCTTAGAGAGAGATAAGAGAGAGAGACGGCTGGAGTGAATGAGATGTAAATAAAACCCTAAAACCTAATGTTCTTTTTATATGTGTAAAGGCCCAACAACATTAAAAGGCCCAAATAATGTGGGACTTTTTATCCCGGTTTTTACATAAAAACCGGGATAAAAAGTCTCACTTAAAAACTAAAGTTACGTTTGGCAAACGCATAAAATTAGCCCTTTTAACACCGTTTTTTATTCGTTTTCCAAACAAGGCCCTTGTTCCAAATTTTTTTTTTAGGCTCCAAATGTAAAAGTGGGATTAAAAGTTTTTATCCCACTTTTTATTTTTTTCATGTGTAAAAACTGGGATAAAAAGTCCCTTTTGTTGTAGTGGAGTCTGACAAGCAGTATGGTCTCAACTAGTATGGGGACCATGGGTCTATATAACCGAGCTTCCAATAAGTCGAACTGAATTTACCAAGTAAATTCCCTAACTTATTAATTCCTTATTGAATCCACTCTTAGAACTTGGAATTGCACTCTCAGTCATATAGAACGCTCTATATGTTCCATGATATAGACACGTCATTAGTTATCCATTGTTATAATCCTAATGTGATCAATGATCCTCTATATAGATGATTTACACTGTAAAGGGATTAAATTACCGTAACACCCTACAATGTATTTTATCCTTCAAACACTTAATCCTGTATAAATGATATTTCAGCTAAGTGAAATGAGTACTTCACCATTTATCTTCGTTTGGTTAAGCTCGAAGGAAATCATCCTTTACTTTCTATTCGCCAAATAGAAGCTATAGATTCTATATTTATGTTAGCGCTCCCACTCAATTGCACTACCGTGTTCCCAAAATGTACGTATCACCCTGACCCAAAAGTAGGCTTAACTAACAAATCAAAGAACACGAATAACACTCTTGAGATTGAACCTAATCATATCAGGATTAAGATCATTTGATCTAGGGTCAACAGGTGATATTGAATTGAATAGATATTACGGTAAATTCTAATATATCTAATCAAAGTTCAATATCGGTCCCTTCCGATGTATACTCCATACATCCGATACTGGTAAACTTTGCCAATAACCTGGAAAGGACATAACACTTTTCCAAGGTGTAAGAATACATATCGCTGATTATACCATGTCAGTCTAAATCCAGTGTTCTGACAAATCAGGGAATAAACTTTCGAACATATTATTAAGATTATATTCCACTATGCTGATAACACTATAATCATTAACAAATTCATATGTTCTAGACTTAAATAGAATTCATACATTATATATAATCATGAAATAAATCATGTGAACCATGCAACATAAAATGTTATTTCTGATCTTTATTAATAAGTAAATCTGATTATATTGAAATGGGTTTTATTTAGGGCACAAAACCCAACAATAAGTACCCCTTTCTTAAATATGAGAAGGGGTTGGAAAATCATTCTTGTAGCTTCACCGTGAGGGCAATTGAAAGCTTATCATTTTCTCTCCATTTGGAGATTGCAATTTGAATTCATATTTCATCTTTCTTTTTGTCTTAGATCTAAGCTTAAGGGATAGTTAGATTTTTCAACCAACAAGTTAGTTGACTAGTTCTCACCATCAACATTTTGGCACCATCTGTAGGAATGACAAGCTTAAGCCAAGTCATTTCTTTACACTCAATTGATACAAAATGCCTAGACGCTCTCACCGCCTTTAAAACATGGAGGTTTGCCTTGATGGTGACCAGTTGATTGCTTTGGGGCGGAACGTCCCTCCACCTGTCCTCAGAGAAGAAGGTGCTAATGGTGACAGACCTCAAGGAGGAGGAGAAAATATGAACAGTATCAGGCCTCAAGTAGGAGGAGTGGGTGCAAGCGGGTAGGGATCTCAAACAAGCAAAGAAGACAATCGTTGTGAAGAGATCCTCGTGGACGAGCAGCGCAATAGAATAACTGCCTTCATCATAACTGAAGGTAAATGTATGACAAAAAGGAAGGAGGTCCATCATCACCAAGGCACCCTCCACCACTAACACCACGAGATCCCAGTACCTCACGAACTTGACCTAGAAAGGAGAAACGAGCTAACTCTGTGACCCCAAAATTTCAAACTTGCCATAGTGAAGATAAAATAAATTATCTCCATTAGAAGAACCAAAGGCTAGAAACTACGATGGTCGATATTCAAAAAGTATTGAGCACCATTCTCAAAGGAAAAACTCAAACTTCATACTTTCTATACAGAGGTCACAAGCAAGAGTGCGAGATTTCAACCGTACATGGTGACGGGGAGAACTCCATGTCATCAACAAATGGCACCCCAAAGGATGAGAGCAGAAAGGGCCTATTACGAAGCAAGAACCCAAGAGTTCGCTCAAAGCAACATGAATCCACCCGTCGGGGTAAGACCGCAAAGAGGGAAACATCATGTAGTCTTATGAAGGGACTTCAACCAAAAAATTACCATGCTAGGGTACACCATGCTTACACCCCCTTTTTAAGAGTAAAGCAAGTGAAAGGTGCCACCCATCAACCATAGTAAAGAGTTGCACGATGATGGGATAAGAGGAGTACTACTGATAGGCTCCACGCAAATTGTAGGGAAAACCCAAGTTTCACTCACCATCTCTCGAGAAAGGATGAACAAGAGAATGAAAGAGCTAGAAGAAGAGATGCAAGATCTACATCGAAAGATGGCTAATGCATCAAAGGGAAATTTTGAGGATGATGAGTTCGACGAAGAATCCCCTTTCTAATGGAAATTCAAATGGAACCACTTCCACCCAATTTTAAGGAGCCTCACATGATGTTATATGATGGTACAACTAATCCAAAATACCATCTAGGAGCTTTTAATGAGCTAATGAAGATGGAAAATGTATCGTACAAGGCAAGGTGCCAATGCTTTGTGGTTACACTTAAAGGGGTCGCATATAAGTGGTTCAAGAGGCTTGGACTAGGAGCAATCACATCCTGAAAACAATTTTAAGAGGAATTCCTTCAACAGAATTAAACAGAGAGGGATTACATTATTCATGTAACGAGTATCACCAATGTAATGCAAAGGGAAAAATAAAGCTTAAGGAGATACATCCAGTGCTTTAATGTCAAAGTCACCAAAGTAAGAAGGATGTCCAACGATGAATATAAGTTTGTCATAGCTGCTAGAATGTGCCCTGGGAGTAGATTATGGGGGAATATGCTAAAAAGGGACTTGGATGGCATTGAAGACTTCTATGAGAGAGCGGAAAAATATATTCGTGTCGAGGAATGAAATAGAGTCTTGGAGATGGACACAAGCAAGTGTACTTTGGGAAGCTTTCCAAACCCCTACAGAGTCTATTAGACAATACCCCCTATGCTCATAAGCCAATACATCCAAGTGAAGTCTTTGCTATACAGCCCATAAAAATTAATATCCAAGATATTCCTCTAAATAAAGTCCTAATATGCGAGAAGAAGTTCCTAGCAATAGCAAGTTCGCTTTAAGTGTGCTACAATAAAATAAAGAAGGAAATCATATGGGCCTTCGAGTAAAAGTGGATGACGTTACACAATTAGGGTGCAAAAAACAATAAAAAGAGAGAGGGAAATTTTTCAAATGGATAAGGACTAGCTACCCTTAGTTAACAAGAGAAATGCACTTACTTCTTCCAACAAAAGTTACTTAGCTGAAAGAGAACTTGAAAGACACTCATGGCCTAATGCTAAAACGAGAGGGATGTCTCTCAAGAGTAAGCAAATGCTTGCAAATCAAGAGGGTAGCCCAGTCAAGTACAATAAGCTCCCTCCCATCTAAGTGAAAAGGATGAAGAAATAAGTTAGAGGATGAGATCGCTCAAAGAGTAATACTCCCTCAAATGAAAACCTGCTTACCACACTGGGGAAAGTCACTTGGCTAAAGAGTAACCCTCAGAGTTGCTTTGTCAACAATAGTTACAAAAGTAATCTGGCCAAAGGGTAACCATTAGAGTCACTCGACCAACATTAGTCACTCACCCCCAAGAGCAACTCAAAGTCACTCGACCCAAAGAGTGACTTAAAGTCACTCGGCCTCACAGCGACCAGAGTCACTTGGCCCTAAGAGCGACTCAAAGTCACTCGGTCTCCTAGTGACCAAAGTCATTCAGCCGCAAGAGTGACTAAAAGTCACTCAGTCTCGCAACGACCAGGGTCACTCGGCCCCAAGAGCGACTCAAAGTCACTCGACCTTGCCATGACCAGAGTCACTTGGCCCTAAGAGCGACTCAAAGTCACTCGGCCCCTAGAGCAACTCATTGTCACTCAACCTCGCAGTGACCTGAATCACTCGTTTAAAGAGCGAACAAAGGCACTCGACCTCACGGTGACTAGAGTGACTCAGCCAAAGAGTAAAAATAATAATTATTATTATACTCGACCCCAAGAGCGACTCAAAGTGTAATGTCCCCGCTTCAAGCCTCTATTAGACCCTTACACCCATGGAATAATGGCTCTTATACACGAGTACGTCACTTTGGATGCTTCATGGATTGATGACTCACCCTACAAACTAACACGAGTGTTTCCAGCGTGTTTTGTCCTCACTCGCACACTTCATGGGAAAGCTTCCCAGGAGGTCACCCATCCTGAAATTACCCCAGGTCAAGCACGCTTAACTGTGGAGTTCTTTCATGATGGGCTACCAGAAAACAAGATGCACCTTGTTGATATAGGTAGTACCAATCAATCCATTTAAGCTCTCTTCAACTGTGCAATCCCATACCTACACAGCCACAAAATCATCACACTTGACCTTCCCCAGGCGATGTGAGATTTCATAGCTTACCCGCTATTTCCCCTTACGGATCACGAGACTACTGACTGTCACACAAAGTCACTCGGCCTCATGATAACCAAGGTCACTCAACTTCATGGTGACTTAGGTCACTCGCTAACCAACAAGAGAAAAGAGAAGAAAGTTAGACGAGGTTCAAACCTGAGACCTCTTAGACAAGGTGAGAAGAATTTTTCGATACTCCAAGGTGCAGATTGTGAAGTGAAACCCAAGTAAGGGAGGCCCATTATGTATAGTGGGCACATCCTCAAAAAACATGGAGAAGGTAAGGCTCACACTCCATCCGAGAAAAACCCCAATTCATTTAGTCAATAAGAACACTTAAAATAATTATTGTAGACTGGGGGCAAGTGTTAACCCTTAAAATTGATAGAGTTGATTTTCAAGATTAGTCAACAATAAGTCTCGATGGTCGAGAGACATAGACTGTAAGAGTCATTTGGGGAATGACTGAATCAACACGTATGGCTCTGGGCTCGTTAATCTCAATAATCAATGCTTGCAAATCTCGGAGTATATCCTTGCAAATTGGAGGTCAGCCCTATAACAACTCATGAGTAGAGTAATTAAGATCAACTTACTAAGTAAAATTGTTGGAGGATTTTTATAATGGTCCGTTCAAAATTAGATCTTGCCATAAACATAAAATCCATAGATCTCTATCTCATCTATCCAACAAATTTTGAATCGTCGAATTCTGATATATATCTAGAGAGTTATGGCCGAAATCTTAAGATCATTGAAATGTGACAACTGGTGTGCGAGCCCATGTGCAAGTGTGGGAGCCCATGAGCTATTGTGCAAGCCCATGAGACACTGTGCGAGCCCATGAGCCACTGGGCAAGCCAGTGAGCATTTGGGTGAGTCGTGGAGCATTTATGTGAGCCGTGGAGACTATACACAAGTGGTGGAGCATATGTGCAAGTTGTGGTGGAGCATCCCTATGAGCCATGCTAACGTCCGTATAAGGGGCTCACCTGCGAGGCTGCGAGGGCTCACGTGCAAGGCTGGAATGGCGTGTGTGCAAGGCTATGAGGAGCTCGTGTGCGAGGCTGTAAGGGCTCATGTGCGAGGCTGTGAGGGCTCACGTACGAGGCTACGAGGGCTTGTGTGCGAGGCTGTGAGGGCTCACGTGCGAGGCTACGAGAGCCTCGCATACAATCATGCCTGCATGCACGTATCTATGAGCATGCATGTGATCACGTGTGTACGTGCGTGCATGCAAGCCCATAAGCGTGAAAGTGTCGTGTATTGCCAAATGTGTTGTTTCCGTGAAAGGGAGTGTAAGGTGAGAGATGAATGCATTGTTGGAAATTATTTTACCAGGATCTTAGATCTACTCACAAGTATGTTTATTAACACCCTAAATATGAACTTTCTAAAACGATGAAATAAACACATATAAAGTTTAGGAAACCTTACATTGGGTGCAGCGGAATATAATGACTCCTTCCGTTCAGATATCTAGCCCTTGATTCCTTTCTGTAGCAGAGCATTATCAATATCTGAACCTGGATCTCTTTCTCTGAATCTTTGATGCTGAAACTCCTTTGCTGATGATCTTTCTTCACGATCTTCCTCACTATGATTGAGGTATCACTTGCTGTGTGTGGGCACTACTCATACACTAAGGATTTCGAAATTCAAGAGGGAAGAGAAAGAAGAAGTGGCAGCTAAAGATAGGGAGAGAGAAAGGCTCAGGTTTTTCTCTGAAGGAAAAATAGAAAATTTAAGTGTAATTTTCCTGAAGCCTTCACTATCTATTTATAGCATTCCACTAGGGTTAGGTTTGAATTATTTGGCATTAAAATAATGAAAATATCAGTTTAAATTTCCTACAAAAGTGTCGGGCCCTATACTAGTGGATTTGGGCCTCACTTTTTGCAATTTTGCAGTTTTACCTTTTCTGCATCTGATTTTCTCAAAAACGCCAATTTTCTAATTCAACCATTTAAATGCCAATTCTAACTATTTAATAACTATAAATAATTATTAAATAATATTGTCATTTATCATATTTATTAATTGAACCATACAAAGTATCATAATTAACAAATATGCCCCTAAAACTCTTTCTTTACAATTTCGCCCTTACTTAGTGAAAAATTCACAAATAGACATAGTCTAATTTGAGAATTATAATTGATTAATCAAAACCAATTATATGAGTCTTACAAGCAATATTATCTCAACTAGTGCGGGGACCATGGGTCTATATAACCGAGCTTCCAATAAGTAGATCAAGAATTTATTACTAAAATTCACTAACTTATTAATTCTTCGTTGAATCCACGCATAGAACTTAGAATTGCACTCTCAGTATATAGAATGCTCTATATGTTCCACCATATAGACACATCATTAGTTATCCATTGTTATAATCCTAATGTGATCAATGATCCTCTATATGAATGATCTACACTGTAAAGGGATTAGATTACCGTTACACCCTACAATGTATTTTATCCTTAAAACACTTGACCCCGTATAAATGATATTTCAGCTTATGTGAAATGAGTACTCCACCATTTATGTTCGTTTGGTCAAGCTCGAAGGAGATCATCCTTTGCTTACTATTCGCCAGATAGAAGCTATAGATTCCATGTTTATGATAGCGCTCCCACTCAATTGCACTACCGTGTTCCCAAAATGTACGTATCACCCTGACCTAAAAGTAGGCTTAACTAACAAATCAAAGAACACGAATAGCCTTTCAAGATTGAGCCTAATCATAACAGGATAAAGAACATTTGATCTAGGATCAACTTGGCGATATTGACTTGAATAGATTTTACGGTAAGTTTAATTAAATCTAAGTCAAAGTTCAATATCGGTCCCTTCCGATGCATACTCCATGCATCCAACCTGAGCTTTACTTTAACCAATGCTCTGGAAAGAACATAGCACTTCTCCAAATGCAAGTAAACTCTGTTGTAGATTATCATATCAGTAAAACCCTATGTCTGATAAATCTAGGAAACTTTATTCACATAGTCATGTTTACTTTCCAATGTGTTGACGGCACAATAAACAGGATCAAGTATGTGAAAAGGGTTTCAGATGAATTTATACATTATGTACATATAATCATGAAATAAATCATGTGAACCATGCAACATTAAATCTTATTTCTGATCTATATTAATAAGTAAATCTGATTATATTGAAATGAGTTTTATTTAGGGCATAACACCCAACAAACTCCCACTTGCACTAATATAAAACAAAAAGTGTGTTTCAAATAATCTCACACACCTTGATATACAAATCAAGTGTAGTAGTAGTAAACTCCTCGTAATAGGATCTGAAAGGTTGAATTAAACACAACCTTTTCTCCACCATTACTCTTCCTTTAATCACAAAATCATTGATAATGTGAAATTCCTCTCTATATGTCTACTCTCTTGGGATACTGGGTTCTATACCTTTGGCAACTACTTTTGGTTAATCGGGAAATTAACACTAGTAGTTTAAGGCAATTTGGAATGGTGCCAAAGATGTATTGAACTTTCCTTAGACTGAATAAGTACCTTTCCTGCAGCTTTAACATTCAGTCCCTTTCTGGTAGACCTAGAGACTTCAGATAGGTTTTTACACTTCTCCAAAATCACTATTCCACCCCCAGAGTAACCACCATCTTATCAGAAAGATTTACTAGCACAAAGGCAAATTTCGAAATCTGATATGGTGTAGTCTAAGAGTTTTAAACACACCCTTATAGACTAACATATAGTTCCTCTTCTTTATCTTAAGATTTACTTGATTGTCTTCCAATGTTCTTCTCCTGGATTAATCAGATACCTACTCATTACTCCCACTCAACAGCAGGTGTCTGGTCTAAGGCATACAAAAGCATATCTAAGACCTCTCACTGTTGATATAAGAAATTCTTTCATGGTTTTATCTTTTTTGGAATAGTTGAAACTTTTCCTTAGATAAATAAAATCTATACCAAAGAAGTTGTGAAGCTTCTATAGATTGCCATTAGAAAGAAAATGCTTCAGCATCTTACTAAAGTAAGTTGCTTGCATTAGAGTAAGTAATTACCAGGTATTCCACAAGCCATAGGTTTAGATAAACTCAAACCTATAATACTAGGAACAGGAAGTTTTGTTAAGTCCATTGAATAGACCTATAAACGAAAATTTCCTTTTATGCCCTTGTAATAGAAAACTTAAGGTTACTCCATGTGAATGGATTAAACCATAGTTCTATTGGCTTTCTTCTTAGTTTCTTATCTTGACAATCCATTACTTGTTTAAACTCACAATGGATTTTAATCACTAGTGTCTCCCAAGTCATAAGAAGGTGAGTTCCTAGAAACTCTCCCACTACGACAAGGTACCTTGAATTATGTCGAAGAAAACTAAATGGTATTGATCTCTTCGGTTGTGACAAGACAACAGAGGCAGTGGGATCATCATATGTTATATAAGATGATAGAACACTTTTGGAATCAAGAAAAATATCTCCTTTATTTGCTACTTGTTTTCAGACTTAGTCATTTTCTTAGAAAAGTAGTATTTGTTTGAACAAACACTTTCTTATCTATTGACAATGGGATGGTCCACCCCTAATCACTTAGAATAGCTAACAAACCATGGTTAATAGTTCTAGCTTTTCTTAAGATTTTGATTAGGTCATCCATGAATCTAGTAATGATTTACATTAAGTATACAACCATTACATCATTCTGAAATTGTATTACCATAGAAGGAATTAGGCAACGATTAGTAACTAATCATCAATGTGCAACTCGAAATTTCTGGGGAGGTAAGTTTGGATATAATTCAAAATTCAATTTAATGATCTTTGAAGTGCATATCTACTAACTATTTCTCCACCCTTATCAGTTCGCAAGATCTTTAACCACTTACCTTAATGGTTTTAACCATTGCTAGAAATTAATGAAATTTTTCAAACATTTCAAATTTCTTTGCATAAGGTATAATCTAGAGGTATCGTTTGAAGAATACAACGAAAAACTCATATCCACCCCTAAATGTACATCCATCTGCGAATGAGATGAACTACTTTCAGTGGATATAGGCATATTAACTCTTTGCAGAGATCAATCTTGTCAAATCCACTATGATCAAGATACAAATGTCATAGATTAAAAAAAATGTGGTAGTGTCTTTTGATGACTTAGGTTTAGTTACATCAAAGAATTCTTAGAATAGTGCAAGTGGATCCTGGTCACAGAATACCTAACTCATATTCCATACAGTTTGAATCCATTAATAAAAGATGGATATTAAACACTTGAGAAAGTGTAACTGTATTGTATCTGGAATTAGAAATATAACAAAATTTCTATTTGGAATCTAAAATTAAAGTCAAAGACTTAAAATTTATACCAAATATAATGAGTAATTCTATCTTGGACCACCACTACTATTTAATTCTAAGTCTGATTTGCCCATATAAGTAGGAGATTTCTAAGATTGAAGATTTATATCAATTGGGAATAGAATTTCGGGATTATAATCATATGCGTCATTTAATTTCTTAAGAGAAAATATAGAATGACATGAAATGAATTATAGACCATTCATCCAATGATAAGTTTTTAAAGCTAATTCGAAATGAATAAGCTAAGATGAATTAGGATAATTTCGTTTATAAATAAGAATCCAACGATGCTTCGATTAGCGAAAGACAAAGTAATCTTATTTATGTAATCTTCTTGTTTCATATTGTAAAAATACTAGTCTAAGGTGTCATCAATTGATGAACAGCTAGATGTTGCATATACAATATTTATCTTTCGAGATCTTACACTATTATGTATGTCTAATGGTGAAAATCCATTAGGGATTTATCTCATTAGAAAAACAAACATGTTAGACCAACAATGAAGATTCGAAATTAAACTACAACTTAATAACAGAAAATAACATGGTTCAATATAAATTCATACACAATTCAGAAATTATAAACATATAGCAAGTAGGAATGACTAGTGAAAATACTAAAACATACAATCCTAAATAATTTCCAAGGTTTTCAACAAACTGATACAGTGTCCCGGTAGGCGAGAGTCAAAGCATCATTTATTGAATAGAGTTGTCAGCTCATCTAAAATAGAAACCATTCTAGCAACCTTTTATTCGATCAAAATAAGAATCCAACGTTGTCCCGGTAGGCGAGAGTCAAGGTTATTCTCATTTTATGAGCTTCCACCATTGTTTCATGTTTTATGAGTTTATCTCTAAGTAGTCACCGTAGGGGAGAGTCTAAATAGAGACGAAAACTCACAAAACACTTATCAAATGAAATCTTACGGTGTTAAATGCGTTCAACGAATAACCATCCATAGGGGGACGAAGTCTAGCGTCTCGAGGTTATATTGAAAACATTTAACTTTTGTAAGACCAACAATGGAGATCGAATATCTTAATAATAATCAAGCTCATTATTTAAAGTAAGTTGTATTTTCTTTGATTCTCTTTATTTAATTTATTTATTTTAAATATATATTTATTTAAAATTTCCAATTTAGAATGAAAAATTCTAAATATAAATTTTAATTTAATATTTATAAATTTTACTTAGATGGATATAAAAATAACATGAATTATTTCCATCTTAGTAATAATTTCCAATAAATATTTAGAAAAATATTCAATTTAAGTTGTTACAAAATTAATATAAATTAATTTACAACTCAAATTTAATTTTCTATAAATATATATTGCATTTCGAAAAATTAAAGTATTTAAGAATACAGTTTTCGAAAATGCATGTTAAAATAAAAAATTAATCCTGGAAAAATTATTCTAATTTAATGTTGGCCCAAAATTAATTAATAAAATTAATTTACAACAAAAAAATATAATTTTCCTATTTAATTAAATATATAAGAAAAATTTCAAATATTTAAGTATGATGATGAAAATCAACTTAAATATTAATTTTCTATTTAATTAAATACACTAGAAAAATACTTCAAGCAAAAATATCATCTATCTAGATTTTCCTTTGACTAATTAATTCAATTTCTAATAATATACTTTAATTCAATTTATTTTAAATAAATCAATAAATGAAAAAATTATTGATTTAAGTTGATCCAAGAATTAATTAAAATAAATAATTAATTTACAACTTAATCTATTTTTCAAGATAAAATTCGAAATTCTAGCATTTAAGAAATGCAATTTCGAAAATTGATTAATAAAATAAAGAAAAAATATATTTTGAAAATTATTTAAATTTAGTTGAAAAAATAAATTTTAACTAAAAATAATTTTCTATTTAATTAAGCGTCATGAAAAAGAAATATTTAAGTATCATGATGAAAATCAACTTAGATATTTAATTTTCAAATTAATTAAATGTATTAAATTCAAGAAATAAATAATTAAGTGTAGAGAAGGCTTAATTATTAGTCTCTAGTTTAATACTAGGAAAAATATACTTAAAATAAATTGTACCAAAATTAATTATATAAATAATTAATTTCACAGTGTATAATATTTTCCTATTTAATATTAGAAATAATAAGTAGTCTAGAAATAACTATCCAGAAAATATCTTATTTGACTAAGTATCTTTTCCACAAAATTTGAAAAAATATCTAATTTAGGTTGTATTAGAGAAAATCTAGAACCTAAATATTTTCAAATTTAAATTTAATTAAATATTAAAAATTAAGTTGTAACCACTTAATTTGAAAATATTCCATTTTAAGTTAATATTTGAAAAGATATTAACTTAAAAAATATCTAAAATATTCTATTTTAAGTTAATATTCGAAAAGATATTAACTTAAAAAATATCTAAAGAATCTTAATAACCAATGCCTAAAATTCCTCAACTTAATTTTGAAATTTGAAATTCAAAAGATATTCAGATTTAAGTTGGTTAGTTGTAGATAACTAAATTTCAACTTAAATAGGAATATTTAATGAAAAATTTAAATTAAGCTCCAGAAAGAATCTAGATGGTTATAATTCTATATTTAATTAAATACAAGAAAATGCATATAGTTTAGCTTAGAATAAAGAATTCTTTAAACTATAATTTTCTTAAATTAATTTCAAAATAAATAAAATTAATTATGTTGCTAATAAATTTTTATTAGGTTAAACTAGTTTAATTAACCTAGTACAGTTATTCAAATCAGGCAAATGGGCCTTCACAATTGGGGTGGTTCATGTGAGGGGGTGTTGGGTTCAGTATGTCGTACCCACTTCTATGGCTCCCAACTCTCACACAAGGCCCAAAAGAGAGGAATTTAACCTTAATAAGAACAACTGTTATTAATTGAATAGGCCCAAAAACTAAATGGGCCTAAATAAATTCTATCAAGAACTATGATAATTTATTTTAGCAACAAGAACCTATATGTATCTATAATCAAATTAAACACATAGGCTCACACAGACACACTTTGGATGGGTCCTATCATGTTGCTAGGTCATACACAGATGAAAGAAGATTGTAAATATACCTGTTATAAATTATTAACTTGACCAAGGGAGCCATCAGATCATTAGATCTGGCAAAAAGTAACCATGGCTATTTGCAATCAAGTAATAATAGGTTTTGAAAACTTACAAACAAGCTAAAACACGTACTCCTGCAACAAGGTTAGCTGGATAGTTGGATGTAGGATTTATTTAATTTTAAATTAAATAATTAATTTCGAAATAATTAATTAATTAAAAAATAATTTTTCGAAAATTTTAAAAAAAATTTGAATAATTCAAAATTTTAAAAAAAAATTAAATTTAAAATTAGACTTACAATTTTGAAAAATTAGGTTTCAACCAACCTAAATATCATTTCAAAATTTGCTAACTACTTTTAAAATTTAAATGTTATTTTATAAATAAAAATTAGAAAAGATAAGTTAAACATCTTTTTCAGATTTTAAATTTAATTTAAATAAATAAAATAACAAAATTTAAAAGTTAGCAAAATATCTTACATCTATTTAAAATTACATGATTATAATTATCTTATTTTAAATTTAAATAAGGTCAAAATATCTAAAAAAGATTTAATTTAAAAAATATATATAAAATCTGACATTAAATTTAAAATTAAGATAGGATATAATCAAATTTAAAAATAAGATAGACTTTTAAGCAAGAAGATAGATACTAATTCTATTCAAATTCAAATTACACTAATATTTTGAATTAAATTTAAAAAATATTAAATTAATTCAAAATGATAATTAGAATTGAATTAGGAATAGTAATAGTATAAATACAAAACTATACAAAAAATCGGAAGTTAATTCCATGAAAAAGCATGAAAAATCGAAGAAAAACGAAAAAAATTGTGAACTGTACGGACAGTTTTCGCGATCGCAGGAAAATTTCAGCACAGCTCCGATTTTTTCGAATCTTCAAAAAATCATAACTAATTCAAATAAAATCGAAATTGAGTTCTGTAAAAGGCTAACTTGCTTAATTTTTTCCATAATATCCAATAAAAATAATTCCAAAAACAGAATCGCAATTATTTTTCACGAAAATTTACAAACATCAATCAATCATCAAATAATACTCAATACAACATGATACCATCCAAAAACAAACAAACAATCGTTTTAAAGTCCAAATTTCTTGCAAGTAAATCAATTACCATGGCTCTGAGGCCAGTTGTTGGAAATTATTTTACCAGGATCTTAGATCTACTCACAAGTATGTTTATTAACACCCTAAATATGAACTTTCTAAAACGATGAAATAAACACATATAAAGTTTAGGAAACCTTACATTGGGTGCAGCGGAATATAATGACTCCTTCCATTCAGATATCTAGCCCTTGATTCCTTTCTGTAGCAGAGCATTATCAATATCTGAACCTGGATCTCTTTCTCTGAATCTTTGATGCTGAAACTCCTTTGCTGATGATCTTTCTTCACGATCTTCCTCACTATGATTGAGGTATCACTTGCTGTGTGTGGGCACTACTCATACACTAAGGATTTCGAAATTCAAGAGGGAAGAGAAAGAAGAAGTGGCAGCTAAAGATAGGGAGAGAGAAAGGCTCAGGTTTTTCTCTGAAGGAAAAATAGAAAATTTAAGTGTAATTTTCCTGAAGCCTTCACTATCTATTTATAGCATTCCACTAGGGTTAGGTTTGAATTATTTGGCATTAAAATAATGAAAATATCAGTTTAAATTTCCTACAAAAGTGGCTGGCCCTATACTAGTGGATTTGGGCCTCACTTTTTGCAATTTTGCAGTTTTACCTTTTCTGCATCTGATTTTCTCAAAAACGCCAATTTTCTAATTCAACCATTTAAATGCCAATTCTAACTATTTAATAACTATAAATAATTATTAAATAATATTGACATTTATCATATTTATTACTTGAACCATACAAAGTATCATAATTAACAAATATGCCCCCTAAAACTCTTTCTTTACAATTTCGCCCTTACTTAGTGAAAAATTCACAAATAGACATAGTCTAATTTGAGAATTATAATTGATTAATCAAAACCAATTATATGAGTCTTACAAGCAATATTATCTCAACTAGTGCGGGGACCATGGGTCTATATAACCGAGCTTCCAATAAGTAGATCAAGAATTTATTACTAAAATTCACTAACTTATTAATTCTTCGTTGAATCCACGCATAGAACTTAGAATTGCACTCTCAGTATATAGAATGCTCTATATGTTCCACCATATAGACACATCATTAGTTATCCATTGTTATAATCCTAATGTGATCAATGATCCTCTATATGAATGATCTACACTGTAAAGGGATTAGATTACCGTGACACCCTACAATGTATTTTATCCTTAAAACACTTGACCCCGTATAAATGATATTTCAGCTTATGTGAAATGAGTACTCCACCATTTATGTTCGTTTGGTCAAGCTCGAAGGAGATCATCCTTTGCTTACTATTCGCCAGATAGAAGCTATAGATTCCATGTTTATGATAGCGCTCCCACTCAATTGCACTACCGTGTTCCCAAAATGTACGTATCACCCTGACCCAAAAGTAGGCTTAACTAACAAATCAAAGAACACGAATAGCCTTTCAAGATTGAGCCTAACCATAACAGGATTAAGAACATTTGATCTAGGATCAACTTGGCGATATTGACTTGAATAGATTTTACGGTAAGTTTAATTAAATCTAAGTCAAAGTTCAATATCGGTCCCTTCCGATGCATACTCCATGCATCCAACCTGAGCTTTACTTTAACCAATGCTCTGGAAAGAACATAGCACTTCTCCAAATGCAAGTAAACTCTGTTGTAGATTATCATATCAGTAAAACCCTATGTCTGATATATCTAGGAAACTTTATTCACATAGTCATGTTTACTTTCCAATGTGTTGACGGCACAATAAACAGGATCAAGTATGTGAAAAGGGTTTCAGATGAATTTATACATTATGTACATATAATCATGAAATAAATCATGTGAACCATGCAACATTAAATGTTATTTCTGATCTATATTAATAAGTAAATCTGATTATATTGAAATGAGTTTTATTTAGGGCATAAAACCCAACATGCATATCGACAAGGATGACGTTGGAGGAGGAATCAAAGGAAAAGACATGTAAGGGAAAAGCGTACAACCACGCCTCCTGCAACCTCTGAGAGCGAGGAGGTACGAGTAGTAGAATTAACACACCAGCAAGGTCTAAGGACCTGACCAAGGGAGATTGCAGGCATCATTCCTCCAACTGGGGACCACCATTATGACTAGAGATCACCTAGACAAAGGTACGAAGCGCAAGGCCACCTCCTACACTTGCGACGGTAGCCTGAAAGTGACACATTATTCCCTTAGGACAACCTTGTACTTTAAGCCCTTAGAGCATATAAATACCTCTTTCTTAGATGTGGGAAGGGATTGAAAAATCATTCTCGTAACTTGACCTTGAGAGCAGTAGAAAGCTTATCACTTTCTCTCCATTTGGAGATAGTAAATCGAATTTATATTTCATCTTTCTTTTCGTCTTAGAATCATAGTTTGATTTTCTAGCCAACAAGTTAGTTGATGAGTTCTCACCGTCAACAATAACTATATCACAAAAAATAAATAATAAAAAAACCCAAAATATACATAGAAAAAATAAATAATAAAAAGAACCAAAATATACATAGCTTATATCTTCACAAACATAAACAATATTCAACTTTATCATAATAAAATTCAAATACTTAACATATTCAATTAAACTAACAAATGTACCTCTAATTTAAAATAAAAATATTCACAAATATATAAACTTAAATCTAAAAAAAATAACTATAAAAAATTCGTAAATCTAAAATTAATAAATAATTAAATAACGTATATATTATATACTTGCCGGTAGTAGCTTTGGTGCTCGACGGTCTCTCAGTGGTGGTTAGGAGCTCACGACTCACGATGACTAAGGAAGAGGATAGTGAGTTTCTCGGTGCGGCTCACCCAAGGAGGAGGATAATGATTTCTTGCTCGCTGGGCTCGTCAACAGAAGAGGAGATGCATTTCCATAGGTCTCGTGAAGGGCTAGACAAGGCTTGCTGAGTTTTTTTGGGACCAATAAGTGAGCGGTGGTGGTGCGCCATTGGACTGTCAGTCAGAAAGTAGGTTGGGTGCGTCGTCGGGTCATCGGCCGAGAGAGGTGGTTGAGTGCTCTTGGAATCGCACTACTAGAAAAAGGGATTTTTGCTTCGGTTTTGAAGTGACACAAAAATTATCGGTTGGAGGTAACCGACGCAATAACCGTAGACGCAAATAGTTATATTTTTTTTCTTCATTTTATAACTGATGTAAAATGTTTTTTTTTTCGGTTAAGAATTGAAGTAAAAAAAAGTTTTTGCTTCAGTTCATAACTAAAGCGAATAGTAGTGCACCGCTGCTAATTGGTTTTTTACTTTGGTTAAGAACCGAAGCAAAATAATTTTTTTTAAAAAAATTGAACCAATATCACACCACCTCCACCACCACCACCACATTACTAAGAGAGAGAGAGAGAGAGAGAGAGAGAGAGAGAGAGAGAGAGAGAGAGAGAGAGAGAGAGAGAGAGAGAGAGAGAGAGAGAGAGAGAGAGAGAGAGAGAGAGAGCCCAAATGACCAATGTAATCACTAACCACCGAACATCGCCCCAAGAAGTGTCCACCGCAACTAACCCACCTTTGAATCGAGAGATTGATGCAACGAGCAAAAGAGAGAGAGAGAGAGATATACAGAGTGACATGAGAGATAGAGAGATGCGAGAGAGTTACCAAGGTACGCGTGTAACACCGAGAATGATGGTGAAGAGGGAGGAGCTGATAGAGAGAGTGAGATGTGAGAGAGGAAGAAGGTGATGTGTGGTTGAAGAGTTTATTAGGGTTCGATATTAGTAGGTAGTGTTTATTAAATGGGTTAACTGGGCTTGAAGCCCATTAGTGTTTCTGTAAGTATTTTTGTAAATGTAAATTAGCATCGGTTTTGTACAAACACAAAATTTGCGTCGGTGCATAATCGATGGAAAAACCAATTAATAAACTGACGCTAAAAGCTGCGTGTGAGCAAAACTGATGCAAAATTTGACCCCTGTAACTTCTAATTTTTAAAAAAATCATCTTTAGCATCAATTTTGTTTTAGTCTCAATCTATCAACCGACAAATTAAAATTAATTATCATTAGCATCGGTTAACAACCAAAGCCAAAAGGTAAGTGTTGACTTTTGCATTGGTAACGAATTTGACTAGATGGATCGATGCAAAAACTCCTTTTTGTAGTAGTGTCGTTAAATATTTTGAGAGAAATAGATAGACGAGAGCAAGAATGAGTTTGAAATTTTTTGAACGGTGTATATAAAATGCAAAGCTATTCACGATGGTTTATAATAGTCGCTAAGGAATGGTCGATTGTCATAAACCGACGGCTATTCCTTAGCATACTGGGATCTATTGACACGTATAAGTAACAAAACACACTATTTTAGTTTCTACATGTAACTGTTTTTAATTGACAAGAATTCTTTGCGAGTATTATAAACTGGTGGTAATTCTAAATTATAGTTGTCAGTTTAAAATAGTGACTTAATTGTTTTCCCGTAGGTCCTTAAAAGAATTATTTTTGTAACTATTGGCGGAGTCAGAAATAAAAGTTAGAGAGGACTAAACTATAATAGTTAAGTAATAAATATTTTAAAATATATCATTAAATTGATAATTAAAATTTAAATAGATAGTGTCACTCTTGCATATCAAGAAAGTCATCTATAAGTAATAAATATATGCTAATTTTTTTGGCAGTTTTTTTTTTTTCAAAATACACTAACAGTTAGAAAATAATTACTTAAAAAATTATTTTCCATCTTATTGTAAAGTGTAAAAGATAAATTTGTGGCCGCTATAAAACTAAAAGTGTAAAAGTAAGAGTGGTACTATACAGCTTTTTTAATTTTTATTAATCATTACATAAATATATCATATGTTATTTTTTACAAATATACTATTTTTTTTTATGAATACTAATTTTTTTATTTAACATCTAGATTTTTAACATGTGTTCATACACGTAGAAAATACTGAAAAAAGAAAATCAATACATAATATATATGATATATTATCTCACATTCAAGTATTTTTTTTCTTCTAATAATACTGCATTGAGTATATTATTGTTTTAATGCTCTGATAATTTTTTTACCATCAATACTTTAGTTTTAGTTTAGGGTTAATTTCACAAATGCACAAAAATAACAAAAATATGGTTTCACGGAATTTTAAACATTTTTACGATTTTTTTTGATTTTATTTACATAAAATACGGTCTTTTTATGTTGAAATTTTGTTCATTTGTTGTTAATTTTTTGTTATATGTATGTTATTTTTTGTTGTTATTTTCATGTTACTTTTATGTTGTTTTCTTGTTGATTTTATATTATTTTCGTGTTATTTTTTGAAAAACTGTAAAAATATAAAAAAAAAAACATTCTTTGAATGTAAAAATGTAAATATTTTACAAAAAATGGTGTCTTATGTAATTATTCCTTTAGTTTAATTATAAGGGGTCGTGTAGTAACAAACAAATATATAACTACGGAAATAACTAAACATTATAAAAGACAATATGCATTTGGACTGGAGCGAAGGCCACTTTAGACTTAAATGTGCCTCCACCTTTCCAATGAAAGTCCCACATTAGCTAAAAATTAGAAGAATTTAAGTATATAAAGATAGACATTATCTCTATTAAAATGAGATTTTTTAAGAAAGTGTCTAAAAATGAAAACGTAAAAGTTTAAACCCAAAGCTAACAATATTATACAAGTAACAATGACCGAAAATTCTTATTTTGCAGTAGTGTCTTCAATTTTGAAGAAGAAACATTTGAGAATTATACTAGCGAAATTTACATGGTATACTAACTTTTGTTATTTTTTTACAAAAATACTGTCAGACGGTATTTTTTATTTTTTTACTGTATTTTTTTATAAGTTTTATACTGCAATATACTGTATTAAGTTTTCACTAGTATTTTTTAGGTGTTCTATTGGTGTTTTGAATTGTTTTGCTTTGTGTTTTCCTGGTGTTTTATAAAAACACATTATTTTTTAAAAAATTTCCGTGTAACGGTATTTTTGTAAAAATTAACCCAGATTTTGTAAGTTTCCCTTATACTATAACATGAATATTTTCCTGAAAATGGGCCCACCTCGAGGTTCGGGAATTGACGGTTGGATGTGGACTTTGGAAAGTAATGGGAATTTCTCCACCAAATCAGCCTACGTGGCCCAGGCCATGGAGAGAACTCCTCAGAGTAATGTCGCCCCTGCTCTTTGGAATAAGCTTTGGAATAGTAACATAATGGAGCGACATAAGGTTCTTTGGTGGTGTATTCTTTCCCAAGCTCTCCCGGTTCGTGCAGTGATTAAAAGAAGATTTCAGATTGAAGACACAAGATGTCCGTTGTGTGGTTTGGGCGATGAAACTATGGAACATCTGTTTCTTACCTGTGATGTAGCGATGCATTTATGGCGGTCCTCCCCCTGGGGGATTTTCCCTGTGGGTGACACTGGTATTAGAGTCTGGGATTGGGTGAAGTTTATTTGGAGCCTTAATAATAGGGGGCTCCGCGTAGAGGAAGTGTTCCTTTATGCCTCGATAGTTGTGGACAATATATGGAGAATGCGCAATGACGTGGTACATAACAACTGTTCCCCTAATATTCATAATTGTATTGACCTTATTTGCTCTTCTTATGCAGAGACACATTCTTCTCTCTTGCCTAGTCCTTCGCCTCCCGGGAAGGACATCTGGACGCCTCCACCTCTGGATTGGATAAAGTTAAATTGTGATGTTCGTGTGGGCTTGGAGAGTATGTGCACAGCTGTTGTTGCGAGGAATCACCTGGGGAGGGTGATTGCTATTCACACATCCCGATTGGACTTCTCGGAAGCTCTGGTAGGAGAAGCGGCGGCCTGTTGCCTGGCGGTATCAGTAGCTCTAGATTTAAAACTTAATTATGTTATTGTGGAGAGTGACTCGAGGCTAGTTATCAACGCTCTCAATGGGAAGGCGTCCCACTGGGCTCTTGAGAACTATGTCTCCTTTTGTTCTAAGTCTTCTCCTTCTTTCATGTGTTGTACTTTTTCTAATATTAGTAGAAACTGTAATTTTGCGGCTCACAATGTCGCTAAGTGGGCTTTTACCCACCAGGTTTATGGATCGATCCCGATCAGTTCTGTTCCGGTAAACATTTTATGTAATGACCATGAGGTCTAGATTTTATCTATTTTAATATAAAACTACGCTTGTTTCTCAAAAAAATAACATGAATATTTTCAGTATTTTCTTTTTCTTATTTCCTTCCTTTAACAGCCAAGAAAAGTTGACATTTCACTAAAATCTATGCTAGTTTGGCTGGGGCTGGAATTTTAATTACACGATGATGTATTTCAGTGTATTAAGAAAAGTGGATTACAATCAAATATAATAAAATAAAGATATTTGAACGCAGTTCTCTTCGGATTGCCAAGTGCCTACTCAAGCTTTCTTTAACAAAGCTTCACCTACATGGAATTTCGCTCTTAATTTTCTTTTATGATAATGCTTTTTTTTTTTTTCTTAACTACGAAACTTTTATGACTTAAAAATAAGCTATTGTGTGAGCAAAAAAAAAAAGAAAGTTATTATGAGTTTTTTCAGAAAATCATGTTTAGGTGGCATATGTAATTGTTCTAGCCAAAAAGAAATAAAGAAGGAAAGAAAGAAAACGTGGCATGACATGTTGTTTGTATTAATAAGCCCTATGATGAAATATCTGTTATGTAATTGTAACACATGTCACATTTTGGTAACACGTGTTCCGAACCATGCAACACCAATTGACAACCCATGTATCTGTTATCCCTATTCTCCGTCCACATACCTTTACTATCATGTTATGTTCATATCATTAATTTTTAACCGACCAGGAGGGCATAAGGACGATAAGAAAGAAAGCATGTCGAAGAGCTGGATACAACAAGGCTACACCAAGTTATCTAATATTCTAGGCAAAACTATTCCAAAGAAGCAAACCTTTACCTTTCCCGTCCTAGAGGGCCACCCTGCGGCCCAACAACATGCAGAAGTGGCAGCCCAGGCCCACGATTCCGTCCAAAGAAAAACAAGTGATCTTATCAAAGAGTTCAAAATATATCGATGGAATCCAGACCTTCCCAACAACAAGCCCCACCTTCACTCCTACTTTGTTGACCTCTCAAACTGTGGTCCTATGGTAAAACATAACTATAGTATATATTTATGTGTGTGGTACTTTTCCAATTTTTTAGATTTGTGTGTGTTGTAGGTTTTGGACGCCTTACAAAAGATAAAAGCAGAGGTAGATTCGAGCTTGAGTTATAGGAGGTCTTGTAGGGAAGGAATATGTGGGTCGTGCTCGATGAATATCGATGGGACCAACACTGTGGCTTGTCTGAGGCCCATTGATACAAACACTTCTAAGCCCACTGTTATCACTCCTCTCCCTCACATGTTCGTCATTAAAGATTTAGTTGTTGATCTCACTAGTTTTTACCACCAGTACAGGTAATACTTTATCGTTATTATGATATTAATCCGATGGTTTCCCAATTACAATTTCGACACTTAATAAATAATCCTTACAAATTTTACTCAACTTTAAAGTAAAAAAAAAAATTATAATTAATTATAAATTATTATTGTTATTTTGTGATTAGTGACTAAAAATATTATTCATTAAAAATTGTAATTAAATATATTTGTATTTTAAATAAAATTAAATTAGTGATAATTTATATTTAAATATTATATTTTATTTATGTAATTTTTGTTAAGACTAAAAATTATTTTACTAAAAAAATTATTATATTATAACTAAAAATTTATCATTAAAATAGCTATTTTTAGCGTGAATACACATAAATTTGTTATTAATACTTCTAATTCATCCATATAATTAATGTAATCCATTCAAATACCGAATTAATTTAATCAATCCAAATTAATTAGTGAAAAATATATCTACAACTATAACCAAAATAAATTGATTAATTGCTCAAAAAATGAATAAATAAATTAAATAACAAAATTTAGAGTTAAAAAAATGTGTAAATAATTTGTAGTTATCTTTTTTAGAATAAATACTTATATTCTATTACCTTATTACCTTTTCTTTTTAATTGTAGTACCCACTACCCAGTGACTAGCGGGCGGCCGAAGGGTGTCATGTCCCATATTTAATTTTAATATAATTTTACATGGCCCCACTAAATTGGCTCGGCCATTGGTAGTACCCATTATAATACATTCGTTAATGGCATGTTATGTATATATGTAGGATGATAGAGCCATGGCTAAAGACAAGAAGAGCACCAAAGAATGGTGGAGAATACTTGCAGTCACCAAGGGAGAGGAAAAAACTAGATGGGTTGTATGAGTGTATACTGTGCGCTTGCTGTAGCACATCATGTCCTTCCTACTGGTGGAACCCTGAGCAGTTCATTGGACCGGCTGCACTTCTTCAAGCTTACAGATGGATAAGCGATAGGTATATATAATTAATTAATTAATGCATTCATCAATATCATGTATATGAAAAGCTTTCATTATTAATTAATTATTTGGCAGCCGAGACGAGTTCTCCAATGAGAGACTTCAGGCATTGACAGAGGACCATACAAAGCTATACAGATGCAGAAGCATTAAGAATTGCACAGCAGCGTGTCCCAAAAGCCTCGACCCAGCCGGTGCTATTAGGAAGATGAAGACCAAGCATTTGCTTTCTCACCCAGTACAGTTGACGGAACACCCAAAAGGACAAGGGCTGTAAAGCCTATCTATCCTATATGTATAAATATAAATTAATACATAGTCAAGCTTGCTATATACGTTTTCCGTTTTGTATTGCGTACTTTGATTAAAATTTAATGTACGCACTAATAAGTTAAATGGGTTTGATATATACTGTAATTTTTGTAGATCAAAACATTCGTAGAGGAAAATTGTTAGCATGTTTAAACATAACAAAATTTGCTTACTGTATATATTTTAGTTAGAGAGAGAACGATAAATTTTCTCAGAATTAGACAGTATCGATCAGCTTTATAATATAATAGAAATTTTGGTTCAACTTTTTATTTTCTCTTTGCAAAAGTTAGCTTGACATTAACTGGTAACTCTAAATATATATATATATCTTTATATATTAAAAGTGTCTATCTAACGGTATTTCTTGGTTTAACAGAATATACTTAAAAATAAAGAATATTCTATTAAATTTAACGATTAGGTTTGATCTCCCGTTAACAAATAAACCCAATAATTAAATCAAAAAAAATTAAACAATCTTTTAAAATATTAATAATCTCTTTTTAAATTAAAAAAAATCATCTTAACCATATATCTCTCTAACAAACCTATCTTGGAGAATATTAATAATTTTTTTTATTTATTTTTTAAAAAAGAAAAATCTTTATATATTAAATTTAACCTCACGTTATCTAATGTTTTCTCTGGATAAGCATAGGAAGAAGAAATACCACTTCTATCTTTGTGTGATTGCATATATACCACTTCTATCATTGATCCACTTTTTAGCTTTATAAATAGAGATGTTCATATAATATTAACACTTTACAGAATATTTATAGATATAAACTTACATTACAATGCTATGTTAAAAAAAGAACTAAATAGAATAATCTACTACTCCAATAATAAATTTATTTACAATTTTATAATTACACTAATATTATTTTTAATACATTATTAAATAATATTTCAAATATAAATATTTAATTTTTTCAAACAAAAAATTTGTAATCTTTAAAAATAAAATACATTCAAAATCTTAAAAAGATCAAAATCTTAAATGAAACTAGCAGTACGTGGCTCGGCACGTACATTCACCTAGTATATATATATGCTAGTAGAACGCCACGTGCGAGGCACGTATACTAAGTTTTATGTTAGGTGTGTCTTGCTTTATTTAAAAACAATACAATAAATAATTAAAGAAAAAATATTATTAATTATTGTTTGAGATTATTAATATGTATATTCAATTAATGTAAATAATATTGTTAATAATTAAAAGTAAATACTGGATACAATATATGAATGTTAATAATCTAATTGCAGCTTGTTTTAAATTAATCCAAAATTAAACCAAAAATTAATGTTCAAAAACTAAAGCATACAATTTAAATTTGAGTTAAATAGAAAAAATATTAAAATTTAATTTCTAAATTGTTGATAGGTGAAGATAACAGTGTAATATTTGTATTTTGTACTTTTCATTCTAGCTGAATCTGCTCGATAAAGTTATTAATTTTCATGTAAGATGGTAAGATATAGTGTCAATAATTAATTTAAAAAATAAAATCTAATACTCAAGTACATTTATTTTATTTATTTAAAACTATATCTGTAGAATTCTTCAAACCCAAATTGATGGCAAGGAGTATTGATGAAATAAAGGAAGAGGAAGAAGAATCGCAACAGATGAATTGTTGTCATAGAAGAAAATAATAGCAATGTTCTATTTCTATATTAGTAAATAAAAAAAATACACAAAATAATACTTACAATTTAGAAAACAAATGACCTCTTCTAATGGGTAATTTTTGGTCACCTATAATAGATATTAGAAGGAGAGTCTCGTGTGTTTAGTAATTAGTTTATTTTTACATTTTATTTTAAATCAAGATATTTTTAATTAATATATTTTTAAAAAGTGACCCATTAATTTCTCACAAATTATTTTATTTTTAATAATAAACCATTTTATTTTTAATATAAATAAAAAATCACCCATAAATTTCTCATAAATCAAGAATTTTGTTATATAGACACACTTTATATAGATTTATATAGAGTAGATATAGATAGATATATATATATATCTCAAAAACTATTTTATTTTTAATAATAAATTATTTTATTTTTAATATAAATAAAAAGTCACCCATAAATTTCTCATAAACCAAGAATTTTGTTATATAGGCACACTTTATATAAAATAGATATATTGAAAGACAATCCACCATATTTGATGGTACTTACTTAGTTTTTCGAATGTATGAGAATTGGACGAGAATGAAGTCACAAAAACATTCCAGCAATTCATAGGTTGCATTTACTGTTTCATGTTTGATCAACTGCTCAACCTAATTAAGAGAAAGTTGTTCAAATCATTAGCAAATGTTTAGAGATATTTAGCAAATGTTTTCAATGAGATCACACCAATGAATATTTAAAGACATAATTTGTTTAATTTCATTTTAATATAACATTAATAAAATTAGAGTGTAAATTCTTTGTTTATATTTTGTAACTTTAACGCTTTTATATATAAGAAAAGGTGAGAAATAATACATAGCCGGCGAATAAAGGCAGTATTTTTTTGATGACCAATCTTAATAAGCTGATAGCTAAGTCACTACGTGATTGTCTGACTATTGCATGTCTCTTGTTCTTTACTTCCTTAAGCCGACACTGTAACTGTTTGATCAGTCTTTTACTGTCAAAAACAGAAACAAATTTAGTCAAGAACAATCTTTAGTTAAATCTCCATATACATTAGTAAAGATACTTTTAACAATTTTTTTTATTATGTTTTCACCACTTTGAAGCTTTACGCCAGCCCCAAAAGAAGTCAAAAATGGCTGACATGAGGTTTGTTCCTGGGATGATAGTACTTGAAAAGAATAAAGAAATAAAAGACAAAAGGTCTTTATAAGCTTATTTATTTATTTGTTAACTATGTTATTTTTTTGATTAAATTTATTAAGTATGTTATTCACTTTTAGAGAGTGGGTCTGGAAAACGAAGGTTGGGGGGGAGTGAGACAGTTGATTGTTGTTTTTCACTCGAAATAATGAGCAGCAAATTTTATAAATCTGAAGAAGGAAGCATGTGTATTTATAGGTTATAAATAAATTCTAATTCTATTCTATTCATTTATAGGTTACAAATTTTGAATATTTAATATCAGTTCAAATATTAATAGAATTTGTTTTATTATTATTTTATTATATATAAATAATATTTTATTATTTTATTAAATAAAAATAAAAAGTCGCCTATGAATTTCTCATAAACTAAGAATTTTAGTTATATAGACACACTTTATATAGAATAGATATTCTATATAAAGTGTGACTGAGAAATGAGTGACTTTTTATTTTTATTTAATAAAATAATAAAATATTATTTATATATAATAAAATAATAATAAAATAAATTTTATTAATATTTGAACTGATATTTAGCATATTTCAACTCTATATATATTTGAACTAATATTTAGCATATTTCAACTCTATATATAACTCTAGAAATTAAAAATATATATAAAATAAATTGAACCTTAAACCGCATATACAATTAGTTTGTTGAGAGAGATTGGAAAAGAACGAATTATATATGGAATTTTTTTTACCAAATTGTTTAGGTTTTCTCTAGCTATTTATCTTTATTTATATATTTTTTTTCAATCGCAGTCCACTCCCACTATTCAATGAACAGAGCAAGCAAATTCTTATTGCCGTCTATATGAATGAGTGAATCTGCGAAAAATTGAGGATCTTCTTAGGATCGAAATGATGACCGACTCCAAAGATAGGAATGGAATTGATTTAAACATTCCACAAGAAATATAGGAATGAACTGAGGACCAATTTCAAGACCTTCAAAGAAACGATTACTCTTTACTTTCTCTCTGCCTTTCCTTTTCTAAGAATCTATTTATTCAATGAATGAATGTGTCGATTTCAACAAACCTCATAAAAGACAGTAATGGAACTCTTCAAAGAATCGATTTCCTCAAAGAATGGATGAGTCGATTTCAAAATGCCACAGTTTTTGGAATTTCAGTTCTCCAAAAAGAGAAAGACTAATCAAGCTTATCCCAAACGTAGGCATGGTTAGGAAGTTGCGGTTGGCAAAAGGGCGTTAAGGGTTTAATTTCAATTTATTTGAAGTTAACGTGAGAGTTAACAGAACTGTTAAATTTAACAGAATAGAAAATAAAACACCGTTAAACCAAGAATTGTCGTTAGATAGGCACTTTTAATGTATAAAGATATCATCACACGGTTTTAGCTTTAATTCTCTTAATTTCTTTTTTTTTTATATATAAAAAAAAATCATAATTTCAAGTCTATATCATCATTCATCACACACGTTTATGGCTCACACGTTTATAGCAATTTTTTTAATTAATTTTTTTAATCTACTCCAAATCATCATATATCTATTTTATATAAAATAAAAACACCTAAATATAATTAATCCACTTAAAGTGTTCCAATTAATAATAAATTTTGTTGATATTGTTTATTTTTTTATTAAAAATTATTTTCAAATTTTAATATTTAGAATTAGTTAAATTTTAAATATTATTTTAAATTAAATTTGAATGTTTTGATAGTTTAACCAGATGAGTATTTTTATTAGTTCCGAAAATAAATTTAGAACGAATAATAATTTTTTTTTAATTACTATTATAAAGTATAATAGTAATTTTTTTTTATTTAAATCACTATTATGCTTTTAAATTTCAATTATTACTATGTGTCTTCTCTCAATCTCTAACTGCCACATTTTTTTTAATATTATTTTTTATACTCTTCATGATTGTTATTATTCATTCTCTTTTTTTTATATAGCATCAAATAATCTTTTTTATATTATATAACAATCTCTTTCTCACTCTCCTATCGAGTCCTAGCATAATCTATTAAGTAATTATTATTAATTAAAATATACAATTTATTTTTTTTATATATAATTTAAAATATTTTATATATCCGCCGCAAAGCGCGGGATGTTTACTATATATATATTTTATATAAAGTGTGCTTATATAACAGAATTCTTAGTTTATGAGAAATTGATAGGTGACTTTTTATTTATATTAAAAATAAAATAGTTTATTATTGAAAATAAAATAGTTTATGAGAAATTTATGGATCACTTTTTATTTATATATAATAAAATAAATTTCATTAAATAAAAAAAAAACGATTGTTCCTTTAGTTGATCATTTTGGCATATATATGTATGATCATGGAACATTAGTGTTTTAGTTTAATTGACATTTTACCGAAACAAAAGGATCTATTGAAGTCGAATAATGATTCTTCAATATTTTTAAAATTCTTATGCTTATCTCTTTGTGTTTCAATTATTTACAACCTTTTATTTCTTATAATCTCAATAATTGAGATTAATATTTTGATTATTTAGAAACTCTAAAAATTAGTGGATTATGATAAATGATTCAGTTTAATGCTTCAAGATTTGAGTTTTTTGAGAGAAATATTTATGTAGGTAATCTATGTGTGTTCTATAGGAATGGTTCTGGAACATTGACATTCCAAAATAACTATTGGGTTTTAATGAATAAAAGAGCAATTGTGATCATTATTGTAGTCATTGACTCATTGTCAAAGAAGGTTCTGATTGTAGTACCTTATCATGTTCCTTTTTAGTCAATAATACAATACAATAGTTGTATTTATGTTTTATACATCTGTATAAATTCAGTTTGATGTTTTTTGTTCATCCTCTTTCAATTTGTGTGCAGCTAAATGTAGAACAACTTTGTGAAAGTGTTTAAAGTACTGTTGGTTAAAGATCGAGTAGCTTCGTATATATCTTCATTTTATTTTCTTGAAAAGTCCTATACTTTGTGAAGTATTGATCAATAGAATTTAATTTTATTGATTTCTTTACTTTGTGGCACCAATATTAATTGGAAGCAATGGTGTTGTTTTTTTAATTACAATTATTTAATTCATGTTGTGTGAAAATATTTTAAATTTCTTAAAAGTACGATATTTTTCAATTAATATTTTGAACATTAATTTTTAATTTATTTTCGGATTAATTTGAGAACAATTTGTCGTTAGATAATCAAGATTTCTTAAAATTAATATATTGCATTCAGTATACTTTTAATTCGCAACACCATTATTTACATTAATTAATGTAAAATGTATTATTTATTTATTGTATACATTAAAAATAATTTCAAACAATAATTAATAATTTTTTTTCTTCAATTATTTATTGTATTATTTGTAAATAAAGTATAAAATACCTAGCATAAAACTAAGTATGCGTGCTGGCACGTAACTTTTTTCTAGTATATATATAAATATATATAAATGACCTTAACCTACCAAAAACTAGCTATCTCAGCATTCTGTTACGAAATTTTATGGTTATTACGCAAGTGTACGCAATCAAGTAGTATCTCACGCAAGTGAGGTCGAACCACAGGGAATTGGATTAAGTACTACTAAACTATACTTATGATTCTATTCGGTAAAATAATAAGATTGCAATTTGAAAGTAAATAACTCAGAAATTAAAGAGAAAATAAACGAAGATTAATCAAGATGAGAGATTAGGGAGGTGAATCCTATTGATAAGTTACCAATGTTAATACCTAATTGCTATCCTTATCTTAATGTGAATGACAGATTATGAATTAACCTAACTCTTTTCAGATCTTTTAGGTTCTAAATCTTATGTTCTCTAATTAACTTCTTAATTAAATCAACACAAAATCAGCATTAAGCAATAATCTATTAGTCACTGAGGCTATGTAAATACTTTCGTTTTACATCAGAACCTAGACTATCCAAATTTTAGCATTCCCGATTCTCACTTTTCAGATTTCGAATTAAGATCATTAAACATGTAAAAGGTGATCAAGCTTGCACGTGGAATTAAACACAAATAAAGATAGTATTCACACATAAGATGAAGGAATGACAATTATTTATTAACTAGGCATAAACTTAAACAACAATCATCATCCTCCCTTATTGAGAAATTTAGTTCATAATAACTCTAAAAACATCCATGATTAATTCAGAAATAAAAACAAACATAAAGAAGAATTAAAAGGGTAAAAGAAAGAAACTAGAAGGTGGTATCGCTCCGGGTCTTCAAGATAGCTTCCTCTCCACTTGCCTCCACTATTAGGTCTGTTTTTGCTTGATTCTTCAGTGTCGTATTCCTTATATAGGGATGAGTGGTGTGCCTCCAATTGAGAGAAAAATCAAAATTAGGTCAAATCTGCGATTTCCGTACCTAGTCGCGACTAGCACTTAAGCTGGTCGCGACTACAGGCAAACCTCGAAAATCGAAGGTTCTGCCAAACCTCGAAGTCGCGACCAGGGTCGCGACCAGGAAAAAGGGTCGCGACCTGGCTCAATGGAAGTCGCGACTACTGTAGCTTCTGGAGACGAATTTTTCCAATTTCTTCCAGTTTATCCCAGTTTTTCGCCATTTGACTGAATTTGAACTTTAACACTCCGGAAACCTGAAATAATGAAAATCAAGCGTAAAACTGCTCCAAAAGACACCAATAGACAAGATAATGCTAACTTTAAAGACCCGTGACATAGGCTAATTATAACCTAACAAAATCCCCCAAACTAGATTCTTACTCGCCCCCGAGTAAGATAAAAAAAACTAACTACACTATCAGATAATTACTCTGCTGCTGACTCATGCTCTGCTTTCTACTTGCATAAACTAGAATTTTGATCCTACTAACTCTAACAATTAACTCGGATGCTCCATAAATAACACTATGTACAACTGCAACAATTTACTCAAATGTGAAACATTGTTATAAAAGTTTTACTCTTTCCATTAATTCCACAATCCGATAACTCATAAGCTTGCATGCTTACCTTTCTCCACTAATGTTGACAGTGTTCTTCGGAATCATTAGGTCTTTTCAATGCTTAGGTAGTATGGCTCAGATATTCAGGGATAGGCAAAAGACAATTTTGGCTCAAGATATCATAAGCACACAAACAGAACCCACAAGCTTTTTACTTCTCTTTCTCTAAAACCCCATACTGTTCCCAAATTTACCAAGATTGATAGAAGACATCTCTATTATTTTCCAACATCACTGAAATCATATATTTTATTATTTTTTATTTTTTTATACACATATTTTTACTTTTTCATTGTGTTTTTTTTTCATATTCTTTTTTTTTTCAGTGACATTGAATTACACAATTTTTTTTTCTTCTCAATCTTACAAGTTTTTCTCCCTCTCACTATTTCCTCACACTAAATGTTTCCTCTCCCCCAAACTAATTATGTAGCTTATGATATCATGGATAACATGGTGAAGAAAAATTAATAGTGTGGTTGCAAAATTTTTCAAATCAATGGGTGAAAAACATAACAGGTTTAGGCTCAAAAGGTTAACTAGGGATACACATTATTATGGTAGGCTTGAAAGGCTCAAACTATCCAACAAATGCCTAAGTCATATTCCAATTGAACACTATCAAGGATTTCGCCTCAAAAGAATAAACATGCAAGTTCTAAGCTATCCTGTTAATCTTACCACAAACCATAGTAAAACAGTTATAACAATTTTCACAGATTGAGTAATTACAATTAAACACAGGTTTCTAAGCATCCAAACTAATCCAAAGAGTTAACAGAATCAAGCACACAGTTATTTTACAATTTCAGATCACATCACACTAATCAGCAGTATACAACTATCGTCAAGCTTATTGCCATTCCTTAACTAAAACAAAAACTAAAACAGAAAATTAAAATGCAGAAATTAAAGTGCAGAAATTAAAATAAGTGCAGAAATTAAATTTTTTTTAAGTCTCTCCCCCCAAACTAAATATGACATTGTCCCCAATGTGTACAATAATATGCAGAGAGAAGAAACTTACCTGAGACCCTCTCAGAAAGGGTTGGGTGGACCCTTTTCATCCAAAAGAGCCCTCGTACTAAATGAAGAAAATTGACCACCAATAGTGTTGATTGCAGATTTTTGCACAAGAGTAAGCTCACCTTCAGAACTACCACACATCAATCTTTTCCAACAACGCTGAATCGTTCGAAGTCGCTCTTTAGGCTTTGCTTTCTTCTTATCAGCTTTAACAAAAGAACCCTTCACCATCTCAATCTTGCAACAGGTAGGAATGTCAGTTGGGGCAAAAACATTAAAATTGACCTCTTCATCTTGCACTCTCAACTTTAACTCCCCCTTTTGAACATCTATTACTGCTCGGCCCGTGGCTAAGAATGGTTTTCCCAAAATAATGGGAATAGTTGAATCTTCCTCCATATCAAGAATTAGGAAATCAGCAGGGAAGATAAACTTACCAACCTTCACTAGTACATCTTCAATTATCCCACGAGGATGAGTCAAAGAACGATCTGCCAGTTGTAAAGTCACTGTTGTAGGACTTTTACTTCTATTTGATTAAATAAAAGATAGGAAAAAAAAACAATGAAGTATAAGAAAAATAGTTGGAAGCAACGATTCGAGAAAATTGATAGTTAATAAACTAGGGTGTCGATTTCAATTGTTTTTATTGAATATGGTCTAATATGATTATTTTCCTAATATTAATTCCTATGCAATAGCAGGTTTACTAAGGTAATTTATAGTCTTCTCAGATATATAAACCTCAATTACATGCAAACTTTCTACTCTCGTGATAAATTTAACATGCAACAGGCATTAAACACAGAAACCCTATAAGCTATCTAAACCATATAGGTACTCTCGTCCTATATCGAAATTCAGTTCTATTCTACTATAGCATATTTGACACTCACTTCTCAGATCTCGCATCAAAATCATAGACAGATAATTGGTGATCAAGCAATTAAAAGTAGTTAAGCACAAATAAAATAGAATACATAGAAATTAGGGAGAAAATAAATCATATTAAAATCATAAAATAATGTTAAACAATATCCATCTAACCCTAATTAAAGTGTTTAGTTACTCATGTTCAATGCAGCACAAATACACATATTAACTGATAGAAAAGAGATGAAAAATACAGAAGAGAAGAAAAGAAGAATGCTGAAAAACCCTGAGCAGTATGTCTTCAATATTGCAGCTGATCTCTCTACTCTGTATCTGAACTCTCACTTTTTCTCTCTGAAATTGCTTGATGAAATCAACTCCATTCTTCCCTTTATATAGGTATTGAAGGCCTAAAAATATGGAAAAAAAACGCAATATTTAAATTCCCATTCGGATTTAAATTTTTGGGAAACCTCAAACGAGATATTTTTTTTCTGCTGCGTTGACTGATAGTATTTGGACCATAACTCTCTCAATATTGCTCGGAATCGGACGATTCAAGATGTTCCGAAAAGATAAAAGAGAGATCTAGAACTTTCATGTTTTGACTTTGTCCAAAATCCAATCAGAACACCGTCGAATTCAGGCTTGAAGTTTCGGCTTCCACAATTTTCTCTATTTTAAATATCATGATATTTTTTTATCTTTTTCCCATCTTTTTCTCTGATATTTTTCTAATCTTCTTCTATTTTAAATCTGTAAAAATAAAAGATAACAAGCGTAAAAATGCTCCAAACACGATTAAAACTTAATTAAAAATATACTAAACTTAATCTAAAATTAATACTAAAAATAAATTAACAAATTCCCCCAAACTAAGCTTTTACTCGTCCTCGAGTAAAACACTAAAAAAACATTAAACAAGTCAATCTCCAAAACATGAGTAATTTTCAAGTAGCTTCAATAACATGATTATGAAAAAAATTCACTTATGCATATAATCCAGAATTTCAGTTCAATTACACCATTGACAGATTTCAATTTATTTTTATTTAGCTCATGAAACCATAGAATGCAATTAACTAACAATTAAACCACTTTATGCATGCCAATTAAAATCATCAATCCACTAGCCCAAAATTCCATATGCTTGCAATACTTACTATTCTCCACTAATATAGATTAATGCACAACTAAGAATCAGAAGGTCTTTCTAGGCTTGTAATGTTAGGCTTAGGGTAAAGGTAGTTGAAATGGTCATTTAGGCTTTACTATACCATAAGCTTCTCAAATTATGTCTCCCAAAATATTTTTCACACAATCCCAATACCCATGTTTCTAATTGCATGAGAAATATATTTTTTCAACAAGGTTGCAAAAACTTTATATTTATCTTTTTTTATTATATGACATTGATTCTTAGATTTTTCTTTCAAGTTGTTGCCAATCACTTTTTTTTTTTTTTTTTCATATATTCTCTCAATTTTCACACTTTTTCACACACATACAACAAATTTCCCATCCAATTCCCCCAAACTAAAGATCTACTTATGGTATGGTTAGGGTTGAAATTTTGAGTATTTATGGGTTTATCTTTTTAGGCTCAATATGTGTAGAAAAAAATAAGTTAAGGCTCAAAAAGGGTAACTAGGATAAAATTATAGGGATGGCTTGACAAGCACAATCGATTTAAAAAAAAAATTGCCTAAATCACTTTCCTAGTCATGCATAACTTATTATTTCGCCTCAAATAGCAAGCAAGCAAGTTCTAGAATTTTCCAAACAACTTTCCACATGTCACAATCAACATACATAAAATAATTCAATTACTAGCAAATTACCTAATATAATTCCATGTTCTTTCAAGTTTAAAATTGAAATTAGTCAAGAATGTAATATCGCCAAGCACACGGATTTTTCGAAAAAATAAATAAACTTTTCAAATCATGATATCTACCTACTTTCAGATTGACTCATATTAAGAAAATTGACTCAAAACAATAAAAACTAAAAACTAAAAATTAAAAGTCATAAAACTCAAAAAAAAAAAAAAACTCAAAATAAAAATAAAAATTAAGTCACCCCCCCAAACTAAAGTGACACATTGTCCCCAATGTGACATTAAAGAAAAAGGAAAGGAAACTTACCTGAGCGCCACATCAATAAGCGGTTGACGGCCGTAATAAGCGTCATGCAAGACAACTTGAAAATTGTTATTGTACTTGCCTTCAAGCTTGGCAAGCGATGAGTTTGAACAAAAGTCAGCACCAACAACATAAGACTTTGGATGATGAGCTTGGGGAGAAGCCTTTCGTAGCTTGTAGAGGATATAATATGGTGTTGATGAAATACATGGATTCATTGGTGGTTTATTAGTCAGTATCATTGATGAAGTCGAATCAATGATGTCATGTGCTTCCTCATCCTCCAATGTCACAGTAGCTACACTTTCATCTAACAACCCTTCTTCTTGTTGCTCACTCTCCACCTGGCTATTCATACCCTCACTTGTGATTTCATATTCAATGAGTTCCTCTTCACAAGGATCTTGATTTTCAATTGTAGGCTCATTTTCTGCCTTGTATTCAACTAATGACCCTTCTTCATTGTAGCAATAACTCTCATAACTTTCATTATTGGAGTTATTACATTTTGAATCATAAGCCACTAAATTATCACATAAGGATCTCACCATGTCAGTTAAGCGATTAATCTCTCCTGGAAGTGATTGCATAAGTGCTAGTAGTTGTTCCTCTTTTTCAGATTGTTGAGATGAATTTGGGCAATAAGGTGAGTATTGGTGACTCCAACCCTGAAGTGATGGATCCCAATGCCAGTCATAATCAAAATCTGTCATATTATTCAATAGATCGATTACGTCATAGCCTCTCATCAATAGAGGCGCTCCAGTTGCCTCTGCTCCATAATCAACCCAACTTCTTGTTTCATCGTTAAGTCCGTTATAAAATAGCCACGTAAAACACCCACTTGAGAAAGTGGGATAACATCTCTCTCCATACTCTTTAAATCTCCTCCAAGCAGAATAGAATGGCTCATTGTGTTGTTGGACAAAATCCTCAAGATATAACATCTGGATTTATCTTGCAGGTCAAACTCATAAGTAAAACATTAGTAAAATTAAAAAAAATAAAAATAAATTAATACTAAAAAGATAAAAATTTGAAACAACAAAATTAATACTAAAACTAAAAAGAAAAACCAAATTAGAACAAAATTTAATTTTTAATAATATTAACTATCACTCCCCGGCAACGGCGCCAAAAACTTGTTGCGATATTTAGCACACGCAAGTGTACGTATCGTTTCAAGTAGTAGACTCACTAGGAGTGAGATCGATCCCACAGGGAGTGTAGTTAAGTACGTTGAAATTAAACTTTTACTTCTATTTGATTAAATAAAAGATAGGAAAAAAAAAACAATGAAGTATAAGAAAAATAGTTGGAAGCAACGATTCGAGAAAATTGATAGTTAATAAACTAGGGTGTCGATTTCAATTGTTTTTATTGAATATGGTCTAATATGATTATTTTCCGAATATTAATTCCTATGCAGTAGCAGGTTTACTAAGGTAATTTATAGTCTTCTCAGATATATAAACCTCAATTACATGCAAACTTTCTACTCTCGTGATAAATTTAACATGCAACAGGCATTAAACACAGAAACCCTATAAGCTATCTAAACCATATAGGTACTCTCGTCCTATATCGAAATTCAGTTCTATTCTACTATAGCATATTTGACACTCACTTCTCAGATCTCGCATCAAAATCATAGACAGATAATTGGTGATCAAGCAATTAAAAGTAGTTAAGCACAAATAAAATAGAATACATAGAAATTAGGGAGAAAATAAATCATATTAAAATCATAAAATAATGTTAAACAATATCCATCTAACCCTAATTAAAGTGTTTAGTTACTCATGTTCAATGCAGCACAAATACACATATTAACTGATAGAAAAGAGATGAAAAATACAGAAGAGAAGAAAAGAAGAATGCTGAAAAACCCTGAGCAGTATGTCTTCAATATTGCAGCTGATCTCTCTACTCTGTATCTGAACTCTCACTTTTTCTCTCTGAAATTGCTTGATGAAATCAACTCCATTCTTCCCTTTATATAGGTATTGAAGGCCTAAAAATATGGAAAAAAAACGCAATATTTAAATTCCCATTCGGATTTAAATTTTTGGGAAACCTCAAACGAGATATTTTTTTTCTGCTGCATTGACTGATAGTATTTGGACCATAACTCTCTCAATATTGCTCGGAATTGGACGATTCAAGATGTTTCGAAAAGATAAAAGAGAGATCTAGAACTTTCATGTTTTGACTTTTTCCAAAATCCAATCAGAACACCGTCGAATTCAGGCTTGAAGTTTCGGCTTCCACAATTTTCTCTATTTTAAATATCATGATATTTTTTATCTTTTTCCCATCTTTTTCTCTGATATGTTTCTAATCTTCTTCTATTTTAAATCTGTAAAAATAAAAGATAACAAGCGTAAAAATGCTCCAAACACGATTAAAACTTAATTAAAAATATACTAAACTTAATCTAAAATTAATACTAAAAATAAATTAACAGTAGGCTTTGCTTTTCCCAATCCTAGCCTCTTGAAGACAGACAAAGGCATTAGATTAATGCTTGCTCCTAGATCACATAGAGCTTTAGCTTCCACCGAACCCCCTATAGAGCATGGAATATTGAAACTACCTGGATCTTTAAGCTTGGGCGGTAGTTTCTTTTGCAAAATGGCGCTACACTCCTCAGTTAATGCCACTGTTTCATAGTCCTCCAATTTTCTCTTCTTAGACAATATCTCCTTCATGAACTTCACATAACGGGGAATTTGTTCCAAGGCTTCAGCAAAAGGAATGTTGATGTGTAGTCTTTTGAAGACCTCTAGGAATTTGGTGAACTGCTTGTCTAGACTTGACTTTCTGAGCCTCTGAGGATAGGGTATTTTCACATGGTGATCAATGCTAATTGGTGGAGACTGTTGTGGTTGTGTTGGGCTGTCAGTAGCCTTCTCTGATGTTGGTGTTGGGGTTGGCTTTGGTTGAGCTTCATTCTCCTTTTCTCCATCAGATGATTGTGGCAGTTCAGGACCATCATAATTTTTACCGCTTCTCAGGGTAATTGCTTTGCAGTTTTCTTTGGGGTTTACTTCAGTTGTGCTAGGCAAATTCCCTTGAAGACGGGTTGCTACTTGAGTTGCTAGTTGGCCCATCTGAGTTTGCAGGTCTTTGATTGAAGATCTAGTTTCAGTCATGAATTGAAGCAATAAATCTGTTTGCAAACTAGAATTTCCACCAGAGGTTTGTTGCTGATTAAACTGTTGATTCTGATTCTGGTTCTGATTTCGTTGCTGATAGAACCCACTGTTTCTTCGGTTATTACCCTGGTTGAACCCATAATTGTTGTTGTTGTTCTGTGAATAGTTTCCAATGGCTTTAGCTTCATCCATTGGCAAATCATCCACATCTGCTTGACACTCTGAAAAGTGATGGCTTCTTCCACATAACTCACACACAACTTGGGCTTCTTTAGCTTGCCCTGCAATTATCTTTGTCAATGCCTCAACCTGAGCTGTCAACTTTGTGATGGCATCCACCTCTAACACACCAGCTACCCTCTTTGATTGGCTTCTTTCAGTTGGCCACTGCTGATTATTTAGAGCCATCTCCTCCAATAGATCATACGCCTCATTAGCACTTTTTCTCATAAAGGCTCCACCAGCTGCTGCATCTATTAGAGTTCTAGTGTTTCCTACCAACCCATTGTAGAAATTGTGGACCAGCATCCACTTCTCTATACCATGATGAGGGCACTTTCTGATTAGATCTTTAAACCTCTCCCAAGCCTCATGGAGAGATTCATTGTCTTGTTGGCAAAAGTTATTGATTTCTCCTCTCAGCTTTGTAGACTTGGCTGGAGGAAAGAACAATGACAAGAATTTCGTTGCCAGATCATTCCAGGTGGCAATAGAGTTTGGTGGCAAGGAGTTTAGCCAACTCTTGGCTCGTTCTCTGAGAGAGAATGGGAACAGTCTCAGTCGAATGGCATCATCACTAACTCCATTAACTTTAAAAGTTTCACAAAGTTCCATGAAGTTAGAGAGATGCAGGTTAGGATCTTCAGAAGGGAGGCCACCAAACTGAACTGAAGACTGCACCATTTGAAGTATGGCAGGTTTGATCTCAAAGTTATTTGCATCCACTGCCGGTGGCCTGATACATGACTGCACTCCCGTTAGAGTAGGGAGAATGTAATCTCTCAAGCTGCGGCCATTAGCTTGATCTTCCACGGCGCCACCATTACTACCGTTATTACCTCCATTGTTTGCAACATTAGCAGCCATGATTTCTGAAGTTTCAGCAGTTGCTGAAACTCCTTCTTGTCTCTTGTTCTTTCGGTTTCTCCTACAAGTTTTCTCGATTTCAGGATCAACTGGTAATATGACAGCTTGTCCTTGACGGCGCATACACTTATGATTCCTGAAATGGATCACGAAAATATTGCAAGAAAAAGGTTAGAAAAATCAGCAAGAGAAAATATACCAAAGTAGAAGTTAGTATAATTTGTGTAATATTAATCTTTAAACAATTCCCCGGCAACGGCGCCAAAAACTTGTTACGAAATTTTATGGTTATTACGCAAGTGTACGCAATCAAGTAGTATCTCACGCAATTGAGGTCGAACCACAGGGAATTTGATTAAGTACTACTAAACTATACTTATGATTCTATTCGGTAAAATAATAAGATTGCAATTTGAAAGTAAATAACTCAGAAATTAAAGAGAAAATAAACGAAGATTAATCAAGATGAGAGATTAGGGAGGTGAATCCTGTTGATAAGTTACCAATGTTAATACCTAATTGCTATCCTTATCTTAATGTGAATGACAGATTATGAATTAACCTAACTCTTTTCAGATCTTTTAGGTTCTAAATCTTATGCTCTCTAATTAACTTCTTAATTAAATCAACACAAAATCAGCATTAAGCAATAATCTATTAGTCACTGAGGCTATGTAAATACTTTCGTTTTACATCAGAACCTAGACTATCCAAATTTTAGCATTCCCAATTCTCACTTTTCAGATTTCGAATTGAGATCATTAAACATGTAAAAGGTGATCAAGCTTGCACATGGAATTAAACACAAATAAAGATAGTATTCACACATAACATGAAGGAATGGCAATTATTTATTAACTAGGCATAAACTTAAACAACAATCATCATCCTCCCTTATTGGGAAATTTAGTTCATAATAACTCTAAAAACATCCATGATTAATTCAGAAATAAAAACAAACATAAAGAAGAATTAAAAGGGTAAAAGAAAGAAACTAGAAGGTGGTATCGCTCCGGGTCTTCAAGATAGCTTCCTCTCCACTTGCCTCCACTATTAGGTCTGTTTTTGCTTGATTCTGACCTTCAGTGTCGTATTCCTTATATAGGGATGAGTGGTGTGCCTCCAATTGAGAGAAAAGTCAAAATTAGGTCAAATCTGCGATTTCCGTACCTAGTCGCGACTAGCACTTAAGCTGGTCGCGACTACAGGCAAACCTCGAAAATCGAAGGTTCTGCCAAACCTCGAAGTCGCGACCAGGGTCGCGACCAGGAAAAAGGGTCGCGACCTGGCTCAATGGAAGTCGCGACTACTGTAGCTTCTAGAGACGAATTTTTCCAATTTTTTCCAGTTTATCCTACTTTTTCGCCATTTGACTGAATTTGAACTTTAACACTCCGGAAACCTGAAATAATGAAAATCAAGCGTAAAACTGCTCCAAAAGACACCAATAGATGAGATAATGCTAACTTTAAAGACACGTGACATAGGCTAATTATAACCTAACACATTCTCAGCATAATTTCTTTCGCACAGTATTTTCTGTATCTCTCAGCCCTCTCTCAAAAATCTTCATTCAGCCTAGTGATTTTTATGTTTTGAAGACTCTTGATTTAGTTTTTGGGTTTCCAATCAGAAAAAAAAAATGGCAGATGAAACAGAATTGTTGAAATCGATGAAGCAAATTGATGATGTTGGAAGCTTTGATAATGTCGTAAAACTTTATCGTTCAATATTAATTTCGTACCTCATAGACAAGACACCAAGGCTGCTCGATCGAGGAAGATGAAGTGGATGACCTTTTGCTTCTTCCTCCGAGACTAAAACCCCTCTCTTACTTCTAATCTAGTGTATTTTCTTCTTTTATTATTGCGTTCTTTAACTTTCTATTAGAAGTCTATGGTTAAGTTAGTTAATTAGCTATATATAGGCTGTTACAGAGGGTGGTTAGGATTCTGTTACTCAAGTTGTTAATTTCTTTAATCTTGTAACAAACTGTGTCATATATATACCCTACTTTGGGTCAATGAATAAGATTTAAGTTTGTTTTCATATCTAATATGGTATCAGTCGCTTAGAATTTTTTCTCTCACGATCGCTACCATGGCTAGAACTCGAACTACTGGTTCAAGGAACTCCAGCCAAACTCCCTTGCCAAACAATTCCTCCTCCATACCAGATGCTCCTCCAAATCCTCAAATCATTCCTCCGGCCTCTATTGCCACCGGAGACATTACCAATCCTCAGCCCAACGTGACAACACGACTTATCCATGAAGATAGTTCAAGTCCATACTTCTTGAATTCTGGTGATCATCCTGGACTCACCTTAGTCACTCCTGTGTTATCTAACAAGAACTTTCAGTCATGGCGTCGTGATTTCAAACTTTCTGTTGGTGCACAAAACAAGACCGTCTTCCTGAAGGGAACCTTACCTTAACCTCCTATCGATGATCCACTGCATAACCATTAACTTTGTTGTAACCAAATGGTGATGTCATGGATTCTCCATTTTGTCACACCTGACATTAAAAGCAGCATAATGTTCTTTGACACGGCTAGGGGTGTTCATAAAAACCGAAAAACCGAAACCGACCATCAAACTGACCAGACCGTAATCGAATTTTCGGTTCCACGTCATCACCGAATTTGGCGGTCGGTTTCGGTTTCGGTTTTTTTGACATGGCAGTCGGTTTCGGTTTTTGAAATAAAAAAATAGTTTAACCAAAAAACCGTCAAAACCGCCTAAAACCGCCCAAAACTGCCTAAAACCGCCTAAAATCGCCAAACCGAAAACTGCCAAATACCGTACGGTCGGTTTTATACGGTTATAATTTCTAAACGGTCGGTTACGGTTTTCGTAAAATAAAAACTGTAGCCGACCGGTCGGTTATAAAATTTTAAAAACCGACCATAACCGACCGATTTTCACCCCTAGACACGGCTACTAAAATGTGGAAGGAACTCAATTCACGTTATCATCAAGGAAACGGTCCTCGCTTTTTCGAACTCAGGGAATCGCTCATTACTCTGCATTAAGGCGATGATTCTGTAAGTTCTTATTTTACCAAACTTAAATGCATGTGGAATGAGATCCAAGAACTTCGTCCACAGATCCCCTGCACCTATGCTGCTTCCATTGATAATATGGTGTTCTTGAATCAAGAACAGGTTCTTCAATTTTTAACAGGTTTAAATGAATCTTCCTATCCTATTAGGGCTCAAATTTTGCTTATTGATCCTTTTCCATCCATGTCGAAAGTATTCTCCATGGTTGTCCATGAAGAAAGACAGCATAATCTCAAATCTCCTCAGGTCCCCTCCCTTATTGCTCCTGCTCAAAATCCAACTCTTGCACAAACTCCTTCTGCATCAGCTGCTAATGCGAATCAAGGATGCAATAAGAGGATGAGGCCTTACTGCACCAATTGTCACAAACCTGACCACCTTAAAGAGAAATGCTTCTTTCTCATTGGATTTCCACCAGGGGATGGAGACAAAAGGAAAGAAACACAAGCATCTGCCTCAGAAGCTTCAGCCAACAGCTTCCAACTCAGAAGCTTCACAACCTTTTGCTTCAAATATTTTTGCTAATATCACACAATACTCAAACTCTTTATAGATTGTTGATAGTAGTGCTACTCACCACATTTGCTGTGACAGCTCATTATTTTCTTAATTACATGATGTTCCCATTGCCACATCCATAAAATTACTAAATGGCTTGAATATTAGGATTCATAAATCAGGCAACATAAAATTTTTTAATCAACTTTATTTACACATGTTCTTTATGTCTCTGATTTTCACTTTAATTTGCTTAGTGTTCCTACTTTCTTCCAAACATCAACTAACATCGTATTCTTTACCAATTCTTGCTACATTCTTTAGGGTTCACAAAACAAAAGGATTGAGATTGATAAATGCATTGGTCATCTCTACTTTCTGGTGCATGATTCCCCTACTGTCCAAAATAATACTGTTTGTAGCATTTCTTGTAACAGTGCAAATTCATGGCATGCTAGACTTGGACATACATTTATGTACACTACAAGTTTTATCAATAAAATGTTACATTTTAAGGATTCTACTGTTTCTTCTCCTTGTTCTATATGCCATTTAGCAAAACAAAAGAAATTGCCCTTTAATTCCAATAACAATTTTACTGTTTCTACATTTGATCTCATCCACGTGGATATTTGGGGTCCTTTCCACATTCAAAGTGTTGAAGGATTTCGATATTTTCTCACCATTGTGGATGACCACAATAGATTTTGCTGGGTCTACATGTTAAAAACAAAAATTGAGGTGCAACAATATATCCCTCAATTTTATACCTTTGTACACACACAATATGCTATAAACATTAAAGCAATTCGATGTGATAATGCAAAAGAACTAAACATGACATCTTTTTATACTCAAAAGGGTATCCAAATCAATAACTCTTGTGTTGAAACACCTCAACAGTACAAAATTCAGTAGTTGAGCGAAAACACCAACATATCTTAAATGTTGCTTGGGCATTTGCTTTCCAATCCTCTCTTCCCCTAGTGTATTGGCCTCACCTCATTAACATTGTTGTTTATCTCATAAATAGGACCCCTACCCCCTTATTACACCACAAAACTGCCTTTGAACTCTTGCACAACAAGTAACCCGCCTATAATCACCTAAGAACATTTGACTGTCTAGCATATGCTTTCTCTCTAACTAGCAAGAGACATAAATTTTTCCCCCATGCTTATGCCTGTATATTCATTGGTTATGCCAATGGTATGAAAGCATACACACTCCTTAAGCTTGACAACAATGCTATCTTCCATTCTAAGGATGTTATATTTTATGAAATAATTTTTCCTTTAAAAGGTTCTTTAACTTCTGATCTTGACATTTTATTTGCTAAACCTACTGCAACATCTCACCCTGCTCCTACTATCCCTTCACAGCAGATCAACGTCGAACTCCCTACTGATCCTCCCAAGGATCCACCCCTGCATCCTCCCACAGTATCTGTTGATACAAAGAACATAATTAAAACTGGCAGAACAACATCTAAACCTGCCCATTTAAAATTTTTATATGCAATCATTCCACTGATATCACTTGACAAATACCTCAAGTATGACAAGCTCCACAAATCTTTTCAAAATGCTATTCTCAAAGCATCTATCGAACTTGAGACAACTTCATACAGTCAAGCATCAAAACTTTCACAATGGCTCAAAGCCATGGATAATGAATTCTTTGCCCTCAAACAAAATAATGCATGGTCCATTGTTTCTCTCCCCCTGGATGCTATGTTATTGGAAACAAATGGGTATATAAGATCAAATACAATTCAAAAGGTGAAGTAGAAAGATACAGGGCTCGTTTAGTTGCAAAGGGGTATAATCAACAACATGGCATCAACTATGTTGATACCTTTACACCTGTTGCAAAATTTAACACACTCAAATTATTTCTTGCCATTGTAGCCTTAAATAACTGGTCCCTTCACCAAATAGACATAAACAATGCTTTTTTACATGGTGATCTTGAAGAACAAGTCTACATGAAAATTCGTAAAGGCTATATACATGAGGGGGAGCTTTCACCAAATGTTGTTTGCACATTAAACAAGAATTTATATGGTTTAAAGCAATCTTCTAGGCAATGGTTTGCAAAGTTAAGCACTTCTCTACTTAGCAATGGCTTTACTCAATCCCTCAATGATAATTCCATATTCATCAGATCAACAAATAACACTTTCCTTGCTCTTCTTGTCTATGTCGATGACATAGTCATTGCAAGAATTAATGATTTGGATGCATCTACTTTCAAAACCATCTTAAACTCAAAACTTTAACTCAAGGATCTTGGTCCACTTTTATTTTTCCTTGGCTTAGATATTGCTCGATCTAAAGCAGGCATTGCTATCTCTCAAAGACCTTTCACCCTGGAAGATCTCACTAAAGTTGGATCACTTAGAATCAAAACTGTTTCCACTCTTATGGAGGCCAACATATCCCTTAGCAAGGATGTTGGACCCCTTATTTCATACCCAACCTCTTACAGAAGCCTCATTGGAAAACTATTATACTTAACCATCACATTGTTGGAAATTATTTTACCAGGATCTTAGATCTACTCACAAGTATGTTGATTAACACCCTAAATATGAACTTCTAAAACGATTATAAATTAAACACATATAAAGTATGAGAAACCTTACATTGGGTGCAGCGGAATAATATGTCTCCTTCCGTTCAGATCTCTAACCCTTGTATCCTTTCTGTCTCAGAGTATTATCAAGATCTGAACCTGGATCTCTTTCTCTCCTTCCTTTAGTGTTGAATCTCCTTCTTGTTGAATGTCTTTCTTCACGATCTTCCTCACTATGATTGAGGTATCACTTGCTGTGTGTGGGCACTACTCTATCACTAAGAGGATCTAAATTTACAAGAGAGAAGAAGAGAGTGAAGGTGGCAGCTAGGTATAGAGAGAGAAGGCTCAGGTTTTTCTCTGAAAGAAACAAGATGTGAAAGTTGTAAGTGTAAGTATATATTTCCTGAAGCCTTCACTATCTATTTATAGCATTCCACATAGGGTTAGGTTTGAATTATTTGGCATTAAAATAATAAAAATATCAGATGATAAACCCTATTAAAATGGACGGCCATGGCATTATGGATTTGGGCCTCACTTTTGCAATTTTGCAGTTTTATCATTTCTGCATCTCATTTTCTCAAAAATGCCAATTTTTAAATTCAACCATTTAAATGCCAATTCTAACTATTTAATAACTATAAATAATTATTAAATAATATTGTCATTTATCATATTTATTAATTGAACCATACAAAGTATCTTAATTAACAAATATGCCATAAAAACTCTTTCTTTACAATTTCGCCCTTTCTTAGTGAAAAATTCACAAATAGACATAGTCTAATATGAGAATTATAATTGATTAATCAAAACCAATTAAATGAGTCTTACAAGTAATATTATCTCAACTAGTGGGGGGATGTAATATCAAGATGAAAATAGTATTTAATTTTTTTGGGATATTAATGGTGCGAGGATAATTATCTCATTTATATGTGTTGTTAGTGAGTAGAGACTATTGCTTAGAGTAGTTGTACCAATTTTTTAAAGAGAGTTGAAGTTGTATTAACTACGAAAATAAAATATTATGGTATTTTCATAAGTACGTAATCGTTTAATTAAAGCCCGATATGAAAGTCCATTAGGTTTTTCTTATAATATATTTATTTGATTTAAATAATTGTATAAGTGGTATTAAATAATATTATTATTTAACTAATGTGAGAAAATTCGTAAGTTTAGAGAAATTCATAGGTTTAGAAACTGTTTTACTAAAACGACCATATCTGGAGTTTTATAACTCCGATTGAGATGATACTAGTGGCGTTGGAAAGATAATTCAAAGATCTATAAAATTTATAGAAATAGCTATATCATAATTCGTAATTTTTCTAGGTCAAAACCAAGCCCTAAAGTTACGAGATTGAGAGCTTACAATTTAAATTTAAAAGTTAGATATTTGTTTATTTAATAATTTATCATATTATTATTGTTATTATGTTAATATTATTATTATTCATAAAACTAAACGAGTCAGATAGTATAGGTTTCCTTCAACCCTAAAATTATATCGTTCTATTCTTCCCACCTGAGCAAGACTAACCCTAAAATTTTCAAGTCATCTTTCCATTACATCCTTAGCCAAATCTATACCACTCTTCACTCTCATCTTTGATCACCATCATCTTATGTCCATCGATCCAAGCAGCTTGATGTATTTGAGGTAAAAAAACTCTACATTTACTTATTTATTGATCACAATAGGAGAATATTCGTAGGTCTCCTTTTCTTATTTTTCAGAATGAAACATGTCTCAGTAAAATTGTCATATCTCTTTAAATACTCATCGTATTCTCGCAATCTTGGTGTCTATAGAAAGCTTATTGAATTTCCCATAATTCTTATGAAGAAAGGTTTTACTGAATCAAAATTTATCTATGTCAAAAATTACTATTTCTACGCTGTTTGTTGTAAATCGTTTTTCATATTTTCTATATAAGTTGTCTCAGTAAAATCCGAATATCTCTCTGAATAATGATCTGATTCTAGCGATCTTGGTACCGTTGAAAAGATTTCTAAATGTTTTAGGAAGAAACCATTCACCAATTCTTGATTATTCTAAGTCAAAATTATTGTTTTATTGCTATAGTTCGAAATCCATTTGTTTCAAGATTTCTAAAAAAAAAATTGTTTCGGTATAATATCTATATCTCTTACGTTATAACTCCGATTTTAAAGATTTTACTGTCATTAGAAAGGAAATTCGATTTTCT